>NC_141346.1:18952709-20152709 GCF_057382095.1 Aulonocara sp. 'chitande type north' Nkhata Bay | reverse complement strand
GAGAACACGCTCTTTACATAGCTTTGGTTCCTCATTTCAAGGACTTGAAGTGCCTCGCCAAGAGTGACAGAGAGAGAGAGAGGGGATAAATGTTTACAGAGTTTTTTGTTAACGTGAATGTTCAAGCTGTTCAATAAACATGTTAAGTGCGTATATTTTCCCTTTTTCTTGAGTCTGTTTGCTCATGCAAAATGAAATGCGATTAATATAGAATGAAAATGAAGGATATTTAATCGTGACTAATCAATATTAATCCACAGTAACCCAGTGATGAATCTGATTCAATATTTTAATTGTTTGCCAACAGTAATATATATTATATATTAGTGTACACTTACCTATTAATATATAGGTTTTTAAAAAAAGTTGTATTTCACAGGAGAGAACCTGTGTTAAAAGATATAAGTTAAAACTATTTAAATTCTCTCTGAAATGCTGTCATTGGACTAACATCACACAAAGTCTAAATATGATGTCTTAGCAGACAAACAATAGACAGACAAACAGATTATATAATATAAAGTTGGGTCTGAGAACAGCCTGTGTAGATCAACAGCATGGAAACATGAAGGAAACCTGAATCTCTTTCTCTTCTTTACAGCTGATGGGAAGATTAAGTTCACTTCTTTACGTCCCAGCACACTAGTTCTTGTTCCAGTTGTTTTATTGGTCTTATGCCTCTTGTGTATCAGTTAATGGCACACAATTTATCCAGACTGTACAAATATCGCCTAACAACCACTCATTTTTCACCTGCCTGTCCTCCCTGAGGTTTACACTGTTTTTAAGCACGTCAGCAGTTCCCCCGACTGCAAGTTTTGTTTTTGGCCTTAAACTCTGAGGCAGCAGTAAAGTTTACTTTCTTTGTTTTACTCATAGCCATCCCCAAAGTGACTGTAGAACCGCAGAGACCAAGAACTACAACTCCCATGACCTCCACCATCATCACTACCGCTACATCTCCTCCAACCACCACAACTGCCCCCATCCCAACAACCTCCCTGTCTACATCCACTGATGTTATGACCACCACTCCAACACCTATAACTGATACCACTGCTACACCAGTTACTGCCACTACTGTGACAACAACAACACTTGCTGCTACTACTACAACTGAAATGGATACGACAACTCCCACAACGCCTCCTCCGTCCACCACTTCTGCTATTACTACTCCTAGTACAACAACAAATGTTACTACCATCACTGCAAGTTCAACTACACCCACCACTCTGCTAACTACAACCCAGACGACACCTTCTTCTCCTCCTCCTCCAACAACAACAACACCAGCAATCACTACAGTGCTGCCGAGTACCTCGCTGCAAACCACCACGGTGAACAACAAGATCAACAAAGACGTGACACAAAAGCAGCGAGGAGACGTGCACAGTAAGGACACACAAACACAGCACACATCCACGGACCTGCCGAGTATGAGCTCGCCCAATCACACTGTTTATTAATTAATTGGGAAGAAGTCGCTCTTGTTGCTGTGTTTCATTATGGCCAGGTACAAAGTTAATGTTATAAAATGTTTGCTGTGAAATGTTAGCTTCATGTATCAAATACTTTTATTTTTAAAGCCAGTTCATCAACTTTCAGGACATTTTTTCAAACACTAAAATCATCAGTTTCTCAAAAACTATTAAGGACTAAAGTCTGAACTTTTCACGGACCCCAACGTAAAAGTGACTCAGTGTCTGTAATATGGGACAGATGCAGATGCAGATCTGAATGTTGACCAGTAAAAATAGAAAAAGAAAAAAGAAAGCCCTCTCCGGGTCGGGGATGAGTTCCTGCCCCAAGTGGAGGAGTTCAAGTATCTCGGGGTCTTGTTCGCGAGTGATGGGAGAAGGGAGCCGGAGATCGACAGACGGATTGGGGCTGCAGCTGCAGTAATGCGGACGCTGCACCGGTCCGTCGTGGTGAAGAGGGAGCTGAGTGTAAAAGCGAAGCTCTCAATTTACCGGTCGATCTACGTCCCTACCCTCACCTATGGCCACGAGCTGTGGGTAGTGACCGAAAGAACGAGATCACGGATACAAGCGGCAGAAATGAGCTTCCTCCGAAGGGTGGCTGGCCTCTCCCTTAGAGACAGGGTGAGAAGTTCGGCCATCCGGGAGGGGCTCAGAGTAGAGCAGCTGCTGCTCCACATCGAAAGGAGCCAGAGTAGGTGATTCGGGCATCTGACAAGGATGCCCCCTGGGCGCCTCCTGGGTGAGGTGTTCTGGGCATGTCCCACCGGGAGGAGGCCCCGGGGCAGACCCAGGACACGCTGGAGAGATTATATCTCTCGGCTGGCCTGGGAACGCCTTGGTGTTCCCCCGGATAAGCTGGAGGAGGTGGCCGGGGAGAGGGAGGTCTGGGCCTCTTTGCTTAGGCTGCTGCCCCCGCAACCCGGCCCCGGATAAAGCGGAAGAAGATGGATGGATGGAAAAGAAAGTCCAACACTTGTGTAAATTCTAATTGGGGTGGCTATAGCTGAGATGGCAGAGCAGGTCAGCCACTAATCAGAAGGTCGGTGGTTTGATCCCAGGCTGCATCCTGGCTGCATGCCAAATATCCTTGGGCAAGATACTAACCCCGTGTTTGCCTACTGGTGGTGGTCAGAGGGCCCGGTGGCGCCTGTGTCCTGTGCCTTGCCTCTGTCAGTGCACCCCAGGGCAGCTGTGGCTACAATGTAGCTTGCTATTGCCAGTGTGTGAATGTAGTGTAAAGCGCTTTGGGGTCCTTAAGGACTAAAAAAGCGCTATACAAATGCAGGCCATTTAATATTAACCTCCTAGGACCTGGCTTCCACATATGTGGACATCACATTATTATTGATTTAGTTATTTAGACTAAAATACTCAATTTTGGTGTACAGGGGCCTGATATCCACTTACGAGGACATTATACTGCTACTGTTCTATCAAAATTTTAAACGAATATCCTCATATGTGGCTCTCAATTTTCTTAAAAACAAAAATAAGGTTGAAAAAAAAATCTGGTAATTCTTTGTTTTCTACATTCATTGGGCCCCAATATGCCCAAATATCAAAGAAAAATTAAAAATACATGTCGTGGAAGAGTTCAGGTCTTAGGAGGTTAAAGCAGAAAGAAAAAGAAAACTAATTAAATTAGTTGGTGTGTTGTTGAATTTCACAGTAATGTCAAATGAAACAGAGTACTTTTTTAACATAAAATACTTGACTACAAAAATAAAGAAATTTCTATTTTCGTTGGACTTCAATGCTCGATTAAGAAGATGCAACAAAGTAAAAAATATCAAAAACAGTCAAAAATGAAAGAAGGTCAAGCAGAAGATACAATAGCGTTAAAGCTAACCTTCATGTTTCAGTATGTTTGGTCTACTTAAAGTTTTATAAAGCTTCACACTGCCAGTTAGAGCTTCAGCAGCTCCACCAAGATCATGGTGGATGTGAAGCCTCCTCTCAAAACGCAAAAATTAGCTACTTAATATGAGAAACAAAAAATTAAGAAGATCGAGACTATAATCAAGCGAAATAATCTGGCAGTAAGATGATTTCACTTGGTAAGATTTCTTAAAATAAGATTTTTTTTTAAACATGTGAGAAATATCTTAAAGGAAGTGCTGAAACACTCCTTCCAAAAAAGTTCAAAACAAGCCTGTCAATGCTTCTTTCTCATTTTGAGAGAAAATATCTTGAAAAAAGATGATTCTTCTAAGGCACACAGTGAAGTCGAACCCAGGATGGTGTTGCTGTGAGGCAGTAGTGCTAATCACTGCTCCAGTATTCTTACCTTTTGTAAATCGTTACTGGGAGGTCTTGAAGTAAGTTTTTGTCTGATTGCGTTGTTACTAAGCCAAAATAATTCAAAGAAGTGACTTAGATTGATGTCTTCCAGTTAAAGATTCATGAAAATAAACAAAGGTAGAAAAATGAAACCAGTTTTTGCATGCTAATCTAGACTTTAAATTTTTTTTAGGATATGTAAGAAAGTAAAAACTGCAAACTTTGGACTTCAGTCTGGTTTTCACATGTGTGTATACAAAGCCTGCGTGTTGGTTGAAGAGGATTAACATTGATTTTTCTCTTTTAAAATTTTCAGTAATTCGTTTATATATGTGCTGGTGTGTTTGCTTTTGTTGGTTTATAGACTGAATGTCTTTGATGGGCGGTTAGAAGCATTTTAAATACTGAATATCAGCATGAACCAAATAATACATTTAGGATAAACTGATCGTTTACTTATTTGTGTGTGTGCTCTGCAGTCCCTCGACATCCCGGTCACAACCACGTGTGGGAGTTTGACATCGAGCTGGGAAACATCGCGGAAGATGCCAGAGACGATCCTGGTAAGCACCGGTTACACTGCGTGATAAAGGAGGTTAATATTCATATTTTTAAAAAAGCAGACACATCTCATTCCCCTGTTTAAAAGAGGAGATTACAGGGTCATATCAAACTTCCCCCAGCTGGTGACTTTAGTAGCATTCCTGTTTCCCTTCTTTGATCGTAGAGGTCGGGGAGCTCCGTTGCAGCTTCAGTCACAGACTCTGTGACTGGATGTCTGACAGTGAGGGAGATCTACACTGGGAGACGGTTCAAAGTCCTGCAGGTAACACACACACACACACACACACACACACACACACACACACACACACACACACACACACACACACATTTTCATGTCATAGTAAGGATGTCTGATTGACATGATGTGTTCCCAGTGAAAAGTAGAATTAGTTTCAATTCAGTTTCTGCTCTGATGATCGTATGTGTCTCAGGTGGGTGGTACCTATCTGTCCCCGAGCTGAAGGCGGGACAGACAAGCATCCGTGGTGCTCGACTGGCCATCCAGGTAGTCCCTTCCTGGAGCCATGGCGACCTGTGTCTCTCCTTCTCCCATTGGTTGACGGGGCATCACGTGGGCGTGCTGCAGCTGTTCGTCAGGAAAAAGGGACGAGACCAAAGGTACTCGAGTCAAAGTGCCACGACTGTTAACTCCTGCTGGAGTCGCCTCTGTAACACTTTTTGCTGCTGCAGGTATGGCCCCGCCCTCTGGAGTAGGACAGGTGGGCACGGTTGGAGACACACGCATGTTACCTTGACAACACACTCTCTGGACAGGGTGAGGCAGACGTACATGACCCAAATTTGTTGCTGAGCTGAGTTTGTGAAGCTGATGATGACGGATGTGTGTGCGTGCAGGTGCTGCTCAAGGCCGAGCGGAGGATTGGACGAAGTGGACAGATCGCTGTTGACGATGTCACTTTGAGACGGGGGCCGTGTCGATGACACCAAATATAGACCTTCAGGTCACATGATTTAAAGGACCAATGTTGCTGCAATCCCAGCATCAGGATTTCTGCCCCCTCAGAGGAAGAGGAAGTTATGTGGGTTTGTGGTGAAGCCACAGCAGCAGTGCTTCAGTTTAAATTTTGTGCTGCGTGACAGTAGAAGTTCCTGTTTATGAGCCGGACTGAAGATTTGGAAACACTCAGAATTCATTTTGGAAAGGTTTCAGATTTACTTTAACTGTTTACTTTATATGTTAATGAGTGCAAAGATTTATTATCATTAATTATCATTTATAATCAATGTAGTAAAAGTAACATATCGTTACAAAGATTTACAATTTCACACTGATTTCACTGATTTGTACAAGGATTTCAATTCATAGAAATACTGCAGTGAGAGTGTAATAAATATTTAGGTCCATATTTTTTTGTTTCACTGTAACGTTGTAATAAACTTTATCGATCATATAAATCATGAGTAAGAAATCATTCTAAATCTTCTGTGTTGGGAGACAGATGCAACTTCACATGCAGGAAGAGAGGATGAGGAGGGCAGAGATTTGCCTGGTGAGCATCTGCTTCAGAGGGCGCACACAAAGAGATGGGTGGAGCAGCCAGAAAGCTGATTGCTACTTTCCTGTTAGATCAGCAGATTTATTGGTTTATAGACACGTGACTGTGGAGAGTGAAACCTGTCGTTAATCTTTAAGCCTGTATGTTTAAAGACGGTAACACCGCAATCACCAAAGTAAACCAACTCCACTCTACAGCCAAGCTACGTCATATTGTCTGTCAGAACAACAACACAAAAGTCATTACACTGAATCTATATATGCATTAAGTTAGTCTCTTTTCACAGATCCATGCATTTAACTCGGCATTTTTCACTGCAAAATGTCCTGTAATCCAGTTTATCAGTACATCTTCTTCACCGTTATCTAACATTGTTGTTTTATGTTGTTAATAAAAAAAAGTATTGTTTAAAATAGTAAATCAAGAAGGCTTAGAGTTAAATCTGATGCCCGATACAATAATTAACTGCAGTGGAGTCATGTGTAGGATGGATGCAATTAGGCAGTGGAGAAAGTTTTATGTGTCAAAATACTGAAATACAAGAAGAGAGATTGTTCTCACTTTGGTACAATCTATATTTAGATTTCATTGGACAAGCACTGTTTGAGTGCTTGCCCTCACAGAACATCACTGAGTTGAAGCTACATGTTTTATCTCATCTCTTTCTCTATTTCTAATATGGATTGTTGCTTATTGTCTTGTAATCTCTCTTCATATATGAAAGAGACTTATTGTGGTTTAATACTTCAACTCTGGTTTAGAGTTATGCTGAGTACAAAGTACTTATTGGTAGCCCACAAAATGTTACTCAACAGAAGAAAAAACAGGTCATTGCCTTCTTCTTTCTGATTTAACAGGTGTTAAATAGATGAAGCCTGCATAAACATGCACTGTTCTCAGTGTATATAGAGCCCCGTGTCATTCAGAAAACCACTGTAGTTAATGGAGTTCGGGCTAAACAGTTTCTTAGTGAGACAGTGGAAATAACAAAAAAATGCTTGAAGCTTCATTTTTACCCTGACCTTTTGTTTTATTTTTGGTCTTTCATGCAAACAGTAAGACAGAATAAGAAAAAAGAACACAGCAATAACTCTTGAATGATCACTTGAAGGCAAAATTCAAAAGTCAACCCATACATAATCAAATTAAAACAAAAGCAGCTAGAAAACAAGGAGTAAGGGAATAAATGATACTGCTCTCCTTTTAATGACTCACCCTGGTAAAGAATCAATTTCCATTTATCTATATGGGACTTTATGGCCCCAAAATATATGTTTCTCAAACTCTCCTCTTGTCATTTCATTTCATTTTCCTCTCAAATGGATACTTTCACATCTTTATGAGTACGGTAAAACATCTTCACCTAAAACAACTTGAGAAGAAGGAATGCTTCTTTATTGCTTGTGAGACCTGTTACCAAAGATGTGTTTATATTCAGAAGGGCACAAGTCCAACAAGTCTTTAGTCTCAATTCTAATCCAACATTTGACACCCTACTGGTCCCCAGAAGTTCTAGAGTGCAACCAGCTTTGCTTGGAGACATTTGAGGAATATATCAATTTGTTCAAATAAATAAAAAAAAACTGACACACTTCCCTTCACCATGTTAATAATAAAATGTAGTAAATGCTCCGATGGCTGCATCAGAGAGCAACTTCAGGTTAGTGTTTTGACTGGAGCAGCCAGGGTTCAAACAAACAACCTTCTGGTTAGTAGATGACCTCCTCTACCTCCTGAGCTACTTCCACCCATAAGGAACAGAATCATTATCTCTCTGTTTGGTCCTGTCCTTACAATACTTCCAATAAAACTGCTGCCTTTTCCAGCTGTGTAGTGATCACAACACCATAGCAGCCAGAAGACAGCTCAATCTTTCATACAACCAGCATCCGGATCATCATCAAAAGACAGGGATCATCATGGAGGTGGGCAGCCTGTCAATCAGTCCGAGTCACCATGGAAACCACCTGAGAAGATGAACGACACTGAATGCTGGAAAATCTTCCTGTTTCTGGTGTCATACCAAATTGTATCTATCGTTCTCCTCCCACTTCTTCCTCTTATCTGCTCATCATCAGTATTTGAGATGGACCTTCACCCTGATCCTGGACTGTCAGGCTACAGACAACCAACATTTCACTGACTTAGAAGATCGAACTCATCAGATGTCAAGTTTATAGACTTTTAGTGGGAATAATAAAGACATTATATTTGCTTTAACTCAATTCAAGAACCTGAAATCATAGTTCAGCTGGAATCAGTATTATTTCTGTAGTTTTTCTTTCACCCTCCATCAGTGAGGTTTGAGATGTTTCTATTATATTGAGGCTTTTCATTGTGCTAATGAATAGCACTAACTATCAGCACAGGTCTCAGAATGATATCATCTAAAACAGCAGACTGTGTCTTACCTAATGAGTCCAGGCCATGCTGATGAAGGCTTCACCTTCATATTTGGGCCTGGCATATCTGCGTCTGCGAGCAGCTCCAGGACAAGTCTAAAGACAAAGAGAGACAAAGTCCAGACTTAAGAACATCAACGCTGATCCTTTCATTCAGGACTGAATCTGCTGAGAGCAAACATTATAGCTTTTGTGTCAGAATCCCTTAATTGGACCAGTTTAATTCCCAGTGTCCAGTGTTTTGTATAAGTTTTACTTCCCTTGCAGTCTTTTTGCTCTGGCTTTTGGAGGAGGCGGATGCATCTTTCACCCTCTCCTTACCCTTATCTTCCCTGCTGCTGCTTCTATGTCCTTGTCTGGTCTTGTCTCACTCTAACCCTGAGAGAGCCTCTCATTCTTGCTCTTGTCCTCTAAAAAGTAAAGAAGAACTATGGCTTTGATTAACTGGTCCCTTAATGCACTTGACACCCTTTTCTCAACGAGAAGCCTAGGATTGGGAGAGCCTGCGTGCTCTGGAGGGACTTTCCTTCCAGATACACGATTTATGGGTGGCAGAAGTGGTGCATCATGTGCCTAGCGGGACTGTCTATTGAAGACATTGAAGACATCTACCTATTCAGCACCATGATAAAGGGGCTCTTCCTGATCTGAGCTGGCTTGGCCCTGGTTTATTGGAAATTGAAGACAACGGTGAATGCTGTTCAAAAGCCCACAAGGCTGGCTGCTTTGATCGAAAATGTGGGAAGAGTGGTGAGTGCTCAGATTGCAATCATTGTGTCTATGCATGTCTAGTAGTTCCAGTTTTAAATTGTGTGTTAACCTTTCCTTATTTCATTGTTACTGTGGATTCTGTTTATGTTTTCCTGGTTGATCACTTGAACAGCCGTTAATGAAGCGCTTTATGTTATGTATGTTGTCTGCCTACTGAACTGCATTTGGGTCATCATTCGTCACTATGTGATGCAAACATCAAAGCCGTGGAAGAATTTTAGAGATTTAATTTGCCTGTGGGTACAGGTATGCCAGATCAATACATCTTTAAAATTCAGTAATGTAGGAGTAGTTACATGCAAATACCGATAATAAAACTCTGAGATGCAAATTTGGTATGTTTTGATAGAGCTTAACACATGCTGCTAGTGTGTTAGCAGAATGCTGTACCTGGAGGCAGCTGTACTCCTGTTTGGGACACACGTGGAGTTTGCAGTGCAGGAAGACTTCACCAGAACCCCCGGTGAACTCAAACATGTTAAAGGAGAAGTAGTTGGAGGTTCCCAGTCCGTTGTCCTCCACCTGCACCGTCTGGTCAGCAGGGTTGGCACAGCTGCTCACAGACAGGAAAACACACTTTGTTCAGGAGTCCATGAGAGAGATCAAAACCACATGACTCTCTGAGTCTGTCTCACCCGTTTATGATCAGGTCGTATCTCGGAGTGCTGTCGGGTGATGGCTGGTCAGTTGCCCAGCAGGAGTCGGTCACCACGACGACCACGTCTCCGTCCAGCCCGTCAGTCTTCAGCTCCACCCAGATCTTCTGGTTCAGCTGCACTTCAATGCTGGACTCCACAGCTTGTGTGTGGCTGACGTTGGTGAAAGCCTTCATGGTCAGAGTGTAATCCCAAACTCCAGATGTGATGTGCTGGATCACAGAGCTGCAGAACACAAACACACTTCAGCTTTCTCTGACTCACAAACCTCATGAGAAGCTTCACATCTTAAAGTAATTCAACCACACACCTGTCTCTGATCCTGAAGGTGGCAGTCTTGATGTCCGGCTGAGTTTGGACGCAGGAGAAGTCGATGTAGACTTGGTCGTGACGAGTGATGATGTCAGAGGAGCTGCTCTGGGTCATGATGGTGTTTTTGTAGATGAGTTCACTGTTGTTGGTCTGTGGAGTCACACAATCAGATGACGCTGAACAAGTCGGTTCATTTTAAAATTATAGTATATGTATAATTTTTTAATGCTGGACATCAGGAATCAACAGAGATCTGTTATGTTTCTACAACTTACCAGGTACTATGATTTCTTGGTCAACACAAAGAAATAGGAATGCATCAATCCAACTTTTATTTCTGACCTGATACTTATAGCTCCTGATATCATTGTTAAATTAATTAGCTTTTTTCATAACTCTGAGGTGATGAAGAGATTGGGAATTGTTCTCCATGTTCAATGCAACATCTAACTCCAAATGCACAAGCTTCTTGTACATATAGGGTCCCCTTGTGTCTTTGTCCTCTGTGTCCCTCCCTGTGCGTCTGTGTTTATGTTCCTATTGGCTTGTTCCCTCCTTGTGCCATTGTGTTTCCTATTTTATTTTGACAGTCTTAAGTTCCATCTTCAGTGTGTTTAGTTTTGCTGCCTCTGTCTCATTACATTAATTTGTCTCAGCTGTGTTTCCAATGTATTTCCTGTTCACTCGTCATTGTGTTGTGTAGTTAAGCCTTCTGTTTCTCTCTGTCCATTGACACGTTCTGCTTCATGGTTGTATGTTTCTCTGTGTGCTTCAATGCGTGTTTAGATGTTTGCCCTCGGGCAATTGAGAGCTTCGCTTTTACACTCAGCTTTCTTTTCACCACGATGGACTGGTACAGCGTCATCACTGCAGCAGCATCAATTTGTCTGTTGATCTCCAGACCTTTTTCGAACTGTGCTCGGCCGGGCCCCATAGACTAAGGCGCGTTCACCAGACGTTCGACCTCGGGCACCCTCCACGGGCCTGACTCCAGGGCAGGGCTCTGATAACCCTAAGCGCGCAAGGTGAACTGTTCCCTTGATGCTCTATTTATAGGGATCTTTTGAATCGCTCTTTGTCTGGTCCCTCACTAAGGACTAGTTTACCACGGGTGACCCTCCCAGGGGGCAAAAGCCCCCCGACAACATAGCCCCTGGGATCCCTGGGACACACAAACCCCTCCACTACGGTAAGGTAGTGATTCCCTTCTGAGAATTACTATCTTAAGATAATAAATGTTATTATCTTGCACCAAATGTTAATTAATCATAATAAATCTTTTTCATGTGACAGTCATTAGGCTTCTGTAAACAGCTGTTATTTACAGTGTTGCTTTTTGATAAAGGACAACTGGAATCAAATAATATTTAACTGAGTTGCTGTTAAGATGTCACACTACCATAAATATAATAAAAGCGTATAAAACCGGTTTGGCAAACCAACAGCCTAGCATATAATTCGTAAGCAGATGAGTATGCACAAGAGAAAAAATATTACATTGCATCTTTTTAGTCATTTCAACTCACTTTAACCAGCTTCCTCTTTGTTTTGCTTTGTTTTTTTTTAAAAAATATAACAGAGCAGAGCAGCAGATGCTAGAAGATGTTTGGCTGCTTGTAGTAGACTTGTAGTCAAGACCGCCTAATCCGAGACCAAGACAAGACCAAGACCAGAGGGTATCGAGACCAAGACAAGACCAAGACAAAAGTCCATCGAGACCAAGACCACGTAAAAGTGGTCTCGAGACATCCAACTCTAGTCAGCAACCACATAAATATGCCCATTAAAGTCGACAACAAACCACACCATACCAGCCCTTAAAGTGCTCACTGAAATGGTTTCAATATATTTCTGCTCAATGAATTCACCAAAATACCTAAAGTTAATGAAAATTGTTTAAGTAGCTGAACGCCACTGCTAGCGCTAGCTACCTGTACATAGCATGTACTGTAACGTTAAGTTAAAGTTATGTCTGCAGGGACAGTTGCAAAAAAACTGTCCCTACATAATTTATAATGTTTGAAGAACACATTATAGATAACAATATTACATAAACATGACCACGTCATCTGAGGTTGGAAAGGTAGTTAGAAGAGTTTGAAGGTGTTTGTTACCTTTGAGGGTGTTTGCGCTCCAGGTGCCTGGTGAAGGTTGAGGTAGTCCCGGCTGTCTCGGTCAAGGAGACTTTGCAAAAACTGCACTTTGCCGAATGCTTCTTTTTTGCATTTACCAAAAACTATTTGTGTTCTATGAACGCAAACTTTATGACAGACGAAGTCGCTTACATTTCTGTAACTTACTGACCGGGCATACTGCTCAATCTAACGGGTTGCATTTAGTTGTGTTTGAAGGGTGCGAAAGGCGAAATAATAAAATGCCACAATGTGGAGGGATTTGAGCATGGCTGAGCCACTGTGTGTCGCTGTGTGACAGCTGAGCAGGGAAAGGAAATTAATTGAGGAGCCGGCTCTCGCTCAATGGGAGTCGACTATTCTGATTCACTAAAAAGCACTCTCTAAGCACGGCTCTTAGAGCTAAAGCTTTTGCGCATGATACATTATCAAATGTTATGCTGTGTGTCATGGATACTGTTGACTCCAAATCTCCCGACCACTATGTTGATCTGAGACAGCAAGACCGAGACAGCGAGACCAAGACAAGATCAAGACCAGAGTCCGTCGAGATCAAGACAAGACCAAGACAAAAGTCCGTCGAGACCGGTCTCGAGACCAAGACCGGTCTCGAGACATCCAACTCTAGCTTGTAGAAGGTAAAGAGGAGGAGATGAAACCCACCATGACCACCGTCCCACAGCTGTTGCTGCTGTTGAAGCTGAAGGTCACCATGTGGGTGAGCTCGTCCACCCGACCCCTGCAGGTCGGGTCGTTGAGGTGTAAGGCAGAGTAGTCGATGCCTTTGTCCTCCAGGAGACAACCGACCAGAGTGACTGAAGCAGAGTCCTGCATGCAGACTGTTGGATCACCTGAACGTCACAATATCAGTCAGAAAAATCACAGTTAGAAGTTTTCCTCCATTATTCAGCCCTGTTGTCATGGTGATGTCACAGCTGTCATACCCAAAGAGTTGTTTGCTTGGTACTTGGAGGCAAAAATGTCCCGACAGAAGCAGCGAGTGTCACCACCGACCGTCTTCTCACCACAGAACTCGTGATCGCTGCAGGTCCTGTCCTGACAGAAGGCCTCAGAGGCTACAGAGGAACACACTGATGTATTATCCTGAAAACACGTGAGCTCTAAAACTCCAGAGTTCAGGTTTTAACAAAGGAGAGCTTATTAAGGTCTTATTAAGGTCTTACAGCAGCCGGTCTTTGATGTCCAGCCATCCAGAGTGTGGTTGTGTTGACTGCAGGCTCTGGCGTAGGCCTTCAGGAACTGACAGTTGAGTCCGTCCACTGCAGGATATTTACACAAAGTGTCGGTGCAGGCAGTTATGTAGGGCTCTGGGTCAATGTCACTGTTACAGGAGGAGAAGGGCGCCTCCTTCAGGAGATTACAGCTGTACCACAGAGAAAACAAAATTAAAGACAAGAAAATGATCAACTGTAATCATTTGTCTAAATATAGCTTATCAAACACTACTTATCTTGCGTATGTGCTTCTCTAAATCTAATGGTTTTTTATGGTAGATCAAAATTAAATGAAGTCTCTGTTTTTGTAATTTTGCTTCTACACTGCCATAATGGTTGTTAAATAAAATCATGCAAATCAATCAAGATGTGACTGATCTGCAGTTTTTCACTTTTCATTTTCATTTCATCAGTTTCAAGGGACTTGACTGCTTGGTTTGTATCCCCTTGTCAAGTCTGCATCTGTGTTATGTTTCCTGTTTTACTTTGACAGTCCATGTCCTATGTTAATGTTTACCGTTTTGCTTCCTCTTGGTCTTCTCAGGTTTGATTACTCCCAGCTGTGCTCCCTTTGTGTCTCTCGTTCCCTCCTTATCCCTCTGTGTATTTTAGCCCTGTGTTTTCCTTGGTCTGTGTTGCGATCTCCCTCATTCATGGCTGTGTTTCCCTGTGTGCCTCACTCTATGTTTAGTTATTACTTCCACAGTGTAGTTTTTATTGTTTTACCCTTGAGTCAGAAATAAAGCTGCTTTTTGAGTTCACTTTTTCGCTCTGTGAAGTCTGCATTTTAGGTGCTTCTCTGCCTGCACACAGCCTCTTCATGACATTTTTTCAGGGAACTCAAAATGGGTTAACAATTCAAAACTGTTCTGTAGGAGGTTGATCAAGGCTTGAAAGCTGGTGCTACAAATTCCAACAGGTGATCCCAATTTTTTGGATTACTTACAACCCCCTTTGTCTGCGTCACTGCAGTATCATACCCTCTTGAGCATCAGTTGATCAGTATTATACTGCTGAAAGAAGTGTGTTGCTACAAAAATGGTGAGAAAAAAAGCAATTAACAATGGAAGAGACACAAACCATCGTAACACTTAAAAATGTAGGTTTTTCCTACAGAGAAATTGCAAAGAGAGTCAGGGTGTCAGAGAGTACAGTTTCTTTCACTATCAAAAGTTACTCAGAAACTGCAGCAAAGTGACAGGAAGATGTCGAGCAGACCCAATACCACAACTGAATCAGAGGACAGCCTGCATGATAGGCGGCTCAAAGGACAACAGCTTCAAGCACAAGCTTAATAGTAGTCATGGCAACCAAGTCTCACCTTCAACTGTGAAGAGAAGACTTCGAGCTACAGGTTTGACAGGATGAGTTGCAGCAAGAAAGCCACTGCTAAGATGTAAGAATAAGAGGCTCGCCTGGGCCATGAAACAAAACCATTGGACTACTGAACACTGGAAGGGAGTATAATGGAATCAAAAATTGAAATCCTGGTTTCATTATGCTGGATTTTCGTATGCTGTTGAGTAGGTGAAAGATTCCATGGCATCAAGTTTCAAGGAGGAAGTGTGATGGTCTGGGGCTGTTTTGCTGGATCCAGGGTCAGTGACTTATACAGAATGAGGGGGACCCTGAACCACAACAGTTACCACAGCCTTGTCCTGCGCCATGCAACAGCCTCTGGCCTAGTTGATCAGGGGTTGGTCATCCTACAGAAGGATAATGACCCAAAAAACAAGTCCAAGCTATGCCAGAATCAGGAATAAAGGACAAGATGATACGCTTGAAAACATGGAGTGGCCGGGACAGACTCCAGACGTAAACCCCATTGAGCTGTTTTGGGATGAACTGGACAGAAACGTGAAAGCAAGGAAAGTGAGAACATAACTGCACTTAGACTGTGGACGGCCTTTTTTTCTTTTTGGTGAGGCGAGAGATGGAAAGAGGGAAAGCTGAGACCAGCGCTGCCCTGACTGTGGGTTTTTGTATGAATGTCCAATAAAATTGACAACTGTGAGCACAACTGTTGTCGGTGTGAAGTGTATTCCACAGTATCATTGCCAAAATTGGCAATGAAGAGATGCCTTCATGAATGTAAATACAGAGGATTCATAACAAACTAAGGGTTACAATTACAGACAAGAAGGCTGATTTTGACTTTAGTAGCGGAATGATGAAGTTTGGAGGAGAGAAATAGTTCATAGTCTGAAGCACCACATTATGAGTCACACATAATGGAGACAGTGTTATAGCATGGGCATGAATGCCTTCGAGTGGAACCAATTATTTCTGAGCCTGTGAAAACATCAAACTGTGTATATGTCTGTAATTCCTAAACAGTTAATGCAAGGCTTTTGCTGAACACCTTTGCTTAATGCTATAAATCTGGACTACATTCAAGGCTTAAGTGTGGCATTTAATGTGGTGGTCTGCAAAGGCAAACTTCTAAAGAAGTACACAAGGTAACTGCCACCAAAATTCTATATCCAAACAATATAACAGATGTTCCCTACTGTGTGGATCTGCTCACCGTTCAGTCACACTGGTGCAGTCGATCGTGCTGTCAGCAGGCTCACTGTACTGCATCTCACAGCTAGGGGGCGACAAACAACAAAGTTCAGGCTCATTCATACAAACAGAATATCTGCAACATCAGAGGCAGCAGCAGTCAGAGGGACTCTGAGCTTGTGATGAGGTCTTACCTGGTGGAGCTGTACTCAGAGAGCCTCAGGTCACTCAGAGACCTGCTGGAATTTCCACACAGACCCTCCACAGATGAACCAGCAGGTCCTGCACAGGATCAGGACAGAATGAGTCAGATCAGCATCAATATTCAAACTGGATGAACACAGAAGAATAAATAACAGCACAGTTTACAGTTTATGTTACATGAATTAAACTTTTTAACTTCTGTACCTTCTAAGAGGATCTGTGTGGTGTCTCCATCAAAGAAGACAGAGATGTTGAGGTTGGAGAGCGACAGCTTGGCAGTGACTCCAGTTTGGTCCTTAGAGAGCTGCACACCATGAACCAGCTGAGATGAGCTGCTGAGGGTCAGCGTGGAGTCGTCCAGCTGCATCACAGCAGAGACAAAGTGGAGGAAACACTGAGTGAAACATGTCAAACACACAAACAGGCTGATTTCACAGCAACAACCACTGAGTTCAGCAGCTCTGAAATAACTGCTTCTAACAGCCCTGAGAAGAACGATGCGAGGAGACACAGCAGAGGATGAGGGAGGACTTTGGATCAGACTCCACTCTGACACACGAACTGTGGCTGTAGGTCGCTTACCTGAACTCTCCCACCTTGTTCCAGGTGAATGTCATGCCCGTTTACACGCAGCGTCACACTGTCCAAAAAGCTCACATCTTTACGACGCCGGTCCTCAAAGTTCCCCAGAACAAGGAAATCTGGGAGTGACGGAGTCGAGAACAGAGAGTACGCACACCGATCCTGGATGGAGTTCATATGGCCGTGGACGTCGATGACAGTGGGGCCGGTCACAGTGCAGGTGGAGGCCAACAGACTGGGCATCTCAGGTAGAAATTCTTTAAAAAAACAGAGGGGTGTCTTAGTATCAGCTCTACAAGTCTTCTGGATTTTGGAAGTTTTAAGTTATTTAGAACTTCTTGAACAGTTTCACAAGATATCATGATCAGTTCAGGAGATACATGTATGAATATCTAACCATGGTCACACTTTTAGTATGGATGATATAACCTCTGGAAATGACTGGTCTCTTGGATTATCTTTAAGATAACATTTCAAAATATCTCAGCACACAATCTACTTTGTCTTTTGCAGAAATGACCAAAAGTATGGTATGAAGCAGACTTGTTTGGGCATTTTTTGTTGTGTCGTTTACTGTTTACTGGGGTGGAAAGATTGATCCTTACAGCCAGTTGATGGAACTGGGTACTTGGAAAATTTTGAACAACTTTAGTATGATCGATTTTAATTCTCTTCATGCAGCTAATATTAAATTAAATCATTATCTCATTAAAATATCTTAAGATACAATTTATGTTCAAATATAATGCCTGTAAATGTCAAAAAGGCCTTAAAAATGTAATTAAAAATAAACATCTGTATTATTTTGTAAATAATAATCAAAAAACCAGAACAGATACAATGATTGAATTCATGTCCAAAAAAGAAAGAGCTTGTGGGTAAAACATGTAGCATAAATCAAAAAAATCATAGTTGTTGACTGCAAACCTGTCAGCTAATATCAAGAGCTGTGGAAAAGCATTGCAATTTGGTGTTTTATTTTGGTATTGTCCCACTTTAACAAAAACTGAAAAGCCTCCCAATTTACCATCACAAAGAGCTGAAAGAAGAGGTGGTTCAAGTGCAAAGCCTGTAAAGAGTAAAAAATCATCCAAATTTGCATTTTAAATGGAAAATGATGGACTTTTGGTTGGGTTTACAGTAAGGCTCCAAGATATTGTCTGTAAATAAAATATTCAATGTGAAAGAGCTTGTGGGCAAGACAGTGTAGCATAAGTCAAAGCTATCATAATCGTTGACTGCAAACCTGTCAGCTAAACATCCTGGACATATAATCAAGCAGTGGGACTTCAGTGTCTGCAGCTGCACAAATTTACCTTCACAGATGACACCAGCGTCCTCAGAGTGTCCACAGTTGTGAGATCCAAATCCTAAGTGCTGGCACTGAGTGAGATTTGATTCACTGCCTGAGCAACTGACATCATCCAGCCAGATGGGTCCGGTGCCCTGACCAAACTGAGCATTTGCTGGTGCTGAGACGACCCTGCCGCAGCCCAGCTGTCTACACACCACCTGAACATCCACTAGGTCCCATAGATCATCACACACCGTCCCCCACTGCCCACTGTGGAAGATCTCCACCCTGCCAGAACACGAGCTGTTTCCTCCAACCAGGCGGATGTGCCCCTCCACTGCTGCACTGTTGCTCACTGCTGTTGTAGAAGTGAGCCTGACCTGATTGGCTGTAGAGGTCTGTGGTATTGGAGCAGGTGTGGTTGAAGAAAGTGCAGATGTTGTTGTGTTCACCTCTGTTTACAGTCAATACATAAATGAATAAGTGAGAGTACTGCGGTAAAGCTGAGAGCATTTTCCTTCTGAACAGTTGAATTTAGCAGCAGGATGAAAAAGATGAATTTGTTACAGTGTGATCATGCTTAGAGGGCAACAATACCTGCACAGTACGCAAGGTGGCACACAGATGGCCTCTCAAGTTTGTAGACGTAGTAATTTCCATAGCATAGTTTGACTTGGATGGTGTGTGAAGGAAACTGGCAGCAGCTTCCAGACCAGTTGTTGCACACAGTGCGAGTTACAGTTTCACCTGGCTGTGAGGGATGAGGTTGTGTTATCCACAGAGGAGCATGGGTTCCACACCTGTTTGAGTCTATACACCTCTCGGGAATACGAGCATTGGAGCTCCCCAGAAACAGGCGGTACCAGCCTTGCCAGTTAATAGATTGATCACAGTGTAGGTCCTGAGTGTTTGTGTTGTTTGTTGAACGCCATTGATCATTCAGCACAGTGTAGTTGTAACAAGGATCGACACTTTGGGAATATCCTGAAGGATGAAAAGAAGTCATCTTTACTTCAAGGAAATTCCACTGATATTCTTACAACACTTTATTCTATGCTATAACCACTTGTTGGGGGAAAACTCTGTAAAAGACCCAGGAGAAATAAAGACACAATGAGACAAGATCACTTTTTATGCTTTAACGTGCACACGGGTAAGCTGTTCAGAACAACTCACCCCGTGTACAGTGGCTTGGCACTTTTTATAGGAAAGACAGTGAGAACAGGATAAGAAAATACAAAACAGATAAAATAAACAACTCCATATGTGGCGCTAGTCTCGTCAGCAGAGAGCTGGGAGAAAGCTATGAGAGATAAAACAATCTAAAACAATATGTCCCAAAACAGTATGTCTCTGCTGAGAAAGTCTAAAAGGATAATTCTAAACTAATCTAACCATAGACGAAGGGCATCCAAACAATGCTTTGTACATTTAAAAGAAGGTAAAGAAACATAGAATCATTTTTCCTGTAACACCACTTTTTAAACAATCACACACACTGATAGATGCATTGGGGACAAATTGGGTTCAATGTCTTGGCCAAGAAAGCTTCGACATGCAGACTGAAGGAGCAGGGATGAAACAGTGTGTTTGTACTGGTCATAAAGATTTCTGTTGCGCATATCTTTAACTAAATTGTCTCTTTAGTTTCCAAACTTTTTTTGTTCAATACAATCAGTATTTGGTATGAACACTGCAAAGATTTGACATCTAAATATTTGGCATGAAAAAAGTATTTAATTTAAAAAAAAATCCAGACTGTAATCAAGTGACATAATATCTCGACCTTAGACATGTGAGAAATATCTTAAAAGAATAGTTGAAACATTTATTCCACCCACTTTATTGTGTCAAATAAACTCAAAACAAGCCTGTCGGTGCTTCTTTCCGCATCGCCTCTTCCTCAATTTAAGAGAAAAAAAATCTTAAAACAACAGCAAATGTAAAAGATGATTCTTCTGGTCACAAGTCAGTCACAGGGCTTACAACCACACGGACATTTTAGAATCACCAGTTCACCTATCTTCAGGAACAGCAAGTCATCGAACTGTGGGAGGGATCCGAATTACCCAGAGAAAACCCACAAGGAGAGGCCTTGAAACCAGGGTCCACAGCTAAAAATGGCTGTAAAATACAATGTAAATTCCAACAGTGTGGCCATATGAATTAGTCTAAAATGCATGTAAAGTGCTCAATTTACGGATTTATAAACCAAATAAAAAATAAAAGGCATATGTTCTCAAAAGAAGATTAATGATCTCATTCATCGTGCTCTTGCTTACCCTGTTAGTCTCAAAACAAAATCAAAAAGACTTTTTGCTGGATATAAAATTGTTAGATTTGGTGAGACAGACAATTTATGTCTTGCGTACACGGTGTTGTTTCAGCAGGCATGAACACACATGAGCATGTAGGAACAGAGGATCACCTGAGAAAACTCCTTTTTTATTTTTCTCCTTCCCAAGTACCACAACAACAACGATATTCATTAGTGCCCTCCAGTGCTTCTAGTAAATGCATCTACAGAACAAAATGCAATAGTATGTGGACACAACACAGGGCCATAACATTTCAGTGCATGTCACATGTCCAGCAATCAGGGCATTTAATGCAGTCACATGGCTGTTTCAAGTCTTGGATATTATTTTGCTGCTCACAGTCAGAAAGAGGGACTTCCTGTGGACATAAGGTAAGGTTATAGAGGACCCACTAACTATGTTTCATGCAGCTGTATATCGTTTGCGGAACCCACAGTGAAAATGTAGTCTAGAATGGATGAAGTTTAAGCATTTAATCCTGAAGTCCTGTTTCTACCAGGTGCAAGTATGATTGTGACCAAATGTTGTTACTTAGACGTCTCCAGAATATGATTCTCATGGAGCCTGTAAAAGCAGTAGAGGTGGGAATCACCATACGTCCCACGATACGATATTATCACAATACTTAACGCACGATAAGATATTATTGCGATTTTTAAAAAAAATATTTTGCAATATTCAGATTCTGTACATAAAGTTAAACTTTATCAATATTCATTTTATCTAATATCAAAGTCTCGCACTCAGTCTTTCTCTCATTTCAGTCAGTTTTATTGTTGACAAAGTGAACGGTTTGTATTACAGTCTAGTCCAACTTAACTGAATGCAGCCATCTGGTACAATTATAGCTATTCTGAACTAAGCAATTTATGAAAACTATGCAGCCCATTCAGCAACTGAAGAATTTGAAAGTAAATTAAAACAAAATATAAATTTAGATTAAATAAAAAAGTTTTAAACTTAATTAAAATAAAACATGTCTTAAATTAAAATAAGTAAACTGTCATGTTTATTGCTGCCAAAAAAAAGTTAAACACATTTTGACAGTGAAGGAATGTCAGGATTCTTGCTCAGAAAAAGGATCAACATGCTCTGAGCACAAAAACCTTTTTTGTAACAAAATATCGATTTCTGCTGTCCATGTATCGATACATTATTAGCAAACAAAATGTCACGATACTACACAGTATCGATTCTTCCCCCACCCCTAAAAAGCAGGTACATGTTGGATAACATATATTTGAGTGGAGCAATATCAAGTGCTGTGGAAACACATTGAAAACTGAAAAGCCTCCCAATTTACCATCACAAAGAGCTGAAAGAAGAGGTGGTTCAAGTGCAAATCCTGTAAAGAGTAAAAAATCATCCAAATTTGCATTTTAAATGGAAAATGATGGACTTTTGGTTGGGTTTACAGTAAGGCTCCAAGATATTGTCTGTAAATAAAATATTCAATGTGAAAGAGCTTGTGGGCAAGACAGTGTAGCATAAGTCAAAGCTATCATAATCGTTGACTGCAAACCTGTCAGCTAAACATCCTGGACATATAATCAAGCAGTGGGACTTCAGTGTCTGCAGCTGCTCAAATTTACCTTCACAGATGACACCAGCGTCCTCAGAGTGTCCACAGTTGTGAGATCCAAATCCTAAGTGCTGGCACTGAGTGAGATTTGATTCACTGCCTGAGCAACTGACATCATCCAACCAGATGGGTCCGGTGCCCTGACCAAACTGAGCATTTGCTGGTGCTGAGACGACCCTGCCGCAGCCCAGCTGTCTACACACCACCTGAGCATCCACTAGGTCCCATAGATCATCACACACCGTCCCCCACTGCCCACTGTGGAAGATCTCCACCCTGCCAGAACACGAGCTGTTTCCTCCAACCAGGCGGATGTGCCCCTCCACTGCTGCACTGTTGCTCACTGCTGTTGTAGAAGTGAGCCTGACCTGATTGGCTGTAGAGGTCTGTGGTATTGGAGCAGGTGTGGTTGAAGAAAGTGCAGATGTTGTTGTGTTCACCTCTGTTTACAGTCAATACATAAATGAATAAGTGAGAGTACTGCGGTAAAGCTGAGAGCATTTTCCTTCTGAACAGTTGAATTTAGCAGCAGGATGAAAAAGATGAATTTGTTACAGTGTGATCATGCTTAGAGGGCAACAATACCTGCACAGTACGCAAGGTGGCACACAGATGGCCTCTCAAGTTTGTAGACGTAGTAGTTTCCATAGCATAGTTTGACTTGGATGGTGTGTGATGGAAACTGGCAGCAGCTTCCAGACCAGTTGTTGCACACAGTGCGAGTTACAGTTTCACCTGGCTGTGAGGGATGAGGTTGTGTTATCCACAGAGGAGCATGGGTTCCACACCTGTTTGAGTCTATACACCTCTCGGGAATACGAGCATTGGAGCTCCCCAGAAACAGGCGGTACCAGCCTTGCCAGTTAATAGATTGATCACAGTGTAGGTCCTGAGTGTTTGTGTTGTTTGTTGAACGCCATTGATCATTCAGCACAGTGTAGTTGTAACAAGGATCGACACTTTGGGAATATCCTGAAGGATGAAAAGAAGTCATCTTTACTTCAAGGAAATTTCACTGATATTCTTACAACACTTTATTCTATGCTATAACCACTTTATAAACAATCACACACACTGATAGATGCATTGGGGACAAATTGGGTTCAATGTCTTGGCCAAGAAAGCTTCGACATGCAGACTGAAGGAGCAGGGATGAAACAGCGTGTTTGTACCGGTCTTAAAGATTTCTGTTGTGCATATCTTTAACTAAATTGTCTCTTTAGTTTCCAAACATTTTTTGTTCAATACAATCAGTATTTGGTATGAACACTGCAAAGATTTGACATCTAAATATTTGGCATGAAAAAAGTATTTAATTTAAAAAAAAATCCAGACTGTAATCAAGTGACATAATATCTCGACCTTAGACATGTGAGAAATATCTTAAAAGAATAGTTGAAACATTCATTCCACCCACTTTATTGTGTCAAATAAACTCAAAACAAGCCTGTCGGTGCTTCTTTCCGCATCGCCTCTTCCTCAATTTAAGAGAAAAAAAATCTTAAAACAACAGCAAATGTAAAAGATGATTCTTCTGGTCACAAGTCAGTCACAGGGCTTACAACCATTCTCACACACGGACATTTTAGAATCACCAGTTCACCTATCTTCAGGAACAGCAAGTCATCGAACTGTGGGAGGGATCCGAATTACCCAGAGAAAACCCACAAGGAGAGGCCTTGAAACCAGGGTCCACAGCTAAAAATGGCTGTAAAATACAATGTAAATTCCAACAGTGTGGCCATATGAATTAGTCTAAAATGCATGTAAAGTGCTCAATTTACGGATTTATAAACCAAATAAAAAATAAAAGGCATATGTTCTCAAAAGAAGATTAAGGATCTCATTCATCGTGCTCTTGCTTACCCTGTTAGTCTCAAAACAAAATCAAAAAGACTTTTTGCTGGATATAAAATTGTTAGATTTGGTGAGACAGACAATTTATGTCTTGCGTACACGGTGTTGTTTCAGCAGGCATGAACACACATGAGCATGTAGGAACAGAGGATCACCTGAGAAAACTCCTTTTTTATTTTTCTCCTTCCCAAGTACCACAACAACAACGATATTCATTAGCGCCCTCCAGTGCTTCTAGTAAATGCATCTACAGAACAAAATGCAATAGTATGTGGACACAACACAGGGCCATAACATTTCAGTGCATGTCACATGTCCAGCAATCAGGGCATTTAATGCAGTCACATGGCTGTTTCAAGTCTTGGATATTATTTTGCTGCTCACAGTCAGAAAGAGGGACTTCGTGTGGACATAAGGTAAGGTTATAGAGGACCCACTAACTATGTTTCATGCAGCTGTATATCGTTTGCGGAACCCACAGTGAAAATGTAGTCTAGAATGGATGAAGTTTAAGCATTTAATCCTGAAGTCCTGTTTCTACCAGGTGCAAGTATGATTGTGACCAAATATTGTTACTTAGACGTCTCCAGAATATGATTCTCATGGAGCCTGTAAAAGCAGGTACATGTTGGATAACATATATTTGAGTGGAGCAATATCAAGTGCTGTGGAAACACATTGAAAACTGAAAAGCCTCCCAATTTACCATCACAAAGAGCTGAAAGAAGAGGTGGTTCAAGTGCAAATCCTGTAAAGAGTAAAAAATCATCCAAATTTGCATTTTAAATGGAAAATGATGGACTTTTGGTTGGGTTTACTGTAAGGCTCCAAGATATTGTCTGTAAATAAAATATTCAATGTGAAAGAGCTTGTGGGCAAGACAGTGTAGCATAAGTCAAAGCTATCATAATCGTTGACTGCAAACCTGTCAGCTAATAATCCTGGACATATAATCAAGCAGTGGGACTTCAGTGTCTGCAGCTGCACAAATTTACCTTCACAAATGACACCAGCGTCCTCAGAGTGTCCACAGTTGTGAGATCCAAATCCTAAGTGCTGGCACTGAGTGAGATTTGATTCACTGCCTGAGCAACTGACATCATCCAGCCAGATGGGTCCGGTGCCCTGTCCAAACTGAGCATTTGCTGGTGCTGAGACGACCATGCCGCAGCCCAGCTGTCTACACACCACCTGAGCATCCACTAGGTCCCATAGATCATCACACACCGTCCCCCACTGCCCACTGTGGAAGATCTCCACCCTGCCAGAACACGAGCTGTTTCCTCCAACCAGGCGGATGTGCCCCTCCACTGCTGCACTGTTGCTCACTGCTGTTGTAGAAGTGAGCCTGACCTGATTGGCTGTAGAGGTCTGTGGTATTGGAGCAGGTGTGGTTGAAGAAAGTGCAGATGTTGTTGTGTTCACCTCTGTTTACAGTCAATACATAAATGAATAAGTGAGAGTACTGCGGTAAAGCTGAGAGCATTTTCCTTCTGAACAGTTGAATTTAGCAGCAGGATGAAAAAGATGAATTTGTTACAGTGTGATCATGCTTAGAGGGCAACAATACCTGCACAGTACGCAAGGTGGCACACAGATGGCCTCTCAAGTTTGTAGACGTAGTAGTTTCCATAGCATAGTTTGACTTGGATGGTGTGTGATGGAAACTGGCAGCAGCTTCCAGACCAGTTGTTGCACACAGTGCGAGTTACAGTTTCACCTGGCTGTGAGGGATGAGGTTGTGTTATCCACAGAGGAGCATGGGTTCCACACCTGTTTGAGTCTATACACCTCTCGGGAATACGAGCATTGGAGCTCCCCAGAAACAGGCGGTACCAGCCTTGCCAGTTAATAGATTGATCACAGTGTAGGTCCTGAGTGTTTGTGTTGTTTGTTGAACGCCATTGATCATTCAGCACAGTGTAGTTGTAACAAGGATCGACACTTTGGGGAGTTTCTGAAGGATGAAAAGAAGTCATCTTTACTTCAAGCAAATTCCACTGATATTCTTACAACACTTTATTCTATGCTATAACCACTTTATAAACAATCACACACACTGATAGATGCATTGGGGACAAATTGGGTTCAATGTCTTGGCCAAGAAAGCTTCGACATGCAGACTGAAGGAGCAGGGATGAAACAGTGTGTTTGTACTGGTCATAAAGATTTCTGTTGCGCATATCTTTAACTAAATTGTCTCTTTAGTTTCCAAACTTTTTTTGTTCAATACAATCAGTATTTGGTATGAACACTGCAAAGATTTGACATCTAAATATTTGGCATGAAAAAAGTATTTAATTAAAAAAAAATCCAGACTGTAATCCATCCTTCCATCCATCTTCATCCCCTTTATCCGAGGCCGGGTCGCGGGGGCAGCAGCCTAAGCAAAGAGGCCCAGACCTCCCTCTCCCCAGCCACCTCCTCCAGCTTATCCGGGGGAATACCAAGGCGTTCCCAGGCCAGCCGAGAGATATAATCTCTCCAGCGTGTCCTGGGTCTGCCCCGGGGCCTCCTCCCGGTGGGACATGCCCAGAACACCTCACCCAGGAGGCGCCCAGGGGGCATCCTTGTCAGATGCCCGAACCACCTCAGCTGGCTCCTTTCGATGTGAAGCAGCAGCTGCTCTACTCTGAGCCCCTCCCGGATGGCCGAACTTCTCACCCTATCTCCAAGGGAGAGGCCAGCCACCCTTCGGAGGAAGCTCATTTCTGCCGCTTGTATCCGCGATCTCGTTCTTTCGGTCACTACCCACAGCTCGTGGCCATAGGTGAGGGTAGGGACATAGATCGACCGGTAAATTGAGAGCTTCGCTTTTACACTCAGCTCCCTCTTCACCATGACGGACCGGTGCAGCCCCATACTCCCGCAACACCTCCCACAGGACACCCCGAGGGACACGGTCGAATGCCTTCTCCAAGTCCACAAAACACATGTAGACTGGTTGGGCAAACTCCCATGCACCCTCAAGTATCCTCGAGAGGATAAAGAGCTGGTCCAGTGTTCCGCGACCAGGACGAAAACCGCATTGTTCCTCCTGTATCCGAGGTTCGACTAGCGGACGAACTCTCCTTTCCAGCACCCTGGCATAGACTTTCCCAGGGAGGCTGAGGAGTGTGATCCCCCTGTATTGGAACACACCCTCCGGTCCCCCTTCTTAAAGATGGGGACCACCACCCCGGTCTGCCAGTCCACAGGTACTGCCCCTGATCTCCACGCAACATTGCAGAGGCGTGTCAACCAGGACAGCCCTACAACATCCAGAGCCTTCAGGAACTCGGGGCGGACCTCATCAATACCAGGGGCTCTGCCACCAAGGAGTTGTTTAACTGCCTCAGTGACCTTGCCCCCGGAAATTGGTGGGTCATTCCCCTCATCCCCAGACTCTGCTTCCTCCTCGGAAGACGTGTCAGTGGGATTAAGGAGGTCCTCGAAGTATTCCTTCCACCGCATGACAATTTTCTCAGTCGAGGTCAGCAGCGCTCCACCAGCACTATACACAGTGCAGGTTGAGCACCGCTTTCCCCTCCTGAGACGCCTGACGGTTTGCCAGAATCTCTTCGAGGCAGTTCGAAAGTCTTTTTCCATGGCCTCTCTGAACTCCCACACCCGAGTTTTTGCTTCAGCCACTGCCGGAGCCGCATTCCGCTTGGCCTGTCGATACCTGTCGGCTGCCTCCGGAGCATTTGTAGAAAGAGGTAGACTGTAATCAAGTGACATAATATCTCGACCTTAGACATGTGAGTAATATCTTAAAAGAATAGTTGAAACATTCATTCCACCCACTTTATTGTGTCAAATAAACTCAAAACAAGCCTGTCGGTGCTTCTTTCCGCATCGCCTCTTCCTCAATTTAAGAGAAAAAAAATCTTAAAACAACAGCAAATGTAAAAGATGATTCTTCTGGTCACAAGTCAGTCACAGGGCTTACAACCATTCTCACACACGGACATTTTAGAATCACCAGTTCACCTATCTTCAGGAACAGCAAGTCATCGAACTGTGGGAGGGATCCAAATTACCCAGAGAAAACCCACAAGGAGAGGCCTTGAAACCAGGGTCCACAGCTAAAAATGGCTGTAAAATACAATGTAAATTCCAACAGTGTGGCCATATGAATTAGTCTAAAATGCATGTAAAGTGCTCAATTTACGGATTTATAAACCAAATAAAAAATAAAAGGCATATGTTCTCAAAAGAAGATTAATGATCTCATTCATCGTGCTCTTGCTTACCCTGTTAGTCTCAAAACAAAATCAAAAAGACTTTTTGCTGGATATAAAATTGTTAGATTTGGTGAGACAGACAATTTATGTCTTGCGTACACGGTGTTGTTTCAGCAGGCATGAACACACATGAGCATGTAGGAACAGAGGATCACCTGAGAAAACTCCTTTTTTATTTTTCTCCTTCCCAAGTACCACAACAACAACGATATTCATTAGTGCCCTCCAGTGCTTCTAGTAAATGCATCTACAGAACAAAATGCAATAGTATGTGGACACAACACAGGGCCATAACATTTCAGTGCATGTCACATGTCCAGCAATCAGGGCATTTAATGCAGTCACATGGCTGTTTCAAGTCTTGGATATTATTTTGCTGCTCACAGTCAGAAAGAGGGACTTCCTGTGGACATAAGGTAAGGTTATAGAGGACCCACTAACTATGTTTCATGCAGCTGTATATCGTTTGCGGAACCCACAGTGAAAATGTAGTCTAGAATGGATGAAGTTTAAGCATTTAATCCTGAAGTCCTGTTTCTACCAGGTGCAAGTATGATTGTGACCAAATGTTGTTACTTAGACGTCTCCAGAATATGATTCTCATGGAGCCTGTAAAAGCAGTAGAGGTGGGAATCACCATACGTCCCACGATACGATATTATCACAATACTTAACGCACGATAAGATATTATTGCGATTTTTAAAAAAAATATTTTGCAATATTCAGATTCTGTACATAAAGTTAAACTTTATCAATATTCATTTTATCTAATATCAAAGTCTCGCACTCAGTCTTTCTCTCATTTCAGTCAGTTTTATTGTTGACAAAGTGAACGGTTTGTATTACAGTCTAGTCCAACTTAACTGAATGCAGCCATCTGGTACAATTATAGCTATTCTGAACTAAGCAATTTATGAAAACTATGCAGCCCATTCAGCAACTGAAGAACTTGAAAGTAAATTAAAACAAAATATAAATTTAGATTAAATAAAAAAGTTTTAAACTTAATTAAAATAAAACATGTCTTAAATTAAAATAAGTAAACTGTCATGTTTATTGCTGCCAAAAAAAAGTTAAACACATTTTGACAGTGAAGGAATGTCAGGATTCTTGCTCAGAAAAAGGATCAACATGCTCTGAGCACAAAAACCTTTTTTGTAACAAAATATCGATTTCTGCTGTCCATGTATCGATACATTATTAGCAAACAAAATGTCACGATACTACACAGTATCGATTCTTCCCCCACCCCTAAAAAGCAGGTACATGTTGGATAACATATATTTGAGTGGAGCAATATCAAGTGCTGTGGAAACACATTGAAAACTGAAAAGCCTCCCAATTTACCATCACAAAGAGCTGAAAGAAGAGGTGGTTCAAGTGCAAAGCCTGTAAAGAGTAAAATATCATCCAAATTTGCATTTTAAATGGAAAATGATGGACTTTTGGTTGGGTTTACAGTAAGGCTCCAAGATATTGTCTGTAAATAAAATATTCAATGTGAAAGAGCTTGTGGGCAAGACAGTGTAGCATAAGTCAAAGCTATCATAATCGTTGACTGCAAACCTGTCAGCTAAACATCCTGGACATATAATCAAGCAGTGGGACTTCAGTGTCTGCAGCTGCACAAATTTACCTTCACAGATGACACCAGCGTCCTCAGAGTGTCCACAGTTGTGAGATCCAAATCCTAAGTGCTGGCACTGAGTGAGATTTGATTCACTGCCTGAGCAACTGACATCATCCAACCAGATGGGTCCGGTGCCCTGACCAAACTGAGCATTTGCTGGTGCTGAGACGACCCTGCCGCAGCCCAGCTGTCTACACACCACCTGAGCATCCACTAGGTCCCATACATCATCACACACCGTCCCCCACTGCCCACTGTGGAAGATCTCCACCCTGCCAGAACACGAGCTGTTTCCTCCAACCAGGCGGATGTGCCCCTCCACTGCTGCACTGTTGCTCACTGCTGTTGTAGAAGTGAGCCTGACCTGATTGGCTGTAGAGGTCTGTGGTATTGGAGCAGGTGTGGTTGAAGAAAGTGCAGATGTTGTTGTGTTCACCTCTGTTTACAGTCAATACATAAATGAATAAGTGAGAGTACTGCGGTAAAGCTGAGAGCATTTTCCTTCTGAACAGTTGAATTTAGCAGCAGGATGAAAAAGATGAATTTGTTACAGTGTGATCATGCTTAGAGGGCAACAATACCTGCACAGTACGCAAGGTGGCACACAGATGGCCTCTCAAGTTTGTAGACGTAGTAGTTTCCATAGCATAGTTTGACTTGGATGGTGTGTGATGGAAACTGGCAGCAGCTTCCAGACCAGTTGTTGCACACAGTGCGAGTTACAGTTTCACCTGGCTGTGAGGGATGAGGTTGTGTTATCCACAGAGGAGCATGGGTTCCACACCTGTTTGAGTCTATACACCTCTCGGGAATACGAGCATTGGAGCTCCCCAGAAACAGGCGGTACCAGCCTTGCCAGTTAATAGATTGATCACAGTGTAGGTCCTGAGTATTTGTGTTGTTTGTTGAACGCCATTGATCATTCAGCACAGTGTAGTTGTAACAAGGATCGACACTTTGGGGAGTTTCTGAAGGATGAAAAGAAGTCATCTTTACTTCAAGCAAATTCCACTGATTTACGTGAAATTTACACAAGTCATACAACCCTTTTTCTTATGCTTTAAGGATAGACCATATTCAGACAGAATGTGATCAGACAGAGTATATTCTGTCCGATCACAATACTTTTTTACCCCGGTAAAATATTATGTAATTTGCTTATATATATTCCCTAGTTAGTGATGGCCAAATTAAGTTTTCTGATGCATTTAAGCTTGTATTGAAAAACAGTTCTTCACTAGAAGCTGTTCAGTACAGTCTTTGGTGACATCTGGTGGTCACAAATATGAAGAGCAGCTTGAACCTACAAATTGGAATGCACTGCTTTATTAGGACTGCCCAAAAAAAAAAAAAAAAGGACTGCCCACTCTATACAGCTGAATTGACAGTGACGTGCCGAATGAAGTTTCGGACATCATTGATCACTTTGACTCTATTTAGACAAACCAAGCTTCAACACAGTGTTTCTGAAACAATGAGTTGATTTTTTTTGACACTTACACCAGAGCTTCAGCTTTAAATTGGCCATCACTACTCCTAGGCCCTAGGTATATAAATACAATATACCCTAGGACCTAGGTATATAAATACAATATACCCTAGGACCTACGTATATAAATACAATATACCCTAGGACCTAGGGTATATTGTATTTATATATCTGTTTAACGTCATTCGGTGTCCAGCATTGTATTTACCAACAGTTTTGGGAAGGTTACTTTTAAAATGTATTCCATTACAGAATACAGAATACATGCCCCAAAATGTATTCTGTAACGTATTCCGTTACGTTACTCAATGACAGTAACGTATTCTGAATACTTTGGATTACTTAATATATTATCATGCTTTTTACAACAACGTGAATGTACTATTGCTGTGTGATTTATTACTATTACTGAAGGTCTGCGACTCCGAACTGTAGTAAAGGGACCTCTGACTAATACGGCGGGGTCCCTGTCGGCTCGTAGCCGAAAAATAGCTTTACTTTGTTGTGTGGGTCAACTTTTCTTGCGAGAGACAGAGAGAGGCGTTGAAAGACTGCTCCAACGGAACTTATTGTTTTCGGAGGAAAACACGAACACGGTGTACAGTCGAGTCTTAATAGCTTACTTACAACTGGGCTCGTCAGGCACTCTTCTTGGCTGCAGTGGTTATTATTATATTTACATGCTTCCAGCTCCCGTTTTTCCTTGACGACAACTCGTACCTTTCCACTCCCCTTTTTCTCCCTCCTCGCGCTCACAGACCCATAACGTGTATGGCAGTCCATTCTCCCTGCAGCACGGACTACACTGCCCATGATGCTACATTCTTTAGAGCTATGCTTGTAGCATTCTGCCTGTTAGCTTAGCACAACAACAACAACAACGAAAAGGCGCTCTCTCACCCAGGAAACACACAGTCGAAGAGAGAGAGAGAGCGTCGCCCTGTAACCATGGAAACCGTAACGCTGTAGCTGTCAAACAAAACCCAAACAGTCCTGACCCGCGACAATATGAAACAGGAAAGTACCGCAGTGTAATCCATTTATTTCAACAAAGTAACTGTATTCTGAATACCACCCTTTTAAACGGTAACTGTAACGGAATACAGTTACTCATATTTTGTATTTTAAATACGTAACATACGGTACAAATACGGTACATGTATTCCGTTACTCCCCAACACTGTTTACCAAGGACTTAAGTTGTTGTTTAAAATTTGCAGGATGGTTGGGGTTAAAGGCTGAATGACCTCACAGGCCTAAGGGTTGCTATTTATGGTCTTTGTAATGTACTTTGTTTGGTTGTTTCATGTAACCTTGACAGGATCCCACCTGCGATACGGAGTGACTGCAACTCAGCCATGAAGTGGTTGACCACACAAAACAGAGCAGTGTCAGTGGATGGTAAATGGTACTGAAAGCAGCTGTACATAATTGTCACAAATACTTTTTCCTTGATTGGTTTTATGTGTGAAGAAATTCATGAAGTCCTTGTTAGTTAATGTTAAAGGAATGGTTTGCTCAACATAAATGACTTTTTGACAGTTTGGTTACCGTGCTGAAGAGAAGACACTAAGATTTTTTTCAGGGTAAATGAAGATCTCCTAAATACATGAATAGGACATGACTTTCAGTATAAATTCAAATGGAGAATGATCAAAGGTAAATGATCGAGGTAACTTCCTTCTGAAGAGGAGTGATTTTGGTCTTTGTGTGAAACCCAGATAATCATAACAGACACACATGCAAAATTTCACACATTATTGTCAGGTCCTGATCAACCTGTTTTTTCCCCAAAGATTAAATATTGTTTTAAGAAAAATTTTTTTTACCCCCAAATGGCTTTTAACCTTTTATTTGGTTGTTTGCTTGATATTATCAGAAATTTATGAGACTGTGCTGGAGTTTACAGCCTTTTCAGCTTTCCTTGTGGTTCTCAGGTTGTTTCCTCTTTAGTTTTTTTCCACTCAAGTACCGTAAGGACACTAATGCTCTGCTGTTATCTCTTATAATAAAACGTCTTCTTAAACTGCTTTATTAGTCACCATTTTCTTTATTGCCACTCACTCTGTATGCATCTCCAACATACACCTCCCACTTCCTTAATTCCACCAACCCGCTGCCATTATGGCAAACCCAAAGGGGCAATAAGTACCAAGTGAATGCAACAACACAACATCTCCCTGTTTTTTTTTTGTGTGTTTGTTTTTGAAACAGGATACAGCATGTCTGCCAGTGGCATAGCTGATATGAATTTCAAAAGTTTTTTTTTTTGGAAACATAAGGATTAGAATCAGTTTTCAACATTGTTACAGATCAAATTTCTGTTACACAAAACAACAACAACAACAATACAACACGGAAACTGCTCTCAATACTTCACATCAAAATTTGACATTTATTTTCTCTTTGAGGGCAGCGACACCCCTGCCTACACCCTTCACCGATTTATTTTGTTATTGTGGTTAAAAATGAAGAATTAAATGTAAAGGTGGAAGATTCTCATCAAGCAAAATTTGGTAAAGACAATAATATACAGGGTGGGCCATTTATATGGATACACTGTAATAACATGGGAATGGTTGGTGATATTAAAGTCCTGTTTGTGGCACATTAGTATATGTGAGGGGGGAAACTTGTCAAGATGGGTGGTGACCATGGTGGCCATTTAGAAGTCGGCCATCTTGGGTACAACTTTTGTTTTTTCAATAGGAAGAGGGCCATGTGACACATCAAACTTATTGGTAATGTCACAAGAAAAACAATGGTGTGCTTGGTTTCAACGTAACTTTATTCTTTCATGAGTTATTTACAAGTTTCTCTTTGTTCACAGCCATTGACATGTCAAAGAGGTTAACATGTGAGGAGCAGATCGAAATTGTGTTGATATCTGGTGAACGCAGTAACCGGGTCATTGCAGCAGATTTCAATGCAAGACACCCTACGAGACCACCCATCTATCATGCTACAGTTAGCAAACTGCTTGCTAAGTTTCGTGAAACTGGTTCAATGTTGGATTTGCCAAAATGCGGACGCAAGAAAACTGTCACTAATGAAGAAACAACAGTGGTTGTCCTAGCTTCATTCAGCAAGAGCCCACAGCGTAGCACTCGCCGCATGTCACTGGAGAGTGGCATTAGTCGAACATCCCTTCGGCGGATATTAGCTACTCATAAATGGCACCCTTACAAACTCCAGCTACTGCAGCATCTCAAAGAGGATGACTCAGATCGGCACACAGAATTTGCAGGACCCTCAGTTCATGCAAAGGATTTTGTTCAGTGATGAGGCAAACTTTTATGTGAATGGTGAAGTCAACAAACAAAACCACCGCTATTGGTCTGACACTAACCCACATTGGACGGATCCCTCCAAGACTGTTGGAACAACAAAAGTGATGGTTTGGTGTGGTCTATGGGGTACAACGATAGTGGGTCCATTCTTCATCAATGGAAACCTCAAGGCCACTGGATATTTGAAATTGCTACATGATGATGTGTTTCCCGCTTTATGCACTGAAGCTGGCACGTTCCCTGAGTTTTTCCAGCAAGATGGTGCACCACCACATTATGGGTGCCAGGTCCGAGCATTCCTAGATGAACAGTTTCCTGGAAAGTGGATTGGTCGTCGTGGGCCAGTTGAATGGCCCCCAAGGTCTCCCGATCTGACCCCCTTAGACTTTTATCTTTGGGGTCATCTGAAGGCAATTGTCTATGGTGTGAAGATACGAGATGTGCAGCACCTGAAACTACGGATACTGGATGCCTGTGCTGGCATTTCTCCTGCGGTGTTGCTATCAGTGTGTGAAGAGTGGGAGAAGAGGGTTGCATTGACAATCCAACACAATGGGCAGCACACTGAACACATTTTATAAGTGGTCAGAAACTTGTAAATAACTCATGAAAGAATAAAGTTACGTTGAAACCAAACACACCATTGTTTTTCTTGTGACATTACCAATAAGTTCTACTGAGTGCGGAAAGATGCAACTGAAGAGTTCTGAAGCATGTCTTTATTAGGTAATAACATGGCACAAAATAAAGGAGGCGGGTATTTCTGGTAGTGAAAAACTTTGGTAACTAGACACTCGTGGAAAAAGTTGATGTCTTTGGTGAAAGAAATCTCTCCTTCCGGGTCATCCGTGGATCGAGTTTCCTTCGAGACGTGGGCAGCGATAAGCAGAGTTTTGTATAAGATTAATTATTCAAAGTAAGCTCAGGTATGCCGTTCAGCGGGTTAGTTACAGCGCCGGGAGGAGACGGGTATTTCTGGTAGTGAAAAACTTTGGTAACTAGACACTCGTGGAAAAAGTTGATGTCTTTGGTAAAGAAAAATGTGGGTAATCTTAGACACCATTGATATTCAAGGACTTTCAAACCCAGTTTTCACTTTTCTACTCTGAGCATTTAAAGCATGTGACACAACTTTTCTTACTCACATTTTTCTATCTAACATTCACACACATTCATACTCTGATGGACGCATCAGTGAGCAACTTGGGATTTTGCCCTGCAGATTGCCCTGTAGTTGGTATGCAGACTTCAGCACATGGAGATCAAATCACCACCAACCTTTCGATTCGCAGATGACCTTCTCCATAACCTGAGCTATGTGCTATGATTGAAAGATATGACTTTTCTAATTTAAAGAGAATTGTTTGGACCGTTTCAGCCATGCATTTGTGAGTGGGCCCCTATGAGTTTTGTATTCTGATTTAAATGGGAAGACATGACACTACATTGTTTGATGAAGTCAATTAGAGAATAGTTTTCAATCTAAGGTTTTTTTTTTTTTTAAGAATTCAATTTTGTCCGAATAAAATATCCTTTGAATATATTTTGTTTTGTCCTAGCCATGCAGATGGCTTCTACAAACATTTGAAAAGAATGGGTCACTTTGAGGAGCTTAGTGAATTCCAGCATGGTAAATGGTAAATTTATATTGTAAAGATTCTTATATAGCGCCTTTCTACTCTCCTAGAGTACTCAAAGCGCTGTATACAACATGCCACATTCACCCAGTCACACGAGCACTTTCTCCAAGCTCAGTGCTGTTTAACCGTATTCACACACATTCATCCTCCAAAGGATGCATCAGAGACCAACTTGGGGTTAGTATCTTGCCCAAGGATACTTGGCATGCAGACTAGAGGAGCCAGGGATCGAACAACCAACCTTCCTGAGCTAAAGCCACCCGGTACCGTGACAAGATACCACTTGCGATTGGCAATGACTGCAACTCAGCCATGAAGTGGTTGACCACACAAAACAGAGCAGTGTCAGTGGATGGTAAATGGTACTGAAAGCAGCTGTACATAATTGTCACAAATACTTTTTCCTTGATTGGTTTTATGTGTGAAGAAATTCATGAAGTCCTTGTTAGTTAATGTTAAAGGAATGGTTTGCTCAACATAAATGACTTTTTGTCAGCTTGGTTACCATGCTGAAGAGAAACCTAGGGCTGTTCTTATTTACTTCAATCAGTGATGAATAGTAAGACACTAGGATTTTTTTCAGGGTAAATGAAGATCTCCTAAATACATGAATAGGACATGACTTTCAGTATAAATTCAAATGGAGAATGATCAAAGGTAAATGATCGAGGTAACTTCCTTCTGAAGAGGAGTGATTTTGGTCTTTGTGTGAGACCCAGATAATCATAACAGACACACATGCAAAATATCACACATTATTGTCAGGTCCTGATCAAGCTATTTTATCACAAAGATCAAATATTCTTTTAAGGAAAAAAAATGCCGGTCACAAACTAAATGTCACCCCCAAATGGCTTTTAATTGACTGCCAGCTGTTTTAGCTTACCTGCTGTCAGCAAGCTGAGAAGAGACAGGATGAGCAGGGGGTGGAGCATGTTGCAGAGAGCCAATCAGGCGACGGAGCTGTAAGACACACCACACACGTAGTTGGATATCTCTGATTGGATAGAAAGTCACAATCCCATTCTCCCATCATCAAAACTTGGTATTCATCCTAATATTGTACATCATCCCACAAGGTGGATGAAATGTCTGTAAGTTTCCATTTGTTTATCTAAATGTTTGAAACCCTCACCATCCAAAGAAGAAAATATAATCATTTGTGACTTGATATATGGACTGATAAATACCATACATTATTTCCTTTTGATATGTACAGTTTGCTATTTGCCTCGAGCGTATTAACTTGTGTGTGTCTTTGTGATACAGTGCGGTTGTGGGTGATAGGAGTCACTTTTTAATTCTGCTTAAAAAATTATTACAGTTTTATTGAGTCATTTAATGGACATCTAAAGTTTGAACAAACCTGTTTATTTTTGAAGAATTTGGTACCAACAAAAATGGAAATGTGGAAGATTCCCAACAACCAAAATTTGGTTAAGACAACAATGTAGTAAAAATATCTCTAAAAGTTAATTCTGTTCATCTGGACGTAGCGTTTTGTGGGAGAAACATTTGGTCACTCATCCAAGTGACTTCTTCAGTCTCAGCTGACTGCAGGTTTCCCCAATCGTATAAACAGTACATTTGCATAATGACTGAAACCAGCCCACTGAAGGAACAATGGGCTGTGAGGTCAGTTCCTTAACCTCCTACCTGCCGTCCACATACGTGGACATCACATTTTGGGTTATTTAGACCAAAATACTCAATTTTGCTCTACAAGGGCCTGATATCAACTTACGAGGACACTATACTGCTACTGTTCTATCAAAATTTTAATCAAATATCCTTATGTGGCTCTGATTTCTCTTAAAAACAAAAATAAGGTAAAAAAAATGATCTGGTAATTCTTTGTTTTTACATTCATCGGGCCCCAATATGCCCAAATATCAAAGAGAAATTAAAAATGTATGCCATGGAAGAGTTTGGATCTTAGGAGGTTAATCTTAATTATGCAAATTCTCATGACCATTGATCAACAACCACTGACCAAAACCCACTGATCAAAGTCCACTGATCAATGGCCATGAGTCCCATTCACAGAGAGTTGGGGAATGGCTGCAATCACAGCATTGTAAGATGGTGAAAGATGTACCCTTAGGCCCCCTCCTCGATTCAGAGGTGGTCTTTCCCTTTTCACTTAAATGGCCTCCTTAACTCTGCGCTCAAACCAGCGTTCCTCCCTGTCCAGGATGTGTACATCCTCATCCTTGAAAGAGTGTCCACTGGCCTTTAGGTGTAAATAGACTGCAGAGTCTCGGCCTGACACGGTAGCTCTTCTGTGTTGTGCATCCGCTTCGCCAGAGGTTGTTTGGTTTCCCCAATGTATAAATCCTGGCAATCCTCCTGGCACTTAACAGCGTACACTATGTTGCTCCGTTTGTGTCGGGGGACCCGATCCTTGGGGTGGACCAATTTTTGGCGCAGCGTGTTTTGGGGTTTAAAAGCTACAGAATGCATGTTTAGAAAAATGCGTCTCAACTGCTCTGATCCTCCTGACACATGCGGGATCACCATCTCTGAATTGAGGAGGGGGGCTAAGGGTACATCTTTCACCATCTTACAATGTTACAATCAATGTTGTGATTGCGGCCATTCCCCAACTCTCTGTGAATGGTACTCATGGTCATTGATAAGTGGCCATTGATCAGTGGGTTTTGGTCAGTGGTTGTTGTGGTCATGAGAATTTGCACAGTAAAAATTAACGAACTGACCTCCCAGCCCATTGTTCCTTCAGTGGGCTGGTTTCAGTCATTATGCAAATGTGCTGTTTATACGATTGGCGAAACCTGCAGTCAGCTGAGACTGAAGAAGTCACTTGGATGAGTGATGAAACATTTCTCCCACAAAACGCTACGTCCAGATGAACAGAATCAACTTTTGGAGATTTACTTACCTGGATGATTGAGACGTAGTAAAAATATGCTGTTATAATATTTAAAATAGCAATGTTGATATTCACACAATAAATGTTCTATATGAATTCAGCACAAATTTAAGGTGTTCTATTCACAAGTAAAGAATTAAGTTAATACCGTTTGCCCTATGCTCTAGTAAGTGTTGAAAGATGCAGCTTAAGAGTTCTGAAGCATGTCTTTATTAAGTAATAACATGGCACAAAACAAAGGAGACAGGGATTCCTGGTACTGAAAAACCTTGGTAACCAGACACTCGTGGAATAAGTTGATGTCTTTTGTAAAGAAAAATGTGGGTAATCTGAGACGCCATTGATATTCAAGGACTTGCAAACCTAGTTTTTGGGTAAAGAAGAAAGAAAAAGGTCTTAGCTTTTAAAGCCATACGAGAATAAGTATAAGGTGATTTAAAAGTGATCAGGACGTCATCACAATAACAGGTTTTGAGTATCTTACAGTCTATCCAATTAGGACAAAAGCACAAGAGGAGTGATTACTATGAGCCAAAAACACTGAATTTCTTTTTGAAATGAAGATAAAAATAAATAGTTAAATGAAATGAAAAAAATCTAAAGTTTATGTTCGTGTTTCCTTAACTTTATCTGTTATATCTGTTGATAAGGCCTCAGAGCTGCATGTTGATCTCAAACTGTTTCTGTATGTGTATTGTCCAGCTTATGCAGCTTGTTAACAGGCATAAAATTGATGTGTGGTATCTATGCCAGCTGAGCAGTCCTGTTGGAGCAGGGGTCTCAAACTCCAGTCCTCGAGGGTCGGTGTATTGAATCTTTTCAATGTGTCCCTGTTGCAACTTACCTGAATACAATTAGTATGTCATTAGCAGACTCGATAGAACTTAACTGCATGCTGAGGTGGAAATTCAGCCATTTGATTCACGTTACAGCAGCTCATGAGTGAATGAACATGGTGCAATAAAAGTACTTTTAGAAGTACAATTTTCCAAACACTTACATTTATTTAAATTTAATTGAGTAGCGTTAGGGGTTGCCACTTCAGCATGCAGTCAAGTTCTATACTCTTGCCAATGACCTACTAATTACATTCAGGTGTGTTGCAACAGGGACACATGGATATGTTTCAAGTCACCAGCCCTCGAGGACTTCAGTTTGAGACCCCTGTGTTAGAGGAAGAATAAGAGTACAAGTGCGCAGCTCGTCTTACCTTCTGCAGCTCTGATGGAGGATGAAAGCTGATGTTCAGGAGACTATCTGGTGGATCTGCAGTACTTGGACAGATCTGTCTGTTGGTGTCTCTGTGAGGACACCACTCTGTCTCTCTTTATGTACATCCGCTCCACTCTCCACACCCAGGAGGGGTGGATACAGAGGCGGCATCTACAGTTGAGCTACCTGATAGCTCCACTATCAGAGTTAATATAAAATGCAGCACAGATGGAAGACATGCAAAAAAAAAAAAAACAACCCCAGCTTCAGTATTACTCAACCCATAGCCAAGCTTGTACTTACATAGCCAAACCTTCTCCTAGGATAAGCCAGGTATGGAAACAACGTGATGATACCCTTTGACATTTCTCGAAGGCCTTGTCCTACACAGACAAACACAAAGTGCAACCACTGTTAAAAGTCTAAATGCCACCTTCAGCAAAATAAATGTGGGAGATGCATAAAAAGAATTTATGAGATATAAATGTATGAAATAAGTATATCAGCATACCCATGTCGTACACGTGTCGTATGTGCCACCAATATCTTGACCATCTGCTATCCGTCAGGCTTTATATCCGAGCATACTGTATTAAGTTTGAACCGTCAGCTCGTTCAAACACACGTTAAAGTCCGTTTGGCTCGACACCACCGAACAGAGGCAGCAATATAACATAGCTAACATTAACAGTGCAGTGGATCCTGCTTGTGCCGTGATATTCAGGACTGCAAACCGAGCAGCATCACTGACTTTCAGCTTGTTGTGTTTGTGGATGTATGACTGACTTTAATTATCCACAAAATCGTCAGATTCTCTGTAAGATTGAGGTCGACTATCTAACGGCGTATAAAGCAAAGGCTTTAAAAACCAAGCTGACGCTGAAAGTACAAACATCACTAATGTCACATAACTTTGCCGACATGTGGCCAACAGTAATGTTTTAATGTTCTTCGTTATTAAACATCGTCGGGTCTGCCGTGATATGTTTACAGTGGGACTTCTGCTCATGAACCTCTACGCACAGTGTTAGCAGACCGGGGCTGTACGAAGTCACTTTCATCTTTACGCAGGACAACCGCAGTAGATGTGCACGGTGTGAGGTCTCGCAGCAAGCTATCAAATATGGCGCATTTCTCGGCTTTAAAAAAAAACAAAAACGCTATGCGTCGCCAGGTGTTTCATCGGATTTGAGGTGTTACCTCCTTTGACAGTATCACAGTATCAGCTTAAAGTACTTGTTGCAGGCTGCTGAGTTTGCATATTTTGCTGTGAAGTACAGCAAGACTTTTGACCGCTTCATCTTGGGCATTTTTAATCTGTAGCTCTGCTCTAAAAGAACGTAGGTACCTGGACCCGCCTACTATCCTCGGAAATGTAAAATTATTGGCTAGAATCTAAAGTGTATCACAGCTCAGGAAAAAAAAGCACCGAAATAAAGCACCGAAATGTGTGCTGCTTTTTGGTCTGGTTACTACCGTTTATGTCAGAACCGGTCCCATCATGGCACCGGACACCGGTGCCCATCCCTACGCAGGACTGTAAGCTGTCGTCTGTGAGGCGTGAGCGGTTTTTGCTGGGGAATAGCTGCTCAAATACGTATGTGGATCCTGTTAAGATTAGATCATTTGCAGTGCCTCAATAATGCTATGCTTTTTATTAATAAGTATTATAAAGTTATATAGTGTAGTATAAGTGGGCACAGCCCTGAAAAATAAAGGCATTACACCATGTGTCCTTGGGGATACAGTCTTGTGTGTTATGTTAGTGTTTTCAGTTTTGTGTCTCGGTGTTTGTGATTGCTCCCAGCTGTGCTCTCCTCCTGTGTCTTGTTCCCAGATTATCCCTCTGTTTCTTCAAATCATTTTTTCTCACTTTAAAAGTATGTCAGCTAACTGCCAACAGTCCATTGAGTTTCGTTTCCAACTTTCTTCACGTGAGACATGATACGTGAGCTGCTGAGTGAGTGAAATGTCCTGGTTGGTTGTCTGTAGCCTGACAGTCCAGGATCAGGGTGATGGTCCATCACAAATACAGATGATAAGCAGATAGGAGGAAGAAGTTGTGTGTGTATATCTATCTATCTATCTATCTATCTATCTATCTATCTATCTATCTATCTATCTATCTATCTATCTATCTATCTATCTATCTATCTATCTATCTATCTATCTATCTATCTATCTATCTATCTATCTATCTATCTATCTATCTATCGTCAAACTCTTACCCACTTTATTCCCAGTGTGAGCGGAAATCAGCATTATGACTAATAAAATGAATTCCAGTTTATTCAATAAATATCCATCTTTAAACACTGACCTGTGTTCATTGTGGAGCTGCTCAGCTTCAGGACAAACTGAGCAGTGACAGGAAGCTGCCAGGAGGTGGCAGCACACAAAAACAACTGTGCCAGAGGAGCTTCAGTGGAGTCAAAAACAGGTGTCACACAGCTGGCAATGTGATGGCTGTTAATTTCATGTCTATTTCATGGTGAAACTGGTAAAACAAAAACCTTCCTGTTGTGTTAAAAAACCCTGCCCAGCTTTTAGTTTTTAGATGCATAAAAGTCTCTTTTAAATTTGTTTATTGGACCAAGGTTTTATTTGACTTTGTCAGGAATCTCTAATTAGACAGAAAGACACAAAAAAATAGAATTTCACTAAATTATAAAATGCTCTGGTGAAAGTCATGATGTTTGTGATGAGTATGAAATGGGGATCATATCTTTGCTGAAGATGAGGAAGAACCAGAACAGCAAAGCAATATGGATGAGCATCTTCCTGAGGACGATACAGATCCACTAGTGGACAAAAATACATCTGATGAGTCTGAGGAGGTCAAGCCCTGGACATAAGCCTTTCCTTCGGACTGAGAATGATCACATCCGTTGTGAAACAGATGTACCAGTTTGGCTCTGACCTTCCTAAATCTTGATTAATCATTAGTGTTATGAGCAAGCGCTTTGGCAACAATGGCAAGGAAAAACTCCCCTTTAACAGGAAGAAACCTCCAGCAGAACCAGGTTCAGGGAGGGGCATATGGGCTCAAAATGTGGTCATAAATATTTTGTACTTGTAAAAAAGATTTGTGTGTGCGTAAAAGAGATTTGTATGTGTAAAAAAGATTTTTGTGTGTGTAAAAAAAATTTGTGTGTGCGTAAAAAAGATTTGTGTGTGCGTAAAAGAGATTTGTATGTGTAAAAAAGATTTGTGTGTGCGTAAAAGAGATTTGTGTGTGCGTAAAAGAGATTTGTGTGTGTAAAAAAGATTAGTGTGTGTGTAAAAGAAATTTGTATGTGTAAAAAAGATTTGTGTGTGCGTAAAAGAGATTTGTGTGTGCGTAAAAGAGATTTGTGTGTGCGTAAAAGAGATTTGTGTGTGCGTAAAAGGGATTTGTATGTGTAAAAAAGATTAGTGTGTGTGTAAAAGAAATTTGTATGTGTAAAAAAGATTTGTGTGTGCGTAAAAGAGATTTGTATGTGTAAAAAAGATTAGTGTGTGTGTAAAAGAAATTTGTATGTGTAAAAAAGATTTGTGTGTGCGTAAAAAAGATTTGTGTGTGCGTAAAAGAGATTTGTGTGTGTAAAAAAGATTTGTGTGTGTGTAAAAGAGATTTGTGTGTGCGTAAAAGGGATTTGTATGTGTAAAAAAGATTAGTGTGTGCGTAAAAGAGATTTGTATGTGTAAAGAAGATTTGTGTGTGCGTAAAAAAGATTTGTGTGTGCGTAAAAAAGATTTGTGTGTGCGTAAAAGAGATTTGTGTGTGCGTAAAAGAGATTTGTGTGTGCGTAAAAGAGATTTGTGTGTGTAAAAAAGATTTGTGTGTGCGTAAAAAAGATTTGTGTGTGCGTAAAAGAGATTTGTGTGTGCATAAAAGAGATTTGTATGTGTAAAAAAGATTAGTGTGTGCATAAAAGAGATTTGTATGTGTAAAAAAGATTTGTGTGTGCGTAAAAAAGATTTGTGTGTGCGTAAAAGAGATTTGTGTGTGCGTAAAAGAGATTTGTATGTGTAAAAAAGATTAGTGTGTGCATAAAAGAGATTTGTATGCGTAAAAAAGATTTGTGTGTGCGTAAAAAAGATTTGTGTGTGCGTAAAAAAGATTTGTGTGTGCGTAAAAAAGATTTGTGTGTGCATAAAAGAGATTTGTATGCGTAAAAAAGATTTGTGTGTGCGTAAAAAAGATTTGTGTGTGCGTAAAAAAGATTTGTGTGTGTAAAAAAGATTTGTGTGTGCGTAAAAGAGATTTGTGTGTGCGTAAAAGAGATTTGTGTGTGGACTTAGAAAAAAAACCCCTGCAAGTTACAAGTGCGAATTTTGACCCTATTTTTCTTCCTTTCATCTGATTGGTCAATGTCATGTCAATCACAAATGTAACAATCCAATCAGAGAACAGATGGGTTTGACTGTCGGAGGGGCGCTTTTTTGAACTGCAGGTCTTTGAAGGGAATAAATGTCCTTTTATATGCTTTTTTTTACGCACACACAAATTCTTTTTACACAAATCTTTTTTACAAGTACAAAATATTTATGACCACATTTTGAGCCCATAGGGGCGGCCATCTGACTCAATGGGTTGGGGATGAGTAGATATTACTGGAGCATTTTGCAGTGTTTTAGCACTCATAAGTAAATAATGTGACTGTTTCTTCCTAGTGGAGAGTTCACAAGGTTGAACTCTAGAACTAAGGTTCTGCACAGATGCCCAGTACAAAATAAAGAAGGATTATTTTCAGTTCCGAGTCATGCAAAGTTACTCCAGCAGAGCCAAGGAATTTTAAAAAATTATGGCAGTGGAAAATAGCGGCTTATTTTGTCGAGCACAGTGGACAGTCACAGGCTCTACTTCGAAGAGTTTTTACAGAGGATGATTGTGCTTATTTAAAGTAACGTAGCTGCAGGACTCCCAGCCCAGCAGGGGGGCAGTTTTAAACCTGCAGCCAAGTTTAGAAAGCATTTTTCTGAAAAGCCTGTAGAGGAGCAAAAACCACAGAAACCACAGCAGATGTTCTGAGGAGGAGTCACAATGTCCGTACTTTGAAAGCCTGAAACTCTCCACAAGCGTAAACGAGCACATACAGTCTTTGTTTTGCAATTTAGGAGGACAGAGGCATCATGTAAAGGAGATCTGAAGCGTAAACCCAGACTTCGGCTTCACGGGCTCAGTGTGTTGAGTCTGCAGTGTTCAGTAAAAGTAAGCAAAAGAACAAAAAAACAAACTCAAAGAGGATGTGAGAATGTGTCGCCCTGTCAACCACAGCCAGACCACAATAAGCACACGGACTTTCCATCTAACTGATGAGTGGAAAAACACTGTGAGTGCCTCTTTATTGAAAAAACAAAACTTTATTTATTAGATGAATAAAAGCATAAATATAGCATATACATATATATGTACAGTGTTGGGAAGGTTACTTTTAAAATGTATTCCACTGCAGATTACAGAATTCATGCACCCAAATTGTCACGGCGGGGTGCGCCGATGTGTGATGAAACAGGACCCAAAAGCAGATGACGACGAAGAGTAGTAAGGTTTTAACAGAAAGGTGAGGCTTTATTAGATGACTGCAGAAGTAAACCAGGAAACCAAAGTAAACTGACAAGACACTAAGAAACAAAATACTAAACCGGTACTGAGACCAAAAACTAGAACTATGACTGAGGTGAGGTAAACAGGCGACCCGACAATAGCATGCAGAAAACAAAGGGCTTAAATACATACATGAGGTGATCAGGGGAAGTGAAGACACATGGGGGAACAGCTGACTGACATAAACCTAATGACAGGACCAGGAGAGGAAAGCTAAATACAATGAACAAAGAACATATGACACTGTCAGAATAAAACAGGAAACACTAAACCTAGACATGACAACACAAACTTAACAAACCTAATGCGTGATGAATAATACAAGAACCCAAAACATAGAAAACCAGAGGAACAATAAACAATAACTGCCCAAACTAAAGACAGATAGGAAATGACACAAAACTAATCACATAACAAAATGAGACAAATACAAACATGAACTCAGAGCGCTGGGTCAGAGACCCAGCCTGTGACACAAATGTATTTTGTAACGTATTTGGTTAAGTTACTCAATGAGAGTAACATATTCTGAAGACTTTGGATTACTTAATATACTGTCATGCTTTTTACAACGACATGAATGTACTACTGCTGTGTGATTTATTAGTATTATTGAAGGCTACTCGCCACCCCACTAACATTGTTAGCTGCCGTTTGCTGAGGTTAGTTCATAGACCGCTTTCAGAACTGCACATGATTATTTGCAGCTAACAGGTTGTTAATCCTATCCATCAAGTCTAACAGTCTGCAGTCTATGAACTAACCTCAGCGACACTGTCGCCAAATTGCTTGCTCATAGGAGGTTATCTGATTGTTGTGGTTTTCTCTCTTTTCTCTGTATTATTGTACAGAGAACATTCATTGTACTTACAATATAAAGCACCTAAAGGCAACCTTTGTTGTGATTTGGTGCTGCATTAATCAAACTGAATTGAAAATGTAATTGTTTTTATGCCAATAAAGGGCACTGAATATAAATCCTAAAGAAAAGAGAGGTCCCAACGGTTAAGTATTCATAATAATAATAATAATAACAATAATACATTTTATTCAAAATGTGCCTTTCAAGACACCAAAGGACACTGCACAATAGGATAAAACACATAATAGAACAATGACACAATGAAGAACAATAAAATAAAAGCACAAGATAAAATGAACAAACAGTGGATTCACAGTGAATATGCAGATTTGAACAGACGGGTTCTGAGCTGAGATATAAGAAAAGGCAGGTCAGGTGCTTAACAGGTCAGAAAGATAAGGAGGAGCAAGGTTATGAAAGGCCTTGAAGATGAGCAGAAGAAGTTTGTACACCATCCGGAGTTTCACTGGGAGCCAGTGAAATTCCTGGAGAATGGGGGTGATGTGCTGGTAGAAGGGATTTTGAACCAGTTGAAGCTTCTGGAGGGATTTTTGGAGGAGACCATGTAAGAGAGAATTACTATAGTAAATGAAGGAGGAAGGAAGAGAATGAGACTATGGACTAGAATGGACGTAGACTGGGTGGAAAGAGAAGGACGTAATCTGTTAATGTGGTGTAGATGGAAATAGGCAGAAAGGGTGAGATTACTGATGTGAGATTTATAGGAAAGTGAACTGTCTACGATGACACCAAGGCTCTTAACCTGAGGAGAAGGGAAAACTGTGGAGTTATCAATGGTGAGTGAGAAATGAGTCGCCTTCGCCTTGGTGATTCACATATTGATCCTAAGAATGTATTTAAGAAATTTTACGAGTGAAAAGCAACAAAAACAACTGCTATTAATGTTTTTAAAAGGATTTATGGAAAAAGCCTGACGTTAAGACCTAACAGGGAAAGATCAGGAAGCAGACATATCTTTGTACAAAGAGTCTATGTTGACTTTTCTAAGCTGCATCTCACACTTGATGCTCAGTGGTCAGTCAAACAAGTCGTCAGGCAACTTCTGTCCAGTGCAGGTAGGTGGTGCTGTTACCAAAGAAACAAGGAGCGCCTGTTGAATAAGTTAACCCCAGATCGAGCTTTAAAAATATTCGAGGGGAATCAAAGTGTTACCTTTGGCTCTGCGTCGACATAAAGACACCATGAGGACAGTGGCAATGAAGTATGGACAGAACACCAGCAGGTGGAAAGGCAGTCTGAACTCAAGCTGGAGGGAGGGGGCATCAGGGTGTGGAGCTGATCCAGGGGTGAGGGATGTAAAAGTGGGTGGTGGGGGTGTAGATGTAGGCAGGACTGTGGTTATTGGATTACCTGCAGAGAGAATCCCACCTGTTCAGGTGAATATGTGGATGAAATAAGAGGTGAAATTAGAGTGAAGCTCCTCACCTGTGACAGTGATCCAGCTGGATGGAGACTCTCCATGACCGCTGATGTCACACTTGTAGAGGCCTTCATCAGACCTGGAAACATGCTGGATGGTCATGTGACCTGTAGGCTGCTCCCTGATGAGGGAGCCATCTTTATAGAAAGCAGCTGGGAGGTTGGAGGGAGTGGTCTTTGTTTTACAGAGCAGAGTGACGTCATCTCCCTCCATCACAGGGAGGACAGGACTCTGCAGGATCACTGATCCACCTCAACACAGAGACAAACTACAGCATTTCATCCATTTACACACAGCTTCATCAACACTAACTCCACACACTCAGCTTACCAGTGACTGTCAGGTTAACCATGTTACTGATGGGACCCTCTCTGGACTCACACCAGTAAACTCCACTGTCCCATGGGAGCGTCATGCTGATCTTACAGGAAGAATTGGACCATCTTCCCCACGTTTCTCCACAGTGACTCTTTCCTTCAAGTGTGCTTCTCCTCAGAGTCCATCCAGCAGAGTTTTCGGCCCCCTCACAGCTCAGAGACACAGACTTTTCTTTGAAGAACTGAGAGCTGTTTGGGTTCACAGTCAGACGAACTGAATGAAACAGGGAAAAAATACTTGGATATGAGAAACTGTCAACCTGAGCACTGATCACAAAGGTCAAGCAAGTTTCCACCGTAAATATTGAATTTTTAACAGTATGTAAGTGATCCAGTTTTGGCAATCACACTGATCCAGGTACAGACTTTTAAGGTTTATCAAATCTGGATTAGCAGGACTCTATTTGGGATTACTGGCAGTGCCGAAATTCATTCAAAATAAACAATGTTTAATTACCTGTGTTAGGTTTAAAACTAAGAGGTATTTCATTAGCAAGGCAATATTTTTTTTTACACACAGCCATGTTTACCTTGCATACACAGTGACACAGAATCGCCTGTAGGACCACAAAAGCCACAAGTCGGAGAGAAAAAGTTGCCTGCTGCTGTTAGCTAGAAGAGCTAATAAATAACAAATGCTTCCAATTCGAAGCACCAATCTTTCCAGGCTTTTGTCTTCATGCCTTTACTCCACTGGCTGTAAATATTAAGACCATATGAACAGATTCTTATCTCAACTCTAATCTACTTGTGAGCACCCTTGAATGACTTAATTCATAACACATTTTTAAATGAATGTCTTGACTTTACCAAACAGTTAACAGTTTGTCTTTATAATTCTAATGAATAAAAACTTATTTATATAAAGAAAATATTGCATACAGTTAATCATAAAAACCTAAATGTGTACTACAAAATAAATGTACTACTTCTGCTATATTTATTTAATGGTACTGACAAGTGGAGGTGAAATTTTTAATTGTTCTAAAAGCACATATAAGATGTCTCTGCTCCAGTTTTAGTGATTGAAATTTTAGGATTTTCTTTGGATGTCACTTAGCACTAACTGGCTAGCATTAGCCAATAGCTTAGCATTGACCTCTCACCCAAGTACGGTCACTTCTAAGTACGATGTTCCCGATTGAAGCTAAAACTAAAGCTTTAAACAGTTCACTAATCATTAACATACTGTTGTTCCATTTGACTTCAGCCATCTTTTATATACAGTTTATAGTCCCAGACTGCACAGATGAACAAGCTCTGGTCACCTGCTGATGAATTTTCTACTCTCATGCTCCGATCACTGTCTGTTTGTCTCTGTAACAGCGTCACTTCCTCCTTTTCTGCTTTCATTATCAGTGAGGCCACCAATGGGAGCTCTTGTTAAAACCATCTCCTCCCTTTGTAGCTGTTTGTTTTCTTTCCTTTTATTTTATTTTTTTCTCTTGGTACAACACGAGTTTGACCTTTTTCATGTTTTATACCATCATGTTGCCCTGTGAAGCATCGGGGTGAAGCAGATTGTATGAAATGAGAGTTTAAGCATGTAATCAATGAGTAATAATAATGAAAACTTTTCCTTAAACCAACACCTGAATGCTTAAATTAAGTTTTTACTAACAAAGACGAAGCTCACTGACCTTGGTTTGTCGTGTAGATCAGCAGTGAGGTCAGGACTGAAGACAAATGACACTTGGGTTAGTTTTTAATTTGAGAGGTTTAACGAAGTGATCAGAGGGCAAAGTGACAAAAAAAACACTGAAGAAAAGCCAGCAAAGGAAGGAGAAAAAGTGCTGAAAACAAGGAATTGATTCAAACGTAAAGAGAATTTAAATACAATTTCAACGTTTGTATTTGTTACGGCCCTAGCAGGACGTAACAGTATTAAAATGTATTAAAATGAAAAACATGCAAACTTCCTGTAGGAGTATCATTACGACCTTTCTGAGTAAGTCTCACAAATTAATCGTAACAAAGCCAAACATCCCTAAAAGCATTCTTTGGAGAAATGTTTTTGTTCCCTTTTGCACGTATCTTTAACTAAACTTTGTAGAAACAGAGGGAACTTACAGAGCAGCCACAGCACAGAAACTTCCCCCATCTTCACACTTGGTAAGTTAAAAGTTTATAAGTGATCAGTTTCTATGCACACCCTCCTCTTCCTCCTCCTCTGTGACTGTGGTTTCCTCTTCACTCATCAGTACGAGGCTTTTCTATTAAATCAAAGCTCTAATATCTAATATGAAGTAAATATGAATGTGATTTTATTAACCATGAGCTCTTTGATTCCCTTTCATGGGGAGAATCAGAGAGCTTTAATGGACAATGATTGATGAGGTGATGACCTGTTATGTCAGAACATTAGGTTTTGTTTTCCTGATAGTGAGAGCAGTTCACATGAAAGGAAGTGAGATGGAGGTGGTGTTGTGCTTCTCTCTCTTTTAACCACAATCGGGTGGTTTGTAAATGTGTTATTGGCGACTGTCAAGCCTTTGAGTCGCCGAGCAGCTGAATAGGGGAATAATGTTGACGCGCCCACTGTTTAAAACGTAAGTCAAAGTTCCAGGTTAAAACTCCTTTATTTGTTATCAAATCCTTAAAATCCGTAGAAAAACAATCAAAAACATTCTAAACTTGAACAGTCAGCAAAAGTCGACTTCCCCCATCACCCACTCATTCACAAAAATTCCCTCGGGACGTGAACAGGTCATATAGCAATCACTATTACTATTACAGACACCACGTGACCCAAAGCTACGCCTATCCACAACAGGTGTCATTAGACAAACTTCCTTATGCCCTTATGCAGTAGAGGTTTTTGATACAGGCGACATGGGCAAAAAAAAAAAAATAATAAATTGCTGTACTCATCCTGCCCCGATGTCATGCCAGCGCATATTGGGAATAGCATAGGCACCGATCGGTTTTCTGCCGCCCATTTGATGGGAGTAAGAGCGCCCTCCATTTGCGAGGTTCGCTTGCTGCACAGGGAGGAGAGGGCGGGGCGGCAGGGGATTCTCTGACCGGCTGGAGCAGCATCTAATAACTGTGTGTCTTTGTCCTGTCTCCCTCCCCTCACCCCCAACCAGTCACACGAAATAGCTGCCACTGAGTGTGATTCTGTCAGGTATTTCTTCCTGTTAAAAGGTAGTTTTTGCTTCCCACTGTTGCCAAGTGCTTGCTCACAGGGGGTTGGGCTGGGTTGTATTATTGTTCGGTCTTTACTTTACAACATAAAGCACCTTGAGGCAACTGTTGTCGTGATTTGGCTCTGCATTAATAAAATTGAAATGCATAGAAATTATTTATAAATCAATAAGTTATTACTACAGGTGAATACTACTAGGCTGAGCTATGGCAGAATAATGAATGAGAAATCCATAGAAGTTGAATAATAATATAATAAATCTGTTTTCTTTTTATGGCTAAAAAAAAGACTTTTCTGCATCATTTCACATGGAAAGTGTTTTAGCCCTTCAAATTGAAAAAAGTATGAAAAGTTTGTTTTTTTTTTATTGTGAAATACTTGCAGGAAGTCTGAAATATGAAAAAATGTTAAACTGTGAAACATCAGGAATATAAATAGTTTCATTCTTCACACCATAAAAATGAAGGTTTATTGACATCTAGTGGTTCAAAACAAGAATGTAGTGAACATGTGTGAGCACTGTCAATCAATTTAATCAAAAAAGTATTTTCTTAAATTAGTAATTATTATTATTAGAAATCATTTTCTGTGACAGGAAGCAGGTAGGCTGAGACTCTGCACGTGTTTCATATATCACAGTAAAGCCTGTGATATTGTAAAGTGAAGGTTCATTATGTTGATCTGAATCTCTCTGAACCAGGGGTAGGGAACTCCAGGCCTCGAGGGCCGGTGTCCTGCAGGTTTTAGATGTGTCCTTGATCCATCACAGCTGATTTAAATGGCTAAATTAGCTCCTCAACATGTCTTGAAGTTCTCCAGAGGCCTGGTAATGAACTAATCATTTGATTCAGGGTGATATCTAAAACCTGCAGGACACTGCAGCAACATCCCCCAAAAACACGAAGAGGAGAGTCCTGGGGCCTGTTCTTCGTACCTCGCTAAGTAAGTTAGCTGGATTAGATTGTTGACGATTTCGCGTGATCCTGGATCGTTCGGTTCCCCGAAGCTCATCCGGGACTTGCTGTCATAGCAACAGAGCCGTAAGCGTAAACCTGCTCGGGAGCAGGCTTACTTTATGTAAACAGGATTAGATCGCGGCCACGCAGGTATGTCCGCTTCATTTATACGAAAGCAACAGCGATATTTTACCACTGTTTCACCATAAATAAATAACATCAATGTAACTAAAGATAATGCAGCACTTGATCCTTGTATTGATGTCACACAGATACATACAGGTCATTTCCTAAAAAAAGGGAAATGTACTATTAACATTCTATTACATGTATGTGATTATTACAGATCTAATCCATATTTCAGAGTAGTAATTGTAAATTACTTCGTGTAATCAAGATGAGAGACCACGGCTATAAAAGCGAAGGTGGATTTGGGAAGTCTGTCGCAGCCATGTCCTGTCCGTATACGCGAGCAACCCATTGCGGAAGGTGCAAGATTGATAAGGAGAGTCCTCAGAATCCAGCGTATATTGCGGGACAGACAGGATCCTTTAGCTCAGCGCGACAGTGTGCTCATAGAGAGATATCGATTTTCCCGTGAGGGTATTATTCACTTAACCAACTTGTTGACGAGGGGGTGCAGGACCACCACCTGTCTTTTTTTTTGCTCTGCCCTTTTCTTGGTTGCTGTTATGAACAAACTAACAGAGTATTACAGGCCAGTATTACCTTGCCAAGAGACGAAAAGCAATCTAAGAGATAAATATTACCATTCTGTAGAATACTCCTGTATTCCACTTTTACTTGTTCCCATGTTCTTGTGGGTCCTGTTGTGGCTCTAATGTGAAAGGGGATATAATATAACATATTATAATATAATATAATGCCATATGATATTGGACAATATAGTGTCATATGATAGATCTACCCTACCGCCTACTGGTGTTGGCCAGAGGGGCCGATGGCGCGATATGGCAGCCTGGCTACAACCGTAGCTGCCTCCACCAGTGTGTGAATGTGGGAGTGAATGAATAGTGGTATCGTAAAGCGCTTTGGGTGCCTTGGAAAGCGCTATATAAACCCAATCCATTATTATTATTATTATTAAATTACCTACGAGTTTGATTTGTCAGCAACTTTCTGCCAGCCCTCTCTCCTTGCTTTTGCAGCCTTTGCAGTGTTCTCTTGCGTTTTAATTAAACTCTGAAACTCCTGAAATCCCTCACTCATGAGTTCTTGCTCTGCTGCCGGAAAATACCGAGCACGCCCCTTCGACATTTTCGCCGACCAATCAGCGGGTTGCCGATCAATGTTTCTACTATCGATGCGTAGCCCCTTTTACGACACCCAGTGATGTCACATTACTGCGTCCAGCTGTACTAATCGTCAACAGCAGGTGTGTTCGGAGAACCGGATTAGCGAGCTCACGGTTAGCGCGATGGTTTGGTCTTGGATGTGTCATTTGATCTTGGATGTAGTAAGCGACGTACGAAGAACAGGCCCCTGGCCCCTAGCCCTGCCAGTGTAGCTGAGTGGAACTGAGCATTAAGACCTGCAGTGTGAACGTAGCCTTAGAGTAGGGATGTCAAACTCCAGGCCTTGAGGGCAAGACTTTATAGAACTTGACTGAATACTGAGATGGCGACATCTAACCCTACTCAAGTAAATTTAAATAAATGTAAGTAAGTGTTTGGGAAAGTGTACTTATTTAATTACTCGTATTGCACAATGTTCATACACTCATAGTGCAAATAACATGAATCAAATGGCTGAATAGCCACTTCAGTACATTGCCACAGTCAAGTTCTAAAGTCTTGCTAATTCAGCTTATTTAGCTTTATTGCAACAGGGACACATTTAAAAGTTTCAGCCCTTGAGGACTGGAATTTGATCTGTTTCTGAGAAGTGATGGGAGAAAACTTTAAAAAGCTGATGTGAGATGGGTGGCTTCTAAAAACAAAGACAGAATGGCCTTCTTTTGTCCTACATTTCATTCTGTTCATTCATCCTTCGGTGGGTGAATAACTTCGAATTTGTCATTTTTGAACATTTGGTAAGGTGCCTGTTTAAATGAATTCACTCATCTCCCTTCATGGACTACACTTGAATAACGTTGCACTCTACCTTATCTAACCAGCATATTAAGAGGCTGAGACAGGCTGTGTAATGGCCCTCCCATCCTCCTATGCTGGCTCATAGAGAGTGTGACTAAATTAACCACACCCTGTGTTCAAAGGACAGGTTCTTCCTCTGCTTCTCGTGCTTCAGCTCTGCACACCTGGGTTCATTAACTCACATACTGGTAAAGCTCTGATCAGCTGCCCACAACTTAAGATGGAGGAGGGATTTCATCAGATGCTTGATTATTAGACTCAAACAGTTAGGAAAGTTGGCTCTTTCAGTCTGAACCTTTGGCTCATTGACCTTGTCTTACCTCTTCTTGTTCTCTGTGCAGGAAATTGGGAGAGAGAGAGAATTCCTGTGAAGAGAGATTCTGTGGACCTGCCTGAACTGAAGCTTTGGATTCACTAACTGGAATTTATCTCTACTTTTAAGATTAGGCTTAAAACTTTCCTTTTTGCTAAAGCATATAGTTAGGGCTGGACCAGGTGACCCTGAATCCTCCCTTAGTTATGCAGCAATAGACATAGGCTGCTGGGGGATTCCCATGATGCACTGAGTTTTTCCTTTCCAGTCACCTTTCTCACTCACTATGTGTTAATAGACCTCTCTGCATTGAATCATATCTGTTATTAACCTCTGTCTCTCTTCCACAGCATGTCTTTTATCCTGTCTTCCTTCTCTCACCCCAACCGGTTGCAGCAGATGGCCCCACCCCTCCCTGAGCCTGGTTCTGCCGGAGGTTTCTTCCTGTTAAAAGGGAGTTTTTCCTTCCCACTGTCGCCAAAGTGCTTGCTCATAGGGGGTCATATGATTGTTGGGTTTTTTCTCTGTATGTATTATTGTAGGGTCTACCTTACAATATAAAGTGCCTTGAGTCGACTGTTGTTGTGATTTGGCGCTATATAAATAAAATTGAATTGAACTGAAAAAAAAAATCCTTCTGTTGTCACATTCTGTTGTTACTTCACTGTAAATAAACGCACTGAACTTGGAGTTTGTGTTAGTCCAGTCAGTCTATTAGTTATGACCGAGAGGGGGAATTCCTCGCCTGATTTCAATGTGTTCTCCAAAAGTTGATTCTGTTCATCTGGACGTAGCGTTTTGTGGGAGAAACGTTTCGTCACTCATCCAAGTGACTTCTTCAGTCTCAGCTGACTGCAGGTTTCCCCAAATCTTATAAACAGTACATTTGCATAATGACTGAAACCAGCCCACTGAAGGAACAATGGGCTGGGAGGTCAGTTCCTTAATCTTTATTATGCAAATTCTCATGATCATTGATCAACAACCACTGATCAAAGACCACTGATCTATAGCCATGAGTACCATTCACAGAGAGTTGGGGAATGGCTGCAATCACAGCATTGTAAGATGGTGAAAGATGTACCCTTAGGCCCCCTCCTCAATTCAGAGATGGTCTTTCCCTTTTCACGTAAATGGCCTCCTTGACTCTGCGCTCAAACCAGCGTTCCTCCCTGTCCAGGATGTGTACATCCTCATCCTTGAAAGAGTGTCCACTGGCCTGTAGGTGTAAACAGACTGCAGAGTCCTGGCCTGTAGAGGTGGCTCTTCTGTGTTGTGCCATCCGCTTTGCCAGAGGTTGTTTGGTTTCCCCAATGTATAAATCCTGGCAATCCTCCTGGCACTTAACAGTGTACACTATGTTACTCTGTTTGTGTCGGGGGACCCGATCCTTGGGGTGGACCAATTTTGGGCATGAATCAAGACTTGTTTTTAATTATTTTCAAATCTCTTTCAGATACGAGGACATCTAGAACATGATATCATGAAGGTGAAGTTTTTATGTAGTTAAATCCTAGAACCTCACCAGGGCTATAGTAATGAAACAGGTTTCCTGAGCATGTGGGCTTCTTTGCATACAGTACCATGGCACCAGATGGTGCAGGTATGCCACCTTTAGCCACCCAGCAGCGTCTGAGGGCAAAATTTAGCAGGCAAGAGACAGGGTAAGACTTTATAATTGTATTACAGCATCCATACCTGTGTAAGGAGGGGTTACATCACATGTTTGTTTTTCTTCCAATAACAACAAGGCAGCATGTGCCTTTCATAGTTTTACATAAATGTAAATTTCTTATTAAATAGCCGTGTTCTCCTGCTCTTTCTGCAGACCAGCTGGTGCCACAGGAGTGAGGAGGCATCACCTTTGTGGTTCGAAGAATCAACAAGAGTCATCATTGCATCAAAGTTGAATGGTGCGTTGTTGTATATTTGAGCCACTAAATAAGCCACACACAGAGCACTAACTAGGCTAAATGTGTTGCAGCATACTATATTGCAATACCTGGATAGCTCAACCTGGGGTCCGTTCTTCGTACCTCGCTTACTACATCCAAGATCAAATCATCGCGCTAACTTTGAGCTCGCTATTCTGGTTCTCCGAACACACCTGTTGTTGACGATTAGTACAGCTGGATGAAGTAATGTGAGATCACTGGGTGTCGTAAAAGGGGCTACGCATCGATAGTAGAAACATTGATCGGCAACCCGCTGAGTGAGGGATTTCAGGAGTTTCAGAGTTTAATTAAAACGCAAGAGAACACTGCAAAGGCTGCAAAAGCAAGGAGAGAGGGCTGGCAGAAAGTTGCTGACAAATTAAACTCGTAGGTAATTTATTATATTATATTACATTATATCATATTATATTATATTACATTATATCCTCTTTCATATTAGAGCCACGACAGGACCCACTAGAACATGGGAACAAGTAAAAGTGAAATATAAGAATATTCTACAGAATGGTAATATTTATCACTTATATTGCTTTCAGTCTCTTGGAAAGAGACCCTGAAATAATCTGTTTGTTTGTTTATAACCGCAACCAAGAAAAGGGCAGAGCAAAAAAAAGACAGGTGGTGGTCCTGCACCCCCTCGTCAACAAGTTGGTTAAGTGAATAATACCCTCACGGGAAAATCGATATCTCTCTATGAGCACACTGTCGCGCTGAGCTAAAGGATCCTGTCTGTCCCGCAATATACGCTGAATTCTGAAAACTCTCCTTATCAATCTTGCACCTTCCACTATGGGTTGCTCGCGTAAACGGACAGGACATGGCTGCGACAGGCTTCCCAAATCCACCTTCGCTTTTATAGCCGTGGTCTCTCATCTTGATTACACGACGTAATTTACTATTACTACTCTGAAATATGACTTACATCTGAAATAATCACATACATGTAATAGAATGTTAATAGTACATTTCCCTTTTTTTAGGAAATGACCTGTATGTATCTGTGTGACATCAATAAAAGGATCAAATACTGCATTATCTTTAGTTACATTGATAATATTTATTTATGGAAAAACAGTGGTAAAATATTGTTGTTGCTTTCGTATAAATGAAGCGGACATACCGGAGTGGCCGCGATCTAATGTTGTTTACATGAAGTAAGCCTGCTCCCAAGCAGGTTTACGCTTACGGATCTGTTGCTATGACAGCAAGTCCCGGATGAGCTTCGGAGAACCGAACGATCCAAGATCACGCAAAATCGTCAACAATCAAATCCAGCTAACTTACTTAGCGAGGTACGAAGAATGGACCCCTGGCCAAAACAAATCCTGTTTATTTGTTTGCATCCATGCAAACGTAAGTCCTTACCTTTGCATGCTTCTGTTTATTGACGTAGTCTTACCTGTTCTTCTCTGTGCAGGAAACCACCACTGAGAGAGAATTCCTGTGGAGAGAGATTTTGTGGACCTGCCTGCACAGAGCTTTGGATTCACTAACTGGAATTTATCCCTCTTTTGTCACATTCTGATGTTACTTCACTGTAAATAAACACAATGAACTTGGAGTTTGTGTTAGTCCTCTCAGTCCATTAGTTATGACCGAGATGGGGAATTCCTCGTCTGATTTCAATGTCTCAGTGTTAAAGTATAAACACACCAACAACAAAGAGATCAGTAACATTCAGTTCAACTCATGGCCATTGATCAGTGGTCTTTCATCAATGGATAAACTCGACCCAGATTTGTAATATAGAATAGAATAATCCTTTAATTGTCCCACAAGGGGAAATTTGGTTGTAACAGCAGCCAGAAAGACACATATACAAACAAACAGTACACAGGACACAGAACAGAAACATACACAATTTTTTTCTTACATATTTACATCAAGGATAATGGTTACTATAAACAGAGTACTGTGCAGTTATTAAATAAAATAAAATAAACTACAGATAAGAGGCAAACCCAGGTTGTAGTGCAAATCGGTTCGACTCCAGCTTTTGGTATTCTATCCTGTGGTGTTTTGTGACGTGCATGTTTATTTGAATTGTTTTTTCTGTAACACGTCTGAGCCTGTTTGTTTTTGTTTTATATTTTGAAAATCTAAAATAATTTTTTTTTTAAAATATGCTGCTGTTGATTAATGGTCATGAGAATTGATATTAATTATTAAGGAACGGACCTCCCAGCCCATTGTTCCTTCAGTGGGCTGGTTTCAGTCATTATGCAAATGTACTGTTTATAAGATCGGGGAAACCTGCAGTCAGCAGAGACTGAAGAAGTCACTTGGATGAGTGACGAAACGTTTCTCCCACTGAAATCACTGAACAGAATCCACTTTTAGGACAGGTCCCATAGTCTCCTGGAAGAGTGAATGAAAACACAGTGCTGCTGTAATACATCAGTATTGTCAGTAGATGGAAGCAGAGTTTACATGAGAAACAAGGTCATTTACAACATCACTGACTTTTCAGAGTCTGTTTGTGCTGATTCAGGATGAGAAGATGGAAAAAATGATTCCGAGGTCCAGTCTTACTTACATGATCAGAAATTTACAGATATTAGAAAATGAAAAAAGATGTAAAAAAAAAAAAAGTCAAAAAAATAGAAAAATGAGCCGTATTTTATGAAGAGTTCAGACAAAGAGAGGTGTTAATCATCAGCATATTTATGGACCAGTAAATGAGTCAAAGTGTTACCTTTGTCTCTGCGTCGATATATAGACACCAAGAGCAGAGTGGAGATGAAGAACTGGCAGAAAATCAGGAGGTAGAGGACAGCTCTAAATGCAAGTTGAAGGGGGGCTGTAGTTTTGGGTTTACCTACAGAGAGAATCCCACCTGTTCAGGTGAACATGAGGATAAAATTAAAGGTGAGTGAAGCTCCTCATCTGTGACAGCTCATCTGTGATATCAGCTGGATGGAGACTCTCCATGACCGCTGATGTCACACTTGTAGAGGCCTTCATCAGAGCTGGAAACATGCTGGATGGTCATGTGACCTGTAGGCTGCTTCCTGATGAGGGAGCCATCTTTATAGAAAGCAGCTGGGAGGTTGGAGGGAGTGGTCTTTGTTTTACAGAGCAGAGTGACGTCATCTCCCTCCATCACAGGGAGGACAGGACTCTGCAGGATCACTGATCCACCTCAACACAGAGACAAATGTTATGGAAATTTTAACAATAACCTGCCACACACCCAGTGAGCTTGATTTGAAGTGGGTTTAATAAACACATTGCAATGTGGAGAGAGCATCCCAGTGAAACACCAGGACCATCTCTGAATTGTGGCCACCGCCCTTACATCTTATATACAGACACACAGACAAAGAACATTTCTCAAACTCTTACATGTTGGCCCCTCTCACAGGGGGGCTATACCTCCTCCCTCACAGAGAGAATTATGACCTTGTTTTCTGCTCAGCCTTCACCTAAGGATTTACATCCCTGATAAGCAGAAGGAGCCTCACTGTGTTAACTTTCCACATGCATGTAAAGTAGTGGCAGGAGTGCTCTTACTATAGTAAAGTGAGAAAGTAATATTACTATAACTAATGTGATATGATTAAATATGTGATTAATACATGAGAAAAGAAATCTGCCACCACACAAACTACAGCATTTCATCCATTTACACACAGCTTCATCAACACTAACTCCACACACTCAGCTTACCAGTGACTGTCAGGTTAACCATGTTACTGATGGTACTCTGATTAGACTCACACCAGTAAACTCCACTGTCCAATGGGTCGATGTAACTGATGTTACAAGAAGAACCAGCTGATTTCCCCCAGTCAGCCCCACACTGAGTCCTCTGTTGTTTGCTTGTGTTTCTCCTCAGAGTCCATCCAGCAGAGCTGTCGTCCTCCTCACAGCTCAGAGACACAAAGTCATATTCAAAGAACTGAGAGCTGCTGGGACTCACAGTCAGACGAGCTGTGAGGAACAAGAGGAGACACATACATTACATTGTTATCAGGCATATTTTACACTGACTGAATTCACATTGTGAGTTGTTTTATGCTGACTTTCAGTGATGGGAAATTATCACTTTCATTCTTGTACCTCACATTTATATGACATCTAATCATTTAGACTGATATAATAACATGATTAGATACACCGACAATGACTGAGGAGGAGTCTGTCTGCAGTTAGCTGCACCATGTTCTTAATAAATGTGTCCCACAGTCTCCTGAGAGAGTGAGTCAGGTTTACAGTGTGACAGAAGAAGGTTACTGACCTTGGTTTGTGGTGCAGCTCAGCAGTGAGATCAGAACTAAAGAGAAATTAAACTCAGGTTAGTTCAGAGTTTCACATTCAACAAGACAGCAGACGCATGAAAAACACAGAGTGAGCTTACAGAGCAGACACAGCAGAGACGTTTCCTCCATCCTGCTGCTCAATGATATCAAACCAGCTCTGAGATCAGCTAACGCAAAAACCTTCCTCCTTCTCCTCTTCTTCCTCCTTGTGTTTGACTTGGTGTCAGCATTCCCTTTCCCCCCAAAACTCTACAAATAGAAAAAGCAGAACCTCAGTGGTTGCTCAGAGGGGTGTGTTTTGCAGTTTTTTCGTCATAAATAAAAAGAATCTGAGCTACATTATTGAAAGGATTGATTTTAATAATAGGTTAGCAGATCGATAGAAACGAATTGTGTCTCCCTGTGAGAAACGAGCCAGATTTTACTCCTGCTGTCAAAACGTGAATAAACTGTGACATCAAACTGGCAATCACACTTTAGATGAGCTGCTATAAAGTCACTTCTTATTGTATCTGAAACATAAATGGTTATAAATCAGGGATGTGATCACCACTAACTGATAACCTGGTGGGATTTTCATGTGTTTTTGTGTGTCCGTGACACTTTCTGATCAGTAGTTATGTGCAATACCACTGATTTCCTTTCCAATCGGATACCAAGTAAAATTCAGGGTGGTATTGGCGATACTGATCCGATACCTCATAATGATTAAAGGACGTCAGGTTACTTGTTCTTATCATTTAATAATGCAGAATTATCACATAGAAATAAAAAAGCTTTTTTGAACACCTTGCCTGCACTTAAGGACTCCGCGAGAGACGTCTGTCTCACCCTAGCAGCACCTGACCCTGTCCACCCCTCCTCTTCAGTTCATCTCAACATAAACATAAACAATGTGATTTACTCTGAGGTGTTTGACGACTTTAGTGGTGTTACCACAACACCTCACTATCTTGCCACATTTACCACAAACCGCGTCTTGGCTGTTAGTGGAGGTAAAGTACATCGGCCAATGACTCCATTTACACACAGCCATTGTTGTGAGTGTGTGCACCAAGGGGCAGCGACACATTTATAAAGCCATATTTCACACATGACTATTAAAGACGGAAGAGGAAGTAGTTCCTTCCAGTGTAGACAATCCGAATTATATCATTTCTTTCCACTCTGTATCTGTTAACGATAAACTACAAATAGGGGAGGGGGCGTGTTTTATAAGTAAGGTTTGAAGAGAGAAAAAAAACAGCGGTTTGTTTACTTCCTATATGAACGGGAACCGCCCACAGATTGGCTGAATGATTTCCGTGTGATTAGTTTTTTTATTGAAAAAAAGAGCGCCATCAATCAGCTATTTAAACGAACCATGTTTACTTTAATGTAAAATCGCAACATAAAAATCTAAACGAATAAACAAATGTCGGTTAATGTATCCTCCGCTGGTCCGGAAAACTCCAGAAAGTTCTGGAGCCGGTAAAGAAGCTTCACCGGAACCGGCGCGCTCATTCAGAGTAGTTTCCACCGTGGTCGTGTTGGCGGTACGTGGCTGAGAGCTCGTGAGTAACTGACAGAAAACCTTTAAAAGATAAACGTTTACCGGCTCCTCTGTTTTTACTGACACATTGAACGTGACCGTCGCTGTTTACTTACCGTTAATAATCTGTAAAGCGCTAACGTTTTAACTGGTTCACGGTACGAGCTGGTACAGCAACGTCACATCATTTTCTGCCGTAGTTTAAAACGACGGTAAACAAACGGATATTTGCGTAAATCTCTACTGTGCAATGTAAACTAACTGGACTCCGTGACTTTAATCCTGCGTCTATTCCCTCCTCAATCTTTGCTGTTTTAGGTTAAGCGCAAATGGCTGTTGTAACGTTTTCGTGGCCCTGCTGGATTTTGATGCTCGTTGTCGTCGCCACCGCGTCCACTTTCGCCGGTGAGATTTCGCCTCGGCGCCGAACCGAACAAAACAAATCACTCTGCTGACTGTGCAAACCTCTATGTGTGATTTAGTATTCGGTGCCTTTTATTGGTTGGAAAAATGTTCCAAAATCTCAAAGTTGTGGTCACGTCACGTCATCGTAGATGGCGCGTTGGTCGTAAGTTTGGAAGCCTTTGAATGGAAGAGTCGCGAGTTTAAACAGGGAGACTTCAGATCGTTCCCTGCGGTGCTTACTTGTCAAACATATTGAGCCACAAACAACGTTCCTGTCAAAAGGGAGAAGCTGCTATCAATTTTCTGCTAAAAACTTTAATAGACACAAAAATACCTTTCAAGTGGGCCAATATATAACCTCTCTTTAATTTTGTAAAGATGTTTTAATTGGCTGAAAAAAGGCAGGCACAAATATGTTTGCAAGCAGGGGCGCCTCCAGAAATTTTCTTAGGGGTGGCCATATAGGGACCCCTAAAAACACTGGGCTTACACACCAACAACAGAATTTCCAGTCTTATTATGCTTTTGTAAAATATAGGTTACTTTAAAAATATGGCAAAAAAAGAGAGAAAGAAAATAAATATGTACTTAGTTAATTTCCTGCTGTTAAAGTTGATATGACTAAAAATAGGTACATAAGAAAAATTTTGAACTCAATAATAAAACCCTCTCTCTTGTGCTCAGTCTGCCATTGCTATAACAACAAAAGACTGATCCATTGGCGTGAATGGAGATAATGCGACTCTTCCATTTAACGGCTGTAGTATCAGCTGAGTTGTGTATTAGATATGATGCGTTATACTGTATCAAATCCCTCACGCCCGACAAGTTGGAAGGACGCCTCTTCTACGTCACACTGGATGCTCTTATTCACAGAGTTACGGTAAACTAGGCGCCACGTGAGTTCCACTGATATGTCCAAATATCAAACTGCAATATTTACTTAGGGAGTTTACACTCCACTGATTAAAAAGGCACTTTTGAAAAGTTTTTTGAAAATATGTCACTTCATTCTGTGCAACTGTGCAAAAATTAGCTTTTCAGCCAGTTTCTGAGGAAAAGGAGTATCAAGGACACACTAAGAAGAAGAAAAATATTTTCATTTTGAAGGTTTTTTTAAAAAAAAATCTATGGATTTATCAAGCAAAAAAAAGTGGTGCTCCAGAGTGGAAGGAGAGTGAACAGGAGGATGACTGCAACGCTAGGACTTGGGATTTGGCTATTGAGGCCCATGGTGGGTGTGAAACATGAAGGAGGGTGAGTAGTTTGGGATTTTTGTAAAACAATGAGATATTGTTAGCACTTATGCACTTGTACTGTAACTTGTGTGATATCTGCTGGCTCACTGAAAATGAGGAGTCAAATAGACGAGTGGCGAGGCTGAATCTATTTCGTGTGTGTGTGTGTGTGTGGTAACCCAGATGACAATGACAGTGAGAGTTTATACCCTTAAATAAATGCGTCCAGACAGAGAGAGCCAACAATGTCTTGCTGCATTATTAACCAAAAATGTACTTACAGATTTTAGAAGTGTACCAGATAAACATACCTTTTGTAAATTCTCTAACCTCTGTGTTGTTTCGTCTTTCAGAGCGCAAAATCATCACCGCTGGACCCGTCGTCACTCTGCCGTGTCAACCTCCAAATGACCGCTCCATCCTAGCTGTAGAGTGGACAAGAGCTGACCTGGGCTATAAATACGTGGTTTTGTACCGGGCTGGACACTTTGACTCTGTCATCGGGTTTAAGAACCGGGTGGATCTGCAGCAGGGGAACATCATCAACCTGAGTGTTGTTGTTCCTCCAGGTGAGTGAGTAGAGTTGAGTGTGTGTGTGATCAGAGGTGAAGCTGCTTCCTGGTTGTTGATGTTTGTTTGTAAAGATGTTGTTGATGAGACTTTGTAGAAAGCAGCTGGTCTGAGTGATGTGATCAGAGTGCAGTAGATAATGTCTGACAGCAGTTTGAAGAGGAAATGGATTCTGTTCTGTTCTTCACTCATCACCTACCTGACAGCTGACACCTCACACCTGTTTCTCACCTGCAGGTCAGCCAGGAGGACTCACAGAGGATGGATCTGTTGGAATGAAGTTTTTGTTTAGGGAGTTCATGGCGGTGGTGTGTGTGGTGGGGGTGTTGGTGATGTTTTCAGAGCTGCCTTTGAAAATGTCTTTGGTTGTTTTGTTGGTGGTGGTGATGGTGTTGTTGTTGTTTTTTTGAGGTACAGAAAACTTAAAACAACAGATGCAGGGTTCATATCAGGCTGCAGTTGAACTTGAGTCTGTTTGAAATGTTTCAGTTTTTTCCAGCTGATCTGAGGTGACCGCAAAGATTTTCAGGTTTCATATTTAAACATCCATTAATTAATTAATTAATTAATTTATTTATTTATTTTAAGTGGAAAAAAATGTCCAGAGTCAAAGTTGTGCTTTTAGTTACTCACTGTCTGTTCACAAAAATCATGCTTAACTGGAAGTCTTCATATTCATTTGAAAAGAGAAAGTTGTTACTTTTACTTGTTGCATCAAACTACCTGCTGCTTCACTTTAAACAGATAAAACACTCATGTTTATATCAGAGAGCTTTCTAAGCATTAAGCACTGTGCACACTTCTTAACTTTGTTATTGCACACAGTTTTTAATATATTTATTTCTATTGCAGACTTCATTAGTAATAGTGAAATGTAGGATTTATTTTTATTCTATTTTAAAAATGAAATGTATTTCATCAGAAATCTGGGAGTTTGTGATTCTAATGTTTCTACTATAAAGTTAAAGTGCCCTGTTGATATCACCTGAATAAAACTGAAGCTGGAATCAAAGTGTCATGCCTGTACTGGTTCTTTTCATTTTAAAATGTTACTTATTTGATGGTTTCAATCATTTTTAATCCAGAGAGGAGTTAAATCAACTCAACCCTCTCTACCGAAAAGTCACTTTGGACTCAATCTGCTTCAAACTTCTGCTAGTCGTGAATCAAACACCAAAATGTGGTTATACAAAGTGGAAAAATTACAATCAAATCAAAATCTGCAAACTTTGACCCCCACAGAGTCGAGCTTTTCAGTTCAATCAGCTGCATTTTGATGTCATTGGCATTACCTCAGCCAATTAATGCCAGTAATTCCTTTAAAGAACTGCAAACTGTTGGGACTCACAGTCAGATGAGCTGGGAGGAAGTGGAGAGGATACATAGAAATGTTTAATTAATTTAGTTTGTGGTGCAGCTCAGCAGTGAGATCAGAACTAAAGAGAAATTAAACTTAGGGCTCTACTTTGAACTAACCTATGTGTGAGTATTTCTAATCCAGCTCCTGCAATATTTGTGTTTAATCCTGTCCACACCCACAGACTCACTGATATTTATCATTTTTACGTGATGTTAGAGCTTCTGGGATACGCCCACCTCGAGGGCAAAAGCTATACTGGGTCCTTTGCCCTGCAGTCATTCGAGTTTAATTAAAGTGCCAGATGTTTGCTGTGCTCTCCAATGCACTAATCAGTGTTTATTTACAGCTGAAGAATGTAGAGCAGCGGTCCCCAACCCCCGGGCCTCGGACCGGTACCGGTTCGTGAGTCGTTTGTACCGGGCCGCGAGAGTTGAGGCTCAGGTGTGAAATGTATGGTTTTCAGGATTTTTATCGGTTTTCAGCGTTATTTTGTTATCGTTTTTATCGTTTACTCGGTTTTCCTGGGTCTTTTCACGTGTGTTATGAATAAATTTTCTTTTTTTCGGTACCAGTACTAGTTTTATTTTGTTGTATTTATCCGCAACACCTTAAAGGCCGGTCCATGAAAATATTGTCGGGCATAAACCGGTGCGTGCCGCAAAAAAGGTTGGGGACCGCTGATGTAGAGTATGGCACCAACATGTGAGCACACCTCTCCTAACCCTGCCTTACAGACCAAATCACACCAATGCCTGCTTCTCCATCAAAGTAAAACATGAACCCACAGCAGAGGCACGGACTACAAACTGAACAAAGGGAACATGGAGTACAAGGACAGGAGTGACATGAGAAGCAGAGGAACCAAAACCTAAGAACTAGAATTCCAAAATAGAAACCAAAACACTAACAGACTAAACAATGAGGAAAATAAAGATGAATAATGATACAAACGTCAAAACATTGGGTCACCGAGCCAGGACCGTGACACTGGCTGTGCAGAGCAGCTGGGAAGTGGACCTGAGCAGAGAGTCCAGAGTGTGGAGAACTGATCTGAGCAAATAAAGAATGAAATCCAGGATCAGGTCTGAGCAGGAGAGCTGAGGAGGTGAAGCTGACCACTGAGGCGGAGCACAGTGGAGGGTGGATGAAAGGCAGCAGGTTTGGTGATCAGATGTGGACGAGATGATAAACTTTCACTGTTCTACTTTTACAGTAATATTGTTTTTAAATGTGTTTTAGCTGTGAAGTCAGTTTTAAAACAAAGACAATCAGCTGTTCAGTCTGTTTCACAGTGAGACTCTTTCTAGACTCCTACTTTGAAAAACAAAAGTTACTAGAAATAAATCATCTCTAACACTCAGATGACAGAAGACCTCTTTGTAGAAATGACAATAAATGCACAGCTTTATTTATTACTGATATAAAGTTTGCAGAGATCACCGAGACACAATAGAGGCGATTCAGAGGTGATGCTCCGTGGTGACATCAGTGATGACATCATTATTCTCATCATTATGAGAAGCGCAAAGGAAATTTCCTGTAAATATGTAGAAAGACTAGTTTACACAGGGAGACTAGTTCATCATTAGTACACTGAGTGATGAGTCAGTGATTCAGTGTTACCTTTGGTTCTGCATCGATACAAAGACACCACGAGGAGAGTGAAGTATGGACAAAACACCAGCAGGTGGAGGACCACTCTGAATGCAAGCTGGATGGAGCTGCAATCAGGGAGTGGAGCTGAGGAAGGGGGCACTGTTTCCATGGTGGCTCGCACTGTAGCTGTGGTTGTAAGTGTACCTGCAGAGAGAATCCCACCTGTTTAATCTAAATTGTATTTAATCAATTCACTGTTTCTTCAAATAAAAACATTACTCTTCCTCTTCACCTTCTTCCTCCTTCTATTTGACTTGGTGTCAGCATTCTTGTTTCCCCAAAACTTTAGAAAAGCAGAACCTCTCTGCAATGAAAAGAGAACATGTTGGATTTACTTAATTCAGTAGTAGACATTGGTTGCACACAGAGGTTTTTCACCTTAAACAACTGAGTTAAATCACACAGGTCATTTGGGCCTATCCCAAATGTGATAGAGCGAGAGCCGGGGCACACCCTGGACATGCCACCAGTCTATTGCAGGGCTAACGCTGGAGAATATTTCCCAACTAACCTAACCCCAATAACTGCATGACTTTTAACTGTTGGAACCAGAGTACCCAGAGAGAACCCACTGCTAACTAGCTGGATTGCAGACTTGAACCCAGGACCTTCTTACTGTGAAGTAACCACCGCGCCACCAAGCTGTCAAGCCTGACTTCCCAAAAGTAGGAAATCTGTGGTTACAAGGCTTGATGCAGAATTTTCTTTACGTTTTTGTCCTTGACAGGTTAAACCACAATAAATAGCAACAGCATACACATAGTTGTCTTCCTCTAATAACCCCAGTGATTTTCCTGTGGTTTGAAATCTCGTGTGATCTTGTGAATTTCATAAGTCCAGGCAATAAACTATTCTTACTAGATTGTATCATGTCATCGACACAAGATCAAATTAAGTTGTTGAATTTCATGCAGATCCCACATGATTTAATTATGTTGAGCATAGAAACATTAAATTGTTTTGTTCAAATTCTAAGTTAGTAAACTGTAAATGTAACAACCACCCAATTTCCTTTTCTTGAATGTGGTGCCTTTGCTTACACTTCAAATAAATCAGAGGGATGTTTTTCAGCTTTTTTTTTCACAGATACACTAAAATTACTGACTGAGTTACTGAAAATATTCATGATTATCGATCATATTTCATGTTGACAGGCACACGATTTGTCTTCTTGCAAACTGGAAAAACTGTGTTTCCAACCTTTTTGTCGTGACCTCACAGAACAGCAAATTAAAATGATGAAAATGAAAAACAAAATAAATTTATTTGTTGCTGTTGCTACGTTATAAGGTCAGCTCCTTGTCGGTTTTGCTTTGGTCAAGAGTTGCTCACAAACTAATAATCCACCACCAAAGAGAATCTGGAGTACATAAAACCACAAACAATGGCAAAAACCCTCCCCTTCGTCATCATTGTCACCTGCCACATTTTTTCACCACCCAAAGCTAAAGAACAACATGTCTCCGTTATTTAAACCACTTTTGTTTGGACTGAACTGAGCTGCAGAGAAGTCATTTAGCTATTTTTTCTCCAGAATTGCATCTCTACAGCTTTCTGTAGTGCCAGTTCAAGTTGGCCCTTAGCCTGAGACACCTCATTACCATCAAACACATCCAGCACTGTTTCACGCAATAAGACATGAAATAAACATAATGTTTTAAGAACAGATCAAAGTGAGTGAGATTAAAGCAACAAGGCAAGGATGACATGGTTTTATGTAACTTAAGCCAGGTACTGTACTTGTTTCCACCAGCCTTGGAAAGCTGAGGGAAAACAGGTTGAGGGTTGAATAAAAGTATAGTTTTTGGTGTAGAAGGTTCTACATCAAAAGAGTTCAGAGGATATAGAAGTGCTGGGCAATTTATTAAGGATTGCTTCAGCTTCACTGAACAGGATTTGGAGACCTTTGTCACCTACTGTTTGCCATGTAAAAGAGGAATCAGTGACCCTTAGCTTACTCCCCTCAAACATGGTATTTTACTGATGTCAACTCTTCCCCCCTAGCCTCTTTCTTAGTACCAACAAGATTAGTTCCATTATCAGACCAGACAGGCCAGATACATTTTAAAGTATTTGCTCGGATATGAACTTAAGTGGCATCTCATTCTTAATCCATATGGTTTAATATAATGTTGTCCCACTATTTTCAGCAATAACAGCTTCTGCACGTCTGTGTAGGATTTCCACAAGGTTTAGGAGTGCTAATGGGAATATTCGATCATGTTTCAGAAGTGTCATATCAGACACTGATGTTGGATGACAAGGCCTGACTTACAGTCTGCACTCAAATGGATCCCAAAGATGTTCTGTTGGGTTGAGGTCAGGTCTCTGTGCGGGCCAGTCAAGTTCTTTCACTCCAAACTCATTAATCCACCATCATCCATGTCTTTATGGAACTTGCTTTTGTGCACTGTTAGAACAGAAAGAGGCCATCCCCAAGCTGTTGCAGAAAAGTTGAGAGTTTGAAATATTAAATTATACCTCAAAGTGGCAGCATTGCTTGAAAGAAGAGTCTGAGTCCACATTACCTCTTCTTCTTTTTTATATTTCCACAAACAATTTGGTCCACAAAGAGACTTCACCCTGTTTAAATCCTTACTAACTCTTTCATCTGTCGCCCACCTTTGACACCAGAGGGAGGAAACATTAGCACATCTCTGACATTTACAAAGAATTTTCTAAGTGTGGTGCAAATGGTCCTGTGTGTAAAGACAGCAGGGACTTTTGAATTACATGACTTCTGTAAAAGACTTCAGTTGAAGTCATGTGACTTAAGAGAAACTGGTGATCTTTACACTTTATCTGTAGACCTGCCTCATTCGCTCTGCTGCTGCTCTCTGAATAAACACCTGGCCACACAATCATAGCAAATGTTATAAACAAGTTACAGTGAAGTTATCAAGAAACCGTTTAATATGATCATTTCAGAATCAGAATCAGAGAAACTTTATGAACTGTCAGCAGCAGAATACACACATACAGCAGACAGCAGAGCAATCGTATAAAAAGAATTGTAGAAACAGAGATAAAAATATAAAAGGAAAGTCATATTAACAGTAATGTTAGTGGGATATTAACAGGTATTATAGCTGCACAGGTATGCAAGTGTACGTTGTGGTGTAAAAAAAGTGACGCTTTGCAGTGAGGTGTGTTTACTGTGGTTCAGTATTTGTGGATCTGACCACGTGGTTGAATTAAATAGTCTGACAGCAGCAGGAAGGAACGGCCTCCTGTTGAAACTGCTCCAAGGAGGTTGGAGTCATCGCCAGGTTTCTGTCACCAAAAATAAATGAAATAAAGTTCATGTGAGGTTAAAAGTTTAATTAAGACTAAAAGTTTTGACTGCAGCATTCTGAGGGTCCTGTATGGATGTTACTGAGGTTGTGGGAATGTTCCTTCCGGGTAACAGTTAAAATATCTGAAACAAAACTTTTTTTCACATGTTTCTGCTACACTGATATTTTACCTTTTTCTTAACGTGACCGAGTTGGTTAAATTTAGTGGTGGGATGAGAACTGAACAGTAAGTATGAAAGTTTCCTGAAAGAACAAAACTTTTACTTATTCTGATGCACGAAATCAACTGTTTTTAGTGAGAGGCAGCAGTTCTGACAGCTTTTTGCACTGTGGCTGCTGAAAGTCGGGGTTTTGTTAGCAGTCGACTGTCCTCAGTTTGTTTTCTCGCTCCTTTGTTTATTTTGGTTCTTTCAGTTTACTTTCTTGTTTAAAGACATGACTCACTGTGTGCACTAGCATTCATATAGATAGGCTGCTGCTGCAAGCCCCACAGCAGGGTGGACTAAACCATTTTTTTTTATCTGTAAGGGGTGAAATGGCATCACACCTAGTATTATCACGGCTAGTTAGGAATCAAAGTTTAGTCACCTGACTGATTTATTCATGAAATTTAAATATGACACTAATTACTAAAAAACAAAACAAAAAATGCAAACTAAAAAAAAAAATGTTTCAGGTTTGGATAGACCCCTCCCACCTCAGGGGCCCTGGGTAGTCCTACTCTTCCTCCACCGCTTCCACGCCCCTGCTTGCGTTGACACGATCACGGAAGACGCGGAAGACGCACGGATATTTAAACAACATTAAATGTTAATGTTTTTAATAAAGTCCAACTCAGATAATCTCACGTCCAGGATCTATCGATAAGGAAGTTTAAAGTTTTTTTTTTAAAGCTGAAGAAGGAAAAGTCCGAACACGGAAATGAGAGCTGGCAGGTCTGCGTGTCTCTGCTGGAGTTTACTGTCTGTCTGCGTCCTGCTGGTCTCTGCAGGTGAGACTCAAGCTGTTTTAAAGCAACATGAAGTATGAGAGTTCACTTTATATTACTCTGAAAAGTCCGTAATACTGAGCCTATAATATCTGTGTCATTAGTGTCTGTTTAACCTGTGCTGTGGAAACTCAGCACGCAACCCGATTTATTTGCAGTTCTTCTGAAATACGCACGGCGGGGTGCTGCGCTCAGTTCCCAACAATTTCTTTTCACTAACACGACAAGATCCGGAGAAATGATGTTGCTCTGCGCTGTCACTGAGGGAGGAGTTTAAGGTGTGCAGGAGGAGGTGGAGACTATATGGACTGCATGTTTCCAAGTGATTCATGTATTTTAAAAAACAGCTTTTACTATAACCTGCATAAAACTAGACCCGTTTTGGATAATTAATTGCAAAAGTTATGCATTTTTACCACCACCAACAGTTTATTTTGTTCCCCTTTTTGGAACATTGTGTTATAGCCTACAACAGGATTTTACCAAAGAGTAATGCTGTGCAATACTACATATTCTTGTATTCATCCAATATCGAGTAAATATAGGGTCAGTATAGCTTTTAATTCATAAAGGCAGATTATGTTGGGGTGAGCAGTGTGTTGTGATTTATGGGCTCGGTCATCCTCAAATTGAAAATTCTGAACACATTTTCAATCTGATACCAATATCATCACTGTACTGATATTTGCATGGATCTGCCCACCTCTATAGGAAGGGTTCAGAGGCCGATGTGCTCCTAATACCTGTCCCAAGACCAGATAGCTCAATGCAGGTGAGCTGAGTTCTATCAGGGAGGGTACAGGGACATTTCCCGGCGGCCTTGGGATCATTTTTGCCAGCCATGGACTTCAGCTGTGCAGGAAAGCATTGACAGGGCTCTGACAATCCACACATGTGGTGTGGCTGTGTTAGGCTCACTTAAAGACTGTTTGCTGTTACCAATGCATTTGTAGTTGTAGGGGACTGTAACACTGTCATGAGAACTCCCTCTGTTCCATTTGTCCACAGTGTTCCCACAGAGACGGAGACCTGCTGATCTTTGAAGGATTATGAAGAATCTCCAAACAGTTTAATAGTAAAACGGCACCGAAAACAAGAAAATAAACAATTTAGATTAAAAGATAGATCATAAAAGGACTTAAGGGGCTCATAAGATTATAAAGTTACCTGAGCTGCCGTGTGAAACACATGAAAATCCCACACTGAGTGGTCTCTTAGCTCCTTACTCTGATTGGCTGCTATACTTTGAACCCATTAAACTCTCTGCTCTGAATTATTTCTTCTTTCAGACCGCAAAATCATCACAGCGGATAGTGGACAGACTGCCACTCTGCCGTGTCGAGGTCCAAACAGCGACATCATAGGTGTGGAGTGGAGCAGAGCTGACCTGAAGACACAATATGTCCTTTTGTACCGAGACGAGCAGCTCGATCCAACAAACCAGCATCCGAATTTTAAGGACCGGGTGGATCTGCAGGACAGACAGATGACGGATGGAGACGTGTCTTTGATTCTGAAGGATGTGAAAACTGAGGACACAGGAACATATGAGTGTCGTTTGTTAGATGGGAAGTCCATCAGCAGCATCTATCTGAGAGTTGTTGCTCCAGGTGAGTGAGTAGAGTTGAGTGTGTGTGTGATCAGAGGTGAAGCTGCTTCCTGGTTGTTGATGTTTGTTTCTAAAGATGTTGTTGATGAGACTTTGTAGAAAGCAGCTGGTCTGAGTGATGTGATCAGAGTGCAGTAGATAATGTCTGACAGCAGTTTGATTCTGTTCTGTTCTTCACTCATCACCTACCTGACAGCTGACACCTCACACCTGTTTCTCACCTGCAGGTCAGACAGGAGGACAGAGTGGAGATGGAGTGAACGAGGATGGATTTGTTGGACTGAGAGCTGGTCTGCCTCTTCCTGTGATGTTCATCATTGCTGGTGTATTTTTAATTTACCGAAAACATAAAAAACGCAGGCGTCACGGTTTGTACTATCATGTGTGAACTGAAACTCTTTGTTGCACTACATGAAGCAGGAAAATGGTGGAGCGGTTTACAGTGGAGATGTGGCCATTACTTTTATTTATTTTTTGCACAGAAGGACAACAGAGCAATGCTAAACAGTATCCTGCTAACAGAACTTTGGCTCTTTGCAACCATTTGCACAGACAGCATGCTAACACTAAGTTAGCCAATAACACAGAGTGTTGCTGAAAGTGGGTGTATGCTGACCCCAGCCCAGCAGCCAGAGTCTGAACTTGCACAGGTAACAAAGGCAGAGATGATCAGTCAGACTTGAAATTGGTGTTTCTACCTGTCCGTGTTTCTATAGTAGAGCAGCTGTGGTGATCACTTTGAAGTCATCTTTGCTTTGTGTTGAAACCTGAATAATAAAAGAAAGATCATATATGTGTGTCCTCATTAGGACAGGGATTTTTGTTGATGTGTGGGACTCGGTGTAATGACACCAAAGCTGGTTATAAGACACAAACACAAGAATCAAACTGAGCTGTTAAGAGTTTATGACAGAAACTGAGTAATTTGTCATCACATGAAGTCAGATTATATCAAGTAATTAATAGACATGGAACTATTTTTTCTTCTCTCCATTAAGTGTTTTCTCTTAAAGGTGAAGCTAGTTTTCCTCTCTATGAATTATAATGTAAAATGTCCTGTTTTTACAGTTTTGTAAACAAAGCTTTATATTTTATACGCTAATGCTAACAAAAACTGTTTCATTTGTGAATGTGAAGATATCCTGTAAGTTGTCAGATTAATGCAGCTATTACAGTAAAATGACTCTTTGCACAGATAAAGCTTTACCTCCATGTGTGAGTGATCGAAGCAGATGCTGTATAGACATGTTTGTATTCACTGAAATTCACAAGAACGTCTCGTGTGAAGTTCACATTTAAAAACAGGGTCTAAACGGTAAAGATGATTTGGTAGACAGAGGATGGAGGGTGGGTGGATGAATTGATGGATATTTTTTATACATCCAAATAAGAAAAAATGATTATAATTAAGGATTAAACTATATCACTGTACATTCATGCTACTGGAAGGATTCATTAAATAGAATAACATCAAGTGAAACGCTACATGTATAAAGGCTACCTTACACCACAAAGCCTCGCTCTAAAAAGCTTTCACAGATTTAACACTGTGAAGCTGGGAATAAAGTTTCTATTTTTAGAGTATGTTTGGCACCATGTTGTGCAAGTACCGCATGTGATGTTACTGGGTTGGTTGGCTAATAGACTTCTATTCATTTATGTTAGCTAACTAGTGACAGATCAGATGTACCTGACTCAAACTGGCTCTCCTCCTCACTCTTAAAACAGGTGGATTTTCATGTTTCAGTTCAGCTAGCCGATGTTGAAGAATCACTTGCTGCTAAAGAGACAGAGGTGTAAATTAACCTTTACACATGTAATGTTTCATGTCCACTTTAAATACAATGCAGGGATTTAGTGTAACACATGGGATACGTCCAAGTGAACACATTTACGTTAATTACTTACATAAAAGTCTTCTTAGCTTACAAAGTTTTTCTATCAGGCTGTAAAGATGTCGTTATGTAAACTTTAACAGATTGACAGGTGACAGGATATGATGTATGCTGCTGTAGTGAAACTGGAATGGGGTTTAAAACTTGTGATTTTAACACAGATAATTTATGCACTTTTTAATTTTATGATGTTTAAGACTTTGAAAAAGTATTTTCATGAAGTCAGAGCTCCTATCTTGAGAGCACAGGGTTAGCTTAATGTGACATCAGAGGCTGAGGAGGAGGAGAAGCTTCCACTTTATCTTTGTGGTAAAATGTTTCACTGTGTTTAAAGACATGAATAAAAACTGTGTTAAATCAATGTTTCTGTGCTGACTGTGTTGTTTTCTGGTAGAAGGAAGTTTCAGGAGGAAAAGGTTTTAAAACTCAGAGAAGCTGTGCTGAGCTGTATGTTCCTTCCAGGCAGACGCAGATCAGGGTGTGATCAGTTAAGTAAAGACGGCTAATGCCCAGGAGTGCAGGGTGCTGTCCTCAGACATGCAGTTTTACTAACGCACAGACATGAAAAACGGAGAGAGTATAGAGCGCTCTTCCAACAAAAGGTCAAAGGTCAGTAAATGCAACATAAAATCCAAAGCAAAGAATTACTCGGACATAGAAATGGTGATTAGTGATCAGACGTCTGAATCTGGGACTTTTACTGTGAAAGGGTTTTAAAAAACTGCTAATTAATAACCAGACAATACAGACCAAAGAGAATTGAGGGAAACATTTACAGGCTGGATTATAAAAAAATCAAACAATAATCAAACATCTTATTTGGTCTCTTATGACAGAAAAACGCTGAGCTCAGGCATTTAAAGAAGACATTAAGATTAGAGACATGTTGCCTCACACACTGACCACACATTGGTCTTTTTGTAGAAAGTATTTGTTATTAGTATCATGTAGTCCATCCCAAGCTTCTCATTGACTCTTGAAACAAAAGGCAGTAAACTCTTGCTGTGTCCTCTATACTAGACTACAGGTGGACACAGCTGTAGTCTAAAGGGGAAAAGTCTTTCAGGTCACATCAGGAAAAGAGGCTATCCTAGATCAGATTCAAAGTCTAATCAGAATTCCTGATGGGTGTAAAGGAGTAACTTCTTGAAGCAGCCAGCAGGTGGCAGCAGATCACCTCTTCAGTATCCTTAGAGAGCAATTTAGGATGTAAAATTGGATTCAGAATTCAGCATTTCTCCATGAGTCATTGAAATAGAGACAAAGATGGTTAAAAACTACAACACAGAGCAGAGAAGTGAGTGCAGAAACAAAGAAAATAGAAGATTGTTTAACACAGACAGGCGACTAAGACAGAAACAGATGTGTAACTGCCCATATGGAAAAGAAATAGATAAAAAAAAAATTATAAAAGACTTGCATAAGATGTGGCCTACTTCATACAGTGAATCATATAAGGCTTATATGATTTACTCATGAAAGTGGCCACTTTCTCATTACTTTCATATATTGTTTTAATAAGTATCCAAGTATACAAGTTTCATTTATATAATTTTTCAAGGGATCTTATATCTGTTTTCACTCTTGTATGCTTTTCATACAAGTTTCACACAAGACAGATACAAACAGATATCTCCAAGCTCATAACCATGCTGCACTCAGTGAGCCCATTCTGAGAAGTCGGGAGTGTGTGTCATCTGTCCATAACTCTGGTTTTCAGAGCTAGCCTAAAGCTGCTCTCAGAAACACGGAAAACACACAGTGACAAAGGCTTAACTCAGTGTGAACACACCCAGAAATGATTAACAGCATAATCAAGGAACAAAAAGTCGGAGCTTAAATTAGACTCACAGTTTTTTAAACATGCTTTATCTGTGTCTGTAGCTCAGACTGACATTTGAACCAGAAGAATGACACATTAGAACATTTACTCAGCTCGCCATCAGTCTTTGTTCAAACAGCAGGGACCAAACTAGGTGCAGAAACGCATTAATGAGGTGTGTCTGTAGGAAATGTACAGATATTTATTTTACCTCTCCAAAAGCTGATTCTGTTCATCTGGGCGTAGCGTTTTGTGGGACAAACGTTTCGTCACTCATCCAAGTGACTTCTTTAGTCTCAGCTGACTGCAGGTTTCCCCAATCTTATAAACAGTACATTTGCATAATGACTGAAACCAGCCCACTGAAGGAACAATGGGCTGGGAGGTCAGTTCCTTAATCTTAATTATGCAAATTCTCATGACCATTGATTAACAACCACTGACCAAAACACACTGATTAATGGCCATGAGTACCATTCACAGAGAGTTGGGGAATGGCTGTAAGATGGAGAAAGATGTACCCTTAGGCCCCCTCCTCTATTCAGAGGTTTAAGTGTTAAAGAGTGTCTACTGGCCTGTAGGTGTAAACAGACTGCAGAGTCCTGGCCTGTAGAGGTAGCTCTTCTGTGTTGTGCCATCCGCTTCGCCAGAGGTTGATGTATAAATCCTGACAATCCTCCTGGCACTTAACAGCGTGCACTATGTTACTCTGTTTGTGTCGGGGGACCCGATCCTTGGGGTAGACCAATTTTTGGCGAAGCGTATTTTGGGGTTTAAAAGCTACAGAGACCCGGTGTTTTGAAAAAATGCATCTCAACTGCTCCGATACTCCTGACAGAAACGGGATCACTACAGGTTTTCGCTTGGGCAGCAGTTGTCCTTCTCTCCTGGATCAGCTGGAGCTTTCTTTAGGTGCCTTTCCAGCTTTGACAAAAGTCCAGCTGGGATAACCACATTTACTCAGGGCCTTCTTGATGTGATGTTCTTCTGCCTGTGTTCAGAGCTGCCCACCAGCGGGTTGCGGATCGAAACCAAAAACTTGGAGATGTTATAGGTGACAGAGTTGATCATGCAGACTATCGGTCTTAAAGGTGCACCCTGTTTATGTATTTTCGGTAAACCATACAGACTTCGTGTAGACTCCCCTGGATACAGCCTGTGGTATGAGGTCCAGTCAATAGCCTTGTCTTGTTCTAACTGCTTCAGAGAACTCTCCCCAACTCTCTGTGAATTGCCATTGATCAGTGGGTTTTGATCAATGGTCATGAGAATTTGCATAATTAAGATTAAGGAACTGACCTCCCAGCCCATTGTTCCTTCAGTAGGCTGGTTTCAGTCATTATGCAAATGTACTGTTTATATGATCGGGGAAACCTTCAGCTGAGACTGAAGAAGCCACTTGGATGAGTGATGAAACGTTTCTCCCACAAAACGCTACGTCCAGATGAACAGAATCAACTTTTGGAGATTTACTTACCTGAATGATTGAGCATGCATCAAGTTATTTATTTTACATTTATCATTTAATTATTCATATAAATAAATATGGAAACCAGCAAAACTGATTATTGACATGGTTCACTATTTACTTAATTCTCTGGAGTACAGGTGTGCAGAACATTTTTTATGCATCTTCTTTGGATGTCATCACAGGAGAATTCAGCTCAGGCCTGTGCATGGAGGCAGCAGTATATTTCTGCCTGCCGGTGGTCTTTATGCTTTACATACTTTCTGTCCCACTGGATTAACACCTGGCTCACTGTTTGCTGAGAAAGGCCGGATAGTAAATAATCAGGAGATGCAATGGTGGGTCAACTTTGAATAAAGATAATTATCTGAGTCTGCTAGAAAATGTTTTCTCTACAACTTTATTAGAACTACTTTAGCTTTTAGCAACTTTTCTTACTGCAGGTTTTTATGTTATTCCCAGAAAAACAGGATGAGCTCTGGAAAGATTTCTGTGAAACCTTTTTCAGGTTTCAGGTTTCCATAGTGTGGTTTAAGGTGGTTTGAGAATGAGCAGAATAACCTGACATGCATGTGTCTGGGCTGACGGAGTACCTGGTTATAAGACACAAACACAAGAATCAAACTGAGCTGTTAAGAGTTTATGACAGAAACTGAGTAATTTGTCATCACATGAAGTCAGATTATATCAAGTAATTAATAGACATGGAACTATTTTTTCTTCTCTCCATTAAGTGTTTTCTCTTAAAGGTGAAGCTAGTTTTCCTCTCTATGAATTATAATGTAAAATGTCCTGTTTTTACAGTTTTGTAAACAAAGCTTTATATTTTATACGCTAATGCTAACAAAAACTGTTTCATTTGTGAATGTGAAGATATCCTGTAAGTTGTCAGATTAATGCAGCTATTACAGTAAAATGACTCTTTGCACAGATAAAGCTTTACCTCCATGTGTGAGTGATCGAAGCAGATGCTGTATAGACATGTTTGTATTCACTGAAATTCACAAGAACGTCTCGTGTGAAGTTCACATTTAAAAACAGGGTCTAAACGGTAAAGATGATTTGGTAGACAGAGGATGGAGGGTGGGTGGATGAATTGATGGATATTTTTTATACATCCAAATAAGAAAAAATGATTATAATTAAGGATTAAACTATATCACTGTACATTCATGCTACTGGAAGGATTCATTAAATAGAATAACATCAAGTGAAACGCTACATGTATAAAGGCTACCTTACACCACAAAGCCTCGCTCTAAAAAGCTTTCACAGATTTAACACTGTGAAGCTGGGAATAAAGTTTCTATTTTTAGAGTATGTTTGGCACCATGTTGTGCAAGTACCGCATGTGATGTTACTGGGTTGGTTGGCTAATAGACTTCTATTCATTTATGTTAGCTAACTAGTGACAGATCAGATGTACCTGACTCAAACTGGCTCTCCTCCTCACTCTTAAAACAGGTGGATTTTCATGTTTCAGTTCAGCTAGCCGATGTTGAAGAATCACTTGCTGCTAAAGAGACAGAGGTGTAAATTAACCTTTACACATGTAATGTTTCATGTCCACTTTAAATACAATGCAGGGATTTAGTGTAACACATGGGATACGTCCAAGTGAACACATTTACGTTAATTACTTACATAAAAGTCTTCTTAGCTTACAAAGTTTTTCTATCAGGCTGTAAAGATGTCGTTATGTAAACTTTAACAGATTGACAGGTGACAGGATATGATGTATGCTGCTGTAGTGAAACTGGAATGGGGTTTAAAACTTGTGATTTTAACACAGATAATTTATGCACTTTTTAATTTTATGATGTTTAAGACTTTGAAAAAGTATTTTCATGAAGTCAGAGCTCCTATCTTGAGAGCACAGGGTTAGCTTAATGTGACATCAGAGGCTGAGGAGGAGGAGAAGCTTCCACTTTATCTTTGTGGTAAAATGTTTCACTGTGTTTAAAGACATGAATAAAAACTGTGTTAAATCAATGTTTCTGTGCTGACTGTGTTGTTTTCTGGTAGAAGGAAGTTTCAGGAGGAAAAGGTTTTAAAACTCAGAGAAGCTGTGCTGAGCTGTATGTTCCTTCCAGGCAGACGCAGATCAGGGTGTGATCAGTTAAGTAAAGACGGCTAATGCCCAGGAGTGCAGGGTGCTGTCCTCAGACATGCAGTTTTACTAACGCACAGACATGAAAAACGGAGAGAGTATAGAGCGCTCTTCCAACAAAAGGTCAAAGGTCAGTAAATGCAACATAAAATCCAAAGCAAAGAATTACTCGGACATAGAAATGGTGATTAGTGATCAGACGTCTGAATCTGGGACTTTTACTGTGAAAGGGTTTTAAAAAACTGCTAATTAATAACCAGACAATACAGACCAAAGAGAATTGAGGGAAACATTTACAGGCTGGATTATAAAAAAATCAAACAATAATCAAACATCTTATTTGGTCTCTTATGACAGAAAAACGCTGAGCTCAGGCATTTAAAGAAGACATTAAGATTAGAGACATGTTGCCTCACACACTGACCACACATTGGTCTTTTTGTAGAAAGTATTTGTTATTAGTATCATGTAGTCCATCCCAAGCTTCTCATTGACTCTTGAAACAAAAGGCAGTAAACTCTTGCTGTGTCCTCTATACTAGACTACAGGTGGACACAGCTGTAGTCTAAAGGGGAAAAGTCTTTCAGGTCACATCAGGAAAAGAGGCTATCCTAGATCAGATTCAAAGTCTAATCAGAATTCCTGATGGGTGTAAAGGAGTAACTTCTTGAAGCAGCCAGCAGGTGGCAGCAGATCACCTCTTCAGTATCCTTAGAGAGCAATTTAGGATGTAAAATTGGATTCAGAATTCAGCATTTCTCCATGAGTCATTGAAATAGAGACAAAGATGGTTAAAAACTACAACACAGAGCAGAGAAGTGAGTGCAGAAACAAAGAAAATAGAAGATTGTTTAACACAGACAGGCGACTAAGACAGAAACAGATGTGTAACTGCCCATATGGAAAAGAAATAGATAAAAAAAATTATAAAAGACTTGCATAAGATGTGGCCTACTTCATACAGTGAATCATATAAGGCTTATATGATTTACTCATGAAAGTGGCCACTTTCTCATTACTTTCATATATTGTTTTAATAAGTATCCAAGTATACAAGTTTCATTTATATAATTTTTCAAGGGATCTTATATCTGTTTTCACTCTTGTATGCTTTTCATACAAGTTTCACACAAGACAGATACAAACAGATATCTCCAAGCTCATAACCATGCTGCACTCAGTGAGCCCATTCTGAGAAGTCGGGAGTGTGTGTCATCTGTCCATAACTCTGGTTTTCAGAGCTAGCCTAAAGCTGCTCTCAGAAACACGGAAAACACACAGTGACAAAGGCTTAACTCAGTGTGAACACACCCAGAAATGATTAACAGCATAATCAAGGAACAAAAAGTCGGAGCTTAAATTAGACTCACAGTTTTTTAAACATGCTTTATCTGTGTCTGTAGCTCAGACTGACATTTGAACCAGAAGAATGACACATTAGAACATTTACTCAGCTCGCCATCAGTCTTTGTTCAAACAGCAGGGACCAAACTAGGTGCAGAAACGCATTAATGAGGTGTGTCTGTAGGAAATGTACAGATATTTATTTTACCTCTCCAAAAGCTGATTCTGTTCATCTGGGCGTAGCGTTTTGTGGGACAAACGTTTCGTCACTCATCCAAGTGACTTCTTTAGTCTCAGCTGACTGCAGGTTTCCCCAATCTTATAAACAGTACATTTGCATAATGACTGAAACCAGCCCACTGAAGGAACAATGGGCTGGGAGGTCAGTTCCTTAATCTTAATTATGCAAATTCTCATGACCATTGATTAACAACCACTGACCAAAACACACTGATTAATGGCCATGAGTACCATTCACAGAGAGTTGGGGAATGGCTGTAAGATGGAGAAAGATGTACCCTTAGGCCCCCTCCTCTATTCAGAGGTTTAAGTGTTAAAGAGTGTCTACTGGCCTGTAGGTGTAAACAGACTGCAGAGTCCTGGCCTGTAGAGGTAGCTCTTCTGTGTTGTGCCATCCGCTTCGCCAGAGGTTGATGTATAAATCCTGACAATCCTCCTGGCACTTAACAGCGTGCACTATGTTACTCTGTTTGTGTCGGGGGACCCGATCCTTGGGGTAGACCAATTTTTGGCGAAGCGTATTTTGGGGTTTAAAAGCTACAGAGACCCGGTGTTTTGAAAAAATGCATCTCAACTGCTCCGATACTCCTGACAGAAACGGGATCACTACAGGTTTTCGCTTGGGCAGCAGTTGTCCTTCTCTCCTGGATCAGCTGGAGCTTTCTTTAGGTGCCTTTCCAGCTTTGACAAAAGTCCAGCTGGGATAACCACATTTACTCAGGGCCTTCTTGATGTGATGTTCTTCTGCCTGTGTTCAGAGCTGCCCACCAGCGGGTTGCGGATCGAAACCAAAAACTTGGAGATGTTATAGGTGACAGAGTTGATCATGCAGACTATCGGTCTTAAAGGTGCACCCTGTTTATGTATTTTCGGTAAACCATACAGACTTCGTGTAGACTCCCCTGGATACAGCCTGTGGTATGAGGTCCAGTCAATAGCCTTGTCTTGTTCTAACTGCTTCAGAGAACTCTCCCCAACTCTCTGTGAATTGCCATTGATCAGTGGGTTTTGATCAATGGTCATGAGAATTTGCATAATTAAGATTAAGGAACTGACCTCCCAGCCCATTGTTCCTTCAGTAGGCTGGTTTCAGTCATTATGCAAATGTACTGTTTATATGATCGGGGAAACCTTCAGCTGAGACTGAAGAAGCCACTTGGATGAGTGATGAAACGTTTCTCCCACAAAACGCTACGTCCAGATGAACAGAATCAACTTTTGGAGATTTACTTACCTGAATGATTGAGCATGCATCAAGTTATTTATTTTACATTTATCATTTAATTATTCATATAAATAAATATGGAAACCAGCAAAACTGATTATTGACATGGTTCACTATTTACTTAATTCTCTGGAGTACAGGTGTGCAGAACATTTTTTATGCATCTTCTTTGGATGTCATCACAGGAGAATTCAGCTCAGGCCTGTGCATGGAGGCAGCAGTATATTTCTGCCTGCCGGTGGTCTTTATGCTTTACATACTTTCTGTCCCACTGGATTAACACCTGGCTCACTGTTTGCTGAGAAAGGCCGGATAGTAAATAATCAGGAGATGCAATGGTGGGTCAACTTTGAATAAAGATAATTATCTGAGTCTGCTAGAAAATGTTTTCTCTACAACTTTATTAGAACTACTTTAGCTTTTAGCAACTTTTCTTACTGCAGGTTTTTATGTTATTCCCAGAAAAACAGGATGAGCTCTGGAAAGATTTCTGTGAAACCTTTTTCAGGTTTCAGGTTTCCATAGTGTGGTTTAAGGTGGTTTGAGAATGAGCAGAATAACCTGACATGCATGTGTCTGGGCTGACGGAGTACCTGGTTATAAGACACAAACACAAGAATCAAACTGAGCTGTTAAGAGTTTATGACAGAAACTGAGTAATTTGTCATCACATGAAGTCAGATTATATCAAGTAATTAATAGACATGGAACTATTTTTTCTTCTCTCCATTAAGTGTTTTCTCTTAAAGGTGAAGCTAGTTTTCCTCTCTATGAATTATAATGTAAAATGTCCTGTTTTTACAGTTTTGTAAACAAAGCTTTATATTTTATACGCTAATGCTAACAAAAACTGTTTCATTTGTGAATGTGAAGATATCCTGTAAGTTGTCAGATTAATGCAGCTATTACAGTAAAATGACTCTTTGCACAGATAAAGCTTTACCTCCATGTGTGAGTGATCGAAGCAGATGCTGTATAGACATGTTTGTATTCACTGAAATTCACAAGAACGTCTCGTGTGAAGTTCACATTTAAAAACAGGGTCTAAACGGTAAAGATGATTTGGTAGACAGAGGATGGAGGGTGGGTGGATGAATTGATGGATATTTTTTATACATCCAAATAAGAAAAAATGATTATAATTAAGGATTAAACTATATCACTGTACATTCATGCTACTGGAAGGATTCATTAAATAGAATAACATCAAGTGAAACGCTACATGTATAAAGGCTACCTTACACCACAAAGCCTCGCTCTAAAAAGCTTTCACAGATTTAACACTGTGAAGCTGGGAATAAAGTTTCTATTTTTAGAGTATGTTTGGCACCATGTTGTGCAAGTACCGCATGTGATGTTACTGGGTTGGTTGGCTAATAGACTTCTATTCATTTATGTTAGCTAACTAGTGACAGATCAGATGTACCTGACTCAAACTGGCTCTCCTCCTCACTCTTAAAACAGGTGGATTTTCATGTTTCAGTTCAGCTAGCCGATGTTGAAGAATCACTTGCTGCTAAAGAGACAGAGGTGTAAATTAACCTTTACACATGTAATGTTTCATGTCCACTTTAAATACAATGCAGGGATTTAGTGTAACACATGGGATACGTCCAAGTGAACACATTTACGTTAATTACTTACATAAAAGTCTTCTTAGCTTACAAAGTTTTTCTATCAGGCTGTAAAGATGTCGTTATGTAAACTTTAACAGATTGACAGGTGACAGGATATGATGTATGCTGCTGTAGTGAAACTGGAATGGGGTTTAAAACTTGTGATTTTAACACAGATAATTTATGCACTTTTTAATTTTATGATGTTTAAGACTTTGAAAAAGTATTTTCATGAAGTCAGAGCTCCTATCTTGAGAGCACAGGGTTAGCTTAATGTGACATCAGAGGCTGAGGAGGAGGAGAAGCTTCCACTTTATCTTTGTGGTAAAATGTTTCACTGTGTTTAAAGACATGAATAAAAACTGTGTTAAATCAATGTTTCTGTGCTGACTGTGTTGTTTTCTGGTAGAAGGAAGTTTCAGGAGGAAAAGGTTTTAAAACTCAGAGAAGCTGTGCTGAGCTGTATGTTCCTTCCAGGCAGACGCAGATCAGGGTGTGATCAGTTAAGTAAAGACGGCTAATGCCCAGGAGTGCAGGGTGCTGTCCTCAGACATGCAGTTTTACTAACGCACAGACATGAAAAACGGAGAGAGTATAGAGCGCTCTTCCAACAAAAGGTCAAAGGTCAGTAAATGCAACATAAAATCCAAAGCAAAGAATTACTCGGACATAGAAATGGTGATTAGTGATCAGACGTCTGAATCTGGGACTTTTACTGTGAAAGGGTTTTAAAAAACTGCTAATTAATAACCAGACAATACAGACCAAAGAGAATTGAGGGAAACATTTACAGGCTGGATTATAAAAAAATCAAACAATAATCAAACATCTTATTTGGTCTCTTATGACAGAAAAACGCTGAGCTCAGGCATTTAAAGAAGACATTAAGATTAGAGACATGTTGCCTCACACACTGACCACACATTGGTCTTTTTGTAGAAAGTATTTGTTATTAGTATCATGTAGTCCATCCCAAGCTTCTCATTGACTCTTGAAACAAAAGGCAGTAAACTCTTGCTGTGTCCTCTATACTAGACTACAGGTGGACACAGCTGTAGTCTAAAGGGGAAAAGTCTTTCAGGTCACATCAGGAAAAGAGGCTATCCTAGATCAGATTCAAAGTCTAATCAGAATTCCTGATGGGTGTAAAGGAGTAACTTCTTGAAGCAGCCAGCAGGTGGCAGCAGATCACCTCTTCAGTATCCTTAGAGAGCAATTTAGGATGTAAAATTGGATTCAGAATTCAGCATTTCTCCATGAGTCATTGAAATAGAGACAAAGATGGTTAAAAACTACAACACAGAGCAGAGAAGTGAGTGCAGAAACAAAGAAAATAGAAGATTGTTTAACACAGACAGGCGACTAAGACAGAAACAGATGTGTAACTGCCCATATGGAAAAGAAATAGATAAAAAAAAAATTATAAAAGACTTGCATAAGATGTGGCCTACTTCATACAGTGAATCATATAAGGCTTATATGATTTACTCATGAAAGTGGCCACTTTCTCATTACTTTCATATATTGTTTTAATAAGTATCCAAGTATACAAGTTTCATTTATATAATTTTTCAAGGGATCTTATATCTGTTTTCACTCTTGTATGCTTTTCATACAAGTTTCACACAAGACAGATACAAACAGATATCTCCAAGCTCATAACCATGCTGCACTCAGTGAGCCCATTCTGAGAAGTCGGGAGTGTGTGTCATCTGTCCATAACTCTGGTTTTCAGAGCTAGCCTAAAGCTGCTCTCAGAAACACGGAAAACACACAGTGACAAAGGCTTAACTCAGTGTGAACACACCCAGAAATGATTAACAGCATAATCAAGGAACAAAAAGTCGGAGCTTAAATTAGACTCACAGTTTTTTAAACATGCTTTATCTGTGTCTGTAGCTCAGACTGACATTTGAACCAGAAGAATGACACATTAGAACATTTACTCAGCTCGCCATCAGTCTTTGTTCAAACAGCAGGGACCAAACTAGGTGCAGAAACGCATTAATGAGGTGTGTCTGTAGGAAATGTACAGATATTTATTTTACCTCTCCAAAAGCTGATTCTGTTCATCTGGGCGTAGCGTTTTGTGGGACAAACGTTTCGTCACTCATCCAAGTGACTTCTTTAGTCTCAGCTGACTGCAGGTTTCCCCAATCTTATAAACAGTACATTTGCATAATGACTGAAACCAGCCCACTGAAGGAACAATGGGCTGGGAGGTCAGTTCCTTAATCTTAATTATGCAAATTCTCATGACCATTGATTAACAACCACTGACCAAAACACACTGATTAATGGCCATGAGTACCATTCACAGAGAGTTGGGGAATGGCTGTAAGATGGAGAAAGATGTACCCTTAGGCCCCCTCCTCTATTCAGAGGTTTAAGTGTTAAAGAGTGTCTACTGGCCTGTAGGTGTAAACAGACTGCAGAGTCCTGGCCTGTAGAGGTAGCTCTTCTGTGTTGTGCCATCCGCTTCGCCAGAGGTTGATGTATAAATCCTGACAATCCTCCTGGCACTTAACAGCGTGCACTATGTTACTCTGTTTGTGTCGGGGGACCCGATCCTTGGGGTAGACCAATTTTTGGCGAAGCGTATTTTGGGGTTTAAAAGCTACAGAGACCCGGTGTTTTGAAAAAATGCATCTCAACTGCTCCGATACTCCTGACAGAAACGGGATCACTACAGGTTTTCGCTTGGGCAGCAGTTGTCCTTCTCTCCTGGATCAGCTGGAGCTTTCTTTAGGTGCCTTTCCAGCTTTGACAAAAGTCCAGCTGGGATAACCACATTTACTCAGGGCCTTCTTGATGTGATGTTCTTCTGCCTGTGTTCAGAGCTGCCCACCAGCGGGTTGCGGATCGAAACCAAAAACTTGGAGATGTTATAGGTGACAGAGTTGATCATGCAGACTATCGGTCTTAAAGGTGCACCCTGTTTATGTATTTTCGGTAAACCATACAGACTTCGTGTAGACTCCCCTGGATACAGCCTGTGGTATGAGGTCCAGTCAATAGCCTTGTCTTGTTCTAACTGCTTCAGAGAACTCTCCCCAACTCTCTGTGAATTGCCATTGATCAGTGGGTTTTGATCAATGGTCATGAGAATTTGCATAATTAAGATTAAGGAACTGACCTCCCAGCCCATTGTTCCTTCAGTAGGCTGGTTTCAGTCATTATGCAAATGTACTGTTTATATGATCGGGGAAACCTTCAGCTGAGACTGAAGAAGCCACTTGGATGAGTGATGAAACGTTTCTCCCACAAAACGCTACGTCCAGATGAACAGAATCAACTTTTGGAGATTTACTTACCTGAATGATTGAGCATGCATCAAGTTATTTATTTTACATTTATCATTTAATTATTCATATAAATAAATATGGAAACCAGCAAAACTGATTATTGACATGGTTCACTATTTACTTAATTCTCTGGAGTACAGGTGTGCAGAACATTTTTTATGCATCTTCTTTGGATGTCATCACAGGAGAATTCAGCTCAGGCCTGTGCATGGAGGCAGCAGTATATTTCTGCCTGCCGGTGGTCTTTATGCTTTACATACTTTCTGTCCCACTGGATTAACACCTGGCTCACTGTTTGCTGAGAAAGGCCGGATAGTAAATAATCAGGAGATGCAATGGTGGGTCAACTTTGAATAAAGATAATTATCTGAGTCTGCTAGAAAATGTTTTCTCTACAACTTTATTAGAACTACTTTAGCTTTTAGCAACTTTTCTTACTGCAGGTTTTTATGTTATTCCCAGAAAAACAGGATGAGCTCTGGAAAGATTTCTGTGAAACCTTTTTCAGGTTTCAGGTTTCCATAGTGTGGTTTAAGGTGGTTTGAGAATGAGCAGAATAACCTGACATGCATGTGTCTGGGCTGACGGAGTACCTGGTTATAAGACACAAACACAAGAATCAAACTGAGCTGTTAAGAGTTTATGACAGAAACTGAGTAATTTGTCATCACATGAAGTCAGATTATATCAAGTAATTAATAGACATGGAACTATTTTTTCTTCTCTCCATTAAGTGTTTTCTCTTAAAGGTGAAGCTAGTTTTCCTCTCTATGAATTATAATGTAAAATGTCCTGTTTTTACAGTTTTGTAAACAAAGCTTTATATTTTATACGCTAATGCTAACAAAAACTGTTTCATTTGTGAATGTGAAGATATCCTGTAAGTTGTCAGATTAATGCAGCTATTACAGTAAAATGACTCTTTGCACAGATAAAGCTTTACCTCCATGTGTGAGTGATCGAAGCAGATGCTGTATAGACATGTTTGTATTCACTGAAATTCACAAGAACGTCTCGTGTGAAGTTCACATTTAAAAACAGGGTCTAAACGGTAAAGATGATTTGGTAGACAGAGGATGGAGGGTGGGTGGATGAATTGATGGATATTTTTTATACATCCAAATAAGAAAAAATGATTATAATTAAGGATTAAACTATATCACTGTACATTCATGCTACTGGAAGGATTCATTAAATAGAATAACATCAAGTGAAACGCTACATGTATAAAGGCTACCTTACACCACAAAGCCTCGCTCTAAAAAGCTTTCACAGATTTAACACTGTGAAGCTGGGAATAAAGTTTCTATTTTTAGAGTATGTTTGGCACCATGTTGTGCAAGTACCGCATGTGATGTTACTGGGTTGGTTGGCTAATAGACTTCTATTCATTTATGTTAGCTAACTAGTGACAGATCAGATGTACCTGACTCAAACTGGCTCTCCTCCTCACTCTTAAAACAGGTGGATTTTCATGTTTCAGTTCAGCTAGCCGATGTTGAAGAATCACTTGCTGCTAAAGAGACAGAGGTGTAAATTAACCTTTACACATGTAATGTTTCATGTCCACTTTAAATACAATGCAGGGATTTAGTGTAACACATGGGATACGTCCAAGTGAACACATTTACGTTAATTACTTACATAAAAGTCTTCTTAGCTTACAAAGTTTTTCTATCAGGCTGTAAAGATGTCGTTATGTAAACTTTAACAGATTGACAGGTGACAGGATATGATGTATGCTGCTGTAGTGAAACTGGAATGGGGTTTAAAACTTGTGATTTTAACACAGATAATTTATGCACTTTTTAATTTTATGATGTTTAAGACTTTGAAAAAGTATTTTCATGAAGTCAGAGCTCCTATCTTGAGAGCACAGGGTTAGCTTAATGTGACATCAGAGGCTGAGGAGGAGGAGAAGCTTCCACTTTATCTTTGTGGTAAAATGTTTCACTGTGTTTAAAGACATGAATAAAAACTGTGTTAAATCAATGTTTCTGTGCTGACTGTGTTGTTTTCTGGTAGAAGGAAGTTTCAGGAGGAAAAGGTTTTAAAACTCAGAGAAGCTGTGCTGAGCTGTATGTTCCTTCCAGGCAGACGCAGATCAGGGTGTGATCAGTTAAGTAAAGACGGCTAATGCCCAGGAGTGCAGGGTGCTGTCCTCAGACATGCAGTTTTACTAACGCACAGACATGAAAAACGGAGAGAGTATAGAGCGCTCTTCCAACAAAAGGTCAAAGGTCAGTAAATGCAACATAAAATCCAAAGCAAAGAATTACTCGGACATAGAAATGGTGATTAGTGATCAGACGTCTGAATCTGGGACTTTTACTGTGAAAGGGTTTTAAAAAACTGCTAATTAATAACCAGACAATACAGACCAAAGAGAATTGAGGGAAACATTTACAGGCTGGATTATAAAAAAATCAAACAATAATCAAACATCTTATTTGGTCTCTTATGACAGAAAAACGCTGAGCTCAGGCATTTAAAGAAGACATTAAGATTAGAGACATGTTGCCTCACACACTGACCACACATTGGTCTTTTTGTAGAAAGTATTTGTTATTAGTATCATGTAGTCCATCCCAAGCTTCTCATTGACTCTTGAAACAAAAGGCAGTAAACTCTTGCTGTGTCCTCTATACTAGACTACAGGTGGACACAGCTGTAGTCTAAAGGGGAAAAGTCTTTCAGGTCACATCAGGAAAAGAGGCTATCCTAGATCAGATTCAAAGTCTAATCAGAATTCCTGATGGGTGTAAAGGAGTAACTTCTTGAAGCAGCCAGCAGGTGGCAGCAGATCACCTCTTCAGTATCCTTAGAGAGCAATTTAGGATGTAAAATTGGATTCAGAATTCAGCATTTCTCCATGAGTCATTGAAATAGAGACAAAGATGGTTAAAAACTACAACACAGAGCAGAGAAGTGAGTGCAGAAACAAAGAAAATAGAAGATTGTTTAACACAGACAGGCGACTAAGACAGAAACAGATGTGTAACTGCCCATATGGAAAAGAAATAGATAAAAAAAAAATTATAAAAGACTTGCATAAGATGTGGCCTACTTCATACAGTGAATCATATAAGGCTTATATGATTTACTCATGAAAGTGGCCACTTTCTCATTACTTTCATATATTGTTTTAATAAGTATCCAAGTATACAAGTTTCATTTATATAATTTTTCAAGGGATCTTATATCTGTTTTCACTCTTGTATGCTTTTCATACAAGTTTCACACAAGACAGATACAAACAGATATCTCCAAGCTCATAACCATGCTGCACTCAGTGAGCCCATTCTGAGAAGTCGGGAGTGTGTGTCATCTGTCCATAACTCTGGTTTTCAGAGCTAGCCTAAAGCTGCTCTCAGAAACACGGAAAACACACAGTGACAAAGGCTTAACTCAGTGTGAACACACCCAGAAATGATTAACAGCATAATCAAGGAACAAAAAGTCGGAGCTTAAATTAGACTCACAGTTTTTTAAACATGCTTTATCTGTGTCTGTAGCTCAGACTGACATTTGAACCAGAAGAATGACACATTAGAACATTTACTCAGCTCGCCATCAGTCTTTGTTCAAACAGCAGGGACCAAACTAGGTGCAGAAACGCATTAATGAGGTGTGTCTGTAGGAAATGTACAGATATTTATTTTACCTCTCCAAAAGCTGATTCTGTTCATCTGGGCGTAGCGTTTTGTGGGACAAACGTTTCGTCACTCATCCAAGTGACTTCTTTAGTCTCAGCTGACTGCAGGTTTCCCCAATCTTATAAACAGTACATTTGCATAATGACTGAAACCAGCCCACTGAAGGAACAATGGGCTGGGAGGTCAGTTCCTTAATCTTAATTATGCAAATTCTCATGACCATTGATTAACAACCACTGACCAAAACACACTGATTAATGGCCATGAGTACCATTCACAGAGAGTTGGGGAATGGCTGTAAGATGGAGAAAGATGTACCCTTAGGCCCCCTCCTCTATTCAGAGGTTTAAGTGTTAAAGAGTGTCTACTGGCCTGTAGGTGTAAACAGACTGCAGAGTCCTGGCCTGTAGAGGTAGCTCTTCTGTGTTGTGCCATCCGCTTCGCCAGAGGTTGATGTATAAATCCTGACAATCCTCCTGGCACTTAACAGCGTGCACTATGTTACTCTGTTTGTGTCGGGGGACCCGATCCTTGGGGTAGACCAATTTTTGGCGAAGCGTATTTTGGGGTTTAAAAGCTACAGAGACCCGGTGTTTTGAAAAAATGCATCTCAACTGCTCCGATACTCCTGACAGAAACGGGATCACTACAGGTTTTCGCTTGGGCAGCAGTTGTCCTTCTCTCCTGGATCAGCTGGAGCTTTCTTTAGGTGCCTTTCCAGCTTTGACAAAAGTCCAGCTGGGATAACCACATTTACTCAGGGCCTTCTTGATGTGATGTTCTTCTGCCTGTGTTCAGAGCTGCCCACCAGCGGGTTGCGGATCGAAACCAAAAACTTGGAGATGTTATAGGTGACAGAGTTGATCATGCAGACTATCGGTCTTAAAGGTGCACCCTGTTTATGTATTTTCGGTAAACCATACAGACTTCGTGTAGACTCCCCTGGATACAGCCTGTGGTATGAGGTCCAGTCAATAGCCTTGTCTTGTTCTAACTGCTTCAGAGAACTCTCCCCAACTCTCTGTGAATTGCCATTGATCAGTGGGTTTTGATCAATGGTCATGAGAATTTGCATAATTAAGATTAAGGAACTGACCTCCCAGCCCATTGTTCCTTCAGTAGGCTGGTTTCAGTCATTATGCAAATGTACTGTTTATATGATCGGGGAAACCTTCAGCTGAGACTGAAGAAGCCACTTGGATGAGTGATGAAACGTTTCTCCCACAAAACGCTACGTCCAGATGAACAGAATCAACTTTTGGAGATTTACTTACCTGAATGATTGAGCATGCATCAAGTTATTTATTTTACATTTATCATTTAATTATTCATATAAATAAATATGGAAACCAGCAAAACTGATTATTGACATGGTTCACTATTTACTTAATTCTCTGGAGTACAGGTGTGCAGAACATTTTTTATGCATCTTCTTTGGATGTCATCACAGGAGAATTCAGCTCAGGCCTGTGCATGGAGGCAGCAGTATATTTCTGCCTGCCGGTGGTCTTTATGCTTTACATACTTTCTGTCCCACTGGATTAACACCTGGCTCACTGTTTGCTGAGAAAGGCCGGATAGTAAATAATCAGGAGATGCAATGGTGGGTCAACTTTGAATAAAGATAATTATCTGAGTCTGCTAGAAAATGTTTTCTCTACAACTTTATTAGAACTACTTTAGCTTTTAGCAACTTTTCTTACTGCAGGTTTTTATGTTATTCCCAGAAAAACAGGATGAGCTCTGGAAAGATTTCTGTGAAACCTTTTTCAGGTTTCAGGTTTCCATAGTGTGGTTTAAGGTGGTTTGAGAATGAGCAGAATAACCTGACATGCATGTGTCTGGGCTGACGGAGTACCTGACAGAATCCATGATCCACACTGGTCGTCCAACAATCCTGCTTCCAGGGAACATTTCCACAACAAGTTCTAGTGATGCTTTCAAAGAAGGAAGTTTGAAGTAATGTTTCTGTAAAATGTTATTTCATAAAACGTCCCCACAGTGGACACGACAACAGTGAAAAGAAATCTCCATTATGGGACATTATATCAATCAGTGAATCAATCAGTCAGGCCTTTATTTGTCACATGCAATGTTACACATACCTGCGTTGAAAATTTGACCGACCATACATATATTGCACAAACATCACATTGGGAAGACAGGTCGGAAACAGAAATAAATGTAATGGTTTGTACAATAATTAGTGACAGAGCTGCAGTGGTGCACACAGTACATGACGGATCTTTTCCTCTGAGCAGGAATATTTACTGGTTATCTACAGAAAAAAATTTGAGAGATGAACATCTGAGTCCATTTATTCAAATAATCTCCACATCAGAGATGGAGAGGACAAAGTTAGTGAGACTCACAGAGACACAACAGAGCTCTGATTCAGAAGTGATACTCTGTGGTGACATCAGTGATGACATCATAATGATCATCCAGTCCCTGATCAGGGTGAGCTGGCAGGATTGAGACACGAATGTTATTTCCTGCAAAAATGTAAGAAGTGTTTCAGCTGTTAATTTATAGAGAATTCTGCATATTGATTAATCAGAGAACGATTCAAAGTGTTACCTTTAGTTCTCTGTCGACATAAAGACACGACAATGAGAGTGGAGATAAAGTATGGACAGAACACCACCAGGTGGAAAACTACAAGCTCAGGTGAAAATAAGTCAGGATGCAGAGTTGATGGAGTGGGAGGTGGTGTAGAGGTGGGTGGTGGTGTGGTAGTAGGTTTTTCTGTAGAGAGAATCCCACCTGTTCAGGTGAATATGTGGATGAAAAAAGAGGTGAAATCAGAGTGAAGCTCCTCACCTGTGACAGTGATCCAGCTGAATGGAGACTCTCCATGACCGCTGATGTCACACTTGTAGAGGCCTTCATCAGAGCTGGAAACATGCTGGATGGTCATGTGACCTGTAGGCCGCTTCCTGATGAGGGAGCCATCTTTATAGAAAGCAGCTGGGAGGTTGGAGGGAGTGGTCTTTGTTTTACAGAGCAGAGTGACGTCATCTCCCTCCATCACAGGGAGGACAGGACTCTGCAGGATCACTGATCCACCTCAACACAGAGACAAACTACAGCATTTCATCCATTTACACACAGCTTCATCAACACTAACTCCACACACTCAGCTTACCAGTGACTGTCAGGTTAACCATGTTACTGATGGGACCCTCTCTGGACTCACACCAGTAAACTCCACTGTCTGATAGGAAAACATTGTTGTTACAGGAAGAACCAGCTGGTTTTCCCCACCCATCTCCACACTGAGTCCTCTGTTGTTTGCTTGTGTTTCTCCTCAGAGTCCATCCAGCAGAGCTGTCGTCCTCCTCACAGCTCAGAGACACAAAGTCTCCTTTAAAGAACTGAGAGCTGCTGGGACTCACAGTCAGACGAGCTGAAAACATATAGAACTACAGTGTCAGTGCAGTCTTATACAACCACTTAAGTCCTCATACCAGATGTCATTGTATGGTCAATAAATCAGTTGTTTCTTGCATTAGACTAATTGCCAACAAGCAATTTTTGGTGTGTTTGATCTAAATAAGACATGACAACATTTAGACTGAACAAGAGTAACTCTGACATGTTCTTAATAAATGTGTCCCACAGTCTCCTGAGAGAGTGAGTCAGGTTTACAGTGTGACAGAAGAAGGTTACTGACCTTGGTTTGTGGTGCAGCTCAGCAGTGAGATCAGAACTAAAGAGAAATTAAACTCAGGTTAGTTCAAATTTCACATTCAACAAGACAGCAGAGGCATGAAAAACACAGAGTGAGCTTACAGAGCAGACACAGCAGAGACGTTTCCTCCATCCTGCTGCTCAATGACATCACACCAGCTCTGAGATCAGTTCATGGTTACACTGAGTAAAACCCTCCTCTTCCTCTTTCTCTGTCTCTGGGTCTTAGACTTGTGGTTAGAAAAAACCTTGTGTGAAAAAGCTTTGTGTGTTTATTTCTCTGCTTCCTTGAAACCAAAGTTTTACACGTTTCAACTGAATATTGAATAAGAATTAAAAGCAACAAAATCTACAACTGACATTTGACCCTGAATGCAACACCAGTACCTGTATGATGTCTTCACTGACTGTCCGACCTCTTTTAATGGATGTTTTCTCAGCTCTTTGAAATAATTATATTGACTGCATTAAAGTAATTATTGATTTAATTAATAATATCGCAGATTGAGCCAAACAAACTTCCTGTAGTTGACTGCACGTTAACTGTGCAAACTTTAGTTGCTTTTGTGCTTCTCTCTGTTCCAACCACTGACTTGTGGTCCGAAAGACTAAATAACTTGAATGGCTGCACAACATCAGACTACACGTCACGCCCTGGTTAATGTTTGTGAAGGTCTGAAGGAGACGTGTGCTGCATACAGTGATCTTTGTTCATGTACCTGCAGTGACAACACAGATCACAAATCTTGTGTTTCTCCTCAGAATCTATCTGTCAGTTAAGTTAATACATTATTATTCCTACATTATTCATGAAAACATTTATGTTACTTGGGATACAATATAGTTTTTCAGTTATCAGCACAAAGGTCAGATAAACATTAAGTGTGCTTTGCTGCAGCGCTCACGTGATCTCAGCTCATCAAGAAGGAAACCCAAAATCACAGAACAGAGCATCAGGATTATGATTCTAGTTTGTGTTCATATGAAGGATTTTTCAGTGTGTTATTTGATGACAGTTACAACACAACACATCTCTGTGTGTAATTAGTTCTACAGTAAATAAGTAAAGTAATCCATTATACTAACACTGCTACTCATACTGTCTTTGCTGATAATCATAAAGTTAGTGATCTGTCAAGCTTTGGTTGGTCTTTTAAAGCTGTACAAACAAACAAATATGTGCAGAATTAACTGAAAGAAGATGATCCTTATCATACTGATATTTCATAACTGTCAGATTAGAGATGCATGAAGTATCTGAGCAATAAATTTGAACACATTCTGGTCCTGCTTCCTCATTGGCTGCAGTAATAATGACTTCAGACTGTCACATGATGACGTTACTGACTTTGGTTTGTGGTGCAGCTCAGCAGTGAGATCAGAACTAAAGAGAAATGAGTGTCAGATTAGTTTAGAGTTTGTGGTGGTGAAGTGGTCAGAGAGCAGAGCCAGGAACATCTCCGTGAGCTGATTGTAAGAAAATAATGAAGCAAAGCCAGAGCAGGAAGTAGGGACATTGTTGAATTCAAAGATATGAAGAAGATTCATGTTACAGACAAACATCAATGAAATCAAACTACAGACATGACTGGGGCAGAAAATCAGCCCTGGCTTATTTTAGCCAGGGCTGATTTTATGTCTAGTCTCTGCTGGGCTGCCCAGGTTGCCTAGCAACCATAATACTAACAGCTGGAAACGTTTCATACAGCTTTGTTTGACAGAAACGAAGGAGAAAATCTTTTGTTCATTTGTTTGTTTGGTTCTACATGAGCTTTGATCATTCTCTGTAAGATTAAGCTCAGCTATTGAACGGCGTATATTTTAAAGTAAAGGCTTTAAAACCAAATAAGTACAAACGTCACTAATGTCACATAACTTTGCCGACATGTGGCCAACAGTAATGTTTTAATGTTCTTCGTTATTAAACATTTGCACGCAAATAAGTGACATAATATTCAGTATTTACTTTTAAATGTGTACTCTTCGGGCGCCCCTCATCTGCCATTTTTTTTCCGGCAAAATTATCCACACCCACCGCCGCGCTATGCATTCTGGGATATGTTGGGCAATGAAGTCTACACCGCCACATCCTTAAAATTCAGGGAAATGAAGGACGCATTTCGAGCAGCCTTCGAAGTGGCACAGCCTTCGTCGCGTCGCTGTGACGTAATCGGGCTTAAAATGCGGCCTTTAAGGCTGCAGACCCTGAATTGGGATACAGCCTATTGCTGTACAATGCCATCTGCCATCTTAGTTGAATTGGTCACATGACTACATCATATGACTAAAATGTGTCATCATTTTCGAAAGCCTCGGTTTTTCCAGTCCGCACTGCAACGTGAAAACGCTATTTTCAAATTTATCTGCATTTTCAAAAAGCTCACATTTCCTTGACCAAAAACGTCGTCTCAGTGTGGACGGACGAAGGCCAAAATGGAGAGAAAAAGATGCATTTTCAAACAAATTCGGATTAGTGTGGACGTAGCCTTATTGTGACTGCTTTCCCTCCTCCTCCACTTCTTCTCAGAGTCACAGCCTCCTGTGACTGTGATGAGTCGTTACTGCTTGTTGCTGGTATGACTGTTGACAGTGCAGCAGCAGCCCTGAAAGCTAACATGTGATAAGAGTCTTTCTTCCTCTTTCTGCACTGTTACATATGAGTGCATCAGTGTGCTTTTCTCTGAGGATACAAGTGTTAAACCCACAAACATGTGACCCAACTAAACACTGGGTGAAAAGCTGACACAAACGCTGAAAAAATAACACTTTAATGTGTGAAGTCCTTCACCTGAATCTCAAAACATTAGAAATGGCTTTGTAACCATAATAAATGTGTCTCAGTCTCCTAGAACTAAAGATCACGTTTCCTCCGACCTGCTGCTTCCTGATAATCAGACCAACACTGAGATAAGTTCACAGTCACATCTAGTAAAACCTTCCTCCTCCAGCCTGTGACTGTGGCTTTCTCTCCCTCAAGCATTATGAGAAACTTTTATTCTTTGACTGAAAAAAATTGGAAAAATAAAGTGTTAAAGATTCAAACTGAAACAGTAACGATGAACAACTGATATCAGGACCTGAAGGCAACATGAGCATCTGTGTGATGCTTTCATTGACCCTCCGACCTCCTGTAAGGAGGGTTTGAAGCTCTTTTTACACAAAGAAAATAAAATTCAGCTATTTAATATATTATTGATAGTACATTCAATGATTTTTTTTCAGACCTTTTGCAGATTGTTAGATACCAGCTGTGTCTTTCTGTAGCTGAATGTAGGTCAACTGTGAGGTCTGAGTTGGAGGTGAGCTTTAGCTTCTCTCTGTTTCAACCACTGACTTGTGGTCAGAAAGATAGTAAATAAATGTTTGGCTGCACAACATCAGACTGAAAGAAACACTAAAGATGTGAATCAGAATACTTTATTGATCCTTGTAGGGGAAATGTTGTGGGTTACAGAGCTTCAGTACAAACAGTAACAAAAACAGACAATACAAGAAGTAAAAAATAGCACAATATATACAATATATATATATATATATATATATATATATATATATATATATATATATATATATAGAGAGAGAGAGAGAGAGAGAGAGAGAGAGAGAGAGCATGTGCAAAAAGGGTGTAACTATTGCAGTGTTTACAGTGTGTTAGATGGATGCGTTGTACAGGGAGATGGCCACAGGCAGGAATGATTTCCTGTGTCGTTCAGTGGTGCTTTTCGGTAATCTCAGTCTCTCACTGAACGAGCTCCTGTGACTGACCAGCATGTCATGGAGTGGGTGGGAGGTGTTATCCAACATTGTCTTTATCTTGGACAACATCCTCCTATCCGACACCACCTTAAGAGAGTCCAGCTCCATCCCCACAACATTGCTGGCCTTACAGATCAGTTTATTAAGTCTGTTGGCATCTGCGACCCTCAGCCTGCTCCCCCAGCATGCAACAGCATAGAGGATCGCACTGGCCACAACAGACTCATAGAAAATCCTCAGCATTTTCTGGCAGATGTTGAAGGACCTCAGTCGCCTCAAAAAATAGAGACGACTCTGGCCCTTCCTGTAAAGTGCTGTGGTGTTTTTAGCCCAGTCCAGTTTATTGTCAATGTGTACTCCAAGGTATTTATAGTCCTCCACAATGTCAACACTGACCCCCTGGATTGAAACAGGGGTCAAGTGTTTCCTGGTCTTCCTGAAGTCCACGATCAGTTCCTTGGTCTTTGCCACGTTGAGCTGCAGATGATTCTGCTCACACCACGTGACAAAGGAGTCGACCACAGCCCGGTACTCTGTCTCATCATCCCTGCTGATGCATCCAACCACCGCAGAGTCATCAGAAAACTTCTGAAGATGGCAGGTCTCTGTGCAGTGGCTGAAGTCTGTGGTGTAGAGGGTGAAGAGGAAGGGGGAGAGGACAGTCCCCTGTGGTGCCCCTGTGTTGCTGATCACCTTGTCAGACACACACTGTGGGAGACGTACATATTCAGAATCAGAATCAGAAGACTTCATTTATCCCCAAGGGGCAATTAACAAACAACAGAGCAGTATAATGTTGAAGGACAAATAATAAATATACAGTATATACACTTTTAAAATGACACAGTTTTAAAAGTAAAGTGACTGAAAGTGAATAAAGTGTCGGTAGTATAAGAAGACTGTAGTTTATATTGTGGTCTTCCTGTCAGGTAATCAACAATCCAGGACACCAGAGAAGCATCCACCTGCATCGCTGTTAGCTTATCACCCAGGAGGGTCGGCCTGATGGTGTTGAAAGCACTGGAAGTCAAAAAAAATATGACCCTCACAGTGCTCGTGGCTGGTCCAGGTGGGTGTAGACACGATTGAGCAGATAGATGATGGTGTCCTCTGTTCTGAGACGCAGAGAAGCTGAGCTGAGCTGCTATCAGATCACTTCTGCTCTCACACTAACAGAGTTTTTGTAAATCCTCTAAGTGTTTACTCTCCATGTCGTCAGAACTCTAATCTCACTGAAATCCAACTGAATGTGTTGCACAGAAACCACATCACACAAGCTGAGCTGTGTTGATGTAACTGCAGTGAAAACACAGAGTCAGTATTTATCTCCACATAATGTTCAAAAGAAACAGTGTTAAATGGGTCTCTAAATATCTGAAATAAAATGTTCATTAATCAGTGATTTGATAACAAATTATTTGTTATCAAATCAAATGTGATTTACATGTGGTGGTCCTGAAACATTGGCCCTGACCTACTTAGAAATGTCTGACAGTCATGAACAGTAAAAATTAGGATTTCAGTCCTGCTTCGATTTGATTTGTACTTTCACTCATATTTCTATGGATGTAGCATGTTGCAGCTAATGCGTGCTCCACCCTGTTGCACACATTTGATCACTTATGACAACAACAACAACAACAAGAACAAGAAACACTGCTGTGAAATAATTGAAGCTACAAACTAAATGATCCAAAATCAGTCGATCTTTCATACTGTCTGTGGGTCTTATGAGCCAGGCTGTGACAATGTGCGGGCTCACCTGGGATTCAGACCCAGGACCTCTCATTTCATATGAGGCTATGACAAAAAGAGTTGGGACAAAGAGAGCAGGGGGCCATCACAGCACAAACCACATGAGCTGTACGTACAGATACTAAAGAGTGACACGGACAACTGGAGCAGTTTGAAATGTTTCACAGGATGTGGCTTTAATAACAAAAAAGCACCAACAAGAAAGAGTCAATTTCAAGGCTCACTGAAAAATTCACAGTTTGTGTTGATCCAGGAAGAGGTGAAAAGACAAAAACTGCATTAGTCCAGTCTGAGTCATGTGATCATGTGTTTACAGTCAGGCACCAAAACGCTATGACAGCATCTGTGTGTGACGGGTAGATTTTATTCCGGTCAGAACCATCAGGACACCAGCTACTCCAGTGAGGTGATCAGGTAGGATGTGGAAACATGAAATACCAAAATCAAACAGGAAGTAGCATGACTTTGTCTTTTTCTCTGATATTTGACCTGAAAATGTCTTTCATGTAAAAATAAGCTGAAAACGTCTTTCAGTGACAGAGCTGCAGTGATGCACACACACAGTACATGATGATCTCCTCCTGTGAGCAGGAATATTTACTGTTTATCTACATAAAAATATCCAGAGATGATCATCAGAGTCCATTTATCCAAATAATCTCAACATCAGAGATGGAAAGGACAAAGTTAGTGAGACTCACAGAGACACAACAGAGCTCTGATTCAGAAGTGATACTCTGTGGTGACATCAGTGATTACATCATCATGCTCATTATCCAATCCCTGGTCAGGAAGAGTGGGCTTGGTTGAATCACTGATGCCAATTCCTGAAAAAAACAAAACAAATGTAGAATATCTATCGGCTGTTTATTCATGAAGAGACAGGATTTAATCATCAGCACATTCATTGATCAGTGAATGATTCAGTGTTACCTCTGGCTCTGCATTGATATAAAGACATCATGATGAGAGTGGAGATGATATATGGAGAGAAAACCACCAGGTGGAGGACTATTCTGAATGCAAGCTGTAGAGAGGAGTCAGCGGTCAGATCTGGAGCGGTGGGAATAGTTGTAGTGGTGGGTGGAGGTGTGGTTGTATGTTTGTCTGCAGAGAGAATCCCACCTGTTCAGGTGAATATGTGGATGAAATAAGAGGTGAAATCAGAGTGAAGCTCCTCACCTGTGACAGTGATCCAGCTGGATGGAGACTCTCCATGACCGCTGATGTCACACTTGTAGAGGCCTTCATCAGACCTGGAAACATGCTGGATGGTCATGTGACCTGTAGGCTGCTTCCTGATGAGGGAGCCATCTTTATAGAAAGCAGCTGGGAGGTTGGAGGGAGTGGTCTTTGTTTTACAGAGCAGAGTGACGTCATCTCCCTCCATCACAGGGAGGACAGGACTCTGCAGGATCACTGATCCACCTCAACACAGAGACAAACTACAGCATTTCATCCATTTACACACAGCTTCATCAACACTAACTCCACACACTCAGCTTACCAGTGACTGTCAGCTTAACCATGTTACTGATGGGACCCTCTCTGGACTCACACCAGTAAACCCCACTGTCATGAGGGAACACAGTGATGTTACAGGAAGAACCAGCACCTTCTCCCCACCCATCTCCACACTGAGTCCTCTGTCGTTTGCTTGTGTTTCTCCTCAGAGTCCATCCAGCAGAGCTGTCGTCCTCCTCACAGCTCAGAGACACAAAGTCATATTCAAAGAACTGAGAGCTGCTGGGACTCACAGTCAGACGAGCTGTGAGGAAGAAGAGGAGACACATACATTACATTGTTATCAGACATATTTTACACTGACTGAATTCACATTGTGAGTTGTTTTATGCTGACTTTCAGTGATGGGAAATTATCACTTTCATTCTTGCACCTCACATTTATATGACATCTAATCATTTAGACTGATATAATAACATGATTAGATACACCGACAATGACTGAGGAGGAGTCTGTCTGCAGTTAGCTGCACCATGTTCTTAATAAATGTGTCCCAAGAGAGTGAGTCAGGTTTACAGTGTGACAGAAGAAGGTTACTGACCTTGGTTTGTGGTGCAGCTCAGCAGTGAGATCAGAACTAAAGAGAAATTAAACTCAGGTTAGTTCAGAGTTTCACATTCAACAAGACAGCAGAGGCATGAAAAACACAGAGTGAGCTTACAGAGCAGACACAGCAGAGACGTTTCCTCCATCCTGCTGCTCAATGACATCACACCAGCTCTGAGATCAGTTCATGGTTACACTGAGTAAAACCCTCCTCTTCCTCTTTCTCTGTCTCTGGGTCTTAGACTTGTGGTTAGAAAAAAACCTTGTGTGAAAAAGCTTTGTGTGTTTATTTCTCTGCTTCCTTGAAACCAAAGTTTTACACGTTTCAACTGAATATTGAATAAGAATTAAAAGCAACAAAATCTACGACTGACATTTGACCCTGAATGCAACACCAGTACCTGTGTGATGCCTTCACTGAGTATCTCACCTCCTTGGAGGGAAAGTTACGCAGCTCTTTCTTGACAATTACATTTTAAATATATCGACTATGCTAATGTAATGTGTCTTCCTGTAGCTGACTGCACATTGACTCTGAGGTAGAAAGCTTTAGTTGGTTTTGTGCATCTCTCTGTTCAAACCACTGACTTGTGGTCAAAAAGAGTAAACACATTGAGTGGCTGCAAAACATCAGACTACACATCATGCTCTAGTTAACATTTAGAAAGGTGTAAAGCAGACATGTGTTGGATACAGATAGTTGTGTTCATGTACCTGCAGTGAAACATTATCTACCAATAATGTTTATAGGAGACGCTGTGACATGAACGAAAAGGGCTAAAAATTCACTGATTTGTTGACATTCAAAGGACAATGCCTAAAAATCACAGAGGTAACAGAAAACATGGACACTACCTGACGTAAACTTACACATTTGTGGATTCCTCTACAGATATCAGATGTAAAGCACAGATGGAGAGGATCATCATCAGCATACTGTCAGTGTCTATATCTGAAAATAAAGATTTTTAACAACTCAGTGATTTGTTGACTTTCTGCCTAAAAACAAAAAATAGAGACAGTAAAAAACACGGACATTTACTTACTTTGAGTCACATGTTTGTGAAATCCTCTACACGTTTAGCAATCCAAGTACAGACATGGATTTAGGTGCACACACAAAATGACATTTACAGACACACATGCATTTGCTGCAACAATATCCACATAGAATCCTCTTTCACATGAGTTGGACAATGTAAGGAAAGTTCCATGTGCGAATTACGGAGAAAGCTGTAAGATGTCAGCATTAGCAAATCGTACATTTTAACATTAGCTTTTTAAAATTGTATTTTAATCCTCAATGTTCTCAGAGGTTTGTGCTCAGTCAGGAAGATAAGAAGCGATCCCTGAATCCACTCCCAGTCACATGATGTTATTTTTATCATCTACTGGACACTATTTAAAGTAACATGTCAGTATCTGTGAGGGAAAGTGCATGATGCATATCCTCATCTGAGCAACCAGGTTGTCCATTGATTTCAATAACAACACAGGAAAAACTATAATAAAACAGTCCTTATCAATAACTCTTTTATGTGTTCCTCAAATATCACTGCAGGTTTCATTTAGAGATAAACTGGATGCTACTGTCAATAATTAGTTACAGAGTTGCTGTCGTACACATACAGTAATGATGATAGAAATCTTCCTTTATGAAAGAATATTTGGTTTTTAATTTAGATAAAATGATCCAAAGATGAACATCAGACTCAATTTATTGTAATAATCTCCACAACAGAGATGGAGAGGACAAAGTTAGTGAGACGCCAACATCATCATGCGTATCATTCAATCCCTGCTCAGAGTGAGCAGATAGGATCAAGGTATAAAGATTGTTTAGTAACGAGTCCATTAGCTGAGCTATGCCAGAAAGCAGTTAGTGAACACCAGAGTGGTGTAAATCATGTCGTCTCTGTCATCCTCTACAGGAGTCCTCAGGGTCCATTTCTTGTTCAAAACACTGTGCTGTACATTATGATTCAAATAAAGACTCCAAGGTAGAGCGAATTAACAAATAGTGAATGTTTACTAAGGGTTACGTTGCAAAGATCCAACTAACTCCAAAGGTTAAATAAAAAAAAGGAATCAGCAAACCAAAGTCCAGGTAGTTTCAGGAAACAGCAGGAGTCTAATCAGCTCATCAGAAAAGAGGACAAAACAGGAAATACCAAAATAAAACAGAATGTACCAAAACATGTTCCTTTAACACCTGATCTGAAAACATCTGCAGGTTTCATTTAGAAATAAGTTGGATTATTTGTACAAAACAGTAGTTACAGAGCTGCAGTGGTAAACACACAAACAAACCAGGAGATTTAAGCTAGAATACAAAACAAAATATGACAAGAATAATAAATATGACTTAAATTTCAAGTTAAAAAGTACTGGAGCAAAGACCCAGGCCTGTGAACAGTCCATGGACCTGAGAAGGAAGGAGAGGGACTGAGGAAATATCCAGAGGAAACATTATCTATATAGCAGATGTTTGGTGTTTTTTCTCCAACATCAGATCTGAAAGCATCTGCAGGTTTGAATTTTTAGAAATAATCTGAATGCTTTGAAGAATCCCTTAGTTACAGAGCTCCAGTAACACACACAGTATATGATGAAAATCCGCCTCTTAGGATCAATCTATTTGATCTTCCCCTGCCAGTGGCAGACGCCCACAGACATCGCTGCGTTGGTGGTTCTTTGTGTCTGGGGGTGGGCGTCCAGGTACACACCGGCTCACTCCTGGTGGCTGCTTGTCGGGGCCTGGAGCCTGGGGCTCGCTCGGGCCTCTTCGGGGGTGGGGTGCCCCCGGCCTCTCGGCCTGGGGCTCGGTCACTCCGGCACAGCTCGCTGCCGGCGGAGCTCCCGGGCACGTCACTGCAACTCCCCCTGGCTTCTGCTCCGCGGCTGCTGAGTGAGCCCTCATCTGGGACTCTCCTCAGCTCTTTCTGGGACAGTGGCGCGGCTGCTCCTCTGTTGGTCTTCCTTGGTCTCTTGTGCTCTGAGGGCCTGGATGTCTGGAGCCTGGATCTCCTCCATACCTGCTTCATGCCCTGGAGGACGGGGCTGTGGCCCCCCCACACCCTCTAGCAGATCATTACATGAAGGAACCTTTTAAATACAAGCGCGTCCATGCTCACAGGTGTACACACGGGTGCTCACACACACAAACTACACCCTTTTTGGCTGCTACCTCAAAGCACACTGTGCGCTGTCGATCTTACGTGCTGCACAATAATGTTTAATATTTTGTATTTACTGTTATATTCACATAGATCATCACGATGATGTTGTTTATTATATTGCTCTCTTTTTTGCTTGTTTTCTCTTTTTTTTTTCTAGCAGAGAGGTAGGTGGTAAGGTTGTGGTTGTAAGTGTACCTGCAGAGAGAATCCCACCTGTTCAGGTGAATATGTGGATGAAATAAGAGGTGAAATCAGAGTGAAGCTCCTCACCTGTGACAGTGATCCAGCTGGATGGAGACTCTCCATGACCGCTGATGTCACACTTGTAGAGGCCTTCATCAGACCTGGAAACAAAGTCTCCTTTAAAGAACTGAGAGCTGCTGGGACTCACAGTCAGATGAGCTGTGAGAGAATTCAGTGTATTTTTACTAGATTAATTGACCTGCTGACTTTTACAATTCATTAATGGATGACAGGAAGACATTACCATAAGCATATCATTACAGTATTTACATTGGATTTGTGTCTAATACAGTTATTTCTTGTATTAATGTTCTTAAAGTCAACCAACACCATACATATAACAATCACATGAGTATTCCAGTTGTTTTTTTAAGCATCAAATGTATTTTACCTCAGCTTATCAAAATTCAGCATCAAAATCACAGAGTCATCTACAAGTCTCCATTATGCTAATATGTTTTCATCTATGTTTTACCATTAAGTTTTTTGCTGCAACATGATGCATCTCTGTGTGCAATTAATTATTTTCTAAAGGCAGTAAATTATGGAGCGCCAGGACTGCCATAATGAATTAATTAAATACACCATTAAATAATTAATTAAATGTGTCAATAATTAATCAAAATTGGAATTAATTAATTAAATAAATAGTTATGACACATGTAATTAATTAATTATTGACACATGTAATTAATTAATTATTGACACATTTAATTAATTATTTAATGATATATTTATTTATTTCATTTTGGCAGTCCTGACGCCTGGCTCTCATCTTGAATTAATTCTATCTGTCAGCCTCACCCATCAAACTCAGGGGGCGGGGTTAACGCTGATCGAGTCAAAACCATTGCTTTGGCCTGGTGGCCATTGTTTCTAGCACACAACAACCGGCATGTGGAAACTAACAGAACTGAACTTTGAAAAACCCTGTTTGTGTGTCACTGATAGGTTTGTAGCTTGAACCCATCCGCTGGAACATTGAAGACAATATAATTACACTGCAAAGCAAGACACAAGGTTCTGGTTTACTCATGCATGAGGGAGGTGTCTGGCTGGAGCCAAGTGTCGTCCCACCACTTGACCTCCGTCAGAGACTCTCAGCCAGGCTCCCCATAGCACTCCTTTTATTGTGGTTACATGAATATGCATAGGTTCATTAACATATGACGTCTACATACACACAAAGAGTACCTTGCCTGTGTATGTGGGTGGGTGTGTGTGTGTGTGTGTGTGTGTGTGTGTGTGTGTGTGTGTGTGTGTGTGTGTGTGTGTGAGAGAGATCTGTGTGAGGTCAAGATGTGACCCTGTGAAGACTCTGGCGCTAGCTTGTACCAGGACGTCTGGGTCCGTCTAACAAAAGGCTCTTATACTTAGACAGATATACGTGTGCTTGCTATACCATAAATCAGCAAAAGAAGATACGACCTCTCCTCTGTAGGGGAGTGAACTCACCCCCCTCTTCATGCTACACAGAGTTGTTACAGACCTCTTAGGATGAGACATTCTTTCAATCTACAAATGATTATATACTTCTAAGCATAAATGACAATCAACAATACAAATCTAACAGTCACCAAATACCGTTTTAATATTTTTTTAGCCGAGAATGTAGTGGTTTAATCTTCATGTGTCTGGTCGGTTTGTCAAGATACAGCCTCTTTGCAAAAGTGTTTCGATGATTTCGGAGATGTCTGCCCAGTCTCACGGCAAAGCGTGGGATAGACCCGCTCGCCTCGCAAGCAATCCCACCGACAAAGCGCAGGCCCCGGTACACAGCTGTAGTAACCCCCGCTGACTTCTTTTACTGAGGTTATATTTATCGATGTTTTATTTCCTGATGTTCTTATGTGTCCTACGTGTTTCAGTCGCCAATTCTGAATTATAACTAACATTAAAAACATGTTTAAGGAGGAGAGAGAGCAAATAAATCTGTTTAACATCTGATCTTTGGGTTTTTGTTCAGTAATCAGCGTGACCTGTGTATAAACGCATAAAAGAGATAACGTTGGTGTTTCCGTCATGTAGTAACTGCTGGCTTTAACTGTACAAAGGTTGTTCGACACTATGAAACACATACAGACTTCATGATGTTCGGCTAATATTTTTATTGTGAATATTAATCATGCTGACCTCGCTCTGTACACCACGCAGCGAGGTCAGCATATCCACGATATCCTCAGCTCCATGAGTTAACACAAAGTTTCCCAGCTGACTAACTGCCAACTATTCCAGAGACGTGAAAATATACAGCATAAAGAAAAGTGTAAGAGACTCAGCAGCAGATTAGAATAACAGTTATACATTTAATAAATCACCAAATGAATCCAAGAAAGGAGCAAACCTGTTCCGACAATTTGAGTTTGTATTCCCTCAGCTGCAGACTCGCTGCTGTTTAAATGTTTGAAAAGGAAGATTAGATATAAAAAACGTCAAACATAGACTCAGTCTGCCTTCACATTTGATATGAGGCCAGCACGTATAGTGGCCTCAGCAGGCTATTACTGAAATACACGTGCTATATCATAAACTATGATATAAATAGGGAGGTCCTATTAACATGTTTAGTTTTAAAGGACACCTTCCTGCCTGTAGTCTCCTTCATGAGCAGTATTAGTTTTCTTCTAACATCCAGAAGTCTGCACAATGTGTTTCATAGTTTGTAACAAGCCTTTGACAGGTAAACATAACATGACCGAAAAAGCAAAAAAAAAGCAAAAAAAAAGAGAGAGAGTGTTGACATAAGAAGAGAAAATGCTCTCAATTATGGAGACAGGCAAATGGTTCATTTATGTTTGATGTGTGTTTATTCCTCCCTAAATATCGTTGGTGAAGTTTGCCATGCACGTCAGATTTTCCTGCGCATTTTTATACCTCTGCCAACAGAGAGAGAAAAAAAATCACATTCTAACAGACAGCTGGTGCTTAGAATACAGTTGAATAACTATTAAAAAACAGATGATATTTAGATGATAGTTCAGTCTAACACATGTGCCAGTGAACCATTAAACGTCTGTGAAACTATGCAGTTATGAAACGTAACTTTAACCTCAGCCAAACCGATTTGCTCAGTTGTAAATAAAACAGCGAAGTAAACGTGACCCGACAGACAGAACCTGAGTGAATGAAGTCCAGCGTTTAACCACTGAGAGCTAAAACTCAGCTGAGGTTTGAAAGCTGTGTGCCGGTGATTGGACATCAGCCGCTGATAAAGCTGTTCGCCTATAAAGTGCTCTGTAAGGAAACGAGCTCCAGCAGCTCTGCGCTCGGGGAAAACACTATATTTACTTATCTTGTGCAGAAAAATGCGCTGACATTGCTTTATATCGAGCACCGGCTGCCCAGTTAAACTGTGACTATCACCAGGTAACGTAGGCGTGTTTCTTGAATTAGCAGCAGGTGTTAAACAGCTGACAGATGAGGAGGAGGATGCATGCAGGTAAACTGAGGGTCTGTTGAGCTGATCGCTGGTTTCGTGAGAAAAATGTCAGCTCGTTCTTTATGTTACAGAAGCACAGAGACACAAGACCAGGCGGAAAGAGACGATCGTTCGGTGAAAATGAGAATCTGCGAATGCAACATGTGGAACACGGAGAGTGGAATATGTAAACAAACCGGTTAACGTAACCCCGGTGCACTCTGCATGCTAACTGTTAGCAGAGCTAGTGAAATCTCTGAAAACATCTGAGCACTTTTGCAAACATGTTCTATGTTGACAACCTGACCAGACATACGTCGCGACATTCGCGGCTAAAACACTGTTAAAAGTGTAGCTGGTGACAGAAAAACGGGGTATTTTAAAACTACACCACCACCATTGCTGCCTGTGATTTGATCTGCATTCTGGGATACCTGGCTGCCCCAAGTCTACACAAGCAATCGAGATCGACCTGTTTTGACTTACTTTGCACGGCAACCAATCAAATGTTAGAGAAGCTGCATGGGCAGCGTTAACCCCGCCCCCTGAGTTTGATGGGTGAGGCTGACAGATAAAATTAATTCAAGATGAGAGCCAGGCGCCAGGACTGCCAAAATGAAATAAATAAATATATCATTAAATAATTAATTAAATGTGTCAATAATTAATTAATTACATGTGTCATAACTATTTATTTAATTAATTAATTCCAATTTTGATTAATTATTGACACATTTAATTAATTATTTAATGGTGTATTTAATTAATTCATTATGGCAGTCCTGGCGTTCCATAAATAAGCATGAAAATCTTAAAATAATGAAATAAACACTTTCAGTCTCACAGCCTTTATGAAAGCTTCATAAAATTAATAATCTGTCAAGTAAGTTTGTCTTTTTCAGTTGTAATAATGGATGAATAAATACAGAAACGAGAAAAGAGTGTGATCCTCATTATGCTTATATTTCATAACTGTCAGACTTTAGCTGCATATCTGAGAAATAGAATAAAACACATTCTGGTCCTTTAGTTTGTCACATGATGTTACTGACATTGGTTTGTGTTGAGGCTCAGCAGTGAGATCAGGGGCCCGTTCTTCGTACGTCGCTCACTACATCCAAGATCAAACCTTCGCGCTAACCGTGAGCTCGCTAATCCGGTTCTCCGAACACACCTGCTGTTGACGATTAGTACAGCCAGACGCAGTAATGTGACATCACTGGGTGTCGTAAAAGGGGCTACGCATCGATAGTAGAAACATTGATCGGCAACCCTCTGATTGGTGGGCGAAAATGTCGAAGGAGCGCGCTCGGCTCTGTATTTTTCGGCAGCAGAGCAAGAACTCTTGATTGAGGGATTTCAGGAGTTTCAGAGTTTAATTAAAACGCAAGGGAACACTGCAAAGGCTGCAAAAGCAAGGAGAGAGGGCTGGCAGAAAGTTGCTGACAAATCAAACTCGTAAGTAATTTAATAATAATAATAATAATATATTGGATTTATATAGCGCTTTTCAAGGCACCCAAAGCGCTTTACAATGCCACTATTCATTCACTCTCACATTCACACACTGGTGGAGGCAGCTACAGTTGTAGCCACTGCTGCCCTGGGACAGACTGACAGAAGCCAGGCTGCCATATCGCGCCATCGGCCCCTCTGGCCAACACCAGTAGGCGGTAGGGTATATTTATTATATTACACTATATTATCCAATATTATATTACATTATATTATAATATGTTATATTTTATCCTCTTTCACATTAGAGCCACGACAGGACCCACTAGAACATGGGAACAAGTAAAAGTGAAATATAAGAATATTCTACAGAATGGTAATATTTATCACTTATATTGCTTTTCGTCTCTTGGAAAGAGAGCCTGAAATAATCTGTTTGTTTGTTTATAACAGCAACCAAGAAAAGGGCAGAGCAAAAAAAGACAGGTGGTGGTCCTGCACCCCCTCGTCAACAAGTTGGTTAAGTGAATAATACCCTCACGGGAAAATCGATATCTCTCTATGAGCACACTGTCGCGCTGAGCTAAAGGATCCTGTCTATCCCGCAATATACGCTGAATCCTGAGGACTCTCCTTATCAATCTTGCACCTTCCGCAATGGGCTGCTCGCGTAAACGGACAGAACATGGCTGCGACAGACTTCCCAAATCCACCTTCGCTTTTATAGCCGTGGTCTCTCATCTTGATTACACGAAGTAATTTACAATTACTACTCTGAAATATGAATTACATCTGTAATAATCACATACATGTAATAGAATGTTAATAGTTCATTTCCCTTTTTTAGGAAGTGACCTGTATGTATCTGTGTGACATCAATAAAAGGATCAAGTGCTGCATTATCTTTAGTTACATTGATGTTATTTATTTATGGTGAAACAGTGGTGGAATATCGCTGTTGCTTTCGTATAAATGAAGCGGACATACCTGCGTGGCCGCGATCTAATCCTGTTTACATAAAGTAAACCTGCTCCCGAGCAGGTTTACGCTTACGGCTCTGTTGCTATGACAGCAAGTCCCGGATGAGCTTCGGGGAACCGAACGATCCAAGATCACGCGAAATCGTCAACAATCAAATCCAGCTAACTTACTTAGCGAGGTACGAAGAACAGGCCCCAGAACTAAAGAGAAACGAGTCTCAGGTTAGTTTAGAGTTTGTGGTGTTTAATGAAGTGATCAGAGAGCAGAGCAGACACAACATCTCTGTGTGCTGATTGTAAGGAAAGACTGAAACAGAATCAGAGCAGGAAGGAGGAAGATTGTTGAATTCAAACACGTGAAGAAGATTCGTGTTACAGACAAAGATCACTGACAACAAAATAGACAGACTGGACTGGGACATAAAATCAGCTCTGGCATTAAGAGTGGCTCATGTTCAAAGTTGAATCTCTCCCTTTCTAATTACATTCCTCCATCTATTTCATCTATTTTCTCACCTTGTTACTTTCACGTCTTTGTCACTTCCACTTACTTATTGTTGGGACTGTGCTCCCTCCTCCTGCACTTCTACCAGGAGTGGCTGTAGCTAGACAGAGCAACAACATCTTCTACTAATTGGAAGGTTGGTGGTTTGATATCTGACTTCCCAAGTCTGAATGCCAAATATACTTAAGAAAGATATTAACTCTAAGTTGCTCTCTCATGTGTCCATCAGAGTGTGAATGTTAGATAGGAAGCACTCAGAGCAGAAAAGCACTATATTAAAAAAAAAACAAAAAACACCCAGCCCTGATTACAACTTCTTGTTAGATTTCTTCAGCAAAAAACACACAGACTGAACTTACAAAACAGCCATAGCAGCGATGTTTCCTCCATCTCAATCACCCAACGTTATGTTAAATAAAGTTGATCCTTTTCATCAGGAAGCTGTCAGAGGACGATCTAAGCACAAAGTCTGATCTTCCTGTCAGTCACAGCAGGTCGGCTGAAACCAAATGAGGTGGAGATGGTTTTGTTGCTGCTTCTCAGTTTTGAGGTCAGAGAGACAATAAATAAACTGTGTGGCAACACACTGACTTTACTTAACTTTAAGCATCAAAAACTGGCTTCAGTGTGACTAAACCCTGCACGAGCCTAAAGCAGGAAGCAATGAACCAATAAATGTTCACATAACCTCCTTAACATGAATCCTAGAAGAAAAAAAAAAACAGATGGCATAATTTAGAGTATCGGGAGCTCATGTTTAGTGATGTGACTGAAAAACAATTTCTGCATTTAGTCTCCTGGAAGAGTGAGTCAGGTTTACAGTGTGACAGAAGAAGGTTACTGACCTTGGTTTGTGGTGCAGCTCAGCAGTGAGATCAGAACTAAAGAGAAATTAAACTAGTTCAGATGTCTTTTCTTTTCTTTATTGCTGAAATGAACAGCGACAAAATCTACAATTGACAGCAGAATCTGAAGGCAACATGAGCACCTGTGTGATGCTTTTAGTGACCCTACAGCCTCCTCTGAAGGGGAGTGTTTGAAGCTCTTTTTTCACAAATGAAATAGAATGCAACTAAATTATTTAACATTTTATTGACAATACATTCAATCATTTTTTTACGACTGTTGCAGATTGTTAGAAATGAAATGTGTCTTTCTGTAGCTGAATGTAGGTCAACTGTGGGGTCTGAGTTGGAGGTGGGCTTTAGCTTCTCTCTGTGTACTAACCACTGACTTGTGGTCAGAAAGATAGTAAATAAATGTTTGACTACATAGCATGAGTCTGCATGTCACACTCTGTATACTCTTTGTAAAGATGTAAAGCAGAGCTGAGCTTCTATGAGGCAATTTCTGCTCCCACACTAACAAACTGTATCTCCCCATAATGTTTAGAGGAAATGGTGTGACAAAACTGAACAAGAACATGAAGTAAAGATTGACAGGAACAAAATTTACAACTGACAGCAGAGCCTGAAGGCAACATTAGCAGCTGTGTGACGCCCTCTTTTCTGACCCTTTTCTGTGAAATAAATGCATCAAGCGTTGTTTGAAATACTGTTTTCACAATAAAAATAAAATTCTTGAGTGTTTTATTGAAATAATGATTTTATCAGTCATGTTACAGATTTTTAAAGAAAATAAAATTCAACTATTTAATATATTATTGATAGTACATTCAATGATTTTTTTTCAGACCTTTTGCAGATTGTTAGAAACCAGCTGTGTCTTCCTGTAGCTGAATGTAGGTCAACTGTGAGGTCTGAGTTGGAGGTGGGCTTTAGCTTCTTTCTGTTTCAACCACTGACTTGTGGTCAGAAAGATAGTAAATAAATGTTTGGCTGCACAACATCAGACTGAAAGAAACACTAAAGATGTGAATCAGAATACTGGTGCTTTTTGGTAATCTCAGTCTCTCACTGAACGTGCTCCAGTTAGTACGTCATGGAGTGGGTGGGAGGTGTTATCCAACATTGTCTTTATCTACCACCTTAAGAGAGTCCAGCTCCATCCCCACAACATTACTGGCCTTATGGATCAGTTTATCGAGTCATTGTTGGCATCAGTGACCCTCAGCCTGCTCCCCCAGCATGCAACAGCATAGAGGATCGCACTGGCCACAAGAGACTCTTATAAAAAACCTGAGCATTTTCTGGCAGATGTTGAAGGACCTCGGTCGCCTCAAAAAATAGAGACGACTCTGGCCCTTCCTGTAAAGTGCTGTGGTGTTTTTAGCCCAGTCCAGTTTATTTTCAATGTGTACTCCAAGGTCAGTGTTGGGAAGGTTACTTTTAAAATGTATTCCATTACAGAATACAGAATACATGCCCCAAAATGTATTCTGTAACGTATTCCGTTACGTTACTCAATGACAGTAACGTATTCTGAATACTTTGGATTACTTAATATATTATCATGCTTTGTAGTAAAGGGACCTCTGACTAATACGGCGGGGTCCCTGTCAGCTCGTAGCCGAAAAATAGCTTTACTTTGTTGTGTGGGTCAACTTTTCTTGCGAGAGACAGAGAGAGGCGTTGAAAGACTGCTCCAACGGAACTTATTGTTTCGGAGGAAAACACGAACACGGTGTACAGTCGAGTCTTAATAGCTTACTTACAACTGGGCTCATCAGGCACTCTTCTTGGCTGAAGTGGTTATTATTATATTTACATGCTTCCAGCTCCCGTTTTTCCTCGATGACAACTCCTACCTTTCCACTCCCCTTTTTCTCCCTCCTCGCGCTCACAGACCCATAACGTGTATGGCAGTGCATTCTCCCTGCAACACGGACTACACTGCCCATGATGCTACATTCTTTAGAGCTATGCTTGTAGCATTCTGCCTGTTAGCTTAGCACAACAACAACAACAACGAAAAGGCGCTCTCTCACCCAGGAAACACACAGTCGCAGAGAGAGAGAGAGAGAGAGAGCGTCACCCTGTAACCATGGCAACTGTAACGCTGCCGCCTGGAACAACAGAACGTAGCTGTCAAACAAAACCCAAACAGTCCTGACCCGCGACAAAATGAAACAGGAAAGTACCGCCGTGTAATCCATTTATTTCAACAAAGTAACTGTATTCTGAATACCACCTTTTTAAACGGTAACTGTAACAGAATACAGTTACTCATATTTTGTATTTTAAATACGTAACGGCGGTACATGTATTCCGTTACTCCCCAACACTGTCCAAGGTATTTATAGTCCTCCACAATGTCAACACTGACCCCCTGGATTGAAACAGGGGTCAAGTGTTTCCTGGTCTTCCTGAAGTCCACGATCAGTTCCTTGGTCTTTGCCACGTTGAGCTGCAGATGATTCTGCTCACACCACGTGACAAAGGAGTCGACCACAGCCCGGTACTCTGTCTCATCATCCCTGCTGATGCATCCAACCACCGCAGAGTCATCAGAAAACTTCTGAAGATGGCAGGTCTCTGCAGGGCTGGACTGGGACAAAAAATCGGCCCGGGCATTTTGACTAGAGACCGGCCCACCAAGTATTATAGGAAAAACCATAAAGCCTTTGAATGAAAACAAATGCTGTTGTCACAGTGATGTACACTGTCTTGCTATCAGTCTAATAAACTTAGACCTACACCATACTCCCTATTCTGGTATTCTAAACAGTACCTGAAAGTAGACTGCTTGGTCGAGTTAACCTCCTGAACTATCTACAACACATGGTGGAAACCTGAAATTAAGACAGAGAAGACTAGAGTGAGACATGATCATTACTGATTACTGATGACAGATTTAGATATATTTTCATAAACCATTCATTTGCCACATCAATAAACAGCATGGCAGGGCAAAATATTTTTTCTAACATGGCAACCTTTAAAACGTGAAAGGAGACAGAAAGACAGATGAGAAAGAATAAAACTTAATTGACTTTTTGATGGCATTTTACACACAGTACTGGTGCAGTATCTAGAAAATGTGGGAAAATACTGGCATCATGTGCAGTACTTAGCTACTTCTGAAGAAATTATGATGGGACCCTCAAAAAAATTACTATGTACAATAATGGATTTCTATATTTTACATCAGATGAAATCGTTTGTTGTAAGATTCAGATAATTATTTTTTAAAAGCTAGACATTTTAAATGAGAATAAGAAAGAAAAGTATTTCTTTGTGCCCCCCTCTCCCTGTTAATGCCCTACCTGGCCCCCCTGGCAACACTTTGCTAGATCCGCCCCTGCACAGTTACCAGCTGTCAGCTACTTAGAAAAGGATCCTGGTGTTATTTGTCTCTCAGAAACAGTTCATAACTTCCCTTCAACTCATTCATGTCACCTAAAAGGTAAACCTGTTTCTCCATCACCTGTTCAGCTCTGATGATTCAGTAAGGACATCTCCTGGTTTCATCTTCATGTTTCCCTCTCACCACATATCCAAACCGACATCATGACCAGCAGCTTTACAGCTGTGGCCCAGACGCGGAGCCAGACATTTGAAACACCCCGGGCTTAGCCCTAAAGGGTAGTATGCATGCGGGATCTTTTTTATTTTATTTTTATTTTTATTTTTATTTTTTTTTTGGGGGGGGGGGGGGGGGGGGGGGGTAGAAATGACTGAAAGATTAATAGGCTCTGTTTTGAGTTTTGTTCAAAAAAGAATGACTTCATATAGGATAAAAATATATCACATATGCAGGACACCTTGAGCTAGGTTTTTAATTAAGCAGCAAGGCAGAACAAAGTCGGGGCTGTATCAAGACACAGGGACTAAACCCCAATTCAACCAGACCCAGAACTGATCTGGAATTAAAACAGGACTACAACAGTTCAAAATCAGGACTACTGAGGACTTAACCAAGACAGAACCAGAATCAGAACTAGATGATAGTAGCACTAAAAATCCTCATAGACCTGCACTACGCTTGTTTTTTTTTTAATTCTACCAAAGTCCACTATTTAGATTGAGAAAAGTTTATATAATTATTTAGCCTTGTTGTGCAAACAAGCCTGCAGAACTTAATAAATTTAGAATTTGAAAAATAGCAAACCTAAAAAGAAACACTAGGTACGAGATACATGAGTACCTATGATACAGTGATACTTTTGGTAAACAACCATTTGACTAACATGTGTGTCTCACCTGCTCTTGTTCATCTCTGTTCTGTCCTCATTCTCCATCTCCCTCTCTGTCCCTCTCTCTCCCTCTCTGTTCCTCTCTCTCCCTCTTTGTGCTGACAATCATCAAATATACAGTTGAAACCAGATATTTACAAACTCTTCAGATAAAAAACACTTTTTTAATTGTAACATCAAATCAGACTAAATGTTTATTTTTTAGATTGATAAATATAAAAAACATATTTGTTAACTTTAAGAGTAAAGAGAGAAACTGTCTGTATTTCTTAATTGCAAATGGCACCAAATTGTGTTCAAAACTGAGCCACACTTATGGAGCTCCACAGTTCTGTTCCTGGTGTTTGGTTGACATCTCTTGATTTTCCCATGTCAAAGAAACAGGCTCTGTGTTTTGCCTTATATGCATCCACAGCTGTGCCACCAATTTACTCACATGGACTCTACTAACCTATCAGAAGCTTCTTCAGCTCAGAATGGAATCGTCTGGAGTTTTCTTATTAATTAACAATAAACTTAGTGTATATGTACTCCTAAATTTAATGAAAGAGATAAAAAATAGACAGCTCTGTCTCTCTTTATTCTGACATTTAACTAATTCAAAAGCTATTTCAATATTTATTTATCCAAAACAAAACAAGTTTACTCTAAATTGATGTTGTACAGTAAAAAAATGTTCTTGTGTTTTCCCTAAAGTGTATGTAAATATCTGGTTTAAACTGTGAATATACTGCTGTGTATTGAAATTCCTCTTGTTTTGCATAGAAATATACTGAACAACATACAAAGCATAATATATAAAATACTACCAGAGTTTTTTCTTTGAAAGAAGCCCCTTATGTCCATTCTTGTATATTAGTGCATTACTGAAACCGATTTATTTAGCCGTGGAGGAAACTGAAAATATGAAATAAACACACATGTAAGCTAAGACTCTCTAAAGAAACAGCATTGTTGTTGGTTCGGCTTTTCATTTCACCATTTGTTGATTCACTTGAAGAGAAAGTAACGTAATAATGGGTCAAGTGATCAGTTTGACCTCAATCTTTCGTGATACACCGTCATATTTACATTATTTGTACAGTACGAATGATTTGCTTTGGTATCTGGTCGAACTTCAGTTCTCCTCTGTCTGCCTAGCTCACTCGTAGGCAGCAGCTGCCCCGCCCCGCTTAGTGCCTGAGCTCGGATCATACCAATATTAGGGGGAATTTACGCACAGTCGTAAATTCCCACAGTGTGCACTATGTGCTTCGAATATTGTGTGTAGTTTTTGTTTTATACAGTTGTCAGCCAGGCATCTAACTATGAAAAAATTACACCCCAAAATACCCCGGGCTTCTGGAAAAACAACTGGGGCTTAAGCCCAGTAAGCCACCCCCCTGCTCCGCCACTGCTGTGGCTCCAGCAAACATCAGCTGATACTAGAAATTAATATTAAATAAATTCTAACAACAGCTGATTAAGCTTTAACGTGCTGCTGTTGTTTAGTGCAACATCCACTGTTTTCCTCTTTGTGGAAACAAACAAGAGAGAAAAGCCGATCAGCTGATCATTGATCAGTTTCATGATTGAAGTAGAAACAGGAGAGAGAGGGGAGAGAATGAGAGAAGAAGAGGCAGCTGTGCAGCAAAGACACAGAATAAATCCAGCTTTGTGTCTTTTTTCATTATAGCTAAAGTCCTGGACAAACTGTGTTCCTTTTCACCTCAATACCAAACGCACAATATTTTCTCTGAATACGAGACGACTCCTGTAGAATGACCACTCGGTAGCTTTCTTGTGACGCTGCTTTATTGAACGTGTATCCAGCATGGGTTATCACAGCACAACAACGTGTGTGTCAGCTAAGACATAGAACAGGATATAGACAGCCCCCTGCCGCAAAGCATGTCCTAGTGGCGTAAAGCCGTAATGCCCACACGCTTGACACAGGCAACCCAGTACATGACATCTCCCCCCTTTTCATGTTATTTCCAATAACAAACCCCAAATAGAACAGCAATGACACAATGATAACATGTGACACTATAATAGCCTCAGGGCGGTTCTCTTAAGGACCGAGCACAAACGGCTTACTGTCGGCCTGAAGGGCAATGTCCACAAAACAGGACTTATTAAACATGGCAAACCTTTAAGGTAATTAACTCAACCAGGTAACAGCAGTATTGGTTGCAGCTGAAAACATAAGTGCAAAACAGCAACAATACAACATTCCCACTCCCCAGTCCTTCCTTCTGTCCCATTACCCCAGTGTCTATAGATCCAGCCTGTTGACTGGCTTGCGTACCCGGCCGCACCTCGTGCAGAACTGATCCGGTACGTGAGTGGGAGCAAGCGTTGGGGCAAGACTAGGGGCCAAATGTGGGGTCTCTGGAGTGGACTCACCAGCGCACTGAGATGGCGGTTCCTCAGCGTCCACAGTGGGTGTTGGAAGGGGTTGTGGCATAGCCCGTGGAGATGGTTCGAGGCGGAGATGGCGGCGGTTCCGTCGCAGCACTGCACCTTGGGGTGTGGCAACGAGATAGGACCTTGGAGTGACGCTCTCCTTGGAGATGATGGCCGGTGTTGCCCAAGCCTTCTCCTGGTCCAGCTTAGTTAGGACAGCATCCCCTGGATGAAGTGGAGGTAGGGGCTTAGCACCATGGCGGCGGTCGAAGTAGAACGCCTGCTTGGCCTTCTGACCAGCATCCCTTCGTTTAACTTCTCTTTTGTTTGGCCATTTAGGTTGAAGATTCTTCTCCAAGGAAGGCAGGGTTGTCCTGATCTTCCTCCCCATAAGAAGTTCCGCTGGGCTGAAGCCTGTAGTGGTACAGGGAGTAGACCTAAAGCACATCAGTGCTATCAGTGGGTCGTCGTGCCGGAGGATTTTCTTTGTAGTCTGCACTGCCCTCTCCGCGTGACCATTTCCCTGTGGGTGGTGGGGACTAGACGTTATGTGGGTAAAATCCATCTCTCTCGCGAAGGCCTGGAACTCAGAGCTGGAGAACTGAGGGCCACTGTCACTCACCACCACGTCAGGGATCCCAAACCTAGCAAAGGTCGACTTCAGTTTCTGAACAACTTGGCCGCTGGTCGTGGATGGTAGGTGAAGTATTTCCAGAAAACGTGAGTAGTAGTCCGACACAATGAGATAATTATTCCGGTTGTGTTCACAGAGATCCAGGGCTATCCTTTGCCATGGACGATCCGGCAAAGGTGTGGGGATGAGCGGCTCCTTTGTCTGTGTTGGCCTCTGTGCCAGACAGGTGTGGCACTGCAGCACTACATTCTTTAACTCAGTGGAGAGCCCCGGCCACCACACAGATGAATTAACCCTGTCCCTGCACTTGGTGAGGCCTTGGTGCCCTTCATGTAGTTTGTGTAGAATGGCTGTTCTCTGCGACTTTGGAATGACGATTCTGCAGCCTCGTATAACCAGGCCGCCAGCCTCTGATAGCTCGTTTTTCACTTTCATGTACGCTTTCATGTTCAATGGCACACTAGCTCCGTGTACAGGCCAACCCCTGCGAATGTACGTAATGACGGTCTGTAGTTCAACGTCCGTTGCAGTGGCTGCTTTAATGCTTTCCATTTGGCTTGGGGACGCTGGAATGCCCTGTAACACGGTGGCTATGTAGCAGTCCACTTCACTGTGAGTGCTAGTGTCATCCTCAGCCCGAGTCTGTGGACTCCGTGACAACGTGTCGGCGATGACAAGCGTTTTGCCAGGGACATAGACGGCCTCCGGCTTGTACCTCATGAGCCTCATCAGGAGGCGTTGACACCTCAATGGAACATTGTCAAGGTCCCGGCTATTGACCAGGGGTACCAAAGGTCTATGGTCGGTCTCAAGCCTGAAGCGATCTAAGCCACATATATACTTATCAAACTTCTCGCAGGCCCAAACACTTGCCAAACACTCCTTTTCGATTTGTGCGTAGCGTGTTTCAGCCTCCGTGAGGCGTCTAGAGCAGTAGGCAACAGGTTTCCACTCTGCGCCATGAAGCTGAAGCAGCACAGCCCCAAGCCCGTAGCTACTGGCGTCGGCAGATACAGCTGTGAGTCTGTTGGCGTCATAGAAGGCAAGAACAGGTGCTGATGTAAGCGCTCTCTTAATGTTCTCGAAGGCTGCCTGCTGTGGGTGACCCCAGGTCCAACTGTTTTTGCTTTTAAGCAACTCGTACAGTGGCTGGCATACTGTGGCAAGAGCAGGAATATATCTGCCCAGGTAATTAACCATTCCTAGGATCCGTTTAAGCTCTTGCACATTTTCTGGTGACGGCAGCTGAAGAATGGCGTTCACTTTCTCAGGGTCTGGCCTGACCCCAGAATGGTCGATCAGGTGCCCTAGGAAGCGAAGCTGGCTCTGTCTGAAGGAGCACTTCTCTCGGTTGAGCTTCAATCCGGCTAACTCAATGCGCTGCAGCACCTTCTCAAGTTGGGTGTCGTGTTGTTCCATGGTGGCCCCATAGACCAGGATGTCATCCATAAAGACCTCCACACCTTCGAGCCCCTCTAAGGTCTCCAACATCTTTCGCTGAAAGATCTCTGGTGCACTTGTTATCCCAAAGGGCAGCCTCTTAAAGCAATACCTGCCAAATGGCGTGATGAATGTCGTTAGTTTGCAACTCTCGTGATGCAATGGGATCTGCCAAAATCCACTGGCTGCATCCAGCGAGGAGAAGACCGTTGCCCCACTCAACCTGGACATCGTTTCCTCAGGGGTAGGCAAGATATAGCGCTCTCTTTTGACAGACTTATTCAGTTTTGTCAGATCAACGCAGATCCTGGCCTTTGCTGTGTTCTTCTTCAAGACAGGCACCATTGGGGCACACCATTCGGTAGGTTGGGTCACCCTCTCAATGACACCATGGTTCTCCATTCTTTGTAGTTCCTCCTTCACTTTCTGCAGCATGGGGAAAGGCACACGGCGTGCTGTATGCACCGCGTATGGCACAGCATCGTCCCTTAACTGAATTTTGACTGGTTCAGTTTTCAGTGTTCCGTGTTCACCGTAAAGTGGTTGGTTCCTGGTGAGTGAGATCGTTGCTTCATCAATTCTTCTCACCAGGTTCATCTGCACTGACAAGGAGCGGCTGAGAAGGTTGCTGACTCTGTGTCCACGAACCACATACACCTTGGACAGGTAGTCTTTGCCTTTATAACTTATTGTGGCTTTTAAGTAACCGAGACATAACAGCTCTCCTCCGGGGCTATCTAGAGGGCGATCAGAAGGCTCTAGTGTTCTCTTATGAGCAAGTGTGTGTAACGTGTCCTCATTTATGATAGTGACATCTGCTCCTGTGTCAATCTTAAATTCTATTGGGGCAGAGTCTAGCAGTAACTGCACAGTCCATGCTTCACTATTTCCGTTTGCATTACACACTGAGCCTAGAAAATATGAGGCCTGCTCTCTTTTCTCTGTCTCAGTAACCTCATTCACTGATCTGGTGTTACGACACACCCTGGCCCAGTGTCCAATTTTTTGGCAGCCATGGCAAACAGATTTTGCTGCCGGGCACCTTTCATCCCTGGCATGCTGTGTCTTCCCACATTTACCGCATTTCTTGTCACGCCCCGCCCATTTTGTTTTCGCGGGTAGCCTGACGCGCTGTTGTTGTGATTTCCAGTCCATGCTTTTCCGTTGATCCCGTACCTCCTGTACTGAGCCTCCCTCATCTCCCTGCAAGCTGACCTGCGCTGCGACCTCCTCTGACTGTCTGACGATCTGTGTCGTTTGCGCCAATGTGAGGTCCTTCATCAGCTGTAGCCTGCGGGAGAGGTCCTTGTCTCGTATCCCGACCACAATACGATCGCGGATATTTTCCTCTTTACATGCACCAAACTCACAGTGCTCTGAGAGGTCATACAGGGCTCGGATAAAACTCTCTGCCGTTTCGCCTGGCCGCTGGACTCGCTGGTGAAAACATGCTCTTTCATGTATAGTATTCCGCTGCGGGAAAAAATACTCGTCGAACTTCCTCATTACGACGGCGAAGTCGTCACGACTTTCATCGGCGGCGAAGGTGAGTGACTTGTAAATGTTCTCTGCTTCATTTCCCATCGCGTAGATTAGGCAGCTCACCTGTACTTGTCCTTCGTCTTTGTGGAGTTTCGTTGCGATCCTGTAGCGCTCGAAACGCTGTTTCCAATCGGACCATTCCGTCGGCTTATCGAAGGGGAAGCCTGTCGGGGGATTAAACTTAGCCATTCTGTCGTTTTCTCCCTTATGGCGTTATTCGGCGATGGTCCAGGCCACTTCTGACACCATGTAGAATGACCACTCGGTAGCTTTCTTGTGACGCTGCTTTATTGAACGTGTATCCAGCATGGGTTATCACAGCACAACAACGTGTGTGTCAGCTAAGACATAGAACAGGATATAGACAGCCCCCTGCCGCAAAGCATGTCCTAGTGGCGTAAAGCCGTAATGCCCACACGCTTGACACAGGTAACCAAGTACATGACAACTCTGTTTTTTACGGGACAGTTGGAAACTCTAATAACTAACCTTACAAATAAAATAAGATAAAACAAGTTCAACATCAATAAAATCATAGCACCCGCCCAGCAGTATATAAACTCCGTCATGCTAGCTAGTACACAGTACGAGTTATTGTAACTGACTGTAAAAAGTCAGCACAACAAAAATAAATTACACTTAAACTTGGTTTATATCTGACCCAGATATTGAGCAGATAGATGATGGTGTCCTCTGTTCTGAGACGCAGAGAAGCTGAGCTGAGCTGCTATCAGATCACTTCTGCTCTCACACTAACAGAGTTTTTGTAAATCCTCTACGTGTTTACTCTCCATGTCGTCAGAACTCTAATCTCAGAAACCACATCACACAAACTGAGCTGTGTTGATGTAACTGCAGTGAAAACACAGAGTCAGTATTTATCTCCACATAATGTTCAAAAGAAACAGTGTTAAATGGGTCTCTAAATATCTGAAATAAAATGTTCATTAATCAGTGATTTGATAACAAATTATTTGTTATCAAATCAAATGTGATTTACATGTGGTGGTCCTGAAACATTGACCCTGACCTACTTAGAAATGTCTGACAGTCATGAACAGTAAAAATTAGGATTTCAGTCCTGCTTCGATTTGATTTGTACTTTCACTCATATTTCTATGGATGTAGCATGTTGCAGCAAATGCGTGCTCCACCCTGTTGCACACATTTGATCACTTATGACAACAACAACAAGAAACACTGCTGTGAAATAATTGAAGCTACAAACTAAATGATCCAAAATCAGTCGATCTTTCATACTGTCTGTGGGTCTTAGGCTGTGACAATGTGCGGACTCACCTGATTCAGACCCAGGACCTCTCATTTCATATGACGCTATGACAAAAAGAGTTGGGACAAAGAGGGCAGGGGGCCATCACAGCACAAACCACATGAGCTGTACGTACAGATACTAAAGAGTGACACGAACAACTGGAGCAGTTTGAAATGTTTCACAGGATGTGGCTTTAATAACAAAAAAGCACCAACAAGAAAGAGTCAATTTCAAGGCTCACTGAAAAATTCACAGTTTGTGTTGATCCAGGAAGAGGTGAAAAGACAAAAACTGCATTAGTCCAGTCTGAGTCATGTGATCATGTGTTTACAGTCAGGCACCAAAACGCTATGACAGCATCTGTGTGTGACGGGTAGATTTTATTCCGGTCAGAACCATCAGGACACCAGCTACTCCAGTGAGGTGATCAGGTAGGATGTGGAAACATGAAATACCAAAATCAAACAGGAAGTAGCGTGACTTTGTCTTTTTCTCTGATATTTGACCTGAAAATGTCTTTCATGTAAAAATAAGCTGAAAACGTCACACACACACAGTACATGATGGTCTCCTCCTGTGAGCAGGAATATTTACTGTTTATCTACATAAAAATATCCAGAGATGATCATCAGAGTCCATTTATTCAAATAATCTCAACATCAGAGATGGAGAGGACAAAGTTAGTGAGACTCACAGAGACACAACAGAGCTCTGATTCAGAAGTGATACTCTGTGGTGACATCAGTGATTACATCATCATGCTCGTTATCCAATCCCTGGTCAGGAAGAGTGGGCTTGGTTGAATCACTGATGCCATTTCCTGAAAAAAACAAAACAAATGTAGAATATCTATCGGCTGTTTATTCATGAAGAGACAGGATTTAATCATCAGCACATTCATTTGTCAGTGAATGATTCAGTGTTACCTCTGGCTCTGCATTGATATAAAGACATCATGGTGAGAGTGGAGATGATATATGGAGAGAAAACCACCAGGTGGAGGACTATTCTGAATACAAGCTGTAGAGAGGAGTCAGCGGTCAGATCTGGAGTGGTGGGAATAGTTGTTGTGGTGGGTGGAGGTGTGGTTGTAGGTTTGTCTGCAGAGAGAATCCCACCTGTTCAGGTGAATATGTGGATGAAATAAGAGCTGAAATCAGAGTGAAGCTCCTCACCTGTGACAGTGATCCAGCTGGATGGAGACTCTCCATGACCGCTGATGTCACACTTGTAGAGGCCTTCATCAGACCTGGAAACATGCTGGATGGTCATGTGACCTGTAGGCTGCTTCCTGATGAGGGAGCCATCTTTATAGAAAGCAGCTGGGAGGTTGGAGGGAGTGGTCTTTGTTTTACAGAGCAGAGTGACGTCATCTCCCTCCATCACAGGGAGGACAGGACTCTGCAGGATCACTGATCCACCTCAACACAGAGACAAACTACAGCATTTCATCCATTTACACACAGCTTCATCAACACTAACTCCACACACTCAGCTTACCAGTGACTGTCAGGTTAACCATGTTACTGATGGGACCCTCTCTGGACTCACACCAGTAAACCCCACTGTCCACTTGGAAAACATCGATGTTACATGAAGAACCAGCTGCTTCTCCCCACCCATCTCCACACTGACTCCTCTGTTGTTTGGTTATGTTTCTCCTCAGAGTCCATCCAGCAGAGCTGTCGTCCTCCTCACAGCTCAGAGACACAAAGTCTCCTTCAAAGAACTGAGAGCTGCTGGGACTCACAGTCAGACGAGCTGTGAGTAATAGAGTAGTAGAGGATATATAGACCAGGGCCCATATTACATTTCATATCTTAACTTCTAGTCCCATATTCCTTGTTTTCATTCACTATCAATTGTTACTGGATGATAATAAATCAGATATTATTTCTTACATAAGAGTCTTTGTTAAGGTGCAGATGTATTTGAGTGTAAGACATCTGTTTAATTGTAATTCAACATGAAATTATGTAGACTGACAGGAGTAAGATAACATTGATTTGACTGAAGTTTGGCACCATGTTCTTAATTAATGTGTCCCAAGAGAGTGAGTCAGGTTTACAGTGTGACAGAAGAAGGTTACTGACCTTGGTTTGTGGTGCAGCTCAGCAGTGAGATCAGAACTAAAGAGAAATTAAACTCAGGTTAGTTCAGAGTTTCACATTCAACAAGACAGCAGAGGCATGAAAAACACAGAGTGAGCTTACAGAGCAGACACAGCAGAGACGTTTCCTCCATCCTGCTGCTCAATGGTATCAGACCAGCTCTGAGATCAGTTCATGGTTACACTGAGTAAAACCCTCCTCTTCCTCTTTCTCTGTCTCTGGGTCTTAGACTTGTGGTTAGAAAAAACCTTGTGTGAAAAAGCTTTGTGTGTTTATTTCTCTGCTTCCTTGAAACCAAAGTTTTACACGTTTCAACTGAATATTGAATAAGAATTAAAAGCAACAAAATCTACAACTGACAGTTGACCCTGAATGCAACACCAGTACCTGTGTGAGGTCTTCACTGAGTATCTCACCTCCTTGGAGGGAAAGTTACGCAGCTCTTTCTTGACAATTACATTTTAAATATATCGACTATGCTAATGTAATGTGTCTTCCTGTAGTTGACTGCACGTTAACTGTGCAAACTTTAGTTGTTTTGTGCATCTCTCTGTTCCAACCACTGACTTGTGGTCAAAAAGAGTAAACACATTGAGTGGCTGCAAAACATCAGACTACACATCATGCTCTAGTTAACATTTAGAAAGGTGTAAAGCAGACATGTGTTGGATACAGATAGTTGTGTTCATGTACCTGCAGTGAAAACACAGAGTCAAACATTATCTACCAATAATGTTTATAGGAGACGCTGTGACATGAACGAAAAGGGCTAAAAATTCACTGATTTGTTGACATTCAAAGGACAATGCCTAAAAAACACAGAGGTAACAGAAAACACGGACACTACCTGACGTAAACTTACACATCTGTGGATTCCTCTACAGATATCAGATGTAAAGCACAGATGGAGAGGATCATCATCAGCATACTGTCAGTGTCTATATCTGAAAATAAAGATTTTTAACAACTCAGTGATTTGTTGACTTTCTGCCTAAAAACAAAAAATAGAGACAGTAAAAAACACGGACATTTACTTACTTTGAGTCACATGTTTGTGAAATCCTCTACACGTTTAGCAATCCAAGTACAGACATGGATTTAGGTGCACACACAAAATGACATTTACAGACACACATGCATTTGCTGCAACAATATCCACATAGAATCCTCTTTCACATGAGTTGGGCAATGTAAGGAAAGTTCCATGTGCGAATTACGGAGAAAACTGTAAGATGTCAGCATTAGCAAATCGTACATTTTAACATTAGCTTTTTAAAATTGTATTTTAATCCTCAATGTTCTCAGAGGTTTGTGCTCAGTCAGGAAGATAAGAAGCGATCCCTGAATCCACTCCCAGTCACATGATGTTATTTTTACCATCTACTGGACACTATTTAAAGTAACATGTCAGTATCTGTGAGGGAAAGTGCATGATGCATATCCTCATCTGAGCAGGATGATCTCATCTGAGCAACCAGATTGTCCATTGATTTCAATAACAACACAGGAAATACTATAATAAAACAGTCCTTATCAATAACTCTGTTACTAATTATTGACAGTAGCATCCAGTTTATCTCTAAATGAAACCTGCAGTGATATTTGAGGAATACATAAAATAGTTGCTGTCGTACACATACAGTAATGATGATAGAAATCTTCCTCTATGAAAGAATATTTGGTTTTTAATTTAGATAAAATGATCCAAAGATGAACATCAGACTCAATTTATTGTAATAATCTCCACAACAGAGATGGAGAGGACAAAGTTAGTGAGACGCCAACATCATCATGCGTATCATTCAATCCCTGCTCAGAGCGAGCAGATAGGATCAAGGTATAAAGATTGTTTAGTAACGAGTCCATTAGCTGAGCTATGCCAGAAAGCAGTTAGTGAACACCAGAGTGGTGTAAATCATGTCCTCTCTGTCATCCTCTACACGAGTCCTCAGGGTCCATTTCTTGTTCAAAACACTGTGCTGTACATTATGATTCAAATAAAGACTCCAAGGTAGAGTGAATTAACAAATAGTGAATGTTTACTAAGGGTTACGTTGCAAAGATCCAACTAACTCCAAAGGTTAAATAAAAAAAGAATCAGCAAACCAAAGTCCAGGTAGTTTCAGGAAACACCAGGAGTCTAATCAGCTCATCAGAAAAGAGGACAAAACAGGAAATACCAAAATAAAACAGAATGTACCAAAACATGTTCCTTTAACACCTGATCTAAAAACATCTGCAGGTTTCATTTAGAAATAAGTTGGATTATTTGTACAAAACAGTAGTTACAGAGCTGCAGTGGTAAACACACAAACAAACCAAGAGATTTAAGCTAGAATACAAAACAAAATATGACAAGAATTAAAAAAAAAGAACAAACTAGGCATAAAGCAGGATAATAAATATGACTTAAATTTCAAGTTAAAAAGTACTGGAGCAAAGACCCAGGCCTGTGAACAGTCCATGGACCTGAGAAGGAAGGAGAGGGACTGAGGAAATATCCAGAGGAAACATTATCTATATAGCAGATGTTTGGTGTTTTTTCTCCAACATCAGATCTGAAAGCATCTGCAGGTTTGAATTTTTAGAAATAATCTGAATGCTTTGAAGAATCCCTTAGTTACAGAGCTCCAGTAACACACACAGTATATGATGAAAATCCGCCTCTTAGGATCAATCTATTTGATCTTCCCCTGCCAGTGGCAGACGCCCTCAGACATCGCTGCGTTGGTGGTTCTTTGTGTCCGGGGGTGGGCGTCCAGGTACACACCGGCTCACTCCTGGTGGCTGCTTGTCGGGGCCTGGAGCCTGGGGCTCGCTCGGGCCTCTTCGGGGGTCGGGTGTCCTCGGCCTCTCAGCCTGGGGCTCGGTCACTCTGGCACAGCTGACTGCAACCCAGCTTTGCCAGACGGGCGCGTCACTGCAACTCCCCCTGGCTTCTGCTCCGCGGCTGCTGAGTGAGCCCTCAGCTGGGACTCTCCTCAGCTCTTTCTGGGACAGTGGCGCGGCTGCCCCTCTGTTGGTCTTCCTTGGTCTCTTGTGTTCTGAGGGCCTCTGGATGTCTGGAGTTTTGATCTCCTCCATACCTGCTTCATGCCCTGGAGGACGGGGCTGTGGCCCCCCCACACTCCCTAGCAGATCATTACATGAAGGAACCTTTTAAATACAAGCGCGTCCATGCTCACAGGTGTACACACGGGTGCTCACACCCACAAACTACACCCTTTTTGGCTCCTACCTCAAAGCACACTGTGTTCTGTTGATCTTATGTGCTGCACAATAATGTTTAATATTTAGTATTTACTGTTATATTCACATAGATCATCACAATGATGTTGTTTATTATATTGTTCTCTTTTTTGCTTGTTTTCTCTTTTTTCTCTCTCAACAGGTGATCCAGGTGATTGATATGTGGATTTTTTGTCTGTTTTGTTGGTTTATGTTTTTTGCCCTCTATGACAGTTCCTCTTTCCTGCTGTTTTCCTTTCTCCCTTTTCCTTTCCCAGTCAAGTCTGTCCTGTATTTAGCAAGTGAAAATAGAATAAAATAAACAATAAAAGGTGAATTCAATAGACCATTACGGCAAGGTTGGGATGGTCCATTTGGTAAAGTAAATCCGTTGGGCATCTTTCTTTGCCTTTAGACAATAATTCTGATGGCAAAAGAGCCAAACGGGACAGGCAAAAAAAAAAAGAAAAAAAAATGATCAATTTATTTGTTTAGCTAGATGAAAATATCCCGAGATGAACATCAGAGCCCATTTATTCAGATGACACAACAGAAGTTTGTTTCAGAAACGATGCTCTGTGGTGACATCAGTAATTACATCCTCATGTTCATCATCGAATCCCTGCTCAGGATGAGTGGGCAGGTTCAAGATGCAAAGTTTGTTCCCTGCACATACAAAATATGAAAAAGTATCAGATGTGAACCAATGAAGAGTTCAGATGAAAAGAATATAATCATCAGCATATTAGGGGATTGATTCAGAGTGTTACCTTTGGCTCTGTGTCGATATAAAGACATCATGAGGAGAGTGGAGATAAAGTATGGACAAAACACCAGCAGGTGGAGGACCACTCTGAATGCAAGCTGGAGGGAGCTGCAGTCAGTGGGTAGTGCTGAGGTGGTGGATGAAGGTGTGGTTGTATGTTTGCCTGCAGAGAGAATCCCACCTGTTCAGGTGAATATGTCGATGAAATCAGAGTGAAGCTCCTCACCTGTGACAGTGATCCAGCTGGATGGAGACTCTCCATGACCGCTGATGTTACACTTGTAGAGGCCTTCATCAGACCTGGAAACATGCTGGATGGTCATGTGACCTGTAGGCTGCTTCCTGATGAGGGAGCCATCTTTATAGAAAGCAGCTGGGAGGTTGGAGGGAGTGGTCTTTGTTTTACAGAGCAGAGTGACGTCATCTCCCTCCATCACAGGGAGGACAGGACTCTGCAGGATCACTGATCCACCTCAACACAGAGACAAACTACAGCATTTCATCCATTTACACACAGCTTCATCAACACTAACTCCACACACTCAGCTTACCAGTGACTGTCAGGTTAACCATGTTACTGATGGTACTCTGATTGGACTCACACCAGTAAACTCCACTGTCCAATGGGAACACAGTGATGTTACATGAAGAACCAGCACCTTCTCCCCACACATCTCCACACTGAGTCCTCTGTTGTTTGCTTGTGTTTCTCCTCAGAGTCCATCCAGCAGAGCTGTCGTCCTCCTCACAGCTCAGAGACACAAAGTCTGTTTCAAAGAACTGAGAGCTGCTGGGACTCAAAGTCAGACGAGCTGTGAGGAATTTAGTGTATTTTAACTAAAATTAATTGACCTGCTGACTTTTCCAGTTCATTAATGGGATGACAGGAAGACTTTACCATAAGCATACATTAAGGTATTTACGTTGCATTTGTATCTAATTAGTAATTTAATGAATTATTATTCTTAAGAACACTACTGCAAACAACCAACACCATCTAGATAACAATCACAGGAATATTTCAGGGTTTTTTAAGCATCACATTTATTTAACTTCACCTCAGCTTATTAAAAGTCACAACAAAAATCACAGCGTGATCTCCAAGTCTGCATAAGTCTGCACTAACATGTCATCATCTATGTTTTTTCATCATGATTTTATGCTGACAGTTGCAACACAACATATCTCTGTGTGTAATTAGTTACTTTTTAAAGGCAGTAAATAGGCTTTTTAAATAATGAACTGTTAGTCTCACAGCCTTCGTGAAATGTTCATAAAATTAATGATCTGTCAGGTTAGTTCGTCTTTTTTATCTGTAAAAATGGATGAATAAATACAGAAATGAGAGAAAAATGTGACCCTCATTGTATTAATATTTCATAACTGTCAGATTACAGATGCGTGAAGTAGTCGAGGACTAAATTCAAACACATTGTGATCCTGATTCATCATTGGCTGCAGTAACAACTAACAATGTTAATGACTATAAACTGCATGACAGCGCCATATGATGAACTTACTGACCTTGGTTTGTGGTCCAGCTCAGCAGTGAGATCACAACTAAAGAGAAATTAAACTCAGGTTAGTTCAGAGTTTGTGGTGTTTAATGAAGTGATCAGAGAGCAGAGCAGACACAACATCTCTGTGAGCTGATTGTAAGGAAAGACTGAAACAGAATCAGAGCAGGAAGGAGGAAGATTGTTGGATTCAAACACGTGAAGAAGATTCATATTACAGACAAACGTCACTGAAAACAAACTACAGAGTGTTTTATGAGCTTTTTAAAGATTTCATCATCTGAATCTTCCAGAAATACACAGAGTGAACTTACAGAGCAGCCATAACAGAGATGTTTCCTCCATTTAAATCCTCAAACTTTCTGTTAGATGAAGTTGATCCTTTTTTCAGGACGATGGAGGAGTTTTCTTTGAAGCTGTCAGAGACGAGGACGATGTTAAACACAAAGTTTGATCTTCTTGTTAGTGACAGCAGGTCAGCTGAGACTTGTTGCTGCTTTTCTGTTCTGATGTCAGAGAGACATAAACTGTGTGGCTGCGACTGCACCTTGCATCACCAACAACACACTGACTTTAGTTCAGCTCAAGCGTCATAAACTGGTTTCAGTGCAACTAAAACCTGCACAAGCCTAAAACAAGAAGCAATGAACCAATTATCACATCTACTTTAACATGTCTGAGTACTAACGTAACAATAATGTTCACATGATCTCAGATCTATAAATGGTGTCTGCTCCCTGACATCAATCCTAAGAAGTAACTGAGATCAGCAGCAGTTTGACAGCCAGTAAACGCGTCTCTCTGCTTCTTCTTCTTTCTGCATCATTACATGTCACAGGGTCAGTGCGCTTTTCTCTACCAGGAAGCAATTTTATATGAGAGTTAACCCCACAAACACAAACATGTGGTCCTAATAAACACTGACAGAAAATCAGCTTTATTCTTATCGACTGCTCCAGCTGGCTCAAACACTGAAGAACTACACAGTAGAACATGAGCTGATGTTTATACCTGAAGTGTAAATGACACATTTCTTTTCTATAAATTCAGTTTTAACTGCAATTGGTTGTTGAATAAAAAATATTCTATTGCACAGATATATTTCCTTATGTGTGGATGTTTAATTTAGAAAAACAGGTGACATCATCTAGACTGTCAGAAAATCAGGTTTGGTGATGCAACAGGAAAAGGATTTTTTCTTTTTTAAATAAATGTGTCCCACAGTCTCCTGGAAGAGTGAGTCAGGTTTACAGTGTGACAGAAGAAGGTTACTGACCTTGGTTTGTGGTGCAGCTCAGCAGTGAGATCAGAACTAAAGAGAAATTAAACTCAGGTTAGTTCAGAGTTCTGAAACGTTTCCTCGTGCTGCTCGCTGATATCAGACAAAGACTGAGTTCAGGTCACTCTCATATAGAGTAAAACCCTCCTCTTCCTCCTCACCTGTGACTCGGTGCCAGTGTTGTGGTTTCCTCTCTGAACTTCACGCAAAAGTTAAATTATTTGGTGGAAATAAAGCAGAAATACAAAATTTTAAATGAAAAAAATTGAACCAGAACATGAAGTAAAGATCAACAGCAACAAAATCTACAACTGCACCTGAAGGCAACATTAGCAGTTGTGTGATGCCTTCACTGACTCTCTGACCTTTACTTGTGAAATAAATGCATCAAGCACTGTTTGAAATACATTTTCACAATTAAATTAAAATAAATTCTTAAGTGTTTTATTGACAATAATGATTTTATCAGTCATGTTGCAGATTGTTACAAACCTGCTGTGTCTTCCTGTGGCTGACTGTGGTTTAGCTGCGAGGTTTTTGAGTTGGAGGTGAGCTTTAGCTTCTCTCTGTTTCAACCTCTGACTTGTGGTCAGAAAGGCAGTGAGTTCACTGTTTGGCTGCTCAACATCAGACTGCACGTCACAAACTGATGGCTTTTAAAGAACATCCTACCTATCAGCACTAAAGCACAGTGCTGATAGAAAACATGGACCTACTTTAACTCTTAGAAATGTCTGACAGTCATGAATGATAAATATGATTTCAATTCTGCTGTTTTCTAGACTCCAATTAATTTTTTATTGAATGTATTTCAGTTTGATTAATTTCTCATTTTTGTTATTATCATGACCATATAATGCCCAAGTAGCATCCTCTGTAGATGAAGAAGCTAGCATAATACTTTTCACTATTTTGCAGGTATCTCTATCTGTATCTAGCGACAAATTGCATGATCCAACACCAACTAATCTTTCATACTGACTGTGGGTCTTATGAGCCAGGCTGTGACAATGTAAGGCTTGTGTGGGATTCAGACCTGGGACCTCTCACAACCTGTCATACGAGGCTATGACAAAAACAGATGGAGAAAAAGTGCAGGGGGTATCACAGCTAAAACCAAATGAGCTGTAGGTACACGAACGAGAGGAACAGTTTAAAGAGTTTCACAAGATATCATTTTAATAGCAAAAGCACCAATAAGAAAGAGTCAATTTCAACACTTTTACACTCTGTCAGTATCTGTGAGTGAGCAGCAGCAACAACCTGGCCGTTGGAATTCAGTCAGAAACGTCAACAATAGGACGCCAGGTAGTTCAAACTGATGATCGCGAAGGAGGCAGAGCAAGCAGAGTTGGCAAAAGTTCAGACATTAAGTACAAATACAAACACTACTGTAAAAAAATACTCCAGTAAAAGTTGAAGTACTGATTCAAGTTCCTTACTCAAGTATAAGTAGAAAAGTGCAGGCTCTGAAATGTACTCATTAGCTCTATTTTCAGTCACCTACATTGTAGAGGGTGACTTTGCCTGTAAACAGTAAAATGTGCACAGTCAGAGGTTAAAGTGGGTTCAGTAGGTGGAGAAACTCTAAAATTGATTGTAGTGACTGAGTGTAGGGCATAAAATCATAATTTCTATTGAGAGCTCCAGTAGATTTTCTTGGGAACATTTGCTGCTTATCTACATAAAAATATCCAGAGATGAACATCAGAGTCCTTTTATTCATATAAGATTCACAACAGAGGTGGAGAGGACAACATTAGTGAGACCTAAAGAGAAGCACCAAAGCTCTGATTCAGAAGTGATACTCTGTGGTGACATCAGAGATGACATCATAATGCTCATCGTCCAGTCGCTGCTCAGGCTGAGTGGGCAGGATCAGGACACGGAAGATTTTTCCTGTAAAAATGTATGAAGTGTTTCAGCCATTAATTTATAGAGATTTCAGCATATTGATTAATTAATGAATGATTCAGTGTTACCTTTAGCTCTCTTTCGATACAAAGACACCATGAGGACAGTGGAGATGACGTATGGACAGAACACCACCAGGTGGAAGAGCAGTCTAATCACAAAGTGGAGTAAGGACGAGTCAGGGGGCAGAGGTGTGGTTATATGTTTTTCTGCAGAGAGAATATATGATTATTTCAACCACATGTGAATATATAATGAAAAAAGAGGTAACATAAGAGTGAAGCTCCTCACCTGTGACAGTGATCCAGCTGGATGGAGACTCTCCATGACCGCTGATGTCACACTTGTAGAGGCCTTCATCAGACCTGGAAACATGCTGGATGGTCATGTGACCTGTAGTCTCATTCCCAATGAAGACACCATCTTTATAGAAAGCAGCTGGGAGGTTGGAGGGAGTGGTCTCTGTTTTACAGAGCAGAGTGACGTCATCTCCCTCCATCACAGGGAGGACAGGACTCTGCAGGATCACTGATCCACCTCAACACAGAGACAAACTACAGCATTTCATCCATTTACACACAGCTTCATCAACACTTTAATGCCTGGCTTCTGATGGCCTTGTCTCGTCTCGTGTAACTTTAACCCTCAGAGAGTCTTTCAGTCTTGTTCTCTAAAACCTAAAGAAGATGGATTTGATCATCTGGTAACTGGGTTCATTAGTGCCCGATCCCAAAACGTAACATATTACACTTTGTGACAACACATCTCTATGCTACACGTTCAGAAACAGGAGGAAACATGAGAACTGTTTGGACTGAATCAACACATGTATATTTATTTTACTTTCTCTTCATGAATAGTTTTGGAAAACTCTATCAAACACGATTAAGGTTGTTGTTAAAGTTAGGGATAAGTTTATGGTTGGAATAAAAATAATAATGTATACTTCATTGAGCGATGGGAAGGGTGCAGCATCATGCCGCAGGACCGTATGCTGCTGTCTACACCGGCGAACTCTCACCCCATTTACCCACCCCTTTAGCTTCCTGATGATGTGATGTGTTTTCGTGTCATGTTGTGAAGATTCATGTGCTTTTTGTGCTGAGGGGTTTTTGTTTTCTGTTCTCATACTGATCTTCTACCAGGAGCTCAGTCTGAGTAGAGTTCTCTTTTTCTCTCCTCCACTGCCCTCTTGTGTCCTACATTTCATTTGTTTTCTTTCCACTACCTGTTCTGACCTGTCTCACCAATGTGATTTTTGTGTAATATATGTATGGTTGGAGGAGGTCCAATCTTGCTACAGGCAACTGCAAGTGACAAATAAAAGCTTTGTCATCATCATAATCATCATCAACACAAACTCCACACACTCAGCTTACCAGTGACTGTCAGGTTAATCATGTTGCTGACGGCACCCTCTCTGGACTCACACCAGTAAACTCCAGTGTCCCATTCAGGAATAACTTTCATGCTACAGAAATATTCTGGTCCTTCTCCCCACACAGCTCCGCACTCAGCTCTTTTGTCTGTGCTTGTGTTTCTCCTCAGAGTCCATCCAGCAGAGCTGTCGTCCTCCTCACAGCTCAGAGACACAAAGTCTGCTTCAAAAAGCTGAGAGCTGCTGGGACTCACAGTCAGACGAGCTGTGAGGAACAGGAGATGATATATAATATATTATAGCCATTTTTCAATAATTCTGACACTATGTTGAACAGCTCCTTCGAATCAATGGTTTCTGTGGAAGCATGTACACTTGGACAAATAAAGAGGATAATATCTGATTCATTGTTATTTTTGCTGTGAAGAGCAATATACGCTTGTCATTTACTTAAACACTGAGATCAAAAGTGTTCATAAAAGTTGCTTTAATCAAACATTTACTGATATATAGAGGGAAAGAAAGAGACTCTTGGATGAGCTCCAAAGAGTTACAGGAGAGAGAGATCGGCTCTGTGCTGTGATTGTATTAAATTATATCAGAAAATCAGACAGAACAATTTCCAGCTCTAACTTTCATCTGTTTTCGTTTTTCCTTTTCCCACTGACAGAAAATATCTCAAAAACCGAGAAAGTCATGCAGATTTATTTAACCAAAACGTCAAACTCAGACTAAATGAAAAATAATGCATATGTCATCTATCCATAGCAGCATGCATATCAAATAAAGTTTTAGGAAAGTTTCTTCATTCTTTGCTGAAAAAGTTCTGTTTCTTCCGATTTAAAGAAAATAGGTATTTATCAGTTTGAAATGGACTTACAGTTATTACAGTTTCCCAGAATTAGCCAGTGATAGCTTTTGTAAAATATGTCCTTTCTTGTCGAAGGAAAACTATTTTTATTTTTAAAAACATATTATTTTCAAAATTAAACTTGAGAAAGTTGATCGGCCCATTGCTTAAGTGTTTGGATTCTGGCGCCTAGGTCCATGCACAAAGCTACAGGAGCTTCTAGCTTTGTTTGACTGTGTGTACAACAAACCCGATGACATTAACTACCAGAAAGTTGAAAGGCCAAACAAAAACACACTTTGACACCAAAGACTGGGCAGGCAAATGATTCAGCACCAAAACAGTTAAAAACGTTTGTGGTTATTAAAATAAAAATGCTCATCTTTTCTAAGGACCTTGCAAAGAAAAGCATCTGGACTTCTTTAAGTTGCTTGAAGACACTTCACCTCTTATCTGAGAAGCTTCTTCAGTTCTAAGGTCAAAGGGTGGACAGTCCCAGATTTAAGCTCTGTGGGTGTGTCCCACAAGAGGGTCATGGACCCCTCATCATCCTCTACCTATTCACACGAGCCAAGGTGTGAAAACAGTTGTAGGCCACAATCTGAATCTGTCATGATCTAAAAAAGCTTCTTGGATGAGAGGTGAAACATACAGACGCTTTTCTTTCCAAGCTCCTCAGACTACGATGACCTGGATGACTGAGAACCAGTCATCCAGACATGCCCATCTTTTCTCACTATATTCATACATTTGTTTATTGTGCATTGTACTGGATTACTAAGCAACTGAAACAGCCTCACATATGTTAACACAGGGGAAAATAGTATTTGCTGAAGTACACTGTTTTTGTCAGCTTGTTTACTTTAACAGTCTCAATGTTTCTTTCCTTGTTGTACAGGGATTTCTCCGTTTGTACAGTTTGGGTTTCAGGTTGTTTCGAAAGATCAGTATAATTTTAGCTAGTTGGTTTCAGTATTTCTCAAAGCCTCGCTATCTTTTACAACCCTTAACCTCGTACAAATGGAAGATAATTTCTGCTGACCTTTGGTTTGTTTCATCTGCAACATTTTTAGTATTCCTAGTCTAATTCTGATAATTTTGATAAATTCAAAAATTGTAGGAAAAAAAGTAGCCAGAAAAGCACAGGACAAATCGACTGTGCTAAACTGGCCAATTACAATAGTCGTGAGCTGCATTGACCCGACTTGAAGTCACAGTTCTCTGGAGGTGTCCATCGGGCTAGTTGGAAAGTTAGGACACTGAGGTTAAAATAGACCATAGGTGTCAAACTCTGGCCCGCGAAGCCATACCAAATTACTATTAGAGCTAGCCTACTGGTATTATACAGCTAATATATATATTGTTTAGTATTAAGCTTTGCTTGTTCCATATTCCGTTTTTCAGCAAAACGTGTTTGAGTCCATAAGAAAAGATTCATTCTTATATCTGGCGGAATAAATATATTTCAATAAATATTAACATTAGCCCGCGACTTTGTTCCAGTTTTGAATTTTGGCCCACTGTGTATTTGAGTTTGACACCCCTGAAATAGACTTTCCGGTTACTTCATAGGTTGCAACACAGATTTCCCACAGGAGTCTAAACAAGACCTTAGGAAAACAACTAACAAATGGACAACTGTACCCTCATACACACAATAATAACATGGACTAAACCACCACTCAAAACCACTAGCACTTTATATAGCCTCTGTAGGAATTATCTACATATTTCACTGATCTAAACTGCACTACTGTAAATGCTGTAGACACAATCATTCTGTACAATAGGATAATTATAATTCTACAACTGTTTATAACTTGCATAGCTCATATTTCATATTTCTGTATAGTTTTCATATTTATATCCTGTTTATACCTGTACATAGCTTGTACACTCACTACAGCCTGTACATACTTATAGTACAGCAGATCTGTACGCTCTACTGTACAATATAAAGCGCCTTGAGGCGACTGTTGTTGTGATTTGGCGCTATATAAATAGAATAGAATTGAACCGTGACACTCCACATTGTTCTCCTCCATAAAAACGACATCTGCATCTGCTGGGTCCAAAGTGGTCAGTTACTGTCATGGAGTTGAGTGTGAGGAGTGAGGACCCAAATGCAGAGGCCTCGAGGCAGGCTAAGTTTAACTGAAAGCAAGCCGTTTATTTCGGCTGATGGTAGGAAGTGCAAAAGGTAAAATATAAAGTTCAAACTTGTGAAGCAAAAAATATTAACTTATTGAAACCGAAAGCATTACAATTAAAAACTGGAACCTGTGCTAAGGCTGGACATATTATAACTGGGAGAACAGACACTTTGACAAAGAGTATACGTGAAGAAAAGGAAACTTGAGAGAATGAGACAACTAAACAATTGAAGTAAATCAAAGCATACAAGACAAAGGAAGGAACTGAAAGAGGAACAAAACTAATGCAACTATGAACTCAAATAACAACTTACACACTAACAGGAAAAATGCATGTGTGTGTAACTAGTAAGTCCAAAGAAAGTCCAAAAAGCTCAAATGCCAGGTAAATTGACCCAGTGTTTGACTTTTAACTGCTGGAAGGAGTGATTGAGGTTTAGGAAAATAATACAAACAACAAAATTCAACAAAAAAGAGGTCTGTCTGCAGTTAGCCGCACTATGTTCTTAATTAATGTGTCCCAAGAGAGTGAGTCAGGTTTACAATGTGACAGAAGAAGGTTACTGACCTTGGTTTGTGGTGCAGCTCAGCAGTGAGATCAGAACTAAAGAGAAATTAAACTCAGGTTAATTCAGAGTTTCACATTCAACAAGACAGCAGAGGCATGAAAAACACAGAGTGAGCTTACAGAGCAGACACAGCAGAGACGTTTCCTCCATCCTGCTGCTCAATGACATCAAACCAACACTGACATCAGCTCATAGTTCACTTCAACTACAACCCTCTTCCTCTTTCTTTGTCTGTCAGTTTTGTAACTTCATCCCCACTGTATATCATGAGAGGAGTTTCTTTGTTTGACCAAAATAAACCAGAACATAAAATAAAGACAACAAACTAACAGCAGAAACTGAAGGCAACATAACTACACATCTATCTCACTCATCTACAATAAGTGAGATAGATGTGGTTTGGACAAGGCAACGTCTCCCTGCTTCAACCACTGATTTTTGGTCAGAAAGAGAGGAAATAAACTGTGTGCCTACTTCTTTCTGCCTTCACATTTTGAAAATCCTTGTTCCTTTAGTCTTGATCCTACATGTTTTTACATGTCTGAAAAGCACATCAGACACAAAGAGCTGTGTTAATATAACTGCAGTGAAAACACAGGCAGAATCGGCCTTCATCTCCTTATGATATTCAGAGGAAAAAAGTGTGTAGGTCTCTTTATATATGAAATGCAAATGATCATAAATCAGTGATTTGAAGACTTATAAAGGACATCCTGCCAAAGGATCATACAGAGCTGATAGAAAACATGGATGTTGATCTCCTTTAACTCTGTTAATGAGTTGTAGAAATGTCAGTGGGACAAGTGCTGTAGGGAGCAGTTCAGAAGGGGAATGGTCTGAAGGTGAAAACAGTTCAGAAGGTCGACCAGCAGATGACCTTGTTGGAGTCGTCTGCTGGTTTGTTAGACCTCTGTGGAGGTCTAGTGACCATTGTCCTCAAAGGGAGGATGCGTTTAGGTCTGGAATCACCTTACCCTGGTAGAGGAATGTTCAGGGAGCTGCAGTGTCCAGTTTCCTCTTTGAAAGAGGAGGGGAGCACAAGGAAGTAGCTGGTAAGAAACACAGCAAAGGAGGTGAAGGGACATGAAGTGTAACAACAACAAAATCCTTTAGCCAAGTCAGGAGTCCATTAGTCCTGGGTTCATTTCTTGGGCAAGTGCTCTGACATACAATGTAAATCAAGAATCAGATACAGACTCGAAGGCAGACTAAATTAACAAAAGTTAATCTTTATTGAGGATGAAGTTGGAATGATTCAACTAACACCAAAAGTTACATTTTCAAAAAGCAGGGAACCAAAGTCCAGGTAGTTTCAGGGGAAAAGGTTCAGATGGAGTCACCGCCTGGTAGTTATAATTCCATCAGGAGTGTAATATCCTCATCAGAAAGGAGATGAAAACAAGAATTAACAAAATAAAACAGGATGTAGAATAGCATCTTCCTCTAAAACCTAATCTGAAAACAGTTGTAGGTTTCATTTAGAAATGAGTTGAATGCTTCCTACAATAGAGTAGTTACAGAGTTGCAGTGGTAAACAAACAAACAAGGAGAGTTAAGGTAGAATACAAAACAGAACATGAGAAGAATTAAAAAAAAAAAAAGAAGATACCAAGCACAAGACAGAATAATATAAATAAATTAAATTTCAAGTTAAAACATGCTGGGGAAAAGACTCCGGCCCATGAACAGTCCAGCTATTTAATCATGCAGGACAGGGACATAAAACATGAACATTATCTATGTAACAGTTTTTAGGTTTTCCTCCAATATCAGATCTGAAAACATCTGCAGGCTTGATTCAGAAATAACCTGAATACTTGGTGAAAAATACCTTAGGTAGGTTTTTTTTCCGGTGACGTCATCCCAACGCATGGCAGCCTAACGAGTAGCGCTCTCTCATATATGATTTGTTCACCCCGCGAAGTGTCAAAATTATTACCAATTTTTGATAGATAGTAGAGTTACAAGCGGGGTGAACATGGGGAAAAGAGACAAACAGAAAAGCTCAGCAGAAGAACGTGTAAACGAAGGGCCTATGGCAGCGGCATCGCCATCTCGACATGAAGTCAATACTAGGGCCAATATGGATGAAGGCTCGGGCTTGACCATGATACTGGAAGAATTACGGGACTTTCGAAGAGAGTTCCAAGAATTTAAATCCGACTTGGTCAGAGCCAATAACAGGATAACCGAAGCAGAAACCCGCATTGCAAAGCTGGAAGACCGGGTCCAAAACGCGGAACAGGTGATGCTAAAGATGTTAAAAATTATCAACGAGCAAGAAAACAAAATTGTGGATCAGGAAAGCCGGGCCCGGCGAAAGAATCTGAGGCTGTATAATGTCCCTGAAGGAGTGGAGGGGTCTTCGATGACAGTTTTTGTGGAAAAAGTATTGACGGAATGCCTCGACCTCCCCCAGGGCACAGAGCTTGGTATTGAGAGATCACACCGGGCCCCGGGAGCAGTGAGGAACCGAGAGGGAACCCCACGTTCGATATTGATTTGTTTTGCACGTTACAACACCAAGGAAGAAGTTTTGCGTAAAGCGTGGGCCAAGAGGACTGTTCTGTTGAACGGTCAGAAAATATATTTCGATCAGGATTATGCACCAGCTATTCTGCGAAAACGTAAAGGCTACGCTGAAGCTAAAAGAGCTCTGAAACAACAGAACATAAGGTTCCAGACTCCTTATCCTGCTAAATTAAGGGTCTTCTATCAAGAGGGAACCATGCTTTATGCGACGGCGGAGGAAGCAACCGCGGACATGCGGACAAGGGGATTTCAGATTGATAAAGTTGCCCAGAAGCAGACTTTAACGGAACAGCTGTCAAATTTGACGTGGGCGAAGATTGGAAAGTCGCAGCGGTGTGACTCGGAGGGACATAGAGAAAGTCCCAATAGTGAGCAGCTTCAGCTATCTAGAAGGTGCTCTCCCTCTACGACAGGAGACTAATGGAGATATACTGTGCGGCCGCAATGGGTGAGATAACAAAAACTTTTCCCTTATTAGATGATTAAGATTGCAGAGAGACTGTGGAGAAATGCACCTTAAAGGAGCTAGCAGGGGCCCTTGCCCTCCAGTCAGGGGAGGTTTCCCCCTGTCTATGGGATATACGTGCCAGGGTCTGTTAGGACTGACCCCAACCTTGGAATCACATATTACTTTTGTTTTTTTGTCTTGTTTTGTTTTTTCTTTGTCCGATTCTGGACGATTGTGGTTGTTTATTATTTGGGTTGTTAAAGGGAGTTTACCAGTTGATAAATTAATTAAGTCTGGATATTTTATTTCGGATAAATGACTGCTAGAGGAATTAAGGTTATATCTTTTAATGTGAATGGGCTCACGAATCCCATTAAACGAAGTCGAATCTTGAATAAAATGAAGAAAGATCGAGCGCAGATAGTATATTTACAAGAGACACACTTGAATAATAATGAACATGAAAAACTCAGGAGGATGGGTTTTACAAATATGTTCTCCTCAGCGTATGAATCAGGCCGCAGACGGGGCGTGGTAATCTTGATTTCCAGGGCACTGAACTTTGAAAAGTCATTTGAACTTAAAGATAAGGATGGGAGATTTATACTGGTACGGGGAACAGTTGATGGTAATCAGGTTACTCTAATGAATGTGTACGCCCCACCAGGAAGTGACCTAAGCTTTTTTAAGTACATTGTTAACATAATGGTGACAGAAACTCAAGGCCCTTTAATTTGCGGCGGTGATCTGAATATACGCCTACAACCGGACCTAGATAGCTCTAAAAGAAAGAAGCCGGGATCGAGTACATTATATAAAAGAATCTCAGCACTGTTCGATGAGGTGGGTTTAATTGATGTATGGAGAAATCGCTTTCCTACAAGGAGGGATTACTCTCATTTTTCAGCCCCACACTCACTTTACACGAGGATAGATTATTTTTTAATGTTTGGAAGAGATAGGGATAAAATCTTAACATGCGAGATGGGCTTGATAGATATAAGTGATCACGCACCGCTGTACCTAACGATTGATATGAATGTACACCCAAAAGTTTCAATTTGGAGATTGAATTCATCCCTGCTTAAAGATGTAGAATTTAGGAAAGTAATAAAGGCAGAGCTCAAAGATTACCTTGAAATTAATGATAATGGGGAGGTTTTACCCCCGATACTATGGGACGCATTAAAAGCTGTTATGAGGGGGAAGATTATAGCATTTGCCTCCTTCCAAAAAAAAGCAAGAGAGAAAAAAATGGAAGATTTACAAGCGATTCAAAAACAATTAGAAAGTGAGCACAAACATAAGCCTTCAGCGGGCACCTTGCAGAAACTAACAATGATTAGAAATGAAATAAATACGCAGAGTATACAGACGATAAAGAGAAAATTGTTATATTTGAAACAGAAACATTATGATGGAGGATCGCAATCAATGAAAATTTTAGCATGGAAACTTAAGAAGAAGATAGCGGAGAATACTGTAACTAAAATCAAACACCCAGAGACGGGGAATATAATGACTCATCCTTGCAAGATACAAAACGCCTTTGAGTCATTTTATAAAACATTATATGCGGGAGTCCCAGGGGGGGCTGAACACGAAATGGACAACTTCCTGAACTCTTTATGCCTACCAAGCTTTAACGAGGAACAAAATAAAACGATGATAGCGGAGGTGACGGAAGCTGAACTTGTGAATGCCATCAATAGGCTGAAATCAAATAAGTCACCAGGCTCCGATGGTTACACCGCGGAGTGGTATCGGGAATTCAAACAGGACTTGATCCCTACACTACTTACTACTTTTAACTGGGTGTTAAAAACAGCGCAAATTCCACCGAGTTGGAAGGAGGCAATTATTTCGGCTATTCCGAAAGAAGGGAAAGACAAAATGGAGTGTGGCTCATATAGATCTATTTCTGTCCTTAACATAGATTATAGATTGTTTACTTCGATAATGGCCAGGAGAATGGAAGAATTTTTACCTGACTTAATTAACAATGATCAAACGGGGTTTATAAGACGACGACAGACCCAGGATAATATACGTAGAACTCTTCATGTAATACATCAGATACAGACATCTAAGAGTACAGCCATGCTTATGAGTATTGATGCAGAAAAAGCCTTTGATTCTGTAAATTGGGACTTTCTATATAAAGTCCTGGATAAATTCGGCTTACATAAGGGAATTGTTGATACGGTGAGGGCACTATACACTAACCCCACCGCAAGAATTAAAGTTAATGGTTCTCTCTCAAATAGCTTCGTTCTGCAGAGAGGAAATAAACAAGGCTGTGCTTGGTCCCCGCTCCTGTTTGCATTGTACTTAGAACCCTTGGCACAATCAATTAGACAAAATAAAGACATTAAGGGGATCACTATTGCAGGACAGGAACACAAGCTCGCTTGTTATGCGGATGACATATTGATCTATTTAGATCAGCCCACTAACTCCTTGCCTTCGCTGATGAATCTGTGTCAAAAATTTGGGAAACTCTCTGGATATAAAATTAATATGTCTAAAACTCAAATTCTCAGCTATAACTACAACCCCCCAGCTCACATGGTTGTTCAATATCCAATGAATTGGCAAGCACAATCATTGAAATATCTAGGAGTTGTTATTCCCAAGGATTTAACTAAACTATTTGAGGAGAATTTTGGTTCTCTACAAAGGAGAATAGTGGGTGATATTAGGCGATGGAACATGATCCCCTTTCTTTCTTTACACTCACGAGTTGAATCTATTAAAATGAATATCTTGCCAAGAATATTATATTTATTCCAAACACTACCAATATCCATTGATCCAAGTCGTTTCAATGAATGGGATAAAATAATATCGCGGTTTATATGGGGGGGGAAGCGGCCGAGGGTTTGTTTTAAAACTTTACAATTACATAAGAAGGTGGGAGGATGGGGGTTGCCATCACTAAAAAATTATTATCGGGCTGCTCAGTTGAAAACGGTGGTTAATTGGTGTGATACAAGCTACCAAGCACACTGGAAGACTATAGAGGAGAATATATTTTCCTCCCCAATACAAGCTGTCCTGATGGACTCGAATATTCGAAAATATATTGACAAGATTCATAACCCCTGGGTGTCGTGCACACTTAATATATGGAGAAAAGTCGTGAAAGAATTCAAACTTGAACAGGATTTGGCTTTATTCAAATGGTATGCATATGATTCTGACTTTACCCCGAATAAATTGGACTCACGTTTTAAAAGCTGGCCTGCTAAAGGGTTATCTACATATGATAGTTTGATAAAGGATGGGAACCTTATTAGTTTTGACATGCTGAAACAGAGACACAATCTAGAAAAACAGGATTTTTTTCGATACTTGCAAATAAGACACTATATAAAGACAACAATCGGTCAGATGTCAAATACTAACGTGGAATTGGTAACTTTATTTAGACAGGCGTACAGTGGGGATGTTGACACAAGACTCATTTTTTTTTGGTACAATTTTTTTATGAATAAGCTTCCACACTCAACTGATTATGTGAAGATGTTATGGGAAAAGGAGGGAGGGATGTGTATTTCTAGGGAAGAATGGACTCAGATGTGGGAATGGCAATGGAGGAGCACTTCCTCCAAAAGCTGGAGGGAGTTCGGATGGAAAACTCTGATAAGGTTCTTTATCACTCCATGTCAAAAGGCTCACTATGATGGGAATCCTCCCGTGTGCTGGCGAAACTGTGGATACCAAGGAGCCCATCACACCCATATTATGTGGGACTGTCCTGTGCTACGGACTTACTGGAAAGACATTCATGGTATATTACAAGGCATTTTTAACTGTACATTCCCTCAGGATATGAAGACAATTTTTTTTGGCTGTATACCGCAGAACTGGTCCAAAAGTGACATATGTCTGTTAAGAGCTTTATTGGTTGCAAGTAAGAAATGTATAACAAAGAAATGGTCCTCGCAAGACATACCGACTTTGTCATTATGGTGGGAAATTACGTTAGAGATATATAGGATGGAGGAAGTAACAGCTCATGTTAATGACAGGATGGCCTGGTTCCATCTGTGCTGGGATAAGTGGGTCCAATACGTTAATACCTATAAACCGAATTTTCTCTTTAAAGCTTGAAACCACCAATTTAGTTAATTGTTTACTCCCGACAGAGCTTTCTCCTTTTATTTTATATATATAATTTTTTTTCCTTTTTTTTTTTCTTTCTTTCTCTTTCTTTCTATCTGTCTGTCTTTCTTCTCGTTTTGTTTCGTTTTTCTCTTGTAAACTGTGTTAATTAATGCCTGTAATCATCTTTATGAGGTAATATTGTAGAAATAAAGAATATAAAAAAAGAAAAAAAAGAAAAATACCTTAGGTACAGAGCTGCAGTAACATACACAGTACATCATGGAAATCCTCCTCTTAGGATGAATATTTGTTGTTTGTCTGCATGAAAATATCCAGAGATGAACGTCAGAGTCCATTTACTGCAATGACGTCAGAGGTGAAGAGGACAAAGTTAGTGAGGACCACAGAGACACAACAGAAGTTTGTTTCAGAAGCGATGCTCTGTGGTGACATCAGTAATTACGTCCTCATGTTTATCCTCTAATCCCTGCTCAGGATGAGTGGGAGGGATTGAGACGGAAAGTTTGTTCCCTGCACAAACAAAAAATATGAAAAAGTATCAGATGTGAGACAATGAAGATTTCAGAACAAAAGGAGTTCATCATCAGCACACTAAGTGAGGAAATGATTCAGTTTTACCTTTAGCTCTGTGTCGATATAAAGACACCATGAAGAGAGTGGAAATGAAATATGGACAGAACACCACCAGGTGGAGGACCACTCTGATAGCAAGGTGGAGGGTGGAGGAGTGAGAGGCCAGTGTTGTGGAAGAGGGAAGAGCAGAGGTGATGGGCTTCACTGTGGCTGTAGGTTTTTCTGCAGAGAGAATCAGGTTCAGGTGAATATGTGGATGAAATAGGAGGTAACATAAGAGTGAAGCTCCTCACCTGTCACAGTGATCCAGCTGGATGGAGACTCTCCATGACCGCTGATGTCACACTTGTAGAGGCCTTCATCAGACCTGGAAACATGCTGGAGGGTCATGTGACCTGTAGTCTCATTCCCAGTGAAGACGCCATCTTTATAGAAAGCAGCTGGGAGGTTGGAGGGAGTGGTCTTTGTTTTACAGAGCAGAGTCATCTCCCTCCATCACAGGGAGGACAGGACTCTGCAGGATCACTGATCCACCTCAACACAGAGACAAACTACAGCATTTCATCCATTTACACACAGCTTCATCAACACTAACTCCACACACTCAGCTTACCAGTGACTGTCAGGTTAACCATGTTACTGATGGGACCCTCTCTGGACTCACACCAGTAAACTCCACTGTCCAATGGGAGGATAAAGCTGATGTTACAGGAAGAACCAGCACCTTCTCCCCACCCATCTCTTCCACACTGAGTCCTCTGTTGTTTGCTTGTGTTTCTCCACAGAGTCCATCCAGCAGAGCTGTCGTCCTCCTCACAGCTCAGAGACACAAAGTCTCCTTCAAAGAACTGAGAGCTGCTGGGACTCACAGTCAGACGAGCTGTGAGTAATAGAGTAGTAGAGGATATATAGACCAGGGCCCATATTACATTTCATATCTTAACTTCTAGTCCCATATTCCTTGTTTTCATTCACTATCAATTGTTACTGGATGATAATAAATCAGATATTATTTCTTACATAAGAGTCTTTGTTAAGGTGCAGATGTATTTGAGTGTAAGACATCTGTTTAATTGTAATTCAACATGAAATTATGTAGACTGACAGGAGTAAGATAACATTGATTTGACTGAAGTTTGGCACCATGTTCATAATTAATGTGTCCCAAGAGAGTGAGTCAGGTTTACAGTGTGACAGAAGAAGGTTACTGACCTTGGTTTGTGGTGCAGCTCAGCAGTGAGATCAGAACTAAAGAGAAATTAAACTCAGGTTAGTTCAGAGTTTCACATTCAACAAGACAGCAGAGGCATGAAAAACACAGAGTGAGCTTACAGAGCAGACACAGCAGAGACGTTTCCTCCATCCTGCTGCTCAATGGTATCAGACCAACACCGACATCAGCTCACAGTCACTTCAAGCAAAACCCTCCTCTTTCTCGTTGACTGGCTGTTAGTGTTGTGGTTTCCTCCAGAAATGCACTAAATTGAACATCAGCACCTGTGTAATGCCTTCGCTGCCAGTCCGAACAAACCACAGGGATGTGTTATAGCTCTAGCTGACACAGAGTAAAATTACTGACTATGTTACTGAAAGGATTGATTTTATCAATTGTGTTACAGATTGAAAGAAACAAGTTTTGTCTTCCTGTAGCTGACAGCAGGAAGTGACCCGGAGGTGGTTTTGTTCCTGTTGACTTCTCTCTGTTCCAACCACTAACATGTGGTCAGAAACTGTGTGGATGCACGACATCAAACTGCATCAGGCTGTGGTTAAAGATTTTAAAGGTATTTGGCAGAGGTGAGCTGACGTTTGATCACTTCTATCAGCTAACAGACTTTTTTTAAACCCTTTAACCATACATGTCGTTACACCTCTTATCTCACTGAAATCCAGCTGAACACGTTCCAGTTCACATTTCTCTTGGTTGTGTGTTTGGGATCATTGTCTTGTTTAAATGTTGGCCCTCATTTCATCTTCGTCAGGCTGGTAGCAACACTATACCAACTTCACTGCTGATTTGGTGTTTTCTGGATGATATGCAGTGCCTTTTGACCAAACGTGGTGTGCATTATGGCATCCAAAGAGTTCAGTTTTGGTTTTATCTTGCCAGACTATGTAATTCCAGTATTTCAAAGGTTTCTCTAAATGTTGTCCAGTGAACTTGAAACGTGCTTCAACAGGCTTTTGTTTCAATGGAGTGTTGCATGGTGAGCATGCATATGGGCCATGGTGGATGAGTGCATTGCTTATTGTTTTCTTTGAAACAATCATCATGAGATGTGTGTTGTGTGAAAACTTGCTAAAAAGTTACCTTTTTATAGACGATCAGTTGGGAAAGAATCAGCTGATATCAATTTCCACCAAGTGGCAAATTACTAATTACTGATAGATTTCAACTAGTGTCATAACTTTCCACGCCTTTTTCCACCTGCTTTTCTTCACGTGCTCAAAAAGTTTTCCCTGTGTTATTTTTAATTATTACACTTCATTTATGGACAATGGACATCTATGGTTTTCTTTGCACGTGTGGATTGGTTTGGAAATGCGTATATATAATATATATATATATATAGCTCGAGACGTTGTGGAGGGTGAAGGTAAAGGTGGTCCCAGTGGTAGTTGGAGCAGTTTTCCTTTAACACAAGAGGACTTAAAGACTCAATTAAGCGCAAAGCTGTTTTTCTGTTGTGCAAGGGGCAACAGGCAAATTGTTTTTTTCTTGATATCATCTCTTATTTTCAACAAAGTTGGGGGGGGGGATCCAATTCCTATTAGTATGTGATTTTGAAATTTTTAAACTGGCCATAAAAATCTCCAAATTTCATCAACAAGTTTTGTTAAATTGGAAATTAATGTTTAAACATAACTTTAGTCCCCACAACATTCCATTGTGGAATAATAGGGTGATATTGAATCAGGGGAAATCTATGTTTGTGGAAGAATGGATGACAAAACAAATTTGGTCTGTGACACATATAATGGATGAAAATGGAAATATACTTGAATTAAACAGGTTTATTGAGAAATATGGCATGAGTTGCTTGCTTGAGCTCTCTAAAAAGGTTTCACAGAATATCCCAGTAGTCCTTATCAATATGATAAAGAACAGTTTTTCAAATATATCGACTCCAAATTTACATAAAATTAAATTAGATGGTCTTGACTTGGTTAATGAAAAATGCAATAATCAGTTTTTGAGGAGGTATTTGGTTAACACCTTTCTCCAGGAAAAAACACTCACTCATCTTTAAAGATTATAACAAATCTGAGATCTCGTTGATCAGAACCAAATATTTAAAATGTCCATTCCCCCCCAAATTTAAAGAAGTCCATTTTATAACTACCACAAATATTTACCCCTCCAATGAATTTATGAGAGAAAGATTTAAATTAAGGAACCTTTTAAAAAAACAAGCGCGTCCATGCTCACAGGTGTACACACGGGTGATCACACCCACAAACTACACCCTTTTTGGCTCCTACCTCAAAGCACACTGTGTTCTGTTGATCTTATGTGCTACACAATAATGTTTAATATTTAGTATTTACTGTCATATTCCCATATATCATTGTGATGTTGTTTATTCTATTACTCTTGTTCTCTTCTGCTTGTTTTCTTTTTTTTCTTTCTCAACAGGTGATCCAGGTGATCGATATGAGGATTTTTTTTTCTTTTTCTGCCCGTTCTGTTGGTTTTTCTTTTTTGCCCTTCTCCCCCGTCCCTCTTCTCAGCTGTTTCTCTTTCCCTCTTTCTTTCTCCCCTTCTTTCCCCCAGTCAAGTCTGTCCCGTATTCAGCAAGTGAAAATAAAATAAACAATAAAAGGTGAATCAAATGGACCATTACGGCAAGGCTGGGATGGTCAATTTGGTAAAGTAAATCCGTTGGGCATCTTTCTTTGCCTTTAGACAACAATTCTGATGGCAAAAGAGCCAAACGGTAGTGATGTGTCCTCTGTGTCGAAGCGTCGAATCGTGTGTCGGGTAATCTCGGGGGCGTTTTTGTGAAGCGCGTATCGAGGCTTGCTTTGATTACGTATGCAGTGACGTTCGAGGCCTCGCGGGCAGTCCGTACCACGTGACTGATTCAGGGACTGGTTCACCGGTTCGCGCCAGATTCGAAATTAAATGGGCAGCAAAATACAGCTGATTTCCCATCACACTGTGTTGTGGAATTGGATTACGTACGTGTTACATAGTTACTTGAGCATTTCTTCTTCGATGGAACCAGCAAGGAAGAGATGTTTTTTTTTTAATTTTGTCTCTCCTAATAAAGTATGCACATAAAGTATCCTAATATTAATATTAAGTATCCTAATAAAGTATCCGTCGACGGGTCCGGGCTTCGTGTTTACGCCTTTTTTGCGCTGATTCTGAAGCTGCAGGTTTTATTTCTCTTCAAACAATATTGACCGAACCAGCAGCAAAAGAAGATCCAAACTACGATTCACATAAACATCGTCATGAATTTCCTCTGACTTTTGCTGTTTTGCTTTCACCAGGATAAAATCACACTTCATGCACAGCTTTCTCTCTCTCTCTCTCTCTCTCTCTCTCTCACACACACACACACACACACACACACACACACACACACACACACACACACACACACACACACACACACAATACTTCAAGAACAGTTTCCCGTCTAAAAATCTGTTTTCTGCATTATTCGCTTGTTTGTTACGCATAAGACCTCCGTTGTTTACAGCGCTGTCAGCCGCTGTTTTTTCCCATTTAAATACTTCCGAAAAGAAAACCTAATTTCTGCCGTTCAATAGGCTACTAAAATAATTTAAACTTTTTAACATTATGCAAAATTGCAAAACGCTAAGGTGTGTCTCTAATAAAACCTCTATTTGCTCTGCTTCACTTCAGCAGCATCAGGTAATGTTCATTTGTTGATTGATGGTTTTCTTTTGGTTTTGATCTACTGCAGAATATTTTTATAGAATCGTTTTTCTGTTTTAGCCTCAGCTATGTTGACACAAAGGCATCTGCTGTGATGCTTACACATTAGATAAAGTCTCGAAAGTGTCAGCTTTCTTTTTATAGTTATACAAATATGCAAATGTACTGATCTATGATCTGAATTATACTATTGACAGACTGTCTGAGGCTAACAGTTTCATACCAAAACGCTGTCCTGATAGTTTCCACTTTCTCTTTTGTATCACACATACTGAGACAATATTCGGGATAAATAACCAAGAAAACAATTTATTTATTCAGTTTAGAGGTTTACACATCATTATAATCACAGAGCCCGCTTCACTTGAATTGTCCACTTGATGGCGCAGTAGAGCAAATGAATCATCACAATGCTTCGAACCATGAGTCGACCAATTGGGTGGAAAGCTTCAGTTCATCATGAGGCTTCATCTCACCATCACTACCAAACGGGACAGGCAAAAAAAAAAGAAAAAAAAAAAAAAGAGAAAGATTTAAATTTGTGTCAGACAACTGCTATATTTGTAAAACAACGTTGGAAACAACAGAGCACATGTTTTATGGGTGTGTGACAGTCCGGAATTTATGGAAATCTCTCCATGTCCTAATATTATCCCAGTATGGAGATGTTGATTTTCGGTCTTTTCAAAATGTTCAAATTGGAGTAATTCTTAAGGACAAAAATAGTGAGTTTTTAATTAACGATCTCATTATTATAACAAAACATTACATTCATATATATATATGTCGCTTGTCTGTTTGAGATTGTCATTGTTCTAAATAAAGCTTATAGAGAAAAAAATTTCTTGAGCTTTGTTTACTTCCTGTTTGAACAGGTATTTCCTGTATGTTTTAATGTTTTTATTTATTTTTATTTTGTTAAGTAGTTATTGTAGGCTGCTAACAAGTGGAAACATGTTTAGTTTATAGTACAATAATTAAATAAAATATAAAAGTCAGTTAGTCTATCTAGTTGCAGCCGCTGGTTCACCGTTCACCTGGAAGATTCCAGAACGTTCTGGAAAGGTAAGGAGGCTACGTAAGCTCCCGTCACGGGATCACTGTGTTCATTTATGAGTAGCGTTTACACCGTGGACGTCGGCGCCCGCCAGCTCGTGAGTAACGGAAACGATTAAACTCTCCTTAATCGAGCGACAACTCATCTCCGCTACATACCGGATGATTTCCCGTCTAAATAATCTGGATTTTGTAAACGCCTAATTATAAAATTGATCTACGTTACGATCTACGACGTATCGGTTCAGGTTCCTGTCGCGGTGTAAAAACAGTAAGTGAACGGAAACTTTTACTCCAAGTTTAAGTTGACTGTGTTCGATTAATGTTATTCTGACGATCGGTTTTCCCCTACTGTCTGCAGTTTTCAGTTAAACAACAATGGCTGCGTGCTCGCTGACTACCTGGATTTCGCTATTCGTTGTCGTCGTCGTTCCCTCGGCTGTCGTGTCCGGTGAGATTTCGCTGTGGCGTTAAAATAAGCATCATTAATCGAAATCAATGAGTCCCGTAAAAATCTGTTCATTTCTGCTCTGAAAACATCGGTGTCTTGTGTTGGTTAAAAGTAGCCCACAAATCAAATTTGTGCCGGTACGTCAATACGGCGCTCTGGTAGCAGCGATTTATTAAATGATGCGTCATTGCGGCCGCCATATTGTATACAGGCAAAGGTAGTTAATGAGGTTAGGACTGTTTTTATTCATGTACTAACTTGGTGAATGATAACCCAAACTCGTTACAGGTGGTGATAGTGTATGATACAGAACATGGTTGCACCGGTCTCTGCCTGAAGCCCATTTATAAAATAGATTTTGCTCATTTCAACAAACAGTTTTTTCTCCTTTCTTTTAAAGTTAATTTCTATTCTCCGGTTAAGTGATTACGTGTGAACCCTGCTTTGGGGAATACTCTGAGTTTATTAAGGCTGTTGTGTTTTTAACATGTTTTAATGCTGTGGTGTCTTGTTCTGTTTAATCTTAACAACCCACTATTTAAAAGGAAGGAAAAAAAAAAAAAGTTAGTGATCTAGTGATCACTGTTGGCATCTCTCGCTTTTTATTACCACTATTCATCGGCAGCACGTTGTAAAGCTCAGTTTTTAAAACCTTACCATGTATCTACGGCCCAGCCCACGTAGCAGTAAATTAATGACTATTCTTGTATTGTGGATGGATTATCGTTTGAAGCTTCTGAATGTCCTCTGACAAAGTCAAGTCACTCCCCAGCCATCCCAAACAGAGCAAGGACCTGATTTACCTGCACACTAAAGTACACAAAGCACAACATGTGGCCATTTATATTGTTTAAAACAGATGCTATACGTAGGTATTTTGTAATACATTTTTAATTAATTTTAAGTTGTTCATTCTACTTTATTTTTTGTATTGAGTTTTTTTTTTCTTTTTTAAACAGTGATGTGGAGGGTATTTTAAAGTTCAGACTGGTACAGTTACAATAGAAAGGCATCACTTATTGGCAGCGGTCGCATAGCTGTTCTAACTGTCAAATACATTCGATTCCTCATCAAGTAGGTAGTGATTGGTGATTAATTAGTTTATGAGCTGTGTTCTACATATCCAATGGCCTGGGGTGAGTAGAAGAAGTTTGTGTTAGTAACTTGTTTACAGGTGACTCATTCATCTGTGAAGAAATTGACACTCACTTGTGGGCCTTTTCACATTAAATTCCTAACAAAGAGTCTTCATTAACCCCTATTGTGGATACTTTTAAAAGCAAAGAAAGATGGAAGGCAGAGCTCATCATGACCACAAAGGACAGGATTAGAAATTAGTACATCATAGTGAAGGGGGGCATATAGAGCACTTAGTGTGGCATGTGAAGATCATGAGGACAGGGTAAGATGGGTGCAGGTTATCCACTGGTTATCTAGAATTGGCCAATGGTATGCTACAGCACTATTATCAGATGGTCAGCCAGTACTCTCTTATAGCCCTTTTTCTACTGGTACTTACTCGGCTCGGCTCAGTTTTTAGGGTTTTCCGTTTTCCATTAGTGTGGTAGCACCAGTGACCAGGTTATTTCTCAGTACCTACTCGGCCACAGTTCCAAGCGATCTGAAAATGTGACATCAACAGACTACATGACACCAATTTGTAAGTCAGTGGCATCACTTGATGAGTCATGAGCGTGTCCCTCATAAAAATCAAAACTGATATTTTTGAAACCTGACAGTGAGGGAAATGGCTACACAAAAAACAACTCTATGGTCCCCGAGTCTGACAAAAAGCCACTGATAGAGGAGCAGGTATACCATCGCCTCGACATCCTCCTTGTGACATTCTTGTTGCATACAAATGATGTCATGGGACTTTCAGCCGCATGGCTATAGTAATCCCATGCACATTAGGTGGTATTTGAATGTAATAGAAAACAACTCAAGTTACACTGATCTGAGTAGGTACTACTAATGGAAAAGAGCTGTCAGGGGTGAGCCACATTTACCATTTACTACCACTCTGTTAAGAGTTTGTATGCTCTACATGTATGGAAATCTCACAGCAGAGGGCAGCAAATGATCTGTTTCACACTGCACGTTAGTCATCCATCTGCTCAAATACTTCCATAAACATTTGGGAACACATAGTTCCAAAATAATGTTGTTAAAGTTACTTTTGCAACAGGTTGTTTACTGTGAATAAAGCATATACTTGTTTAAACAAAGCAAATAGTCAGATGGTGTTATGATGAAAAGTGTCAATGTGATTGTTTCTTTTCTTTTTTTCCCCCCCTTATCTCAGAACTATCAGCTGCTCTTGACTGGTCTGCTGCTGGTTTCAGACAATCAGTTGTTCTCCTGTGGTCAAATGCTGCTTGCCTGGACTGGGTTATGCTCTAAATCACAGGTGTCAAACTCCAGGCCTCAAGGGCCGCTGTCCTGCTTGTTTTCCAACTAACCTGCCCTTGTAGCTTCTTATTGGCAAAGCACACCTGATCCAGGTAATCAACAGCAGGTAGGGCAGGGATATCTCAAAAACAAACAGGATGCTGGCCCTCAAGGACTGGAGATAGACACCACTGCTCTAAGATGATACTCAAGAAAAAATATATTAAAAAAAAATCAGACAGCTTTCAAAAGTTCTTTATCGGTTTCAATTGTGCCTCTTTTAACCTTGATGTTTAAGTTGCATTACCTGTATGTGCATGTACTAATTTGACAGCAGTGACCTACTGTGGGAATTTCTACATTTCTCTGTGTAAAATGTCACCAAGGTTATAAATGTCCGTGAGTGACCTGGGCAAGAGGTCAACAGAAGTTGTAACGAGTAAACAAACTGACACTTAAATTGGGCCAATTTCATCTGAATGAACACAATATCACGGTGTGTGTGTATAGATATAGATTATGGTTGAAATGGGTACAATTCCAACTGATATGAAGGACTTTGGAAAATTGTACGTATGATAATACCATCTTTGAGCAGTGTGCAGTGACTGACAATCTCAAACTTCCTGGCATTTCAGCCAACAGCAGCAGCTAGTTCTTGGAGCAAAAAAAGGCACTTCACATCAAAATAAGCTGTAGTATGCCTGCTTTTTATTTTTTCCCCCTTTTTTAAATATTTGATTAAAAAAGGACAAGAAAAAAATAAACTGCCCACATGCTATGAATTAGTCTAAATAAACTTACAAAAGTAATGTTAACATTCTGGATGTTAATGCACACAAAGACATGTTCTGTCTTCTTCTGCAAACTCGTCACTTTCTAGCCAGCTGTAGGAGCTTTTCTTCTCATATTTGTGATCTGATAGAAAAGGTAAATCTAACAGATTTAAATAAAGTAATTGAGTTGGTTTTCTTGTGGGCCCACAGAGCAGACATTCAAGTGACAGTGGTTTCTGTTTGTTGTTTTTATACCCTTTTTTTCCCCTGAAGTCTTTTTTTTTTTTTTTTTATATCAGAATTTTATTTTTAGTTCACTATAGTAACCCTGCACTTTACATAAAGAAGACTTAATCCACAATCCTACTATGGCTACATGACAGGTGTCTGACCTAAGTCAACTTCAACAGGAGAAGTGAGCCTATGGAGCAAAAATTGGGGCCAAAGCTTTTCTTAAACTGAAACTGAAATTCTAAGTTTTGATGTCTTGGTGCATGCCCAATTATCCAGGTATTTATGATGATTTTAGTTTTGATATTTAAAAACACGTGTTAAAATAATTATCAGAATATTAATATAATAATATTAATTTTGAATTAATTGTTTTACCCTGAAGCAATTTTTTTTTTTTTTTTTTTTTTTTACAGTTTTTTTTTTTTTACAGTTTTTTTTTTTTTTTTTGCGTCTGCTTTTTTTAAATTTGAACTCTTAATTTTTTCAGTTTCAGACTTCAGATCAGATGTTCAGATCCTGATTTTGTATTTTGGGCATGTATCATAGGGGAGGGGCAGAGTGTGGACTAATGATTGACAGTTGACATTTGTTACAAATTAAAAATAAACATTTTAGTTAAAGGTGGCCACCGTTCTGTCACAGATTGCGGCAGACACCAGCCAACAGGTAAGAAACACGGTTTCTGATTGTCCTATGATGGACTATATTGCTGGGTGAATGTTTGTAACATTAGCTTAATGACTGAATGAATTAACTTAGTAGTCAGTCATTAGTCAAAGCCCCGCACCTCTTCATTGATACAGGCCCACAAGGCAATACTAAAAATAAAAAGGGTGTAAAGCTGAAGGAAAAAAAACAACAAGAAAGATTTGTATGGAAAAACATGTATTTTATAAATTTATTCAAGACAAAATAATTCATTTGGGTTTTATGTGTATGTGTGTATATATATATATATATATATATATATATATATATATACATATACACACACACACACACACACACACACACACACACACACACACACACACACACACACACACAGTGGGGCAAAAAAGTATTTAGTCAGCCACCGATTGTGCAAATTCCCCCACTTAAAATGATGACAGAGGTCAGTAATTTGCACCAGAGGTACACTTCAACTGTGAGAGACAGAATGTGAAAAAAAAATCCATGAATCCACATGGTAGGATTTGTAAAGAATTTAATCTTAAATCTGGGTGGAAAATAAGTATTTGGTCACCTCAAACAAGGAAAATCTCTGGCTCTCACAGACCTGTAACGTCTTCTGTAAGAAGCTTTTCTGTCCCCCACTCGTTACCTGTATGAATGGCACCTGTTTGAACTCATCATCTGTATAAAAGACACCTGTCCACAGCCTCAAACAGTCAGACTCCAAACTCTGCCATGGCCAAGACCAAAGAGCTTTCGAAGGACACCAGGAAAAGTATTGTAGACCTGCACCAGACTGGGAAGAGTGAATCTACAATAGGCAAGCAGCTTGGTGTGAAAAAATCAACTGTGGGAGCAATCATCAGAAAATGGAAGACATACAAGACCACTGATAATCTCCCTCGATCTGGGGCTCCACGCAAGATCTCATCCCGTGGGGTCAAAATGATCATGAGAACGGTGAGCAAAGATCCCAGAACCACACGGGGGGACCTGGTGAATGACCTGCAGAGAGCTGGGACCAAAGTAACAAAGGTCACCATCAGTAACACACTACAACGGCAGGGAATCAAATCCCGCAGTGCCAGACGTGTTCCGCTGCTGAAGCCAGTGCATGTCCAGGCCCGTCTGAAGTTTGCCAGAGAGCACATGGATGATACAGCAGAGGATTGGGAGAATGTCATGTGGTCAGATGAAACCAAAGTAGAACTTTTTGGTATAAACTCAACTCGTCGTGTTTGGAGGAAGAAGAATACTGAGTTGCATCCCAAGAACACCATACCTACTGTGAAGCATGGGGGTGGAAACATCATGCTATGGGGCTGTTTTTCTGCCAAGGGGACAGGACGACTGATCCGTGTTAAGGACAGAATGAATGGGGCCATGTATCGTGAGATTTTGAGCCAAAACCTCCTTCCATCAGTGAGAACTTTGAAGATGAAACAAGGCTGGGTCTTCCAACATGACAATGATCCAAAACACACCGCCCGGGCAACAAAGGAGTGGCTCCGTAAGAAGCATTTGAAAGTCCTGGAGTGGCCTAGCCAGTCTCCAGACCTCAACCCCATAGAAAATCTGTGGCGGGAGTTGAAAGTCCGTGTTGCTCGGCGACAGCCCCAAAACATCACTGCTCTCGAGAAGATCTGCATGGAGGAATGGGCCAAAATACCAGCTACTGTGTGTGCAAACCTGGTAAAGACCTATAGTAAACGTTTGACCTCTGTTATTGCCAACAAAGGTTATGTTACAAAGTATTGAGTTGTATTTTTGTTATTGACCAAATACTTATTTTCCACCCTGATTTACGAATAAATTCTTTACAAATCCTACCATGTGAATTCATGGATTTTTTTTTTCACATTCTGTCTCTCACAGTTGAAGTGTACCTCTGGTGCAAATTACTGACCTCTGTCATCATTTTAAGTGGGGGAACTTGCACAATCGGTGGCTGACTAAATACTTTTTTGCCCCACTGTGTTGTTTTTCCTACAGATGGGGTGATGTGTGTGTAGTGATTTCTTGTTATGTTGTAAATTGTTTCATTGTGCTGAGAAAAGAGAGAATGTTTAATTGCATAAAACAGTGCCGATTAGGGCTGGGTGTCGTCACTTGTGCAGAAAATGCAGAAAACAGATTTTGAGAGAGAGAGAGAGAGAGAGAGAGAGAGAGAGAGAGAGAGAGAGAGAGAGAGAGAGAGAGAGAGAGAGAGAGAGAGAGAGAGAGAGAGAGAGAGAGAGAGTGATGTAACTTTATGAGTGAAGGGCTCCTGCAGAGTGTTTCACACTAATATTTCATTAACATAGTTCAATTAGCCTGACTTAGCTGCCTCAGGTCCTTTACTCTATGTCTTTAAGACACAAACTTTACTTTGGATAACCGGGTTTGAATAAAAGGTAAACACAAAAAATTCTTTCTAATACATTAATTAAAATGTTCAAGAAGCAATTTAATTTAAGTTCAGCATAGTCAGAGAGCTTTAAGTCAGATTAAATTCTGTACATTTGATTAAAAACTAATAATATTAAAATATCAAGCAGCTTCCTAATTGTTGGACGTTTTTCTCAGTTTCTTTTTAGATTTCTTTGTTTTTTATTTCTCTGAAACATGAAAAACACATGTAAAATGATGTAAACTGTATTTTACAGGAACAGGTCGGGTATTTAAATGCCTTCAGCAATATGGCGGCAGCAAATACGCGTCTTACTACCCCGATGCTTTGTTTCTGTGCTTCAATCTGTGGTCGTCTAATCCTTGTCCTCTTTCAAGAAGTCTGCATCTGGGAATTGTTTTAGATTTGATCAACAAACAATAGATTCAGTCTTTCTGGGAGAAGCTGTAGCACATCAGCCCAGTTTAATAGTTAAAGCTCAGTCAGAGGAGAACTCAGGAGGACAGAGGAGGGAAATGCTGGTAAATTAATAAACCATCAGCAGAGCTCGAAGTTCACACAGCTAGCCTCCTATACACATAAATAACTGAGCTCATCTTCATCCCGAGTGGATGGATGTCAGCTGAACATGCCAAATTGTTTGAAGGGTTGACTTCTGTCTGGTTCTTTATTGCTCTCTGTATATTTTTCGTATGAAACACATGGGCCCTGCAGGGCTGTGGGGTTTTATGTACTGGCAAAAACACTGAAATGTGTAGGAAAAAAGTTCACGTTAGAAACCACAGAACTGAATTTATTTACAAATTTTATTTTTAAATAATTTATTTAAAACCACTTTTGTCCTGGTTGAACAGCACACGCAGAGTCTCATATAATATTCCCTCCCTTTTTCAGCTCAACAGAGCTAACTGGTTTCTGATCCTTAGTGTAGTTTTACATTAACCTCTCTGCTCTGTGTTATTTCCGCTTTCAGGCCAGAAAAACATCACAGCTCATTCTGGACAGAACATCCCTTTCCTGTGCCGAGCTCCAAACAACAAAACCATCCATGTAAAGTGGAGCAGAACTGACCTGGGGGAAGAATATACCCTTTTGTACCGGGATGATGTGTTTGTTTCAGGAAACCAGCATCAATCTTTTCAGAACCGGGTGGATCTGCAGGACAGACAGATGAAGAATGGAGACGTGTCTCTGATTCTAAAGAATGTTACGACTGCCGATGCTGGAACATACGAGTGTAAGGTGTTAGTCGGAAAAGAAATGAGGCTCAGCTACACAATCACACTGATTGTTGATCCTCCAGGTGAGTGAGTAGAGTTGAGTGTGTGTGTGATCAGAGGTGAAGCTGCTTCCTGGTTGTTGATGTTTGTTTCTAAAGATGTTGTTGATGAGACTTTGTAGAAAGCAGCTGGTCTGAGTGATGTGATCAGAGTGCAGTAGATAATGTCTGACAGCAGTTTGAAGAGGAAATGGATTCTGTTCTGTTCTTCACTCATCACCTACCTGACAGCTGACACCTCACACCTGTTTCTCACCTGCAGGTCAGCCAGGAGGACACACAGAGGATGGATCTGTTGGAATGAAGTTTTTGTTTAGGGAGTTCATGGCGGTGGTGTGTGTGGTGGGGGTGTTGGTGATGTTTTCGGAGCTGCCTTTGAAAATGTCTTTGTTTGTTTTGTTGGTGGTGGTGATGTTGTTGTTGTTGTTTTGAGGTCCCCTAAGGAAGCAGGGCCCTGTGCTTCGTACGTCGCTCACTACATCCAAGACCAAACCATCGCGCTAACCGTGAGCGCGCTAATCCGGTTCTCCGAACACACCTGCTGTTGACGATTAGTACAGCTGGATGAAGTAATGTGAGATCACTGGGTGTCGTAAAAGGGGCTACGCATCGATAGTAGAAACATTGATCGGCAACCCTTTGATTGGTCGGCGAAAATGTCGACGGAGCGCGCTCGGCTCGGTATTTTTCGGCAGCAGAGCAAGAACTCTTGAGTGAGGGATTTCAGGAGTTTCAGAGTTTAATCAGAACGCAAGGGAACACTGCAAAGGCTGCAAAAGCAAGGAGAGAGGGCTGGCAGAAAGTTGCTGACAAATTAAACTCGTAAGTAATTTAATAATAATAATAATAATATATTGGATTTATATAGCGCTTTTCAAGGCACCCAAAGCGCTTTACAATGCCACTATTCATTCACTCTCACATTCACACACTGGTGGAGGCAGCTACGGTTGTAGCCACAGCTGCCCTGGGACAGACTGACAGAAGCCAGGCTGCCATATCGCGCCATCGGCCCCTCTGGCCAACACCAGTAGGCGGTAGGGTAGATTTATTATATTACACTATATTATCCAATATTATATTACATTATATTATATTATAATATGTTATATTTTATCCTCTTTCACATTAGAGCCACGACAGGACCCACTAGAACATGGGAACAAGTAAAAGTGAAATATAAGAATATTCTACAGAATGGTAATATTTATCACTTATATTGCTTTTAGTCTCTTGGAAAGAGACCCTGGAATAATCTGTTTGTTTATAACAGCAACCAAGAAAAGGGCAGAGCAACAAAAGACAGGTGGTGGTCCTGCACCCCCTCGTCAACAAGTTGGTTAAGTGAATAATACCCTCACGGGAAAATCGATATCTCTCTATGAGCACACTGTCGCGCTGAGCTAAAGGATCCTGTCTGTCCCGCAATATACGCTGAATTCTGAGGACTCTCCTTATCAATCTTGCACCTTCCGCAATGGTTGGCTCGCGTATACGGACAGGACATGGCTGCGACAGACTTCCCAAATCCACCTTCGCTTTTATAGCCGTGGTCTCTCATCTTGATTACACGAAGTAATTTACAATTGCTACTCTGAAATATGAATTAAATCTGTAATAATCACATACATGTAATATAATGTTAATAGTACATTTCCCTTTTTTAGGAAATGACCTGTGTGAAATCAATAAATGGATCAGGTGCTGCATTGTCTTTAGTTACATTGATGTTATTTATTTATGGTGAAACAGTGGTGGAATATCGCTGTTGCTTTCGTATGAATGACGCGGGGATACCTGCGTGGCCGCGATCTAATCCTGTTTACATAAAGTAAACCTGCTCCCCAGCAGGTTTACGCTTACGGCTCTGTTGCTATGACAGCAAGTCCCGGATGGGCTTCGGGGAACCGAACGATCCAGGATCACGCAAAATCGTCAACAATCTCATCCAGCTAACTCACTTAGCGCGGTACGAAGAACAGGCCCCTGGTCAAAAACTGTTGAATCTGCTCAGAGTTCATATAGAGTCTGGTCCACATGTCTGTACTAATCATTCAGCTCCCTCCTTGAATTCTTTTTTTGTGAGCTCAAAGGATCCTGAGCGCTGACTTGTCTGCAGCTTTCGACTTCTGATAAGCTCAAGAAATAGTAATAATTTTGAATTTGTTTTCCTGACTGCAGCATTTACATCTGCTGCCCTGACTTAGAGCAGGGACACAGACACCCAGCCCTTAAACTGACTGATGTTTGCACAATCTTCTCATCTAACATGTTGAAGAGAAGTCTGCTTTGTTTTTGCTGTTCAAGCTGGGGGAGAAAGACTGAACTCTGATTCTTGAAGTGGGGAAAACATACATTTTGAGAACCACTGAAATAAACACTATTTATTACATGTTGTTAACTGATGTTAAAGAACTTCCTTAGTTATATTGTTCTTTAGTTACAAAACCTAAAGAATATGGATTTCATCAACTGGTCCCCCAAACACAATTGACACCCAGTTTCTCAACAAGAAACATGGGTTCAGGAGTGCCCTTTTCCTGCCGGATACACGATGGATGGGTGGCAGCAGTCGTGTGCCTTAAGGGACTGTCAATTGAGGACATGGAATATTTATTCCTATTCAGAACCATAATAACAGGTTTCTTGCTGATCAGAGCTGGCTTGGTCCTGGCTTATCTAATATTAAAGAAAGTGGTTACAGCTGTTCAAAACCCAACAAGGCTAGCTGCTATGATCAAAGTGATGGAAGGGCTGGTGGGTCGACTGGACCAGCACAACGTCATGCTGCAGGACCGGATGCTGCTGTCTACACTGGCGAACTCTCACCCCATTTACCCACCCCTATTGCTTGTTCTGTGTTTTCAGGTTATGATGTGAAGACTCATGTGCTTTTTGTGCTGAGGAGTTTTTGTTTTTTGTTCTCATACTGATCTCCTACCAGAAGCTCAGTCTGAGTAGAGTTCTCTTTTTTCTCTTCCACCCCCCTATTGTGTTGTACATTTCATTGTTTTTCTTTAATGTAACCTGTTCAGACCCGATTCCCTAATGTGATGTTTGTGTAATGTATGTATGGAGGTCCAATTATTCACTGCAGGCAACTGCAAGTTACAAAGGCTTCATCACTGCACACTGTAAAAACTGTTAAATTTATTCACCTAAATGAAATGTAAAGTATTCTAAATTTAAGTACATCTTTGTATATTTTTGATAGTTAATTTGTTGTAATAAATTAAATGTACATTTTTCTTCTGTTTCTTGTTGTTTTGAGATCAGCTCTGGATTAAAATCGCTTTATATTTTTGGCAAATCACAAATTGAGATAATTGTAAGCACTACAGAGGACCGTTGTAGCAGTTTTCAACAATGCAATCAATACAGCATCACAGTAATCATCTGGGTAAAATGGAGTGCAAAATAAACCTACTTCCACATGATGGATTGTACGTGCACCAAACACCTATCCACAGCTTGCATCCAAGGTCCAGTTAAGGGGGGGATTAGGCCTTCCCTCAGAGATTACACTTTCCCTAACTCAATATTGCACCATGCTCAGATGCAAGTCGTCGTAAACTTGCATAGCACCAACTACCTTCTGCAAAAGTTGAAGTGCAAACTGAGTTATCAGGTTTCTCCTGTTAACCATTAAGAGGAAATCTGGAGGAATCTGAGGTAGGCCTAATGAGGAGGTATATTTCACTTCTTCTCCCTCCTCCAAGTTACAAAATGAGATCTACCAACTAATGAACTCCTGACACTGAGCTTTTTTTTTTCTTCTTTTTTCTTTTAAACACTTAATTGTAATTGGGGCATTTAAAAAAAAATCATTGGTTACTGTTATAGCGGACACACTAGTCCACTATCTCTGAAACGTGATTCTGTACTGTTAGAACTTTATTTACAACGAGTCCACATCAAAAACACATTCTCGTTTGCGAGTAAAGATGTGGTTCTGAAATTAATACAAATAAGAAATAACATAAACATCTTTCTCACTTGTTTAGCATTTCTTACACTTCAGTATAGAGAACACCATACCAGATTACAAATGGACAGAACCAGATACCAGAAAAAGATTATCATAATGACATAACCAGATGGCATGAACACAAAATCATAGTTTAGGATAATTCCCCCATTTTCGAGTCAACACCACCCTCTAGTGGACACAGTGCTCACTCAAATGCCGCTATGTTTACACAGTGGTTATTAGCAAGAACAAGTTTGTATGTTAGCATAGTAACTACATCTGTTGCTCCACAACAATTGAAACAACTTAGAAACGAGGGATATCCTGTGAAGCCACACTACTACCTACTTTACTTTTCTATAGCATATCTACTGACACACAAGCCGTAGTAACAGGTCTACATTGGTACATTAACTGCAACAGAAATAAAATGTTCCCAATGTTACTGGTTCTATGAACGCACACTTGCCAGCATTAGTCCAATTCAGTTCAAGTCCATAAATTATCCTCAGCAGCGCTACTCTACAACTACGCTCTCAATTGCCATAGAAAAATGCAACTCTGCGCACTCTGATTGGCTAATGTCCCCTGTGGGAATCATGCTCCTCCCCAATGACTGTATAAAGTTACAGTCATTGCTCCTCCAATGCAGTGAATGCATGACCGGGCAAGGACTTTTTAACAGTTATGTTTCTGCAAAGGTTAAGCCACCAGTGTGCACAAGGCCTTTGATCAGTGTGATATATTTAATGTGAAAATATAATTGCTGTTGTTATTTAAGAATTTTCAAATTTACCGTTTTAAAAAGGAAGCAGAAAAGAATAGTAAAAAAATTATATCATTATTATTATTTATTTTTGATGAAGATGACGAATTACACTGTATACATGTATCTGCATTCTTGAACAGTAAATCTAAATATAAAACGACAATTCAGATTGTGATTTGCCTAATTAAGTATGAACTTGTGTAAGAAAAATTATTTTCAATTCTTCTAAATTAAATTTGATTTTTTTTTAAAGTGGCCTAACAAATTTGTTCAGTACTATAAATGCAGATTTTATTTCTTTTAAGTGAACCGTGAATACATTATTGACTGAATGAGTTTAACTTTATTAAACTACTGAAGTCGCTGAAGTGAGTTTCTTTAATCAAGATGTTTAAAGAGTCTAAGATGTTTATTAGCCATCTCCTCTCTGTCTAATCATAATGCATTTTTTACTTTATTGGGATATTTTGTATGATTGTTTTATGTTTAACTTTTGTGAGAACATACTTTTTTCGTATGCGACTGTAACGGAGCGAAGGTGATGTTTTTCCACAGTGTTTTTAAAGGAGGGAAACCTTCCTCCAAACGGACAGAGCAGTGGAGCCGCCAAGGGAAAGTACACGAATTAAAGACTGCATAATTAAAATATAATTTATTATATTTAAACAGCTAAAAATGTAAAATGAATTAAACCAGCCCTGGCCAGGGGACAACACAATAAAAATCAATAAAACACAACATTAAAAGTCCAGTGGCGTCCGCCACGGTATAAAAGTCACTAAGAATTAAAAATCCAGTGAACCGGTGCAGAAGGGAAACCCGGCGGCGTCCTCGCCTTCCTCTCCGCGTTCTGCGCCCCGGTGCGCTAAAGAAAGAAAGGCAGCGGCAGTCACTACTCTTTTAGGCAGATGCCATTCATTAAAGGGGACGAGTCAAAAGACTTACCCCGGGTGGGCAGAGCTCTCAACTCTGCCCGCCGTTTCTTTGTAACCGCCAATCGGTACCGGCCCGCCGTCTCTAATTTCCCGCAGACGCGTAATCTGGCCTCCTGTTGCTGCAGCAGTCGGACCGCTCGCTCCGCGTCCTTGGTCGCTGGCGCTGTATCTTCCTCCCCCCTTAACGCCAAGCTCCACCAGTGTTATGTGTCACTGAGCACACCCTGTAAATTACCACTCCCTCCTTTCCTCTCAGGTGTGTCCAATTAGTAAAACGGGAAAATGGCGGAGTCTCTCCAGAACAGATTGACGGTATAACCAAAACATCCATCCATCCATCCATTCGCTTCTCCTTTTCAGGGTCGCGGGGGGCGCTGGAGCCAATCCCAGCTGTCATAGGGCGAGAGGTAGGGTACACCCTGGACAGATCGCCAGTTAACACACAGGGACAGACAACCATTCGCACTCACTCGCACATTCACACCTAGTGGCAATTTGGATTATCCAATTAACCTATCCCCACAAGCTGCATGTCTTTGGACGGTGGGAGGAAGCCGGAGTACCCGGAGGGAACCCACGCAGACACGGGGAGAACATGCAAACTCCACACAGAAAGACCCCGGCCTGATGCTGGAATTGAACTCAGGACCTTCTTGCTGTGCGGCAACAGTGCTAACCACCGTGCCACTGTGCTGCCTATATTGGTATAACCAAAACATGCAATATAAAGAAAACACTGCACAAAATATAACCAAAACATGCAATATAAAAAATAGATAAGCACACTTCACATTAAAACACAGCAAAGCAAAACATCATCCGTCCTTCCCTGGATGACACGACAACTATTTTTTTAACTTCACTTTTGAACGAATTTCACTGCCAAACATCAAGTTAAATGTGGTTTCTGATTGGTTTAGATCAGCGGTCCCCAACCTTTTTTGCGCCACGGACCGGTTTATGCCCGACAATATTTTCACGGACCAGCCTTTAAGGTGTCGCGGATAAATACAACAAAATAAAACTAGTACCGGTACCGAAAAAAAGAAGATTTATTCATAACACACGTGAAAAGAGCCAGGAAAACCGAGTTAACAATAAAAACGATAACAAAATAACACTGAAAACTGATAAAAACCCTGAAAACCATACATTTCATACCTGAGCCTCAACTCTCGCGTACCAAACGACTCACGGACCGGGACCGGTACCGGTCCGAGGCCCGGGGGTTGGGGACCGCTGGTTTAGAGTATAGCGCTATACTCTAAACCACTACAGGTGTATACGCACTACAGGTGTATACGCACTACAGGTGAAATGATTAGATTGTGAAACACAAGTTTGTTTTTCATTAAAAAATTATGATTGACCTCAAACTGGAGATACATTGATTTTTATTGTAAGATTAAACAACAACAGCAAAAAAAAAAAAATTGTTTACGTGTCTACCTGGTAGAAGTGGTTGTCACAGCTACAAGAAATCACGTGATCACTAAAGGTAAAGCGGCTGAGCGCACCTAAGTGTTCGCGGAAGTAACTCGTTGTGTTACTGTGGAATTTTACAATCTCGATTACATGTCGACTCAAGGTTTGTTCTTGCTTTAATGACAGCTTTAATTTGACTTCACAGGATGATGAGAAACTCTGTGTCAGTAATTTTACGTGTCGATGTTTACCTCATGCTTCCTGCATCCCGTATATTTTATGTTAATGTCATACGGTTGGTGTTGCATACGGTGCGAGCTGTTGTTTCTTCAGGTGTTTCTTTGGAAAAACTGTATTTAAGTGAAAGGAGATGACCAAAACCTTTGAACATTTTTACGTAGTTTGAACTAATTTTACTCGGTAGATTCAATTTAATCATTAATCTTTTATTCCGTTTAGTTTTTCGGACAGCTGAAATGTCTGATGCAACGTCTTCATTCTGGCTCCGGTTGATTTTACTGGCCATTTTCATCCCTTCTTCCTCCGGCGGTGAGTTAAACTATTTTCTGATATAGAAAATGACTTTGGGCCTAGCCCGAACCTTTTTTTATTCTATTGAGATTAAAAATCGATTTTCAAGGGAGACCTGGGCAAGATAGGCAGCAGCAGTATCACACAGCAACAAAATCTTTAAAAAGAAGTTCTTTGGAATTGCGCCACCAGCCGCTGTATTGTTCAAAGGCCTCATTGAACACACACATCCAGAAAAAAAAAATCACAACTCATTGAATTCACGACTGATTTCTCTGCAGAGGTGAAATGAAATTTATTGGAATTCTGGCGTCCATGTCTGGAGTTTACTAATGATTATTAATGATTAATTATGATCATAGTTATGGAGGAATAAACAACCCCTGAGGATATTTTTACATATGTCAACATGATGATTCAAGATATTTAGAATCTGTGCTTTCATACTAAAATATTTATTTTTATGTTAATTGTAATTAACAAGATTTGTTTAAAAAGTAGAATAGCCTACACAAAAGTACATTTTCAGGAGTTTTGGGCTAAAGTCCTAAAAATTTATGTGTATCTGTATAATATAATCATATGTGAGTCTTGAATTTTGTGTGTGATACAGTATTTCAAAGGAAAAAGCCATGACCTCCGCTACTTGTATCACATATTCTACACATGTATTATTTTCCTGGTAAAAACATTAGTTTTATTTGGGAATTTAATTGCTCATAAAATTGAGTCAATTCATTTAAAGGGTGCATTTAGCTGCTTTTTAAATCCTTTCATTATTTCTAATGCACCACTGGTAAAATAAACATACAACGAATACTACTTTTACTTTTGTTTTTGTTTTTTTCAGCTTGTGCAGGCCTTTTTTTTAAAATTTTTTTTATCTCCAGAAGACTTCTTGCTTGATGAAAAAACATCTATGTGGAGACACTTATAATAATTCAAGACACTTTAACACAATAATAGTTGATTTTATTGGGTTCAGTTGTCTCGAACTAGCAGTAGGATTATAAGAACGATTACTTATTTCGTAATCTATTAAAACAAACTGTTCCCTAATGGTAAACTAACTCCTATTCAGAGTCCCAGTCAGGGTTTGCTTGCTCAAAATGAGGCTATAAGTGGCGACTGCACACCTACAGTAAACACATCAAGTCTGTGTTGGGGGAAAAAAGAACTCAAACTAAGTAATGGCAGGGTTTGTTTTTTTTAATAATGTTGTGGATGGATATCAGCTGAAGATGTGGAAATGTATCAAATGACTTTTGCTTGGGTTTTTAATCCCCTTGTTGAAACTTCATAGCTTTTGTGTTTGTAAAAATGGGGTCATGCCTGCAGCATGCTGGACTTTGAGTATATCACCCAAAACGGTGAAATTTGCCATATTTTTACAAATAGTTTTAAGATAAACTGATGTGATTGTGTCAAATGTAAACTCACTATTTCCATTCAGCAGGGGGTTTGGGTACTCAGGGCTTTCTCACTCTAGGTTTTCACACTGTGGTTGGCTGGGTTAGAAGTCAATATTGCCTTTCTCTTTTTTCTCTCATTCAGACCGGTTTAAACTGACTGCTGTGTTTGGCAAAAACACAACTCTTCCATGTCAAGCTTTAAATGGTAATAAAACCATTATTGGCCTAGAGTGGAGTAGACCTGATCTGGGGAAAAAATATGTCCTTCTGTACCGGGACAATCAACCTGATCCTACCAAACAGCATCAGTCTTTTAAGAACCGGGTGAATCTGCAGGACAATCAGATGACAGATGGAAACGTGTCTTTGATTCTGAAGAATGTTACGACTGCTGATGCTGGTATATATGAGGTTCGCATAAGCAGAAAACGCTGGAAGAGAGCATATCTGGACAGTGATCCCATCTGCACCTTCAGCCTGAGTGTTGTTGATCCTCCAGGTGAGTGAGTAGAGTTGAGTGTGTGTGTGATCAGAGGTGAAGCTGCTTCCTGGTTGTTGATGTTTGTTTCTAAAGATGTTGTTGATGAGACTTTGTAGAAAGCAGCTGGTCTGAGTGATGTGATCAGAGTGCAGTAGATAATGTCTGACAGCAGTTTGAAGAGGAAATGGATTCTGTTCTGTTCTTCACTCATCACCTACCTGACAGCTGACACACCTGTTTCTCACCTGCAGGGCCACCAAGACAAGAGAAAGATGGAGGCAAGACTGAACTGATAGTTGTTCTGACAGTTTTTGCTGTGGTTGTTGTTGCTGTTGTTGCATTTGCAGTTGTTGTGCATAAACAATGTGCCCACTGTAAATATAGGGCACTACCCCTAAACACTAGTGTAAACAATAGTAAGACAACTACAGTGTAACTACAGTATACTATACTGTTAACACAGATGTGTCTACAATATACTATAGTGTAAGCCAGTAGTATTCTAAGCCTACATTACATTACACTGTGACCTTACAGTACACCAGACTGTAAACACAGGTGTACCTGCACTATACCATTGGCATGGGTGTATCTTCACTACACTCTTAGCACATGTGTACATACCCTACATGTGTTCACATTGGTGCATACCCTACATGTGTTCACATTGGTGCATACCCTACATGTGTTCACATTGGTGCATACCCTACATGTGTTCACATTGGTGCATACCCTACATGTGTTCACATTTATGCATACCCTACATGTGTTCACATTGGTGCATACCCTACATGTGTTCACATTTATGCATACCCTACATGTGTTCACATTGGTGCATACCCTACATGTGTTCACATTTGTGCATACCCTACATGTGTTCACATTTATTCATGTGTTCACATTTGTGCATACCCTACATGTGTTCACATTTGTGCATACCCTACATGTGTTCACATTTATTCATGTGTTCACATTTGTGCATACCCTACATGTGTTCACTTTCGTGCATACACTACATGTGTTCACATTTGTGCATACCCTACATGTGTTCACATTTATGCATACCCTACATGTGTTCACTTTCGTGCATACCCTACATGTGTTCACATTTATGCATACCCTACATGTGTTCACATTTATGCATACCCTACATGTGTTCACATTGGTGCATACCCTACATGTGTTCACATTGGTGCATACCCTACATGTGTTCACATTGGTGCATACCCTACATGTGTTCACATTTGTGCATACCCTACATGTGTTCACATTTGTGCATACCCTACATGTGTTCACATTTATGCATGTGTTCACATTTGTGCATACCCTACATGTGTTCACTTTTGTGCATACCCTGCATGTGTTCACTTTTTTGCATAGCCTGCATGTGTTCACATTTGTGCATACATTACATGTGTTCACATTTGTGCATACATTACATGTGTTCACATTTGTACATACCCTACATGTGTTCACATTTGTGCATACACTACATGTGTTCACATTTGTGCATACATTACATGTGTTCACTTTTGTACATACACTACATGTGTTCACATTTGTGCATACACTACATGTGTTCACTTTTGTACATACACTACATGTGTTCACATTTGTGCATACATTACATGTGTTCACATTTGTGCATACCCTACATGTGTTCACATTTATGCATACACTACATGTGTTCACTTTTGTACATACACTACATGTGTTCACATTTGTGCATACACTACATGTGTTCACTTTTGTACATACACTACATGTGTTCACATTTGTGCATACATTACATGTGTTCACATTTGTGCATACATTACATGTGTTCACTTTTGTGCATACACTACATGTGTTCACTTTTGTGCATACATTACATGTGTTCACTTTTGTACATACACTACATGTGTTCACTTTTGTGCATACATTACATGTGTTCACTTTTGTGCATACACTACATGTGTTCACTTTTGTGCATACCCTATATGTGTTCACTTTTGTACATACATTACATGTGTTCACTTTTGTACATACCCTACATGTGTTCAAACACTACATGTTCTCCCAGGTGTACTTACACTACATGTAATCACATGTGGATCTACACTACACTTAAACACTAGTGTGTCTACAGTACACTATACTGTATGCCTAGACTACATTATAAGACTATACTACATTATAAGAATAGGTGTATGCACTACACTCTAAGCACAAGTGTATGTACACTACACTGTATTTGGAGTACACTACATTATAAGCCTGCATTTGTCTATCTACAGTGCACTACCCCATAACCACACGTGTACAGTCTGTTTTTATAGACTGACTAAAATACAGTTGTTCTAAGAGCTGTTTTTCTCAGTCTGTTATGTTTAATTTGTTAATTGTACTAATAATTTTATAGTCTGTGTTAGGAGCCTCTCTTCATTTTAATCGCTCTTGTCAAACACTTATTGTTGCTAAAAAAAAATGAGGACTTTTGTGCCTGTGAAGACTGATTTTCACAGAGTTTGTAAAAAAAAAAAGTAGAACAAATGCAGCTTTCTGGTAGCTCAGACCTGTAATCTGTAATTTAACCTTTTTGTAGTGTAGCCGTTCTCAAACGTCAAGTCTCTGCAGGTGGAATACAAACAAGGATCTGCTGATGCTCTGACCTGACAGTAAAATTTTACCTCCTTACTTTTATTGTTGAAGAATAATTCCAAATTATTCAGCTGCTAAGTAAGGCACTATAATAAAGGTTTGAGAACCATTGATTCAAAACCAGAGCACTTAGAAGTAATTGTACATTGTACAGTTTTTACAGTGCCACTAAGCTTGAAATGATTGAATTTATCATCATTCAACTAAAATTGTGTAAAATCTGGGTTTTGTGAGTTCAGATATCTGAGAATAAAGTTGTATTTATTTGATATGTTTGTGTATTTATGAACCTCCTGGAAGAAGAAAAGGAGCTGAAAATAGACTATTAACTTTACTGAAGCACAATAACTGCAACCCACCAAAAGGAGCTTCCTTCTACAAACAGTTGCTGTAAACATAAGCGCTGTGACTGTGATGTGTTTATGAAGTACTATGAGTGGTTTAAAGCTCCATTACAAAGTGACTATGTAACAAGTACAAGTTTATAAAGAAACTCAGAGGAATGCTCTAATGCCTTACAGGTTTAAAATGTGAACTTGCTCCAGCTTCATTCAAGATTACACTGAGGTCAACGGACTTATATTCGGTCCTTCCACATACAGTTTGGTCCACTGAGATTTTAGTCAGCCTTTAAAGGCAATCATGTCTTCTCATCAGATCTCTTCTCTCTCTGTGGTTTTTATTTTCTGCTGTGTTTTCAGGGTTCTGAATGTGTGCAGAGATAAACTCAGCATAAACAAATCAAACAGGTTCACTTGTTGTTTGTGACACAGAATTTTAAAGGCTGGTACTCTGAGGTCTGAAGTAAATCTTTCACATTCACATGTGTTTCTAACATGTATTCAGGGCTGTGTTAGTGTTTTTTAGAGCAGCAGGGACTTTGTACAGAAATGTTTGACTGATGTGTGGAGACGTCAAAGAATAGCATCTATACATTTGTCAGTGCTGACGCACAAACCCAGTAGGTCATAGGCTCCTATTGTGTGTTCAAAAACAAAGTGGACAGGCAGGTTTTCAGTGTAACATACTAAAAATAAGTCATTATGTTACACAGAAGATATATCTTCAGTGCTGTCATGTGACATTTTGGACATTTTGCAGTTTATGGTGTAGTGCAGATAAATCTGTACACCTTTGCAACTTTTTTTTTTTTAAATAATAGAACCTATAACTTTAGAATAGTTTGAGACCTTTGTTAAATTTGTTGCAGGATAAACTTTTTCTTATTTTGGTGCTTCCATTGTTTGTTGGTCTATTTAATGTTTATCGAGTGATTTTTATTAATAAAAACTGACTAAACATGTAGGAAACATTTAAAAATGTTGTGGGAACATTGATTGTTAATTAGGAAGACAGGAGATTGAAATCGTTTCTACAGGCTGAAGAACAACTGGATTCAGCATCTGCACATTCCTTAAGAGAAGCTCAGTCTCAGGCTATCAGAGGAAACACTTAAATATTTTGTATGTCAAAATGTTGATTACAATTTAATTAATTCTGTGCAATAAAAACAAGTTGAAAAAAAATCACAGTCATTATTTACTGAAGCGATCTATACTCTGAAACACAAACATTTTTCTTGGTTTGTTTTATAGAAATTACAATGACACACGCACAACATATGTAGTGGTATACAGGCATATTCATTCATTCTTTTTGTTTCACACATTGTACAGCAGTAATTCATGTCCTATACACAAACCTTCCTTTCATTTAAAGCAACACTGTTTCTATGCATGAAAAGGAGCAGGAAGAAGAATAAACACTCATACCTATACAGTTCTTTCTGATCCATACATAACTGCGGCATCTGATCTATATCTCGTCTCCGTGCATAATGGTGACACCGCTGGAGTAGCATCCCAGTTCCATGGCAAACTGGGATGCTACTCTTGCAGCTTCACACTAATACTTTTCCAGTCTACTGTATCATACCTTGCCATTTTCCCCTTTGACATTTGGAAATGGTGTTTTTCATTGAATAAGTTTGGCTAGTTGTTAGCAAACACATCATAACAGACCTTCGTCCCCGGTAATTGTCCAAATCATGAAGATGCCTGATCATTACGACCATGGCTTCTTCTGGTGTTCCATTGAGCTTTATCGTCACTTTGCAATTTCTCGTCCATGTTGCTTGGATTTTATTTTATTTTTTGTGAGATGTTCATTCATCACTATTCTTTGTTTTTGAACGCACATCTCATAGAAACCAAACACCAGAGCTACTGACACTGAGAATGGTGTGAAGTCTGGCGGGGATGAGCCCCTGGTGGAGGAGCAACAAACACTAGAGCGTCAGGTAGTGGAGGCTTTTTGCGAGCAAAAAATTTCCCCTGCATAGCAACAACGTCGCAGCGTGTTATACCCTTCCCATAAAGAAATCCACATAAAGACATACAAAGTTTAAGGATGTCATGATGAGCAAACCTCCAAAACCTGAAATCCTTTAGACAAAAAGCCTTCACATCTCGAATTGCTCTTTGATATTCAAAATATATATGGTACCTTCTCCAGTGTCTTCCATTTGTGTTACTGATTCATAGACAGCAACATTACCTAAATTTAAAAAAAAAAAAAAAAAGGAATAACCCTGTCATACTCTTGGATCACATGTTAGCTAGTAGAATTGGGGATCTTGTGAAAATTGTTAGAGTAGTGAATAGCGACACATAGAAACACGTACACACTACAGACAATAATTGTCATAAAGTGAGATGTTGCAGACTTAGCTTCTTTATTGTTATCTCTTTGTATTTATAAAAGTGTTGTATTCAAGTCACACACATTCACATTTTAGTTCTCTGTTTCCTTGTCTTTTTAGGAACTTTTGTGATTTTTCACGGTGTCCTGTTGATTGATACCATACTAGAATTTCCCTTTTTTCCTCTGACTGCTCAAAACTGGAAGTTACTGGCAGTCGTCAGTATTTATTCTGGTATACTTGTAATTACAGTGCACTTGTTGTATTCTGGCAGCTAGTTATAAACTCGCTGCCACCTCCTTGATTCCATATCAGGAATTAATACCAAATACGCCAGGCATATCGAAGCAAAACAAATCTATCTTGGTCCCAGTATTCATATGGCTTCTTTTTAAGTTCTTTATTGGACCCAGTGGAGGTGGTGAGTGACAGGAGAATGGCGGCTAAGCTGTCATCCCTGATGGACAACATCTCCCACCCCATGCAGCAGACTGTGACAGCACTGAGCAGCTCCTTCAGTGGGAGACTGCGGCACCCACGGTGTGGGACGGAGAGATTTCGCAGGTCTTTCCTCCCCACTGCTGTCAGACTCCATAATAAAGACTTTAACTGATCAAGCACACACATCCATACATATGCAATAATACTAAGTGCAATAATCCTTTCTGTCATCGTTGTATTTTTACTCAGTTGTATATAGTATTTGTATTTGTATTCTATTTTTATCTTATTGTATATTTATTTTATTTTATTCTACTGTATATAGTATTTTATTTTATTCTGTACAGTTGTGTACTGTATTTATTCTTATTGTATTCTAATTTTTGCCTCATAACTTTTGCACTGTCCACTTCCTGCTGTGACAAAACAAATTTCCCACGTGTGGGACTAATAAAGGTTATCTTATCTTATCTTATCTTATTAAAGTTTATTCTTTCTGCTTCGTGACAAAGAACAAGCAGAGTCCATGTGGGTTTCATATTTTCTTTTTGTATAGCTGTCTGACAAACTCAGATTGTTATTGATAACATCTTTGCTGTCTGAAATAGTTTACCTCCATTTTTCAGAGCATAGCTGAATTAAGGTTATTGCATTATCCTTGGCATTGTTTTTAAGACAAAGGCTCCAATTAGTAGATCTATGACTCATTGGATAGCATACCTTGTGTTTTTATGGAGAGAGTGCAAATATAGAATTTGAAAACAGTAATACAGACATGCATGAAAATCTAATTTACAGACCTCTGGCAAAGTGTTATGTATCTGCTTTATGTCTGTAGTGTTTTGGTTGCTTCTACTGAAACTAACTTTTTAATATTCAAATTGATTAAAAACAAATAGTTTTTTATAGACTTGCTTGACAAATATGTTACGACCCGGCTCAAAAGCCACCACACAAAAAAGGAGATGAATACCAGAATGTTAGTGAGAAGAGGTTTTATCTTAAAATGGCATAGCAGGTTGGCTAAAATGGCTCCCTCCAAGGCAAAGACTAGTGAGCTTCCCTGAAAGCCTGCCTCAGGTCACCTTTTATCCACACCTGATTAGGTCAATTAGCAACAGCTGAACCCACTGAAGAGATTAGGGGCTGCAGAGGGAAGTAACAAAATATTACAAAGAAATAATCAACTTTCGTCTTTGAATGACACAAATTACCCAAATCAATTTTATACATTTTTATTCTTCACGTTTCAGCACAGTTGTTTGCTTCAAAGTAAAACAGCTTTGGTGTTGTGCAGGTGTGCAAGTCTGCTCAAAGTAGACTTGCACACCTTGCACACATTTTAAAAAAAGCATCTAACTCTTCATAGTCGCAAACAATAACTAGTTTCTTTTTTTTCGACTAAATCTACATATTATATATGTATACACATTCTGTATTTTTCATATGAAAGAAACTATACTGTGGTGGGGCTTGCTAATTTCTTGTTTTTGATTTATGTATGTTTTGTTTTGTTTTGCTTTATTTTTGTTGCATATGTTGTTTGTTTAATTTAAGACAAAAAAAAGAATTAAATGAATGAGAGGTAAAACTTGAGGGGGTAGGGACAAATAAGTAAATACTTCTGCCTACTCCTTTTCAAACAAATAATGGAATAATAGTTTGTAATGATTGTGAAGGCACGTGTTTGAAATGTTTGAAATAAAAATGAACTGAACTGAACTGAATCTTGTGTTCATCAACTGAATCCTGTATTTCATTAGATTTTAAATATGTATTGCCACAGTATCCCCATTGAATCCAGTTGTTAAACATTACAGGAAAAGATTTTCAGCTGGATCACCTTCCACACATTCAGTGTCATATTTTAATCAGAATATTTTTAGAACAGGACTTTTGACTAATTAGGTGATTGAGGGCAATATGTTGCACTGGATGAACTGAAAATTTTGTAACATGTGTCATAGCGAGGCTGCTTCCTAAGACAGAGACACAAAACATTTGTTTTATATTTTCATCTTGTCTCACTCCACCTATCTCATACGGGTAAAGATAGTAATTAATAATTGAGTGATCAAATGCATAAATAGCCTATATAGAGTGAATATGTGTTTGGAGGATTAATTCAGGTTCAGAGTGGTAGATTTGGTCAGACAGACAACAGATAAGCATAATCAGACTCACACAGCGTCACAAAAACCCCCCAAAATTTTCAGAAAACATGACCTCTGACCTCGAGGTCACTGTCATTCAACGTATCTGACATTTTTAGGAGATTGTATGGTTTACAGCTCCATTACAAATGAAAATGTAACCAGTTTGAGTCTATATTTAAACACAGAAGAATGCTGTGATATGTTAAAACATGTTGTACATTTGAACTCGCTCCAGCAATGGTGTTAAATTCAGCTTTTGTCATGACCTGGGTAAGTGTCTGGTGTTTTTCCGCCTAGCACCTGCGCTTTCCTGTGCTGCTCCTGTGGGTGGAGCCAAAGGCCCTCGTTTGTTTTCCCCAGCTGCAATCCATTGGAGGCAATCACTGAGGTGATACTTACGCCAGCTCAGTCCTCTACTTACTGCCAATTCATCTGCTATATCATGGTGGTAACCTCCCCTCCTTGTCTCTTGTTGGGCATGTTTTTGCCAAAACAAAACAATATGCTAAGCAGTTACAGAATTACACTGTGGTAAGAGAAAGATACCACAAACGTGTGTGTGTGTCCTCCACTACATTATTTAATTGTTTTTACATTTTCTAATATTCCGTTTAATTATAAAAGTAATGTTATAACATAGCTTAACAAATAAATAAACACATCTGTACTGACTAACTGTTTGTGGATCAGACTGAAAGGATATGGACACATGTGTAAATCAAGTAGCTCAAAGCATTTTCTAAGCAGTTTGTAATACAGTCAAGACCAATAATCCGGGCATTAGAGATCCTTATTCTTTCACTGTGTTACAAAAATCCATCCTCTTCCGCTTATCCTTTTCATCGTCGTGGGGGGCACTGGAACCTATCCCAGCTGTCTTAGGGCGAGAGGCGGGGTACATCCTGGACAGATCGCCAGTCTGTCACATGGCTAACACATAGACAGGAGACAGCCAATCGCACTCACATTCACTCTCGCATTCACACCTATTGGCAATTTATTGTTTCCAATTAACCTATCCCCACCAACTGCATGTCTTTGGACTGTGGGAGGAAGCTAGAGTACCCCGGGAGACTATGCAAACTCCTCATAGAAAGACCTGGGCCTGATGGTGGAATTAAACTCAAGACCTTCTTGCTACAAGGCAACAGTGCTACAATAAATGTAAATGAGAATCTAAAAAAAAATAAAAAATAGAGCTTATACACATGTTTCCTTTGAATTCCCATATAGAAAAGATATTTATTTAAATAAATATAAAAATCTTACAAAGTTTGTATCTGTCTTGTGTGAAACTTCTATGAAAAGCATACAAGAGTGAAAACAGATATAAGATCCCTACAAAAATTATATAATGAAACTTGTATGTTTTGGATACTTACTAAAACAATATATGAAAGTAATGAGAAAGTGGCCACTTTCATGAGTTAAGTCATATGTTTTTACTATTTCTTTTCCATATGGGTTAGATTCTTGTCATGTAGAATTTTGTCCACACAGCAGCTTTTAATCAGCCCACAAAAAAGTTTATCACTTTTATTCAAAACACCAAACATATTGTGTGTCTATATCATTGTGGAAAAATTCAGCTCGAGTTCAGACATGACTGTATCTAAAGGAGCCATTAGAAAGCCGAATTCATAGATAACATGTATACATTCCACCTTTTGTTTGAACAGAAGTCATGTGACACAGCAGCTTTTCATTCTACTTGAAATATTTGTTTACGTGTTAGTTGCAAGCCTGTCTGCTTTACTCTGCAGCTGCTTCCAGACAAGTGGAACAATAGTTTTAATCACAAGGTAACAGGTAAAGAGAAGCTTTTGCAAGAAGTCGCTCTCAGCACGCCTTTGTTTTGCAGGGGGGAAAACAACAACATAGCTTTCTCAGGAACAAGCAGGGCAACATCAGCAGGTGCGCCAGGCTTCATTAACTGTTGTAGTTCAACAACCCAGACTGAAGACAAACCACCACTTTAAGTATGTAGAGTTATAGGTCATTGGAACAAATGATCTGTGTGTGTGTGAAGCCAAAGGGAGCGAACAAAGACAAGTCCTGTCCATGAAATATGGTATACTTTGTCCAAACAGGAGGACAAGAACTGGATGCAAATCTCATACATGAAACCATCAAAACCAATTTTTGGTACGTTATTTCAATTAGTGCATAAACATACATATCTAAACTTTGACTTTGTAAGCTCCAATAGTGATTACAATAGAATAATGCTGCTCTATGATAGATTTTTAAACTATTTGTTTGTTTGTCAAAGTTGCCGGAAGGATATATTAAGTCTTTGTATTTACATTTAAAATTCATTATATGTGAAAATGTACTTTTCTTTATTTCTGTTCAAAGAATGATCTTACTAACTGTAGTAGTGAAGACGGCTGTAAAGAAAACCCCATTTCAGTAAGGCAGCTGCACTCATCTGCTTCTCAGAGTTACACCATTACAACAGCTTCCTTCCCTAAAAAATTGTGCTCCCATATTTCCCCCCCTCTTGCCTCATACAGTAAAAGGTCTTGAATTATGAGGCCCCATCATATCCCTGAATCTGAGGTTTCATCATGTGCTCAGACTGGTGCACCATCAAAAACTCAAAAACTTTATTGAACAACAAGAAAATGCAGTGAAGTAAATTACAATACCCTCAAACTGTGCATAAGCTACATCCACACTCAGTGTGTGATCGGTGAGTTTAAGTCACCCAGTCTGTAGATGGCAGCATTAGTTCTATCTTCTCCACCTTTCCTTATAACCATTCCTTTAGGTGACTTACATAACAGCAGCAGCCACATCCTAACACACACATTAACCCTGCAGTATGCATCAACAGATGCTCAAACAACAAGTGGCATAAACGTATGATATAACTGTGGCTAATACTTGACCTAAACATATAGGTTAAATGCTTAAAAATTTGCACTCACATTTACATCTGTGGGCAATTTAGAATCACCAACAAACCTAAACCCACCAACTGCATCCGGGAGAAAACGTGAAATGGACACACATGCAGAACTTGCAATGCAGATAGGAGAAGAATATATTTACAATAAAAAAGTAGTCAGAAGTGAGCAAATAATGCACGATTACATTTTAGGGACCTTACTTGCCAGAAACAATTAAGCTAGGCTGCTAATATGTGTTTATATTTAATGTTTTGATAATGTCTGTTTAAAGATTTGCCATTGACTATTTTCACTCCCTCTGCTGGTCCTGCAGCTTACTGCAACTTCTGCATGCACACAGCCATAGTCTCAATACTGACATCATTACTCTAGTCCAATCATCTTCTTTTTAACCTTTTTTTGAGCCAATCAGCTGCCACTCTGCACGGTTTAAATCTCAGTGCTCTTCTGTCATTTTCCTTTTTAGACTCTAATTCACTTAATCCACCTCCTCCACATCTCCACTTTGAGAGATACCTCAGTCAGAGCTCCATCTAAACCACAGTCTTCATCAGCCCTCTGTCATACACAAATTTAACATGAGGAATTGAGGACTAACAAAGATAATTAGTTTATTGATTTTAAACAAAATATGGTTACCGTGTGAGTAAACATCAGTCACATGTGGTTGATACACCAAAAACGTCAGAAAGCAAAAACGTCCTCCTTCACTTTTGGCGTCTGTGCTGGCAGATGTTCTCACACACTGTAAAAAACTTAATCATTACAAAAACACGGAGTAAAAGTAACCAATTGATTTACAACTCGAAACACAGAACACATTTAATTTTTTAAGTTAAGGTAGAGAGGTTCAGATGTGGTGCTCTTTGTTGATGCAGTGATGTTGTAATTACAGTCATCATCCAGTCCCTGCTCAGCCTGGTGGGGTGGGCCAAGAGAAGACAGAGTTTAAACAAAGAGAGGAATTTATCATCAGCATATTGATTGATCAGTGAATGATTCACAGAGTTACCTTTGGTTCTGTGTTGATATAAAGATACCAAGAGGAGAGTGGAGATCAAATATGGACAGATCACCAGCAGGTGGAGGACTAGTCTGAAATTAGGATGGCAGAGGGAGCAGCCAGGGTTTGGAGCTGTTGTGGTGGACAGTGATGTGGATGTGAGAAAAGTTGTTGTGGTGGGTGAAGGTGTCGGTGTAGGTTTATCTGAAGAGAAAATCGTAGTTGTTAGTGTGAATATGTGCATTAAATTAGAGGTGAAATCAGAGTGAAGCTCCTCACCTGTGACAGTGATCCAGCTGGATGGAGACTCTCCATGACCGCTGATGTTACACTTGTAGAGGCCTTCATCAGACCTGGAAACATGCTGGATGGTCATGTGACCTGTAGGCTGCTTCCTGATGAGGGAGCCATCTTTATAGAAAGCAGCTGGGAGGTTGGAGGGAGTGGTCTCTGTTTTACAGAGCAGAGTGACGTCATCTCCCTCCATCACAGGGAGGACAGGACTCTGCAGGATCACTGATCCACCTCAACACAGAGACAAACTACAGCATTTCATCCATTTACACACAGCTTCATCAACACTAACTCCACACACTCAGCTTACCAGTGACTGTCAGGTTAACCATGTTACTGATGGGACCCTCTCTGGACTCACACCAGTAAACTCCACTGTCCCATGGGTAGATGTAGTTTATGTCACAGGACGAACCAGCTGATGTTCCCCACCCATCTCCACACTGAGTCCTCTGTCGTTTGCTTGTGTTTCTCCTCAGAGTCCATCCAGCAGAGCTGTCGTCCTCCTCACAGCTCAGAGACACAAAGTCTCCGTTAAAGAACTGAGAGCTGCTGGGACTCACAGTCACACGAGCTGTGAGGAAAGGGGGAGAATATATAATATTTGCATGTGATTGGCTTGGTTGAATCAATACACAAGAATCCGATCCTGTGGCCCATGATGGCGAAGCTGAAACACATTACAGAGCAGAGCCAAGTTCACAAATTTATTGAGATTTTAAATATCTCCTGTTCATCTCAGTAAATGAATGAGTGTCTAAACTTTCCTTTTTTAGGGAGATTCGAAATTTGGGCAAAATAAGGCAATGTGGTGCAGACAAGGCGGGAAAAGTCATGTTTCTCAGGAAAACTGAATATTGAAACAAACTGGAATGTTTATTAATTGTTTTTTTGTTTTTTTTTTTGTTTTTTTTATGTTTGTTTTTTAAGAGTTAGCTGCTGTGACATTTTCATATCAAATACAAGATAAGTCCGTCTGTACATCCAATTCATGCTGCTTATCTGGGTTGGTGGGGAAGCACTCTGAGCTGAAATTTCCCAGGGACATCAACATGCTCCTGAGGCAGCCTAGAGGTGCCCTGCAACATCCAGAGCCTTCAGGAACTCAGGGTGAATCTCATCAATCCCAGTCAAGGTTAGCAGCTTGCCACCAAACAATGAACAATGTTTGTAGAATACCGCTTCCCTCTCCTGCATCATCTGACAATTGCCAAAATCGCTTTGATGCTGACCAAAAGTCACGTTTCATTGTCCCACTGAACTCCCAAACCTAAGTTTTTACAAAGCCGCACTCCGCTCGTCCTGCCAGCACCTGTTATCTCCTTCTGGAGTCCCACGGACTAATAAAGCCCAGTAAGACTCCTCCTGCATGACGGCTCCCTTCAGCTCCAGTGTCCATCATCTGGTTCTGGGATTACTGCAGAGACAGGTGCCATCAACCTTGCAGGATTCTCTGCAATAGAGGTGCAGAACATTGTCCAATCTGGCTCAGTGCCCCCAGCCTCCATTACAAAGCAATCAAACCAATGCTGGAGGTGGGAGTTGAAATTTCGTGGAGTGAGGGCTCTGACAGATGTTCCCAGTGCACCCTCAGAACAAAAGAGTATCTGGATGATGAATTCTCCAACACCCCATCAAGGATACAAGTTAAGCCGCTTATTTAAATAAAATATAAATAATGGAGACAGTCAGCAGGAGTGAGATAAGACTGATCTGTTTTTATACATTTTCTTTCACCATGTTTTAATAGCCTCTTGCAGCCTCCTGAGAGAGTGAGTCAGGTTTACAGTGTGACAGAAGAAGGTTACTGACCTTGGTTTGTGGTGCAGCTCAGCAGTGAGATCAGAACTAAAGAGAAATTAAACTCAGGTTAGTTCAGAGTTTCACATTCAACAAGACAGCAGAGGCATGAAAAACACAGAGTGAGCTTACAGAGCAGACACAGCAGAGACGTTTCCTCCATCCTGCTGCTCAATGACATCACACCAGCTCTGAGATCAGTTCATGGTTACACTGAGTAAAACCCTCCTCTTCCTCTTTCTCTGTCTCTGGGTCTTAGACTTGTGGTTATAAAAAACCTTGTGTGAAAAAGCTTTGTGTGTTTATTTCTCTGCTTCCTTGAAACCAAAGTTTTACACGTTTCAACTGAATATTGAATAAGAATTAAAGGCAACAATATCTACGACTGACAGTTGACCTTGAATGCAACACCAGTACCTGTATGATGTCTTCGCTGACTGTCCGACCTCTTTTAATGGATGTTTTCTCAGCTCTTTGAAATAATTATATTGACTGCATTGATGTAATTATTGATTTAATTAATAATATCACAGATTGAGCCAAACAAACTGTGTCTTCCTGTAGTTGACTGCACGTTAACTGTGCAAACTTTAGTTGTTTTGTGCTTCTCTCTGTTCCAACCACTGACTTGTGGTCCGAAAGACTAAATAACTTGAATGGCTGCACAACATCAGACTACACGTCACGCCCTGGTTAATGTTTGTGAAGGTCTGAAGGAGACATGTGCTGCATACAGCGAGCTGTGTTCATGTACCTGCAGTGACAACACAAGATCACAAATCTTGTGTTTCTCCTCAGAATCTGCCAGTTAAGTTAATACATTATTATTCCTACATTCAGTCATCACTCTATATTTAATCATCAAAACATTTATGTTACGTGGGATACAATATAGTTTTTCAGTTATCGTTTTAATAGTTATTAGTTACAAGACAGCAGAGGCATGAAAAACACAAAGTGAACTTACAGAGCAGACACAGCAGAGACGTTTCCTCCATCCTGCTGCTCAATGACATCACACCAGCTCTGAGATCAGTTCAGAGTCACATCAAGTAAAACCCTCATCTTCCTCTTTCTCTTTGACTGCCTCAGAGTCGTGGCTTCTTCTCCACTGAACACCATGAGAAAGTTTCAGTTTTTGGTTAAAACAAACCAGAAAGAAAATGTAAATGCTGAAACAGAAAGACTTGGATTGAAGCAAAATCTACAACTGACAGTAGTTTTGTTGACAACGTCTTATCAATAATAAATTAATGTTTTTAGGTTGATAGAGGCAAGTATTTCATTTTTTTCTGTATCGGTTAACTGACCTAGTCTTAGTACCAAGAAGTTCCAGCTTCTCTGTGTTTTAATCTCTGAAACGTGGACAGACACTGTGTGAATACGCGAGATCAGACCACATGTCATGCTCTGGCTGATGTGCTGCTATGAGATCTCTTCTTTCTGCTCTCAAACTACCAGATATTTTTTTGCAAATCCTCAAAACATTAACTCTGCATGCTGTTACGGTTGATATGACAGAAATCCAGCTGAACGTGTCTGAGAGAAACCACATCACACACACAGAGCATGTGTAACTGTAGAAAACACCCACAGTCAGTGAGTATCTCCCCATAATGTTCAGATAAGACGGTGTGACATGGGTCTCTTTATAGCTGAAACAAAAATGGTTATAAATCAGTTTTTTGATGACTGTTAAAGCATGTTTCCTGCTTAACGGTCACACAGAGTTGACAGAAAACATTTTCTGTATTACTGAATCTCAGCAATAACTTTGTGTTGTCTTATTTTGATTGTTGTTGATTTCATTTCATTTGAAACATTTAAGGTCTTCACTTCCAAAGCAGTGAAATAAAAAAAAACTAAACTACACGAAATAACTAAAAATAGCTGTGATGTCAGTAAGTACACTCCCGTTCCCGTAGAAGGGTTGCTCTGCGTTCTTGGGAAGTCGGGACTCCTGTGTCAACTTACAAAGTCTGGAATAGTGAAAAGGTGAGTACGGACTCTTGTACATGAGTATTGAGAAACGGCCTAACAGTCTGCAGTCTATGAACTAACCTCACCAAACGAGCATTCATCATTAATAGTAATAAAAATCACACAACAATAATACATCGAAGATACTGAAGTTTCGCCCATCCCATTCTTCTTATGAAATGGTGTCGGAAATGGATTCCTGCCTGTGCACTGCTGGCTCTGGGTCCATTGTGTAACTGATGCCACCAACATTAACAGGACACTTACATTACAGCCTTTATTGCTCGTTTTGTTTGGATTTACAGTAATCAGAATCAGAGAAACTGTATTAATCCCAAACTGAAATTGAGTTTAAAAATAATTTCTTTTTAAAAAAAGAAAGAGTCCTGGGTTGTACTTGAACATGGGCTGGCCGCTCTCAGCCCTGCGATATATGACTACATACACTCAACAAAAATATAAACGCAACACCTTTGTTTCTGCTCCGATTTGACATGGGATGGACATAAAGACCTAAAAGTCATTCCAGATACACAATATAACCATCCCTCCCAAACAGTGGTCACAAATCAGTCCAAATGTGTGGTAGTGGGCACATCTGCCATATTGAGATAATCCATCCCACCTCACAGGTGTGCCACATCAGGATGCTGATCTGACATCATGAGTAGTGCACAGGTGTACCTCAGACTGCCCACAACAAAAGGCCACCCTGGAATGTGCAGTTTTTTGCTTTATTGGGGGTCTGATACACAACAATATTGTGTATCTGGAGTGACTTTTAGGTCTTTATGTCCATCCCATGTCAAATTGGAGCAGAAACAAAGGTGTTGCGTTTATATTTTTGTTGAGTGTAGATATATATTCACTTGTCAGAATAAAAATGAACAAAAATGAGAAACGGTGAAGAACTGCAAGCAAGTGCTCGAGGGGAAAAGTCCTTAGTGACCTTTCATTACATTTTGTCAATCCGAAACTCGTTGGTGTATTTCCAGGCACTAGGTGTACCGAGTGTCTCCCCGACTGTTATACAGTTCACACTAATTCTAACATTGCATAACTTATTTTTTCCATCATCACTCCTTCCACATACATTCCACGTAGATGTTAGTCAGCTTTTAAAGGCAATCATGACCTTTGATCAGAGCTTTCCTTTGCGGTTTTATTTCCTGCTGTTGTTTGAGGGGTTTGGCTGTGTGCCAAGCTAAACTGAGCATAAACAAATCAAAAAGGTTTACTTATTATTAGTACCTTGGCAATTTTAAAGGATGAAACTCTGAGAAACTTTATTTGTCTTTATTTATAAATCAGTCTGATCGAATGTACTTGGATGAGTGTCTAAAGCTCAGGCTGACTTTTGAGAGAGGAAACATTCACATCTGTTTCTTACATGTATTCAGGGCTCCATCACTGTTTTCTAGAGCAGCAGGAGCCGAGTGAAATACAGAGTCAGCTTTGATATTTTCTTGATTCCAGTCATAACCAATCATAGAGCAAATGTATTAAATAACTTTTTGTACAGAAGCTACAACAACACAAACTGAATCAGTGTTTGATTGCTGGTTTTTATTTGAACTGGTCTGTAGGTGGCAGCACTGTTTATTCTCTAACCTCCACTTTTCCTTTAACCCACTCAAACCCACTTCTTAAAACGACTTATCTAACAGTCACACTCTACAGGGAGAAAATCACCTGTTTTCTCTAAAACAGGTGATTTCTGTTTCCAAGAATTATTTCACTTTGGATCTTGATCTGTGCTCAGCCCAGCTTCTTGCAAACTAGAATCAAAGGACTTTGTAACAATCAAAGTTTGTGATTAGCAGACTTGGAGGAAGAGAGATAACTGCTGTCTGTACCTGTGCTGCTCTGCTGGACTTTGCTGATTTTTACCTGTTTGTTCAGTAAGTGAAATGCACATAATAACAGCACCGCAATAATGATGCTTTTCACGCTGATTTTGCATGCATGTGTTTAAGGTTAAGGAGAAATCAGGCAGGTACAGCTCATTCAATAAACACATGCCAATATACTGTAACGATGGTTAAGTGTTATTGTACATGTTGGTTATCTTTGCACACTGTTTGTTCCTTTAAGATTCATGTTTGGTTGTGCTGCAGGAAGTAGGGAGGGTGGTGTGGAGGAAGGGGAGGGGGGACCTGGGTTCTGTGTTGTGTGGGTGCCAGGCTGAAGAGAGGTGTAGCACGAGGGCGCTCTCCCCTGAGTTAGCAACCCGCTTGCTTATGTGCCGAATAAACGGACAAACTGAGACCCAACCGTCTGGTTCTTGTGAACGTTACATTGGTGTCAGAAGTGGAGAAAGAAAAAAGAACCCCAGAACGCCCGAGACCCTGTTGCCGGCGACGCTTGCCGTTACGAGACGAGGATGTTGCCGGGCAGGATTAAGAAGGAGACGGAGGAGAGAGAGGTTCGTCCGCGCTCGCCCGCCCATGGAGTGAGGGAAACGGCGCTGCGGCTGTCTGCCGAGGTTGGATTTTCTCCAGGTTTGACTAGGCTCGGGAACTGTTCGCACAGCGGCCGCGATTCCGGCGGGAAGGAGTCGACCTCGCTTGGCGCGCCGTCACGTGATGTAAACAAACATGGCGGCGCCCAGCAAGCTGCAGCGAATATAAAAACGCCTAAGTTCAGCGGCAAGACGCCATGGGAAGTGTTTACCGCACAGTTCGAGCTGTTAGCTGTTGCAGCTGGCTGGTCTGAGGAACATAAAGCTCTCCAGTTGGCTTTGTGCCTGTGTGAGGATGCAGCTGCATGCCTGCTGCTGCTAACCGAGGAGCAGAGGGGAGATTATAATGCTCTGGTCAGAGCACTTCAGAGGTGCTTCGGGCAGTATAACCAACCAGTGCTGCTGAGGTCGGAGTTCCACAGCAGACGCAGATTGCCAGGTGAGCCCCTCCGCATTTTGGCCCATGAAGTCGAGTGCCTTTGCCGGAGGGCGTATGACAGCATGCCACCATCAGTGCAGGCGGAGTTAGCTCGGGACCAGTTCCTGCAGGCCCTGAGCCCTAAAGAGCTCCGTATGCAAACTCAGCTTGCTCGGCCGGCCACACTCAGTGCAGCCCTGGAGCTAGCGTTGGAGAGGGAGATGCTTGCGGGATCCTCTGGGGGCGCTGATGACGCACACGTGGTGAGGGCTGTGTCAGCACCTGTGGAACAGACGGAGACGCCAGCGGGCCTGTGCAGTTTGGTGCAGGCGGCTTCGCTGCAGTCGCCTTCCCCTCGGGATGGCCCACACCGCCGACCGCAGAGCTGCTGGGGATGTGGACAAGTCGGACACCTCATCAGGCAGTGCCCCAAGCTTGCAGCGGTTCAGGGAAACGCCCATGGGCCCGTGTAGGCGGGAGTACACGGGCCTGGGAGAACAACATCCCCACTCCACCGCCACCCCCACCTGGTGCGGCCATCGCTGTGGGCTGGACCCAGGTTGGCGGCTTTTGCCATGTTCCAGTGACGATTGCGGGGGTGTCCTGTACGGCCCTGCTGGACACGGGGTCCAATGCAACGCTGGTCCGACCCGATGTTGTCCCACCCGGAGCTGCTGTGCAACCGACTAATGTGCAACTTAAGACTGTGACCGGTGATCTGGCCCCAATGAGAGGGAGGGGAGTGTTCCAGTTCAAGGTGGGGGACCTCGGTGTGTCTTATGCTGCCTGGGTGGCTGACGTGCAGGACGCCTGCATCCTTGGGCTGGATTTTTTACGAGCCATTGGTGGTGTACTGGACTTAGGCAAAGGCTTCCTCGCACTCCCTGATGGGAAGAAGGTGCCGCTTATTCCCCCCCCCCGGTCTGCACAGCATCTGCCGCAGCGTCCACCTCCACCGCAGAGACCCCTGCAGACCCGCCAGCAGAACAGCGAGCGGAGGAGGAGGAGAGGCTCTCAGCAGTGAGGAGTATCTGGTCAAAGAACTGTGAGGGGCTGACTCCACAGCAGCAAGAGAGTCTATGGCAGGTACTAAAAGAGTTTAGTGACATTTTTGCCCTGAAAGAAAGTGATGTTGGCTTGACACACTTGGTAGAGCACGTCATTGAGACCGGGGATGCCCAGCCTATTAAAGTGCGCCCCCGCCGCCTGCCCCTGGCTCATCAGGAGGCTGCAGACAGAGAGTTGTGTGAAATGATGAAGGCGGGCATCATAGAGCCATCTGATAGCCCGTGGGCCTCCGCGGTGGTGATGGTGCCTAAGAAAAAAAGTCCTAGGATGCGTTTCTGTGTGGACTACAGACCACTCAACAAAGTGACGAAGAAGGACTCTTACCCCCTTCCCAGGATTGATGAGTCTCTCGACTTAGTAGCCGGGTCCTCCTGGTTCTCCACCCTGGACCTGCGGAGTGGCTACTGGCAGGTGCCACTGTCCCCGGAATCCAGACCGAAGACAGCCTTCTGCACTAACAGGGGACTATGGCAGTTCAAAGTCCTGAGCTTTGGTCTTTGCAACGCTCCTGCGACCTTCGAGAGGCTTATGGACAGTGTGCTGGCTGGCGTCTCACGGCAACGGTGTCTGGTTTACCTGGATGATCTTCTAGTGCACGGGAGCTCCTTTGATGCTGCCCTGGATGCCCTGAGACAAGTGTTGGAGAGGGTGGCGGCTGCAGGCCTGAAGCTGCATCCCGACAAGTGCCACTTCATGAGGAGGGAGGTGGAGTTTCTGGGCCACAAGCTGGGTCGTGAGGGCATCAGCACTTTGGAGGAAAAAATTCACACCATTACCGAGTGGCCCACACCAGCAGACCAGAAACAGCTCAAAAGCTTCCTAGGACTGGCGTCTTATTACAGGAGGTTTGTGAAGGGCTTTTCCTCCATAGCCGCACCACTCTTCCACCTGCTGCAGAAGGACCGTGACTTCATCTGGACCCAGGACTGTCAGCAGGCATTCAACACCCTCCGCAAATCGCTGACAGAGTCCCCAGTCCTTGCCCCCCCTGACCCCACCCTGCCTTTTGTCCTGGACACTGACGCAAGTAATGTGGGGCTGGGAGCTGTGTTGTCGCAGGTTGGGCCGGAAGGTGAGAAGGTGGTGGCGTACTTCAGTCGGGTCCTGAACAGGAGTGAGCGGCGCTACTGTGTCACACGACGAGAGCTGCTGGCTGTGGTGGCAGGGGTGAGACACTTTAAGTACTACCTGTGCGGCACAGCATTTGTTATCAGAACTGATCATGCTGCCCTTCAGTGGCTGATGTCTTTCAGGGAGCCAGAGGGACAGGTGGCTCGCTGGCTGGAGGAGCTCCAAGCCTTCAATTTCACTGTGGAGCACAGAGCAGGGACGCACCATTCTAACGCAGACGCCCTCTCTCGCCGCCCATGTGCTGCAGCTGGCTGCCGTTACTGTGAGAAGCGAGAGGAAATAGAGCGGGAACTCACGACAATAGACGGAGCAGCACAGCTCGCCTGCAGGGCTCTTCTGGTGGTGGATTCAGCGGAGTGGAGGGCACGGCAGGAACAAGACACAGACCTGCTGCCGGTCCTGCAGTGGCTGGAGAAGGGGGAGCAACCCCTTTGGGATGAGGTCACTGGGTTTTCCATCTGTACCAGGGGGCTATGGGCCAAGTTTGCAGCTCTCAGGCTGAAGGAGGGGGTGTTGGAGCGTGCCTGGAAGGATCCTGCCACGGGGGAGGAGAGGTGGCAGGTTGTGGTGCCAAGGTCGCTGAGGTCAGCGGTGCTGGAAGCCTGCCATGGGAGCACTGGCTCCGGCCATTTTGGGGTCTCTAAGACTCTCCGCCGCCTCCGCCAGGGCTATTACTGGGGTCAACAGCGGAGGGATGTGGAGGACTTTTGCCGCAGCTGTGATGCATGTTCCTCACACAAAGGGCCACAGGACCAGTCCCGGGCTCAGCTTCAGCAGCAACCAGCAGGGGCTCCAATGGAGCGAGTAGCTGTGGACGTCATGGGCCCATTTCCTCGCACAGACAGAGGAAACCGCTATGTTCTTGTGGCCATGGACTATTTTACCAAGTGGCCGGAAGCATACGCCATCCCAGATCAGGAGGCTGAGACGGTCGCTGATGTATTAGTGGAGGGGATGTTCAGCTGCTTTGGAACAGCAGAGACCCTCCACAGTGACCAGGGGCGTAACTTTGAGTCCAAGGTATTTGCTGCCATGTGTGAACGCCTTGGGATTAAGAAGACCCGCACCACCCCACTTCACCCCCAAAGCGATGGACTGGTGGAAAGGTTTAACAGGACGCTGGCCCAGCAGCTAGCCATCCTTACCTCAGAACACCAACGGGACTGGGACTACCATCTTCCCCTTATCCTCATGGCCTACAGGTCGGCAGTGCAAGACTCCACCCAATGTACGCCTGCCCTGCTCATGTTAGGGAGAGAGCTGAGAACTCCTGCAGAGTTGGCTTTTGGGAAGCCCCCGGACGCGCCAGAAGCACCACCAGGCCGGGACTACGCAAGGAAGCTGCAGGACCGGCTGGATTCTGCACATTCCTACGCCCGGGAGCAGCTGGCGAAGGCAGGCCTGCGCCAAAAGAGGAATTATGACATCACCACTAAGGGGAGGCACTTCCGTGCTGGGGAGCTGGTGTGGGTCTACAGCCCAAAGAGAAAGAAGGGACGGTGTCCTAAACTGGATAGCAGCTGGGTGGGGCCTTGCAGCGTCCTAGAGCGAGTGGGGGAGGTTGTTTACAGGGTGCAGTTGCCTCCTAGGGGGAGGATAGTAGCGCTGCACAGAGACCGGATGTCCCCCTACAGAGGGCAGTCCCTCCCGTCCTTTCCAGAGGGACGTGTACAGAGCGTCCATGACCCTGTTCAGAGGGGCCCCCGACCGGGGCTGCGTTCCCCTCCCTCGGACTCTTCACCCCAAAGCCCCGACGCTCCGCGCCCACCTCAGGGGCTCAGGAGGTCAAGGAGGGAACGTAGGCTACCACCCCGCCTCAGAGACTGTGTCGTTCCCTCGGGGACGAGGAACTTATTGCTGGGGGGGCAGTGTAACGATGGTTAAGTGTTATTGTACATGTTGGTTATCTTTGCACACTGTTTGTTCCTTTAAGATTCATGTTTGGTTGTGCTGCAGGAAGTAGGGAGGGTGGTGTGGAGGAAGGGGAGGGGGGACCTGGGTTCTGTGTTGTGTGGGTGCCAGGCTGAAGAGAGGTGTAGCACGAGGGCGCTCTCCCCTGAGTTAGCAACCCGCTTGCTTATGTGCCGAATAAACGGACAAACTGAGACCCAACCGTCTGGTTCTTGTGAACGTTACAATACTTTTTGTGGAGCCTGATTAGCAGATTTGCATTCTGGGTTGAGTTCATATTCAACATATCGACATGTTCGACCTCTTTTATTTCTTCACATATTCTGACACTGTACCAGCTTCAGAAAGAGGGCAAAGTGCAAAAGACTAAATTCCCTGATTTGTGCTTCAATATGTGGACGCAATTCTTGGTGCCTTTAGGTTCACTTCATAAATTTAGCAGTCTATACTCCAAACACAAAAGTTTGTTTTATAAACACATATGACATATGCAGTGCTATATTTATATACTTCTAAGACTATTGTAATCAAGTTGTTACCACTTTGCTCACAATATCTTTGTCTTTGTTTTCTATTATTAAATACATTATAACAACTGTGATACCTACATGGTTACCATGTGCTTTGAAGAGAGAGTAAATCCTATGAACAGGATTGAGATTTAAATGCAACACACGATAACAAATGAATGAATGAATACAAGATGATATATATCATATGATACAGCTCAGTGGTCTTTGTTTGCTCCTTAATCTGAAGTAGGAGAAGGAGGTTTGCCTTGTTTCCTTTTCTCACCTTTGACCGGGTGTGGTGCTTGTCCTTAATTGCACTCACCTGTCACATGTTATAAAAGGACTGCACCCACCTAGAGCTCACTGCTTCTTCACTCCCACATGGGGCGGCAACTGAGGTGAGTTTTTGTTTGGGTCTCCTGAGTTCACGCATTATTTTAAGTTAATGAGTGACTTAAATCACATTTTGTTTCTTTTCAGAGTTGGCAGTCCATGTGTGTCCTTTAATACTGTTTATTCGAATAAATCGAGAAGCCTGTAAGTAATTGATAACTCTTCATTCACATTCTGACCAGATGAGCCCATAATGGTAACAAGCTCCAACTTCCTCTGAGCCTCCTCCTCCTTAACAGTTGCTATGGCAATTTCATCACTGAAATTGAAATACAGCTCTGCTTATTACACAACGCTTTCTGTTTAAACTTTCCTCATAATGTGGTTGCAAATTTGTTTTGAATGTTTACTCTCTTCCCTCTCCGTTTGTTGTTGTTGGCAGTTTTAACTGGCTTTAATCTAAAATCTAAAATCCATGTTAATCTATGCGAAATTTAAGACAATATTAATAAACAAACAAATGAATGTGCCCACTGAATTTCTTTAAACATTTATTTGGTACAGAAATGTAGAAAATCAAATATGGACCATTAGTAAAAAAAACTGTAATCATCATGGATAATCCTGATTGGCCTCAGTACCACTTACTGTACAGTTTCACCTCTGCTGTCATAAGGACAGACACAGGAGATTTTTCATACTGCATGCTACTACCCTCTATACACAATCTATACAGAGATTATTCAGATGCATTATCAGTCACTGAAGATCACATATTTCAGATTTTTCTTACTACAAATGATTATATTTATACTTTTTAATTGTAAAAAACAAATGATTATAGAGCCTGAATAATGTATTTATGGTGTTATTTGTGCTGAAACAAACTATGAAGTCTGTATTTAGTTGTATTATCTTCAAACAAACGAACTGTAGAAAATATGCATGTGTTTGATATGTGTCTGATATTTGTGTAGCAGAGGAGCAACAGTGATTCATAAAATGCTTCTTTTTTTGCTTTGTGGCTACAGCTCTCCTCACTGACCTGTAAAACATCCACATAAAGACAGAAAGTTTAAAGTTGTCATGATGAGCCAAATCCTCCAAAATCTGATATCCTTCAATCAAAAAGCTTTCACATCTTGTATTGCTCTTTAATATTCGAAAAAATATACAGTACCTTCTCCAGTTTCTTCCATTTGTGTTACTGATTCATAGACAGCATCATTACCTACATAAAAGAAACATCCAGCAACAATTAATTTAATGTTATTGGACTCAATAAATATCACATTGTCATACACTGCAAAGACCAAGTATTTGGAAACTATATAACTAAAACCAGAATTATGCAATATTTTCGTACTGTGAGTCTGCATGCTGTTGATATGAAGTGAAACACTAACATTTGGATTATTTAAAGTCTTTACAATTTTGTTTAACTTTGATCTATTTGTCAGTTGGCTGTTTGACTGCTTGCTCAGCAACTGATTTTTAAGAACAAGGTTAGTGGACCAATACTGATAGCCATGAGTTGCATGTACATTAAGGTTGATAAAGGCTTAATGGCAAGTCCAAATCATCTTCTTTAGGGATCACCACAGCAGATTATCTGCCTCCCTCTCAGCCTGTCCCTCTTATCCTCCACAGTGACACCAACCCTCTGAGAAAAAAATCCTTTCAGGCCACTGTGATCCCAGATGATCCCAGACTGGAGAAAATCTTGTTTTTTCTGTAGTTTCATTGTTTAGTACAGGATAAATAAGCCAACACCAAAAGCAGTCTCCTCTCCTCCTGATTCATCAGAAATTCTATTCAGTTTGGGTTATTGGTCATGTGCCTGGTCATGTGATTTTTCTTAAAGCGATACAGGCACCGATTGATCTTTGTTGTGTCAGTTACTTTGGATGTTTGACCCCAGGGATTTAAACCCATCTGCCTTCATGACCTCTACTCCTTGTATGTTCATCTTCCCACACACAGTTACTATGTCTTGCTTCTAGTGACATTCACTCCTTTTCTCTCCAAACCATACCTCTACCTCTCCTCTATTCCAACTGCTCCCAACTCTCACTGCAGATCACGGTGTCACAGGGGGAGTAGGTTCAGCCAGATGGCTCTCCAGCCCAATCGGGCGAAGGGGGTATATGGTAGGGCGTGGTCTGGGGTGCCGTGCAGGGAGGGCCCACGCACCTGCGCGGCAATTACGCCCACCGACCTACACAAGGGGTTGTTGTGTGTTGTGGTGTGATGTGCGGCTGGCAGTTTGGGATTGTCAGCCAATGCAAATAAATGGCTCATAATTACAATCAGTGGTGCCGTGGTGCCTTATTCACTCCACACATAGTTTACAGAGAGTCCAGCCTGACCTCATCAGTCAGCCTGTCCATCACCACTTCAAACAATAGAACTGATCCCTGATGTAATTCCACCTCATTGTTAAACCCATTTGTTACTACTGCTCACCTCGCTCATTGTCTTCATACAAGTCCTCCACCACTCTCACATACCACTCTATCAGTCTTGACCTCCTCATGCAAAGAAAATGCAGTACCGCAGTTCCTCTTTTGGCACCCTCTCAAATGCTTTATTTAGATCCACAAGGACTCCTGACATTCTCTGTACTTTTACTTTTGGCTTTTAACTCCATCTCAGTTCACATTAAAATGGTAATAATAACTGGTTTCAGTACTGACCAGGATGAAGGCGACTGCATTCATGACTTTCATTCTGACAGGAAATGAAGAGCTTTCAGGTCCGACAGCAGCTAGTGTGATAACAAACAGAATTGAAAGATGTTATGAGACATTTTTACAAAATATAATTTAATAAACTATAAAACAGAGTAAGTTTACTTTACTTAAACAGGCACACATTTCTATCTGCTATACATATTTGCTAACGCAATACATGAGGACTGAGTTCCTTCTCAAACATTAAGATGGTTTTTAAAAAAGTCATGTTTAAATAACGTTGCAATGCTACTCACACTTAACCGACATGTAACGTGATGGCGACTCTTTTCCTGAGTACTGACACTTGTAGGAACCTTCATCAGATTTTGACACTGCCAAGAAGTTCAGCTCCTCTCGGGAATCATTTTGGATAAGTTTGTTATTGTGGTAAAAAGCCACACTGGGGAAGTTTTTTTTTATTCTCAAGTTGCAGCTAAGACTAACGAAAGTTCCCTTTTTCACAGGATCATCAGGGATCACCATGAGAGGACCTGAATAAAAATCTGAAAAACAGTCAGAATATATTGTTTCAACTGGATCAGCTGGTGCCGGCTTTCAGAAAAAAAACAAAAACAAAAAACGCTTATTTGCAATAATAATAATAGATTTCATAAATGTCTTGTAGCATGAAGATGTGATATGTGACCTGGCTTATTTAATAACTATTCTATAAAAATAATAATTTCCAAATAAACAGCAGGTTTATGAACTATATAGAGCTTTTAAATAATAATAATAATGAAATAATAATGGATTGCATTTATATAGCGCTTTTCGGGACCCCTCAAAGCGCTTTACAATACCACTATTAATTCACTCTCACATTCATACACTGGTGAAGGCAGCTACAGTTGTAGCCACAGCTGCCCTGGGGCAGACTGACAGAAGCGAGGCTGCCATATCGCGCCATCGGCCCCTCTGCCCAATTGTGTCTAATGATATAAAAACCTAACCTCTAAGCTCCAGGGAATTTTTTTTTACATTTCGCCTGATTCAGCCTGTAACCAGCTGCCTTTTTGGAAACAACACTGTTTTAAATTCCAAAACATTCTTTTCCTAATTACAAGCCCAGAGTAAAATATGAAAAACATAAAAAAATATATTAGTAGCCATACTCAGTACTAAAACGTCAAGAGAAAATAATGATACAGATGTTATTGAATATGTCTAATAAAATAACACCAGCATTGCTCTAAATTGGACAAAACAGTAAGTGAGGCATAACTAATCATCCTTTCTTTTAGCTCACAGAGCCCTTTGAACTGTCGAGGTCAAGGACATTCACAGAGTTGTCCTGAATCCAACTCTGTGTGCTTAGGATCGTCGGCCTGTTGGAAGATGTGGCACTGTGGAGGAGATTATCATCAAGGGTGTCTCTGTACGTGGCTGCATTCATTTTTCCCTCAACACTGACTAGTCTCTCAGTTCTTGGTGGTGAAAACATCCTCACCGCAGATGCTGCCACCACCATGCTTCACTGTAAGGATGGTAATAGTCAGGTGATGAGTGGTGCCTGGTTTCTTCCAGACACAATGCTCGACATCGGGCCTGACATTTTTGCTTGGTTGTTCTTTTGGAAAGTTTATAAGAGTAACATAACGAAATGTGGAGCAAGTGCTGTGAATACTTTTACTGCAGATGGTCCTTTTTGCAGCTTTTACATGATAATCTTCAGGAATATTACTTTGGTGTCACAGATAACATAACCTTTACATTTTTGCCTGTTTTTTCACAAAAAAAATTTTAAAATACAGAATATTGAGAGAAATATTTATGAAACATTATAAGATACAAAAAATATTCTACATACCCTGTAAAGTGATGTTGACTGCATTGCTGAACTGTTTTGACATAGACTCGCACCAGTAAACTCCATCATCTGAATATGAAGCTTTTGTGTAGAGTGTGCATACGGATTCTCCTAGATTCCAAACGTTACTGCAATACGGCACGCTATTCTCAGGGAACTTCCTCACTCTCCACCAAATAGAGTTTCCCTTGCAGGTCAGTCTGACAAAGTCAAAGCCTAATCTTTGCTCTACAGGGCCGACTGTGAGAGATGCTGCTGAATAAAGATCTGAAAAACAACACGGATAGATGAGTGAAAGCACAGGCACAACACATAAAAACTAAGTATCAAGCATTGACATGAGCTTAAATGCAAGTAAAAGCACATGGATCTAAGATAAGATAAGATAGAACTTTATTAATCCCTCGGGTGGGTTCCTCTGGGAAATTCGACCTGACATTAAATACAGCTTATCAAAAAGAGACAGAAACAAACTGACCTGCAGACCAGACAAACTTTGGTTTACTGTAATAGGTGTAGTAGTAGTTCCTTCCTCTTTGCGCTCTGCACACATATGCTGCTGTGTGTGTTTGTCCAGTAATGATGTACAAAGTCTGAGCAGTCTCGCTGCCATCTGGTAGCAGCTCGTACTTGTAGGCCTCTTCTTTTATGTCCAAATCAGGAATAGCTTTATACCAGTAAAAGCTCCATCCCTCCGAAGGATATTCAATCTCACAGCTCAGAGTTACTGAGGCTCCGGGACTCAGCCATGAAGGGGACACGGTGAGGACAGGTTGCAGTTTAACTGTTGAAAGAGTTTTTTTAAATCAGGTTTTTAAAATTTGTTTTATTTTTTCTAATAACATTGCTAAGTGATGGGTTCACAAATGAGGTGAACAGCCAGCTTATCATCACTCTGGTTTGGCCTGTGTTCACTTTTGAACATAAATGGTAAATGGCCTGTATTTGTATAGCACTTTTACTAGTCCCTAAGGACCCCAAAGCGCTTTACACATCCAGTCATCCACACACTGGTGATGGCAGCTACATTGTAGCCACAGCTGCCCTGGGGCGCACTGACAGAGGCGAGGCTGCCAGACACTGGCGCCACCGGGCCCTCTGACCACCACCAGTAGGCAACGGGTGAAGTGTCTTGCCCAAGGACACAACGACTGAAACTGTCCAAGCCGGGGCTCGAACCGGCAACCTTCCGATTACAAGGTGAACTCCCAACTTTTGAGCCACGATCGCCCTTATAAGTAAATTAAGTAAATAAGTAAATTGCTACAAAATTAGAAACTGCCATTGTTATACATAAGACTAAATTTATTGATGTTATTTGAACCACAGCATGTCACAGTACGCTGTGTGTGGCACACATGAGCTAAGCAGGGAAAATGAACACACTGGGGAACACAAGTGAACAAGATCAGACTAATGAGCCGAGTGAAGAAGAACTCAACATGCTCACAGGACAAGAGACTGTAAAAACAGGACAGGATCATTTGGATGAAACAGTTTATATGGGTAAGACATGTCTGTCCAACTTACATGATATAGTGACTGGAATGACATTACTCCATTCTGTCAAGGAAAGCCCCATGTTGCCCCTGCATTGATAATTTCCTTTGTCTTCCCAACCAACATTGTAGAATGTTCTTTCATTGGTTGTGTAATATGTGGTGAACCTTTCTGGTCTCCAGTCATAGCTCCAGTAAGTCCCTTCTCCTCCTGGGATCTCACATCTGACAGTGAATGCTTCACTCGTGTATATCCTGGTCCAGTTGGGCTGTATAGTCAAAATGGCCGTAATAGGAACTGTTCACAGAAAATATTAAATTAAGAGACAGAAGCATCATTCAATTCAGTCCTATTAAATTTAATTTACTTGATGCCAAATCATGACAGCAATTTCCTCAACGCGCTTTATATTATGAGGTGATATATGAAACCCAAATCTCTTCACTTCAAAAAAAGTCCTAGACTCACTAATACATCCAAAAGTGAACATCCTCTCCTGTGGGGATAAATAACCAGCCTGATCTTTGAGTTTCAGGTGAAGTGTCATGCTAGTCTAAATGCGTGTCAGCATCTTAACTCCACTGAAGGAGGCAATAAAGGAGGCACTAAAGAATCGCCAAAGTGCCAAATCACAACAAAAGTCGCCTCAAGGCGCTTTATATTATAAGGTAGACCAACAATAATAGATACAGAGAAAAACCCAACAATCATATGACCCCCTATGAGCAGCACTTTGGCGACAGTGGGAAGGAAAAACTCCCTTTTAACAGGAAGAAACCTTCAGCTGAACCAGGCTCAGGGAGGGGCGGCCATCTGCTGCGACCGGTTGGGGTGAGAGAAGGAAGACAGGATAAAGACATGCTGTGGAAGAGAGACAGAGATTAATAACAGATATGATTCAATGCAGAGAGGTCTATTAATACATAGTGAGTGAGAAAGTTGACTTGAAAGGAAAAACTCAATGCATCTATTAGATAGATATGATACAAACCACTTCAGCGCAATACCTGTAATACCTACAGCATATTCTAATCGCTCTATTAGGATATTATGTCTGACAGTATCAAACGCTGCACTAAGGTCTAGCAGGACAAGCACAGAGATGAGTCCACTGTCAGAGGCCATAAGAAGATAATTTGTAACCTTCACTAAAGCTGTTTCTGTGCTGAGCTCTGAAACCTGACTGAAACTCTTCAAATAAGCCATTCTTCTGCAGATGATCTGTTAGCTGTGGTTTAATTTCTTCTGCTTGAAAGCCCGATGTATCAGGAACATACAGTACAGTACTTAAATTTCTATCTTTCAATTTACAAAAGAACTCTGTGAAACAAGTGAAAGATTTAAATAGCAAAGTCAAGCACAAGTCATCATTGTTATTTCCATGTCATACTTCACTAATGTAATATTACTGACAGAAAGACAAAAAGAAGGACAGAGAATTTAACTTTCATAACAACGATATAAATAGCTAAACTCACGAGTGTCTTTAATGATGGCCTTATCACTGTTGTATGTGTGGCGACCTGAATCACTTCTTCCTCTGCAGGAGTAGAGACCTCTTTGTGATACAAGAATAGCTTTCTTCCCTTCATATTCTGTCATAGGCTCTTCTTTAGAACCAAATGAAGCAGCACTGTACCACAAAATCGTCCATTTGCCAGAGCCCTCCACAGAGCAGCTCAGTGTCACGCTGCCCCCTATTGGTAACTGATACCTTGTTGGTCTCAGTATGGCAGTGGGTGTTTCAAAAAGGTACTTCACTTTTCCAGTAGTATTTAGGGAAAAGGGCAAGAGAGAGCGAGAGAGAGAGAGAGAGAGAGAGAGAGAGAGAGAGAGAGAGAGAACATAAACGTGTTACTTATTTCACAAGAAAAAGTACTACATAGAGAGTATATACAATAAATGTCACTAATAATGCTGTCATGTTAGTGAATGTTTTAGTTGTTACAGTCCCCTAAAAGGTATTTTTTGTTTCTGAGTGAGTTTTATTTACTGATGAAAACAATTTCACAAATCTGAAACCTCTTTTTAAACACTCTGTAAAAAATATAATAAAATATAAATAATATATAAAATATAATATAAATACTAAGACAATTAAACTACAGAAAATGCATTGCCACACTAATTAACCATGCACATGTGCTCATAGATTAGGAGAAAAAAAATACATGACAAACGTGTATCATAATGTTTCTTACAATAATACTACACATGTACAGCATGCCGCATTTTGAGTTTAATACTAATAGGAAGTTAATCTGATATGTTTGGGATGTGTTATTGTACTTTAAAAGCTGTTTCAGATATTTTGTTTTTGAACAAAAATAGCTAGTAACACTGAGCAGCACAAAACACAATGTTCAACTCATTGAGCTGAAACTAATAACTTGAATAAACATTTTAAAAATTATGCAATCCAACCAATGCAACATCAGATGAACACTGAATATCCTGTGTTCATTGGACGTTTCACCTCATCGTTTCTGAGCCTAGCCAGGCTCAAAGACAACAATAAACTCAATATGAACTGTTCACATTAAAACATCCATTTAGGAGATAAAAAAAAATCTGATCTTTATAACGTATGAATAAAGTAAATGTAAGAAGGCTAGTTGGGTCAAGGACAAACTGTAACACAACAACACATTCACAAACTATTATGAAAGCAACTTAAATTTATAGTCTTTATTTTGTGATAGTTCTTATTTTCTTTTTATTTCATGTCATATTTACTTTGCCCAAGTATTAGCCTTTACCTGTCAGGAAGAAATCTTTCCTGAGGCTTACTGTATGGTCTCATTGTCATAATAGCACACTTTAGCCAGTGTTAGAAGTATTTCTTATTCAAAAATGAACCCTGTAGAAATACCAGTAGGCCTAATCTAAATTTGTGAGATAATCACTACAATTAGGAATATAGTATGTGTCTGTGGTTGCACTTGTTTCTCCACCAGTGGTTTCTGCTGGATAACCTAAAACCTCTGCACCAAACCTCATGGCTGAGTGCAATATTTTCTCATGTGACCAACAACATGTGAACTTAAAATATAGTACAGAAACATAGAATTAATAGTTTTATGTGTAAAATATAAATACAAAGAAAATGTTAATTTGAGTGTTACTCAGACTGAAATAAAAGAAAGCAGTTTCTTACCTTGAGCATTGCCAGAGAAGAGTGATGCGAGCACTAGAGCAAAGATTAAATTGAGACATTATGAAACTGAAAATCATAATCCGCATTCTCTCTCTCTCTCTCTCTCTCTCTCTCTCTCTCTCTCTCTCTCTCTCTCTCTCTCTCTCTCTCTCTCACACACACACACACACACACACACACACACACACACACACACACACACACACACACACACACACACACAGCACTTAAACAGCACTTCTGCACTTCATCTCTCACAGTAGAAAAACATTTCTTTTAATTATTGCCATTCGTAGAAAATACTTACAAAATAACCCCAGCAAAGTGTGTCTCATGCTCATGTCCATCACTGCTGCTTTCTGATACAAAGCTTATCTCGAGGTTTCCTACTTTGCATAAATAATGCAGAAGAAAGAGAAGTTATACACTGATGAAAGCTATTTTGGAGAAAGGTATACATAATCTATGCAAATCATACAGAATTTACTCTATTAATGCACTCAGCCAAAGAATTATAAAGTAATGGGATAATTATACCCTGTTAAGAATAACAACATTACATCAAAAATACCCCAAACCAAATATATATATATATATATATATATATATATATATATATATATATATATATATATATTAGGGGTGCAACGATACTCGTATCGGTATTGAACCGTTCGATACAGTGCTTTCGGTTCGGTACGCATATGTATCGAACAATACAAAATGTTTTATTTATTTTATCAACTTTTCTTCTGATGATGCTGTCTGTGTTGAGAGCTCAGTGGATCTGCATTCGACTACTCCGCCTAGGCTGCACTGTTGAGCGCAGATCCACTGAACGCAGCACAAGCTAGCAAGACAGAAGCTAAGCTCGTTGCAACATGGCAACTGCCTCAACGCTACCTGAAATTGAACCTCCCCCACCCTAATTCAGATCTGGCGTTTGGAACTATCTTGGTTTTCATGTGGAGTATGACCCTGATGGTAAGCACGTCATGGACAAAAGTAAAACAGTATGTCGGATGTGCCACGCAATGCTCAATTTGTGGGAACTAGTGCGTTAGCGCAGTTAGCTTGTTAACGTGTTGACGCCGTCCAGCCCCACGCACGGGGCGATCCGCGGTAACTCGTTAACAGAGATTTGCCGCGTTATGGCTTTAATGTCATTTTAACGAGTTTAAAGCTGACAGCACTAGTGGGAACACAACGAATATGACTGCACATTTACGCCGACATCATCCTAGTGCAAAGACAAGTGGAAGCAGACAAAAACAACAAGCATGCATGCTACAAACTTTACCCGAGTCATTTAAACAGCCGATAGCACATGATTCTCCTTATGGGGACCACCACCAGTAGGTAACGGGTGAAGTGTCTTGCCCAAGGACACAACGACCAAGACTGTCCAAGCAGGGGCTTGAACCGGCAACCTTCCGATTTCAAGGCGAACTCCCAACTCTTGAGCCACGATTGCCCATGTTATATTTATCTGGAACTATTCCTGCTCATGATTTTCTTTATTTTCATAATGTGCCATTTCATTACACGTCTGTCTAAAGTTTGCTAGTATTTTACTAACAATTGGGAGATGAATGTGTGGTTGAAGGAGCAAACTTTCCCTGTTGTGTTGTCACCACTGTTACGTCCTGTCCACGCTGTTGTTTGTATTGATTCAGTTTTTTCAAAATTAAAATTGAAGAAATGGAGACTTGGACAAGTTGTAATAGCATAATATCCTGAGCTGGACCAAGATATTGTTCCTAATACTTTAATAAGCCCACTTGTGAAATAAATAAAAATTGTAGAAAACTTAACATTTCTACGTTGAAGTGAGTGAAATAGGAATAACCCTGTCATAATCTTGGATCACATGTTAGCTAGTAGAATTGGGGATCTTGTGAAAATTGTTAGAGTAGTGAATAGCGACACATAGAAACACGTACACACTACAGACAATAAGTGTCATAAAGTGAGATGTTGCAGACTTAGCTTTAGAAATCTATGGGTCAAATCATCACAGTTTAAAACTGTGACTGTAAAAGTGTTTCTTCCTTTGCATTTCAGGTTTTGTCTTTTATTGTCAGTTTTTGAATTCACTTTAAGGAAATACAGGATTCTCAGCCCACACTTTAGACGCGCCTCTGCTTGAATGGGTGTAGCACAAAAGTCCAAGGCAGGTACAAACCTGGAATTTTGTTTTCACCAAATATGACAAACTCAGTGAAGCACAGTCAGAGGCAGCCTACCTAAAAAATAAAGCAATGCTTTATCACAACTGCAGCTTGAAGCAGGGCACATGTGCTGTCTGATATGAGCTGAAAACAGCCAATCAAACCACCCACAAAAGTACCAACAAATGTAATAAAGTCATCACTGTGTATGAGCAGAACAAGACAAGCAGCTTACCTTTTAGTTTTTTTGAAATCTCGATTGAAAACCAGCTTAAAATGCTCTGAAAGCTTGTTGCTTCAGACAAAGGAGTGAATGAAAAAGAAAGACAAAACCATCTGTTATATAGCAGAGAAGCACCGCCCAGACGTTAACACACAGGTGAGCTACCTGCTAACATGTGAATGTGTGTTCAAGTCACACAATTCACATTATAGTTCTCTTTTTCTTTTTTTTTTTAGAAACTTTAGTGATTTTTCACGGTGTCCTGTTGATTGAAGCCATACTAGAATTTCCCTCTTAACCCCACCTACTCAAAACTGGAAGTTACTGGCAGTCGTCAGTATTTATTTTGGTATACTACAGTGCGCTTGTTGTATTCAGGCAGCTAGTTATAAACTCGCTGCCACCTCCTAGATTCAATATCTGGAGGAGTTAATACCAAATATGCTGGAACCTACTGAAGCTAAGCAAATCTCTCTTGATTACAGTATTCATATGGCTTCTTTTCAAGTTCTTTATCAAACCTTAGTCTTGCTGTTACATGCCAAAGTACAAGAACAGTCCATGCGGGTTTCATATTTTCGTTTTGTTGTAGCTGTCTGAGAAACTCAGATTGTTATTGATAACACGTCTGAAATAGTTTCCATCATCATCATCTTTCAGTGCTGAGCTGAATTAAGATTATTGAATTATCCTTGGCATCATTTTAAAACAATTTTAGACCAAAATCTAATTTACAGCCCTTTGACAAAGTGTTATGTATATCTGTAGTGTTTTGGTTGCTTCTCCTGAAACCAACTTTTTAATAATGAATTTGATTCAAAACAAATACAGTTTTTTTATAGACTTTCTTGACAAACATTACAAAGAAATAACCAACTGGGACCTTGAATGACACAATTTACTAAAACCAATTTTATAGACTAATATTCTTCATGTTTCAACACAGTTGTTTGTGTTGTTTCCCACATTCTTTCAAAGTAAAACAGCTGTGGTGTTGTGCAAGTTTGCAAGTCTGCTCTGAATAGAGTTCGCAAATTTTAAAAAAGCATTCTTCATCTTCATAGTCAAAAACAATAACTAGTCTCTTTTTTCAATTAAATATATGAGATTAGTTACTCAAATCTTGTGTTCAACAACCGAATCCTGTATTTCATTAGATTTTAAATACATCTTGCCACTGTATCCCTGCTTTTAAATGTTTTCAGGAAAAGTTTTTCAGCTGGATCGCCTTCAACAAATTCGAGCTCATATTTTAATTAGAACAGTCTTAGAACAACAGGACTATTGCATTGGGTAATCTGAACACATATTTTTTATATAAGTAACAATTATATTTTTTCCATGAGGCCCAAAGGCAGAACTAGATGCTTTCTATTTGTTAGCTATCCACATCATAGTAAGGCTGCTTCCTAAGACGGAGACACAAAATATTTGTTTTATATTTTCATCTTGTCTCACTCCACCTGTCTCATACAAGTAAAGATGGTAATGAATAACTGAATGATTAAATGCATAAATAGCCTATTTAGAGTGAATATGTTTTCTTTGTACCTGTAGGTGGACAGACAGACAACAGCAAATAAGTTATCCTAATTGGGTGTTTATAAAGTCAGCAATAAGGCACAGAAAAAAAGATCCGACACCAGGATAGGACAGACAGACGCAACAACACTGTCATCCCCTATGTATCTGTTGTATCAGAAAAACTCAGGAGAGTTTTCTCCAAGCATGACATCCCGGTGCATTTCAGACCCAGCAACACACTCAGACAAAAACTGGTTCAGCCGAAAGACAAAACGCCAAAACACAGACTTAACAATGTGGTGTATGCTGTACAGTGCAGCGAGGAATGCCCAGACCTCTACTTTGGAGAGACCAAACAGCCACTTCACAAGCGTATTGCACAACATAGAAGAGCCACCTCCACAGGACAAGACTCAGCTGTCCATGTGCATCTTAAGGATAAAGGACACTCTTTCGAGGATGGCAATGTTCACATTTTGGACAGAGAGGACAGATGGTTTGAAAGAGGAGTGAAAGAAGCCATCTATGTCCACTGTGAGCGACCATCTTTGAACAGAGGCGGGGGTTTACGACACCAACTCTCTGCCATCTATAATCCAGTTTTGAGATCCCTTCCCAGACGCCTTAACGCCCACTCACATCCTGGGCCATCTGATCTCAGGAATTTGCATGATAAGGTGGGGCCAGGTTTCACAATGAACCCACCCGAAACTCTGGCTGATTGGGCCCCACACCCAATTTCACACCTTGGCTCAGGTGATTAGAGGATCATCAGGGGGTCCTTTTGTCCCTGTCTGAGTGGTGTCCCAGAAACGATGTGGGCTTCATAGATAATTGGCAAACCTTCTGGAGGAAACCTGGTCTTGTTAGGAGAGATGGCATCCGTCCCACTTTGGATGGAGCAGCTCTCATTTGAGAGCTGCATTCATCTCACCTGAAACCCTGGCTGATTGTGACCCACACCTGTTTTCACACCTTGGCTCATGTGATTAGGTAGAGGATTGTTACGGCCAGAGGCCTTGGAGGCCTTACTCCTTCCCTTACGCCTAGCAGAGGGGGTCGTAACAAGGATCATCAGGGGGTCTTTTGTCCCTCTTTGGGGGGAAACTCCCACTGGGTTTAAATCTGGGACTCTCCGCTGTTTGACTCCAGAACTGAAGAAGCTTCTCAGATGAGAGGTGAAACGTCTTCAAGCAACTTAGAGAAGTCCAGACGCTTTTCTTTCCAAGTCTTAACAAAGAGATGAATAGTTATAGACAATTCCACAGTGTCGCAAATGTCACGTGAAACATGACCTCTGACCTCAAGCTTACTGTCATTCAACCTTATCTGACATTTTTAAGAGACTTTCAGGTGATGCACCTATGCTATCAGTTTGAAAATCCTGGGCCTGCTAGCTGCCTGCCAGGCTTAACCTCAGCTTTTGTCTGTGTTCAAGCATCTTATCAGCTGATCACTGAGTTCAAAAGACAGTTGCACAAAAGACAGTGACTGATGTCAGACTGATGTCAATGATTTTCATTTCACACACAGTCAGTGATATCCTGAGCTGAACTGACAGCAGCATTTACCGTTTAAACCTTTGAGGAAATGCTTTTTATTCTTCTGTGAGATATTTTTCATTTTTAGGTATTCTCTTATCACGTTTAGACACAGGGATCACATTTTAGACATGAACACAACTACTAATGTTGATATGATAATTTAAGAAAAAACATGTTTTATCATCTTAGAGTAAGATTTTTTAATTATTTTGATCACCATAACTGTGAAAATCCCACATATTATCATGAATCACTCTCACATCAACTCATCGTTGCATAGTAAAATCCCCTATCTATCAATACCAGTGGGAATTACAGTGATAGGACAGATGATATTTCCTCAGAAACCCTAAAAAACTCCCCATCTTATTAGGCCTGTTTAGCTTGTCCAGCTGAAAAATCACAGTTATGGTTAAAAAACACAGTTTACCATATTAAACACACTTTAAAAGGCAAACTCCTCATATTTGGTAGAATCTTTTCTGACATCTCCTGGGTTACCACAAGCAACATTTAGTCTGTATCTCTGGTGTTGATTTCAGACACTGACGGGCTGCTATTGATCTCTGTTAGAGTGTCGTACATGGTGAAAAATAGCACTAAACGAGTACCAGTCATGTCAGATGCGGTAACAACGCATCTTATCTAAGCAAGAGCTTGCATGAAAATAGGTCAGCTGATAGATTTAGCACATGCTGCTTGATCAAAGCGAGACATAACTGAGATAAACTGCAAGCTGCATTTAGGTGCTTTCAACCTCGTCGTGTTCTGTTTTAAGAATAAATGAAGAGAATAGTAACTGCTGTCTTCAAAGATAAGATAAGATAAGATAATTCTTTATTGTTATTGCACAGTCATACATAGTACAGTAGTACAATGAAATTGGAAAAACTGTCCTACGTCGGCACTACATATAACACAACACGACACGATATGACACATCACAACGCAACAAACAACACAACACAGTATATTAACTTGGTATAAAAAAGAAGAATAAGTGTATGTGTATTGCACACTGTTATTATTGCACATTAATTGTTATTGCACCTTGTTATAAATATAAATATTATTATTGTTATTGTTTTAAACATTGTTACCTCCCCCCTAAAAAGTCCAGGGAGGTATCCAGTCAGGTCAGCTGTTTGCATTGATCAGGGCTATTGCCCTGTTGTAAAAGCTGTCCTTGAGTCTATTTGTTCGGGACCTCAGCAGCCTGAACCTCCTGCCAGACGGCAGCAGCTTAACCACCCGGGTGTGTACAGTCCCGTAGGATGCTGCGTGCCCTCTTGAGACAGCGAGTGCTGTACAGGTCCTTCAGGGAGGGAAGAGGATGTCCAATGATTTTTTGGGCCATGTTGATGACCCTCTGGAGTGCCTTTCTGTGTGCTGTGGTGCAGCTGGAGAACCACACACACAATATGTCAGCACACTTTCAATGGAGCAGCGGTAGAAGACGGTCAGCAGCTCCTTCTTCAGGTCCATTTTTCTGAGGATTCTCAGAAAGTGGAGACGCTGTTGGGCCTTCTTTAAGACCGCAGAGGTGTTAGAGCTCCATTGGAGGTCTGTGTCTATGTGCACACCCAGAAACTTGAAACTGGAGACCCTTTCCACGCACTCCCCGTTGATGCTGACAGGCTGCAGCTCGGACTTCCTCCTTCTGAAGTCAACTACCAGTTCTTTTGTTTTGGTGGTATTGAGGTCCAGGTTGTTGTCTGCACACCAATCTGACAGCCTCTGAACTTCAGCTCTGTACACTGTCTCATCTCCCCCTGAGATGAGCCCCACCACGGTGGTATCATCTGCAAACTTGATGACTGTGTTGTCTGGGTGGGAACTAACACAGTCATGTGTGTACAGAGTGTACAGTAGGGGACTCAGTACACAGCCTTGTGGAGAGCCAGCACTTCATAATACAGCAGCAAGAAACTCAGACAGAAACTAAGTTTTTATAGCTTACAATGTATTTTTGCATAAGTTCTCTGAAGACTCTGCAGTAGTTGGCCTCATCACTGATATCACCACGATAAAATAACACTTCATGCACATCTCTCTCTCTGTATGTACTTCACGAACAGTTTCTCAAATCTAAGGCTGGGCAAAACGATTATTTTCCTAATCGATGAATGTAGAGATTAATTTTTCGATGCATCGATTAATCTAACGATTCATTTTTCGATCCGATTCAATTTCGATTTGATTCGATTAACGATTTTTTTCCCCATTATTTGACTTGTATAGCAATTTCACATTTACTAATTCATGTATATAAATGAAAAACACAAATTTATTCATTTGAAGACCTTTTAATAAAAAAAAAATTGCAAAATAAAGTTGTAGAGGTCGTACAATCAATACAATAGAGATAGCATTTAACAAGAAATGAAATGTGCAAACATATATAAAATTAAGGAAAAGTTAACAAAACATTTCAAATAAATAGCAACAATGGTGTCTTTAAACAAACAAAATGTAACATTCACTTTGCTTTCTGCCAAAAAGTGCTCTTCATTCACAAAACAAAATCCACAATAACATTGTACTACAATCTTCTGTTTTTAACAAAAAATTAAATGTTTTGCAAAACAAATATAACAAAGGAAATCATAGCAAAAAATTTATAATATACAAACAGCAGCAATGGCGTCTTTGAACAAATAATGAAATGACAAGTTACCCCTAAGTAGGACTCTGTGACCAGACTTGTCCAAGCATCAGTGGTAAGGGAGATTTTGGATGTGGCCTTTTTTAGTTCTTTCCTTAGTTTCTCCACTGAAGTTTCATACTTTCTCTCCATCATGCTTGTAAAATGACGCTTAGATGGCAGAGTGTAACCTGGTTGGAAAGTGGTCAGCATTTCTTTGAATCCCTCACCCACAGCAAGTGGTCTCTTGTCTTTTAAAATCATAGATAAGACGCTCTCAGTAAGTACAGCCACCTCCTGGGGGGTGCATGGTGTACTTCTTCTCTGACAGTAGTCCTCCAGACTTTTCTGTTTATTCCTGAAATCATAAATCACACACAGCACACAGATGAATTCGAATAATTACAAAATAATTATATGGAAAGCATAATATCAAAATAATTTGATAAGGATCTGGTTTAGATAGATAGATAGATAGATAGATAGATAGATAGATAGATAGATAGATAGATAGATAGATACACACATACTGTTATGCCATGTGCTTTCATAGCATAACAGTAAGAGGTTAATAATAATCCCCAATGTTGAACATATGATATGCAGTAATCATGATGGCTGGAAAAGATAACGTTTAAACAGCCATAGCTGATGGCACTTTTACTGGTGCACTGCTTTCTAGTCATTAGATGGCATAACTTTGACCTATAAGATCAAGCTGGAGAAGCATTATGTATAAAAACAGCGTTCAAATAGGATGAAACACATTAAATTTGACAAATCAAGAGTTCATTGTCATTTTGCTTTTGCAAGCACTTTAACAATGTTGTAATAGTGTCCACGACGGCTACGTTTAGCAGGTGGTGCATTATCCTTGTTAACATTTCTCCTGCGGCCAATTCGCTGTCTCACATTTTTGTCTTTCGCCGATTCTGATAATCAGCCTGCGTGCATTCCGACTCATTTTGCCAGCATGGGCCACAAACAAAAAAACAATAACAACTAAACAGCAGCTGCTATATGTTACTGCTAAGCAGCTTAAATGAGTTTTGCATTTACGGAGGTTGGGTGTTTATCTGTGTCTATGAGTGAGTGTACGTCTACGTGGGGGGGGTCTGGATGAATTAACAGGTAAAAACTAGCGTTAGTAAAAAAGTTGAAAACTTACGGTGGTTTGTCCTTTGCAGAAGCTGCTCCTGGATGCCGTCGTTTGAGGTGCTGGTGCATAGGTCGTGCTTTTATGATAGGCCATTTCCACCTCACAAAGCCGGCAAACGACTGAATCACTTCCTTTTCTGTTAAAATATCCCCATACTGTAGAACTGCGTGTCCGGGTGGAGTGATTTAAGTTCACTGCAACTGCCTCACTCATGATTCTGCTACTCGCTGCCGCCATGTCTTTTTTTTGAAAGTGATGACGCATCGACGCAGATTTTTTTACGTCGACGCGTTGTCCCAGCCCTACTCAAATCTCTGTTTGCCACCAACATGTAGCCACACATCTGAACGCTTATTGATTTTCTCTCCTGATATTTAGACTGTAGTGTTGATATTTTAACCGCTGTTTACCAGTCTGCCTTTGTGTTCAGCGCTGGCGGCCACTGTTTTTTTTTTTTTTTGTATTCAAATGGCTTCTGAAAAGAAACTCTCACGTCTGCTGTTAAATACTGAAGAAGTTAAAACTTTTTAAATTATGTTTTGTGAATTACCAAACACTTAGCTGTGTCTCTAATTAAACCTCTGTAACATTACTCTTCTTTACTTCAGCAGCATCAGGTAATGCTCATATGTTGATTCATTGTTTTCTTCCATTTTTGTTCTATTGCAGAATATGTTTAAGGTTATCTCCTATAAAAAGCCAGGCCAGAAAAATCTCCTTCATATTTTTCTGTATTTTATCTAATTTGCTACAAAGGCAACTGATGTGATATTTACACCTTTGATAAAGTCTCACAAGTGTCAGCTTTCTTTTTATGGATATATAAATATGGATATGTACTGATAAGTGATCAGAATTATAATATTTTTATTCAAATTGAATCGAATTGAATCATGGATTGAATTAAATCGGGATCCTGTGAATTGATTATAGAAATCAGTGACGATACCCAGCCCTACTCCCCCCCCCCCCATCTGCCTGACAGTGTGGAAAAAATACCCAATCAGCCTTTTTAGATGAGGGTAAAAACCTAAAACTAAAAGCAGGAGACCATTTAAAAAAATCACAACTAAGAATGTTTTGAATTAAAATCTTTTTGTTGAAAGTTTACACCTTAAATGATGATAAATGCATTTTATTTTTGAACTCATCTATATCCCGTGAAGACACATTGATCAAGGGGATGAAAGTTGGCACTGTGATGGTAAAAGAAGAAGATATCATTGATCTGTTTGTTGTCCTTGAGGAGGCAGTAATCCTGTCTGATCTGAAGGGTGTCCCTATTCAAAGTATAAATAACAGAACATCTATAGAAATGAAAATGTAAATATAAGATCTGAGATCAAACAGGTAAATGGATGTTGGTTGGCTCATAGAATTACTTACTTAAGAAGTTTATACACAAAAAAATGTAGAAGAAGAGAGTCTATTTCTTAAAAACTGCAAGGCAGCGCTTGGATATATATGTTGAAAGAACATGTTATAATTTTAAACACGATTTCACTTTAGTTTTTAATTTTTAGAGGAATTAAAACATAACTAGGTTCAGCTTCACTAGCCTGTAGATGAAGCAATTACAGAGAAACACCAGAAGATGACTAAAGAAATCATCAATGACAGCTGAATAGAGACAATGGGGCAACGGTGAAACGGGAAAGGAGAGAGGTTTCAGTCATTTGTTTCAAAGAAATGACCACAGGTGTGATTGTGAAGCCTTACAATCTCTTTCGATTAGATCTCCATTTAATCAAGAAAGCGAAGAAAAGCCACAGAAGTGGCGACTCATAGAACTTTATAGTCAAAGTCAAATAAACTTTATTGTCATCTCTGCTATACCCAGTGCAGCAGAGAGACAAGACGACAAGGCTCTGGTTACATCAGTGCAAGAAAACCAAATAAATATATATAAGAGGAGTAAGAAAATAAATATAGGGAGACCGGGGATAGTTGTAACGTGGGTCAGTTGTAACACTTCCAATTTCTCCAATCAGGGCTAAGTTTCAAATGATGTGACTCATCCTGTGCATGCCCAATTCAGTTCTGCTATCACGTGAAAAATCAGCACATTTTGTCAAACACAGATAATTTAACATGAAAAAAAGTAATTTGTATGCCAAAAAGTAAGTTTTTCTACTTTATTTCAATTTCTAATAGCATTGTCTGCTTTGCAGTTAAACTCATCAAACTTAAATTATGTTATTTGTATGTCTATGGGGATATATTCTGTGTAGGTCTTTAGTGCTAATGTTTTAGCCGTTGGCTGTAATGCTAGCTAGTTCATGGCTATAGGAGTCGGGGTTAGTTGTAACAGCAACAGTCTGGGTTAGTTGTAACAATAATGCAGATGTTACAACTTACCACACTATTACTTTAACTTATATTAAACAAGTTGGGGCAACGACATCAGCAGAGAGAGGTTCACTGGTCGCATTTGTATATGTGGTTAATGCCATTAACGACACAATTCCTCCACTGTTTGTGTTCCCACACATACATTATGCAGCCCACTGTGTCAGAGATGGACCAGTAGGAAGTACTGGTAGTGGAAATAAATCAGGATGGATGCAAGAAACAGATTTCCTCATCTTTCTGAAGCACTTTGCAAACCACACCAAGGTAAGCCATGATAAAAAGTAATGGAATTGCGATGCTGGTGAACAACTACATTTTTTCAGCTTCATTGTTATGTTCAAAATTGGTGCAAGAGTTGTAGGTTATAATGCCCACTGAGCCAATGAGGCCAAACTCAAGGAAGACCAACCAAAATTAATGAAATATTCAGTTGCAGAAAATTCCATAATTTGTCTTTTTGGGGGGTTGGAATATGTTCAAAAGCTAGATTTCTGCATTCTGTCACACACACACACACACAGCTACATAAATGGCTCTAAGTGCATTCATGTATTGAATAAACAAAGATTACATGTTAATGTTTTGTTAGTACCCTTATTTCATTGTGTTACATTTCACCCCAGGATATGTTACAACTAACCCAGACTATGGGGTTAATTGTAACATTTCACTCTTTGTGTTTGAGACCATACCATGCAATGGGTAATTGTGCTGCAGAGAAAATAGCTGCACTATTTAATAGCAGAGACATGTAAATACTTTGGATTACATTTTGAATCCACTACCTTAAAAGAGCTTCACTTTACAGACAGAAATGTCAAAAATGTTACAACTATCCCCGGTCTCCCCTACGCTTAAGTCTAAATGATCAAGAGAAACTACAATTTACAGTTTAGAGTGGTTTAAAGTGACCAGTCTAGCAGCTTGTAAGCATGAGATTTCTTGAAGGTAAAAATTGTCCAAGCGCTGAGACAGTCCCACTCGGCCAGACTCTGATAGTTTTTTGGCAGACCTTGTGCGTTTCAGCAGTAATGTATTCGCGGGCAGCAGCATCACAGTGGCGTGATCAGATGAGCCGATTAGCAGGCGTACAGCTGCTGTAAACTTAATTCAGGCGGATTTGGAATTTGGAGTGACTGTCGTGAGAATTGCTTGGTTGAAGTCGCCGGGCCACAATAACGAATCCTTCCGGGTGCGCAGTCTGGAGCTTGTTGACAGCTTGAGAAAGCTTGACTTTTATTCATCTCAGCAGCTGAACATAAGTGCCCTTTTGATCTTCCATCTGTTCGATGAGTGCAATCCGTCATATATCGCTCTGCAGCTTAAAGCCTGCTGCGCCGTGTCTTACTCACACGCTACAGTTCAAAGTGACGGACATCGCTTTCTCGCTTCCAGTGTGTGCGCAGTTAGAATAAATAGCCTTATTAGGCTGCTCGTTAATGCCCAGCACTGCTCACACATCTTATTTGCACCACCAGTGCAACAGTTTCCTCGTATATTTAAAGGCTTTACTTTGTAGCTCTCTGTGATCCTGTCTCTCAGTGACGTGTGCGGCGGTCAAACGGTCGTTCACGCGCACAACACAAAAACAAAACGCCTGCTTTTATGTGAGCGCGCACAGAGAGAACCACAAAGTCTGCGCGGAAGGTTTTTAACGTCCGCTCCTCACACCGTCTCTGACTGAATGTTTTGGTTTCTGGAGCCAGCAAATAAAAATAAAATGTTTTGTTAACGCGCTCCAGAATCTGAGCAGAAATGATGGTTTCCTAAACTGTTAATCTACAGAGAGCGCGGACAGGTCACGTGGTTTACTTACACGCAAGTTTACAAATCTAACAAGTTTACAAATCTAACAAATACGAACAAACCTCTTATGTTAGTTCAAACTCACCTGCAGACACAGACGGTGAGTCCAGCTGAGACGCTCCAGCAGCTATTTCCGCCTGATGATCCGACTCTTCAAAGTTTGCTATATATCCAGAGGATACTGAGATTTACCGAGAACAGAACATCCAAATTTAATCCTGACGGCGAGTTTAAAGAGGAGTTTTTCATTAAAGCTGAACGTTATTTAGGGTGAAAACAGATGCGTTTGTGTTCAGTGACAGGGCTGCTTGTCTTTTGAGGAAGAAAACAGACTGAGGGTGGGGACATAACACGTCATAAACACAAAGGGGCTCATTTCACTGAATTAAAGGTTTGGATTCAGAGCTGATCAACAACAAAACTGATTACTAATCTACCATCAGTCACATTAAGATCACCATAGAAGCTGTTTAATAGAATAAACAGGAGTCAAGCTCAGATTTAGGTGGCTCTCCTCTGACTATGACCTTGATGTAGGAGAAACCTTCCATCATACTGACAGTGGCCCACATTTGATTGGCTCTATCCTGAGAAAATGAACATGTCTGCGAAGAAATGTGTGGCTGAAAACCCAAACAACATCTGCAATTACAGTGTAAACCAGTGGTGTGAAATATGAGGCTCACAGACCTGAACCAGCCCACCAACAGTGAAGTGAAAAATCATGTATGATTTTTGTTCCAAATCAGAGTAAGTGGAGTGCTGCTACTGAGACATGCTTTCCATTCATAAAGAGAAATTAAACTCAGGTTAGTTCAGAGTTTCACATTCAACACGACAGCAGAGGCATGAAAAACACAGAGTGAGCTTACAGAGCAGACACAGCAGAGACGTTTCCTCCATCCTGCTGCTCAATTATATCAGACCAACTCTGAGATCAGCTCACAGTCACATCAAGCAAAACCGTCCTTTTTCACATTCTTGTATGTAGACTGGCTGTCAGTGTTGTGGTTTCCTCTAGAAATGCACAAAAGCAAACATCAGCACCTGTGTAATGACTTCACTGTCTGTCCAAACCTCAGGCATGTGCTCTTTTTGACAGAGTAAAATAAATGACTATGACTATGTTACTGAAAGGACTGAGTTTATCAATTGTGTTACAGATTTAAAGAAACAAGTTTTGTCTTCTTGTAGTTGACAGCAGGAAGTGAGCTGGAGGTGGTTTTGTTACTGTCGACTTCTCTCTGTTTCAACCACTAACATGTGGTCAGAAACTGTGTGGATGCACAACATTGAACTCCATCACGCAGTTTTTTGTGACTTATGTGCCGTGGCTCCAACAGGTTGGGAAACACTGGTTTACATGAACATAACTTTAACATAACATGAATACTTCTATATATATAACTTCTATGACTACACTGCATGTTCCTGCTCAGAACTCCAAACAGTTTGTACAGTGGCTTGCCCCTTGAACTTTTTCACATTTTGTCACATTACAGCCACGAATCAATTTTATTGGAATTCCACGTGAAAGACCAACACAAAGTGGTGCACACGTGAGAAGTGGAACGAAAATCATACATGATTCCAAACATTTTTTTTTACAAATAAATAACTGAAACTTGGGGTGTTTGTGGCTTTTTGTATTTGGCAGAAGTGAGCTGCAGTTTGATCACTTTTGTTAGCTAACAGACTTTCTGTGAACCCTTTAAATGTTTACTATACATGTTGTTACAGCTGTAATCTCACTGAAATCCAGCTGAACACTTCCCAGTTGACACTTCCCTTGGTTGTGTGTTTGGGATCATTGTTTAAATGTTGGGCCTAATTTCATCTTCATCAGCCTGGTAGAAGCTTCCTGCTTAAAGGTCACACAGAGTTGACAGAAAACATTTTCTGTATTACTGAATCTCAGCAATAACTTTGTGTTGTCTTATTTTGATTGTTGTTGATTTCATTTCATTTGAAACATTTAAGGTCTTCACTTCCAAAGCAGTGAAATAAAAAAAAAAACTAAACTAAACTAAATAACTAAAATTAGCTGTGATGTCAGTAAGTACACTCCCGTTCCAATTGTAGAAGAGTTGCTCTGCGTTCTTGGGAAGTCGGGACTCCTGTGTCAACTTACGAAGTCTGGAATAGTGAAAAGGTGAGTACGGACTCTTGTACATGAGTATTGAGAAACGGCCTAACAGTCTGCAGTCTATGAACTAACCTCACCAAACCCAGCTAACAATGTTAGCTCGGTGATGAGCATTCATCATTAATAGTAATAAAAATCACACAACAATAATACATCGAAGATACTGAAGTTTCGCCCATCCCATTCTTCTTCTGAAATGGTGTCGGAAATAGATTCCTGCCTGTGCACTGCTGGCTCTGGGTCCATTGTGTGACTGATGCCACCAACATTAACAGGACACTTACATTACAGCCTTTATTGCTCGTTTTGTTTGGATTTACAGTAATCAGAATCAGAGAAACTGTATTAATCCCAAACTGAAATTGAGTTTAAAAATAATTTCTTTTTAAAAAAAAGAAAGAGTCCTGGGTTGTACTTGAACATGGGCTGGCCGCTCTCAGCCCTGCGATATATGACTACATACATGCTCAGCCAACTGAGCTAAACCTGTGCCTGCATTAAACTGCATTTAATCGCCAAAATTGGAGAAGGGAGAACTGACTCCCTCTTCCCGCGCCACCACACCCACCCACACATGCAGGGCCTTGGGGTGCAGGTGTGTCACCAGGGTGCAGGGGAGGCATCCTCCCTCTGTCCCCTTCTGGCCGCCTGTGCCTCAATTTTATTCCACAACTTAGACATCCACATTACTCACCCTCTCATAACACATACATATAGGGCCTTTTGGGTGGGCACAGAGGACAGTCTGTGTATTGAAAATCACCTCTGGCGCTGGTGCCCATTTCTCAATTTTAAATCCATGTAGACATTGAGGGTTTCCAGGAGGGGCTGTGCTGACACCTGCTGCTCTCCCGTGTTTTAAATTTAGAACAGCACGCAGCAACACTACATACGAGCAGGTGGAGGGAGGTTTGGGGTCTTCACACACCCCCGTTCTCTGTTAGCCATCAGGGCTGGGCGGAGGTGTTGGCCGTCCGGTTGGGTTCTGGGATGCGAGCCTCTCTGCTACTACTGAGCCGGGGGCGATCTGCTTGTCTCCACCTCAGGGGAAAGGGTAACATCTCCTGGGTTAAAGTAAAGTAAATCCGTTGGGCATCTTTCCAAACGGGAAGGGAAAAAAAAACAAAAAAACCCCCAAAAAACCAAAATTGGAGAAGGCATAGAGAGGGGATAGCCTAACATATGGAACAGGAAGTGACCACCGTGTATTCTATTTAGTTCAACAAAGTAACTGTATTCTGAATATCACCTATTTAAATGGTAATGGAACGGAATACAGTTACTCATATTTTGTGTTTTAAATACATAACACTGGTACATGTATTCCGTTAATCCCCAACACTGCCTATTAAAACAGGTTAATATTGGAGGGGAGTTAAAGGGATCTGCTGGATTAATAGTGGCCTCCTTGCTGTTCGTCAAACAAAAATAAAACATAAAAAACAACAGATTTAGGATTCACAGCAGCCTCCAGCTCAGTCTCCTGCTGCTGTTCCAGTTATTTTAGTTTTCATTCCCAGATTTCAAACATTCCTAGAACTGGGAATAAAAGAAAGAATGTCCAACCCACCTACATGTATACTTACCCTCAGCAGGCAGTAGGACGTCATCCAGAAACTTATCTTAAAGCAAAATGTGGAACAACATTTGATAACAGTTCAGTTCCTTTTGTTTATTTTGCCCCAACAAAGAGTCACATTTAAACAAAGAATGTTCAGATTCATCCAGTAACACAGCGGTCCCCAACTCCCGGGCCTCGGACCGGTACCGGTCCGTGAGTCGTTTGGTACCAGGCCGCGAGAGTTGAGGCGCAGGTGTGAAATGTATAGTTCTCAGGGTTTTTATCGGTTTTCAGCCTTATTTTGTTACTGTTTTGATCGTTAACTCGGTTTTCCTGGGTCTTTTCACGTGTGTTATGAATAAATCTTCTTTTTTTCGGTACCGGTACTAGTTTTATTTTGTTGTATTTATCCGCGACACCTTAAAGGCCGGTCCGTGAAAATATTGTCGTGCATAAACCTGTCCGTGGCGCAAAAAAGGTTGGGGACCGCTGCAGTAACAGGTATTCATCACATGTGGGAGAGATACAGAAAAATGTGTGTTTATATGATGTATTTTCAGTCTGGTAATCCTTCATCAACAATAAAAACATTTTCACTCTGAATAACTAACTATAAACATATCACAACATATAGACATTAAGTAGTTTTTCATTTGCTAATACCCAGTATTAGCAGTAGATGGCAGCAGACTCTGAAGGCCTTTATAAACCACAAAACTAACGTCATGTCTATGTTCTTCTTTGTGTTCGTTGTCTCTGTGTTTCACATTTAAAATACATGCTATCTGATGGAAGCATGATTAACTGTGGTTCTATAATTTTTTGGACTGGATCAGGGGAGCTGTCCAGTTTGAGCACCTCGGGGCGACTGTTGCTGTGATCTTTTTATTTGCCATACAAATGGAACTGAATTGACTGAGTTGAATTATTTCAATCAAACAATTAATTCAATTAAACTGACTAAACATGATGAAATGTTTTCTTTTTCATCAAACCAAATTTCACGATTTTGAGTTTGAAAGCACAGAATGCTTTTAATTTAATAATGAAACAGTTCATTGGGTTTCTGAAAACTGTCATATGAATTGCTGCTTGTAACTCACACAATGCAGCGATGCTCATGCTGTTTATAGTCTGTGGTTGCAGTTAATTTGTTTGTTTCCTATCTGAACTGAAGACAGATGTTTTATCAGTCCATTCAAATTTTCCATCAGTCATCTTCATGAAACCCACAGGACAACACGAGAAGAGCAGCTGGACTCCACTGGCTGGACTGGTCGACTACTTTGGAGATTGGAGTAAATGACCTCTGGCTCCAGGAAATCTGAGCACACAAACATGCACAGCTCAACCCACAGCTCTGTACAAAACCAAACCTATATGCAGTTAAATCGCAACAAAACAACAAAAGAACTGTTGAGTGTCATCAAAATGAAACATTATTGATCAAAGCTCAGACAGTTTAAATAATATAAATGTTATTTTTAGGGCAGAGTGTTCATCTTTCGAAAACTCATTGTCCTTATCAATGTCAAAATGCCATGAATGAAGCTCAGTACTTCCTCCAGCATTTTCACATTAAAAGTTTTTCAGCCTTTCTGTCATAAATTAACTTTTAATTTGAAAGAAAGCCAGCAGGAAATGCTTAGGTTTAGTAGTTCATGGAAAAGAAACAATGAGCCTCAGCAGAGTGCTGACTGTGTTTCTGTCACCCAAACTTTATCTTATAGTTACTCACCCAGAAACCGCAGATCAGGACCTGCTCTATGTTTATGCTACAGATACATTTCCTGGTCACTTTAAAGGATCATTTCAACCTTTTAGAAAAAAAACCTAATCATTTTATAGTGAAGAATAACTGTACCTGCAGGTCTGTTTGCTCTGAAGCCAATTTGTTCATAACTAGTTCACACTTCGGAGTAGGCTGCAGGTTTTTACAGGTTGTACTGGCAGCCTTTTTGTTCAATTCTTACAATGAAAAGTAACATAACAGAGAACAAAACTGATAACCGAATGGAAACTAAAGCTTTTTCCTAATTCATCTGACCCTAACCTTTGACCTAAGATCTTGAAGAATTATATACGAAAACTGTGTATTTTATTATCTTTACCCATATGATTGGAGCACAACTGGCAGAAATCTACAGGGAGTGCAGAATTATTAGACAAATGAGTATTTTGTCCACATCATCCTCTTCATGCATGTTGTCTTACTCCAAGCTGTATAGGCTCGAAAGCCTACTACCAATTAAGCATATTAGGTGATGTGCATCTCTGTAATGAGAAGGGGTGTGGTCTAATGACATCAACACCCTATATCAGGTGTGCATAATTATTAGGCAACGTCCTTTCCTTTGGCAAAATGGGGACAAAAGAAGGACTTGACAGGCTCAGAAAAGTCAAAAATAGTGAGATATCTTGCAGAGGGATGCAGCAGTCTCAAAATTGCAAAGCTTCTGAAGCGTGATCATCGAACAATCAAGCGTTTCATTCAAAATAGTCAACAGGGTCGCAAGAAGCGTGTGGAAAAACCAAGGCGCAAAATAACTGCCCATGAACTGAGAAAAGTCAAGCGTGCAGCTGCCAAGATGCCACTTGCCACCAGTTTGGCCATATTTCAGAGCTGCAACATCACTGGAGTGCCCAAAAGCACAAGGTGTGCAATACTCAGAGACATGGCCAAGGTAAGAAAGGCTGAAAGACGACCACCACTGAACAAGACACACAAGCTGAAACGTCAAGACTGGGCCAAGAAATATCTCAAGACTGGTTTTTCTAAGGTTTTATGGACTGATGAAATGAGAGTGAGTCTTGATGGGCCAGATGGATGGGCCCGTGGCTGGATTGGTAAAGGGCAGAGAGCTCCAGTCCGACTCAGACGCCAGCAAGGTGGAGGTGGAGTACTGGTTTGGGCTGGTATCATCAAAGATGAGCTTGTGGGGCCTTTTCGGGTTGAGGATGGAGTCAAGCTCAACTCCCAGTCCTACTGCCAGTTTCTGGAAGACACCTTCTTCAAGCAGTGGTACAGGAAGAAGTCTGCATCCTTTAAGAAAAACATGATTTTCATGCAGGACAATGCTCCATCACACGCGTCCAAGTACTCCACAGCGTGGCTGGCAAGAAAGGGTATAAAAGAAGAAAAACTAATGACATGGCCTCCTTGTTCACCTGATCTGAACCCCATTGAGAACCTGTGGTCCATCATCAAATGTGAGATTTACAAGGAGGGAAAACAGTACACCTCTCTGAACAGTGTCTGGGAGGCTGTGGTTGCTGCTGCACGCAATGTTGATGGTGAACAGATCAAAACACTGACAGAATCCATGGGTGGCAGGCTTTTGAGTGTCCTTGCAAAGAAAGGTGGCTATATTGGTCGCTGATTTGTTTTTGTTTTGTTTTTGAATGTCAGAAATGTATATTTGTGAATGTGGAGATGTTATATTGGTTTCACTGGTAAAAATAAATAATTGAAATGGGTATATATTTGTTTTTTGTTAAGTTGCCTAATAATTATGCACAGTAATAGTCACCTGCACACACAGATATCCCCCTAAAACAGCTAAAACTAAAAACAAACTAAAAACTACTTCCAAGAACATTCAGCTTTGATATTAATGAGTTTTTTGGGTTCATTGAGAACATGGTTGTTGTTCAATAATAAAATTATTCCTCAAAAATACAACTTGCCTAATAATTCCGCACTCCCTGTATAAGCTGTATAAACTTGAGATTTTAACATGTGTTCATGCAGACTGCGATTTTTGGAAACTTTACAAATCAAATCAAATCAAATCACTTTTTATTGTCACATCACATGTGCAGGTACATTGGTACAGTACATGTGAGTGAAATTCTTGTGTGCGAGCTTCACAAGCAGCAGAGTTGTGCAACATACAATAACGTAAAACAAGCAAAATATAAGAATGTCTAAATCTGAAACTAATAAATATATGTACAATATATATATATATGCATACAGTATATGCATTTACTGCTTCATTGTGATGTTGTATTGAAATCATGACTCATGTGACCCAGGGCCCAGTATAATGTTGTGAAGTTTGAAGAAGATCAATAAAAATGTTGGGTAATATACCATTTTTATGATATTTCTCATTTGGTGTGGCCTTAACCCGATAGTAATCGGTCTAATTCCATCCAAAAACAAAGACTTGTCAAAGAAGAGAAGAGTATCAGCAGTGTGGTGATTCTATATCGGCAACTTTGTATAGCTCTGATGCTGTTAGAGAAGAAATGTGCAGATCACGTCATTTTGGTCATGTGGTGAACATGACTCTAGCTGCCCTGATACCATTTAAAATACAGCAGCAGAATTTCAATGTAGAACAGCAAGTTAGAAACTTAAAGAGATTCAGCTTAAAATAAACAATTTTTAGCTTAAGACCAAGAGCCTCTAAGGCTGGATTCACAATAAAGCCCCACTGTGAGCTGTGGGGGTCTGCAGTGACAAAGCAGAGTGGTTGTACCTCACCTCTCCTCTTTGACTGTTTTTTCTTGTCTTTGATGATGATTCGTCCATAAGTGACGTCTTCCCTCCTCACTGTGGAGTAGACTGCAGCTGGATCGCTCTCTGCACAATAAATACACACAGTGGACATCACTGCAGCTAGAACAGGCGAGAGCTGAAATGAGCTTTCAAACATTGCAGGAAGACACACAAGAATGTAGAAAATATATGATCTGAAATAATGAACTGGCTGTTTGATGGGGTTTGGTTATAATGTTCAGAGAGTTTTGGTGAGAATCTGAGTTTCTCTGGAGTTCTGGGGAGAATTTTTTAAATGTTTAAATCAAGTTATTCCTTTCCTCTTTTCTTTAACTTTCCCTGTAACTTATTTAAAGTGACACTGGACTTCATAAAGATAGCAACATGGACCCTCAGCATATAAAACACTACCTGGGCTCTGTCTGGCTGGCTGCTGTTGATAATTTGAGGTTATGATTTCACTGTATATGACGCCATCTGTGATGTCATTTTCTCTAACTTCTTCTGCATCCTCTGAAATGAAGAAAATGAACAGCAATGTATTTTACTGCTTGGACATAAAAGTGTTGGACATGTTTGTTATTACAAGTTTCAAAATAAATCTATAAAATTATTATTTTTAAAAAATGTAATAATCTTACCTTTGGGTTTTCCACATACACATCGTTTCACCACCAGAACCACTAACATAAGCAAAACCACAGCACACACTGATCCCATAGATGACAACACAGCAATGAGTGATGGAGTGACGGAGGCAGATGTAGGTGGAGGTGTGGTGGTGTGATTGTGATTGTCTAAAATAAAGCAAACACAGTCATTAAAGGACTGGATTCAAATCCAAATGAGATGCTGTGGCACGACCTCAAACAGGCTCTTCATTCTCAAAACCACTCCAATGTGTCTGAATTCAAGCAATTCTGCAAACACGAGTGGACCAAAATTCCTCCACAAGCATTTTGTATTTACCCATTTTATCTTTGATTAAAATTAAAATTGTTTGATAAAGTGAAACATTCAAGTGTGACAAATATGCAAATAACTAAGAAAAATGAGGAAAGGGGAAAAGAACTGAGGTGACAGTGCATATACCTACTTGAAAAGTAGACTAGATCGATTACATATGACACTTCTATCAAAGTCATGCGACTTTCACAAAATGCTGCAGCATCTCGTGTTCCTGGAGAAATTACAGGGTCTGAGAAAATCGCTCATGTGCATCCATCCACCAAACCAGAAACAGACATCCTGTGAGATAAACCTGACACAGTTTCCTCCTCATGTTTACTTACAAGTAATAAAGAAAGAAAATGTAAAATAAAGGCATAGATAACAAAGAAAGCTATAACCAGAAACCACTGTGGCTTCTACAGAAAGCACTGAATATGAGTCACATCCACAAAGCAGTCCACATGTTAAAGTAGTGAAGCATGAAGCCAGGGTGTCTTTTCTTTCATTGTTATCGACCTTTACAGAATTATATGTGGTTTTCAGTTGGTCTCAGTCTTCAATTAATATTTTTTTCTGTTTGAAGCAGAAAATCTTCTTTTTTTGAGTGTTGTCAGCATTTTAAAATACTTTCACCATGACAACAAATGCTGCAGACCTAATCTTCGTGTCAGTGATAAATAGGTCCAAACCCTCGCTGATCAATCAGTACTTCAGAAACAAGATCTGTAAGATTCCACAGACCACTGGAGCAGACAAATGGTCTTCATTGTACATTGATAGGCAAGGAAGCAAGAAATCGAGCAAGAAACAACTTTATTCCAGCATTTTTAAAATCTTATGGCTTAAATCCTAAACCTGGTTAGAAAACAATGCAAAGGCTGGCTTCCTAACCTGTTTTTATTGGAGACTCTGTCTCCTGAATTTGTTCTTTACTTAATATTATTAAAGATATTTATTGATAAAAATAATTGCTGAGTGTCCTGAACAATGACCCGGCCCTTCAGAAAAATAACTCCTTAACTCTTAGTTAAGTTTTTGTTATTTTTTTGAGACTTCTACACCATTTTTAAGGAAATAGAGTTTAAAAAAATACCAGACGCTAGCAAATATAATAAAAATTCAAATATGCAAATTAATATAGATTTGTTTTATTTTAAATTCTGTTAGTAGGTTAAATAAACACTCCATTTTCAAAAAAAAAAAAAAATCATGTTTCAAGTTTTAAAATGATGAAGCGGGCAGTATGAACACACATGGAACTCACCTGGCAAAGAAAAGGCCAGAGAGCCAATGAGGACGCAGGAGACAATCCACATTTCAGTGCTGAGCTGCTGCTGAGGTTGTGATCAGTGTCTGCACGATAGAGGAGGACTGAGTAAGACGGGCTTAGACTCTGTATTTACAAAACACCCAGAGCTCACTTTTAGTCTACAAACAGCTGTGAGGGAGGAGCCAGTTTATTAGGAACACCTCTTTCACTCATTGCACTCAGACGCAGGCCTGGGGTCAGCTGTTGCCTGCTGTGAGTGAAGAAATGATGCTAAACTTTTTTACTCTGTTTTGTTTTTGACACTTTCAATAATTCTGCAGCGCTCTGAAAGAACACTTAGATCAAAGAACTGATAATATTTGGGTATATAAATGTGCATATAATATTCTGTGCTTCAAGACATCACTTAAACAAATATTAAAGAAAAGTGATAGTCCCTGTTTAGATTTCATTATATTATATTTTTTAAGGAATGATCCACCCTGCATGACTGCCAATGTTTTGCATGCAGGGCCGACACAAATGATGGTTACTCATGTGCAGGCAACATATGCAGGACATTAAACTCTTAATCACAGATTCCACTGAAAAATTCATCCGGATCAGGAGAAGTGTGTTCTAGATCCAGCAGCAACGTGAAGAAGAGCTGCAGTGTGTGTGCCCAGAATGTGCAGGAAGACACAGCATGCATATAACAAGTGCAAGAAGTACAGATGCAACACACATAGAAGAAATGTGTTATACAGTCAGCATGAATAGATTGAATAGATTATTCTTCTATTTATGTTTGCCAAGGATAAACATAAACATAAACAAAGTCAGAGTGCTGCCCCCTGCTGGCTGTATTTATCCAACCTTTTCATCCACAGTCAGTTCAGTCAGCCTCTGATTCTGATTCGTTACAGCACTGCAATCCAGCTGAACCTGTCCCAAAGAAAGCAAAACACACACTGCGCCATGTTAAAGTAACTGCAGATGAAAACACCGGCACAGTCTACCTTTAACTCCCAGAGGAAACAGCATGACCTGAATCCCCTTATATTTGAAGTACAAATGGTCATAAAACATGTATTTAATCAGTATTAGAGAAGTAGAAGAAGGATTAGAAAACATAGACTCTGTTATGGGGTTGCTTAAATGTGTGAGAGTCTATTTGAATTCTGTTTGATTCATTTAATTTTATCAGCTAATGAACTGTTCAGCGTGAGAGTGAAGACCTTCAAATTCCTCGGCACCAACATCCTCATTGAGCATCTCACATGGACCCATAACACACAGCAGATCATCAACGACTCTTCTTCCCAAAAAGATGAGAAAATTTTGGATTTAACAAGTGCTACAAAGCACTTGTTTTATTATTTTCTATGCTCAGAGTTAAGTTTACTTTGGGTTTAGTTGTTATTTATTATTTATTTAGTTTTGTGAAGGGAACTGGCAAAGCAAGATTTTCATTGCTCTGCGTAACCACTTGTGTTTTTGGTGTATATGACAATAAAGCTTGTGAATCTTGAAGAAATCACAATAAAAATGTAATGATGTCAGCTATGGATCTTTCTTTTGATTAATTTCATGATGCGATGACCTCTGCCCTTTACTCAGCCTTCCTTCTGCACGTGTTCTGGGTTGCTGGTGGGTGGAGCGAGACCCATCAGTCCCAGATTGAAACAGCCTTGCTGGGTGCCGGGAGTAGCAGACAGAGCCACAAACTGCCAGTCTCATTACGTCTGTGACTCAGTATTTTCTAGTTCTGGACATTGTGGTGTTCGTTTTAAAAAAATATTATAATTCTTAGGTTCCTGGTTATTCATTTGCCAAGTTTAAAGTGTGTTTCTGTTAGCCTTCTGTTATTAGTGGCCTTAGTTGTCTAATCTTCTATATTTAGTCAGTCTTGTCCCCGTGTTTACTCTTGTCTCCCCAGTTTCTTTGTCCAGCTTGCGTGTCAGAGTCTCTGTCAGTGTGTTTCCAGTCTTATTTTGATTTGTCTCTTGTCCTGTATGCACTTTGTTCAGGTTCGCTTCCCCTTTGTCGTTATGTCTGATTTGTGTCTCCTGTGTTTCTACTTTTCCCATCCTATCGTTATCATGTGTATATCAGTCTCCCTCTGCTTGTTACTGCATTTTTCATGTTCTCTTGTTTATGCCAAGTTCCTTGCTTACAAGAGTCCTTGTTTCTAGTTTATCTTTTGTTTGCTACTTTTAGTGTTTCTTTGTACTTTATTTTTTAGTTCCGTTTCACAGCAAATAGAGCTGTTGCTTAAGTTATTTACTTCCTCCTATGTGTTCGGGTCCTACCCTTGCCTGCCACACTGACAAACTTGACACCAGTGAGCTTTGATCTGTTGAAAGGCGCATCTAGTGGTCATACTGGTACACATCATAAGTGATGTTTCCTGGGTTCTATGGGTGTTTCGGGCCTCTCAACATTACACGTCCTTACCTAGATGATCCAGCCCTGTCCCAGCAGCTTTACCCAATCACCACCACTTGTAACCCACAGCCAACTGGCAGCTGTCTCTTCTGCTCCTGTTGGAGTCCTGGTGGCTATACTTTTGTATGGTCCCCTCAGAACACCAGACTGAGCTTTACTGCTGGGCTTTGGGGATCAACTAGCCAACAGGATGGAGCCAACCGTGCTTCCACTGGTCCTTTATGAGCCTGGGCCAGCTTCCTTTTAAAGTGACTTTGTGTGAAAAGTCACTTTAAAACCATAGTGGAAAAATGCAGCTCAAGTTCAGACACGACTTCATCTCAAGGAGCAGAACAATGAGTCCACTGATAACATGTACACATTCCACTTTTTATTTCTACAGAAGTCTGGTGACACCGCAGTGTTACACTACACTGCAAATATGTTTTTACATGTTACCTGCAGGCCTGCACTTCACTCTACTGCTGCACATCAAACCTGAATGCAGGTTCCTCTGCACCAGCTGCAGTGTTTGCTAAGAAAGTGCAAACAGCCCAAATGAATAAAACAGGACAACAAAACTATTTTTTGTAATAATCAGAAATGACAAAGCTATTTTTTAAATAGTGTTTTCATGCTGATTTCAGGTTGTTGTTTTTTTTCATGGTTTTACTGAAACGCAAGCACCAATCAAGAAAATCTTGCATTATCATCAGTACTTAGACAATTAAGCAAACATCATGGCATCTGTTTTAAGCAGCTGCGAAAAAAAATGTGTTTTGGCGACAGCGTGCTAGTGAAGGGTCAGTCTTAAGTGGCTTAACAAGCAACAACAGCTGAAAATGGTGAGGAAGAATGATTGAAGAACTATTCCTCAAGGCCACTTTAAAACATCACAATAAAGTCTGGCTGCTTGGAGGCAAAATATATAGAGATGACATATGGCTCAAGACAGCAACATAGAGGGTGACAGATATCAGAGGTTTTTAATCACGCAGAGAAACAGTGAAGGGCACAAAGTTTGAACATCTTAAAGAAATTAAACAACCGATCAATGTAAAACATCTGTTCCTCCTCATGCACTGTTTCTAGATTCTATCAGTGGCCACGCCCCCTCGAAGGTTAAATCGTCTGTCATCAAGGAAGTTAAAAGTTTTTCAAGGCTGAAGGAGGAGAGATGTCTGCTGGTACATCTGCGTCACTCTGCTGCGGTTTGCTGTCTGCCTGCGTCTTGCTGGTCTCTGCAGGTGAGTCTGAGCAGGGTCTGGAACAGGAAACCAGTTCATTCCGCAAGTGTGTTTGCAACTGTTAGGCTTTAAGCTGCAGGAGTGAATATGCGATAACACTGCTGTTTTATATTTTCCGGTCTTTTGAAAATGCCTGTCAGTCTGTGTTCATGGATACTTTAAAACTTGTGCTAAAAAAAACTATAATGCGAGAGGAAGATCAGGTTTACAGAGTGAGGCATCTACACAAAAAATAAATAAATAAACATTTTAAAAAGTTGTAAATGATGTTTTGAATTAATAATTTATAGCTTATGTATTATTTATTTATAACAAAGTATTTTTGTAATATTTAGGAGAATTTAAACGGCAACATAATTTTTGTAAAGGTCAGTTTTTGTTTCTTGATATAAGCCTGCATAGCTATGGGTAGTGTCCAGCAGAGGGACCTGTCACGTAGTTAGCCACAAGCTGCACTTCCAGCTCAGACCCAATTTTGTGGCTCACATGTGCCACAATGCAGCTCTCAATGAAGCGTGAAGCAGCGTGATACAAGACAAAATTAAGGTACATGTTTTAAACTGTACTTTTCCTGGGAAAAATGAGAAGGCATTATTATGACTTATGACACTTGGAAGAAGGCAGCTAAAGAAATCAGAACAAAGTTAAAAATTTTGGCTCACCTGAAGAGCTAAATAATGGCAGTCATGACATAAGACATAAGCACGCTGTAGTACAACGGCATTATGAACCCATTCTAGCAGCCAATCCATGATTCCAGACATTGTTAAACGAACAGATGCTTGTGCAGTGCTTACAACTAACATTTGTGAAGTCATTGCTAAACGACAGGAAAATATTGAAAGGGAAAGAGTACAAGTGATGTTAAACAAAGGGGAATATGGTTCTGTGTTTGGTAATACCGAAACTGAAACATCATTCCCAGATGGTTCGGTTGCATACTCAAAGGCAGATTCTACTGGCAGTCATGAGGTGGAAGCAGAAGCTGAACTTGCAGCCAAAAGCCACAGAAGAAATACTGGCACAAGAAACCAAGATCAGACAAATGGAAATTGAGTGGAAATTAAAGGAATTGGAAACAAAAGCAAGGTTGGAGGAGGAGAAAACTAAACACTATCAGTTAAAGGCAGACAGTGAAGTGAAAGTAGCAGCTGCCCTAGGAAGAGCCTTTAGTGCTCAAAACGACATTGAAAGCCATGATCTAGCATCCTGCCACAACTTAGAAAATTCCGCAAATCTCCCCAACAGCGCGACACAACTTTTTTTTTTTGTTATCATCTATTGTCCACCTGGGCCTTACACAGAGTTTCTGCCTGATTTCTCAGACTTTTTATCTGATTTAGTTCTCAGCTCAGATAAAATAATTATTGTCGGTGATTTTAACATCCATGTAGATGCTAAAAGTGACAGCCTCAACATGGCATTTAATCTGTTATTCGACTCAATTGGTTTCTCTCGAAACGTAAAAGAACCCACCCACCACTTTAATCACACTCTAGATCTTGTTTTAACATATGGCATAGAAACTGAACATCTAACAGTGTTTCCTGAAAACCCTCTCCTGTCTGATCATTTCCTGATAACATTTACAATAATTGATTACACAGCAGTGGAGAGTAGACTTTATCACAGTAGATGTCTTTCTGAAAGTGCTGTAACTAAGTTTAAGAATATAATCCACCCACTGTTATCATCTTCAATGCCCTGTACCAACACAGAGCAGAGCAGCTATCTGAACGCTACCCCAACAGAGGTCGATTATCTTGTTAATAATTTTACCTCCTCACTGGCGATCGTGGCTCAAGAGTTGGGCGTTCGCCTTGTAATCGGAAGGTATCCGAGCCCCGGCTTGGATAGTCTCAGTTGTTGTGTCCTTGGGCAAGACACTTCACCCGTTGCCTACTGGTGGTGGTCAGAGGGCCCGGTGGCGCCAGTGTCCAGCAGCCTCGCCTCTGTCAGTGCGCCCCAGGGTGGCTGTGGCTACAATGTAGCTTGCCATCACCGGTGTTTGAATGGGTGGATGACTGGATATGTAAAGCGCTTTGGGGTCCTTAGGGACTAGTAAAGCGCTATATAAATACAGGCCATTTACCACTACGTACGACTCTGGATACTGTAGCTCCTGTGAAAACTAAGGTCTCTAATCAGAAGTACCTGACTCCGTGGTATAATTCTCAAACACATAGCCTAAAGCAGATGACTCGTAAGCTGGAGAGGAAATGGCGTGTCACAAATCTAGAGGATCATCATTTAGCCTGGAGAAATAGTTTGCTGCTTTATAAGAAAGCCCTCCACAAAGCCAGAACATCTTACTATTCGTCACTGATTGAAAAAAAAAAAAGAACAACCCCAGGTTTCTCTTCAGCACTGTAGCCAGGCTGACAAAAAGTCAGAGCTCTTTTGAGCCAACAATCCCTTTAACGTTAACTAGTAATGACTTCATGAACTTTTTCACAACTAAAATTTTTATCATTAGAGAAAAAAAATACCAACAATCATCCCACAGATGTAATATTGTCTACAGCTACTGTCATGGTCTGGCTGGTGGACCGTGGGGATGTGGGGAAAGGAGGACCCAAAACGCAGACTCTGCGATGCAAACAGTGCTCTTTATTTACAGTGAAAAGCTGTAAACACAATAACTCCCCGTTGCTCCCTTGAACCCTGTGTGCGTGCTTCCCCCCGACGTCTGTGCTCGTGCTCCCCGCTGTTGTGTTTCTGCACACCCCGTGCGTGCTGCCTTTCTGGACCACTCTTCCTCCTGCAGGGAAACCATAGAAGCAGCCGTCAACACTAACCTTCGGCGGGCATATATGAACAGCACTGACATATGCTGAGACACACACTAACTTAGTACGATAACTCAATGATCCCGCACCGGTGGGAGCTCCAACACTCTCCTAAGTAGCTCCCCCGACGAGCCCTGATCACCAACAGGTGTGGCAGAAACTTAAGGTGTGGCCAGTCCTCCCGCAGGGCCACACCCATCAGGCCTGCAGGTGGCTGTGCTCCATCCTCCAGCCACACCCACAGACATACACACCTACACACCCACACCCTGCCTATACATACGAGTGGAACACAGACTAACACAGCATTGTGCAGAAAAACACACACATCACCAAATAATAATAATACTACTACTACTAATAATTAGAGATGGCACGATACCACTTTTTTATGTCCGATACCGATATCATAAATTTAGATATCTGCCGATACCGATATGAATCCGATATAGTGTTTTTTAATCAACAAAACTGTTTTTTAAAATATCTTGCTGCATTTTGTATAAGTTCATACTCAAGTTTAAAACAACAACTACACTAAAGCTATTCTGTTATACCTGTATACAAAAAAAATATTTCATAGTTCAGCAATACTGATCAATCTAATAAACTTAGACCTACACCATCCTCCCTATTCTGGTATTTTAAAGAGTACTTAGCGTAAATATTAAGCAACCTAACTAATAGGGTTCCAACTCCCAGCAACAACAAAAATAAATAAATAAAAAATAGGGAACCACCCCTCACGCGCCACCTCATGATGCTTAATCGACGTAATCAACCTTAATTTGATGCAGTGTGAAAAAAAATGCACAGAAATCAATTATTTTTCAAGAAATATTAAATAGATTCAACATCTTTCTTCAACAAAATTGCAGACTGCACAGATGGTACCTTCCCAAAGTAAAAAGTACTATAGCTTACTAGGTATATATATATTAGACTTAATCACTATATACAGTAATTGATTTCTATTCATTTTACATCAAATTAAAACTTTGGGTGTCAGATAATTATTTATTAAAAGCTCGACATTTTAAATGAGAATAAGAAAGAAAAGTATGTCTTTGTGCCCCCTTTTCCCTGTTCATGCCCTATCGGCCCCCCCTGGCTAAACTTTGCTAGATCCGCCCCTGCACAGTTACCAGCCGTCAGCTACGTAGAAAAAGATCCTGGTGTAGAAATTAATATTTAAATAAATTGTAACAACAGCTTATCAAGCTTAAACGTGCTGCTGTTGTTCAGCCGCTGGTTTGCTCTTTCTGGCGCAAAGTGGACCAAAAACAAATGAGAGACGGACTCGCGACAGAAAAGCCGATCAGCTGATCATTTAAGCAGTTTCACGATTGAAGTAGCAGCCGGAGAGCGAGAGGCAGTCGCTCGTTAAGCTTAACGTGGGAATGCTTTACAAACATTCAGAGATGGACTTACACACTTGCTTTACTTCTCTCGGGGATAACTTTGTCGTAGATGAAATGCCAGGTTGCTAGCGAAGCTCCAAATGCTATCCAGACCACCGACGGGTCCCGCATGCCACAGCCGCTCTATCACGTGATGCATACTGCTCCGACTGCTAACGTTCTGAGGTGAGTTACGGCGTGTTGCAAGTTTTGTGAGGTGCTTTTGTGATATTTAATGGATCGGATTACATTTTTTATTTTTCTCCGATATCCGATCCAGTAATTTAGGTCAGTATCGGACCGATACCGATACGTAATATCGGATCGGTCCATCTCTACTAATAATAATAATAATAACAACAACATTCAAAACTGCTCAAGGACCCCCGAGTCCTCCAGAGCCGGGTCCGTGACAGCTACTCTTAGTACCATTGATGTTTTCTCCAATTGATCTTTCTGAGTTAACTTCAATAATTACTTCCTCCAAGCCATCAACGTGTCTTTTAGACCCCATTCCTACAAAACTGCTCAAAGAAGTCCTGCCATTAATTAATTCTTCGATCTTAAATATGATCAACCTATCTCTAATAATCGGCTATGTACCACAGGCCTTCAAGGTGGCTGTAGTTAAACCTTTACTCAAAAAGCCATCTCTAGACCCAGCAGTCTTAGCTAATTATAGGCCAATCTCCAACCTTCCTGCAGTGAAATAGGACACCCCCCCCCCCCCCGGCCCTTACACACACAACACAGACATCACATGGGGATACAGGTCGGAGATCGGTAGCGTTACAGAAAACAAACGCTGAAATATACACTACAATGGGAAAGTACAAGAGGAAAAAAAGAGACCTCTACTCTTGTTGGGCTCCTGGGAGGATAGCATGAGAACAGGAAACAAAAAAACTCCTCTGCACAAAAAAGCACATAAATGTCCAGAGCACAACAGTATGGAACACGTGACAAGCCACAGGGTCGGGTGGGGGGTGAAGAGTAATCCGACCCAAACACAGCAGCCATCCTGCCCAGCGCTACCATTCCACCGCGGGCTCAGACCCGCCGTGTTCCCAGGAAGGAACAAGCATCGAAGGCGCTTGGAAAGGGAGGGGGGATGAGTGTGTGCATATCAGTGTATATGTATGTGTGCGCGTGTCCAGAGTTCAGCTGAGACAGTGTCCTTCGCCCTGCTAGGCTAAGTAAACAGTCTGCCAGCCAACCCAGGTGGCCTTGCATGGAATGGGAAGGAACAGTCTAAACACAGTCGTTATCAGGGTGTTTTTTGTTCGGCTCCAGCCTTGCAACCGCAGCTGGCACCGAAAGGGTATCCGCATGAAGTGATGGTGGTTTTTACTTTAGTGCGAACAACTCATATGAATTTTAAAGCAGTTCTACAGTCCAACACTGGTCTCTCAATCTCCCGTTGGAGAGCCGTGAGCTTCGCCATACTTGCGTTCTGTGATGTTGTCATTCTTGTGCTCAAAGAGCCGATTCTGAGAACTCACGACCACAGTGAGCCTCCCCAAGGTGTAATCCAGTCTGCACTCAGAGATCTTATTATGAATATTCGCAGCAGCCGTAGCTTTTCCAAGATCTTATCCATGCTGCACTCAATGAGCCCATTTTGAGAAACTCACGCCTCTCCCATCGTTTCAATCCCAGCGGGCAGCCTTGTGGGGGTTTCTTAAATCTTCGATAAGTCAGGGCCAAGCCAGCTCTGATCAGCCAGAACGCCTGTTACCATGGTTCCGAATAGGTAGATATCTTCAGCACTTAGGCTCACCCAAGCCCAAACTTCTCGTTGAGAAAGGGGTGTCAATTGCATTTAGGGACCAGTTGATCAAATCCATAATTCCTCTTTTAGGTTTTAGAGAACAGACTGTGAGAGAATGTTCCAGGGTAAAGTAATACAAAAAACACGAGACTAGACAAGGACATAAAAGGCTAAGCAGGGAAGCTAAGGGAGAGGAGGAGAGGAGAAAAGTGGGACCGCCTTCGTCAAGAGCAATGGCTTATTTGAAGAGTTTCAGTCAGGTTTCAGAGCTCATCACAGCACAGAAACAGCTTTAGTGAAGGTTACAAATGATCTTCTAATGGCCTCTGACAGTGGACTCATCTCTGTGCTTGTCCTGCTAGACCTTAGTGCAGCGTTCGATACTGTCGACTATAATATCCTATTAGAGCGATTAGAACATGCTGTAGGTATTACAGGTACTGCACTGCAGTGGTTTGTATCATATCTATCTAATAGACTCCAGTTTGTACATGTAAATGGAGAGTCCTTTTCACACACTAAGGTCAATTATGGAGTTCCACAGGGTTCAGTGCTAGGACCAATTCTGTTTACATTATACATGCTTCCTTTAGGCAGCATCATTAGAAGACATAGCATACAGTTTCACTGCTATGCTGATGACACCCAGCTCTATCTGTCCATGAAGCCAGATAACACACACCAATTAGTTAAACTGCAGGAATGTCTTAAAGACATAAAGACTTGGATGGCCGCTAACTTTCTGCTTCTTAATTCACCTGGTCCAGTCACCAGTCACCTTTCTCACTCACTATGTGTTAATAGACCTCTTTGCATTGAATCATAGCATGTCTTTATCCTGTCTTCCTTCTCTCACCCCAACCTTTTTAACAGCCTACAAGTTTTTTTGTTTCTTTGTAAATATGGCCCTAAATATCAATGAGACCCTTTAAATGTTACATAATGTTATATAATTATAAAATGTTTCCTTCAGTGACAACTTTTATTCAAGATTTAGCACATGCATGTTTCCAAATTTCAGCAACATTTTGAATGCAGGGGTATTTTTACAGAGTGGCTTTGTTTTCAAATGTGAAATATAAATATATCCACACTGCACATCAAACACACAACTCGCTCCCGAGAGAGTATATTTATTAACAGTGTCAGGATCTTACACTTTGAGTTTTCTTGTGTCCTTGTGATTTTCTATTATGATTTGTTCTAAGTTCACTTAGTTGCCCTAGTTTAGTGTCTTAGTTTGAGTTTCTTGTATTCTCTCTAAATTTCCTGTGTTACGTTTAAGGTCCGCATCTTGGTGTCAGTGTTTTTAGTTTCGTGTCCTCTCCATCCTGTCATGTGTAAATTCCTCAGCTGTGTTCCCTGTTTGATTCCACTTCCCTCATTATCTTCTGTGTATTTATGTCAAAGTCTCCCTCTGTTCCATGTCGCGTCGTCCCTCAGTGTTGTGTGCGTTTCCCAGTGATTTCCCTGTGCCTCCTTGTGAGTTAGTTTTAGTTCATCCCAGTGTACTTTTGTATCGCCCTTTTCCTTTCTGTTAATAAAGCCGTGCTTTGAGTTCATGCACGTGTGGAGGAAAACCTTTTTCTCTTAGATTCTTCCTCTGATTGGCTGCTGGATAGGTAAACAGTCGTACTTTGATCCATTTAACCTCTCTGCTCTGTGTTGTTTCCTCTTTCAGTCCATAGAAACATCACGGTTGAGCCCGGACAGAACGTCACTCTGCCATGTCGAGCTCCAAACAACACCTCGTCCATCTGCGTAGCAGAGTGGAGCAGGGCTGACCTCGGGACAGATTATGTTCTTTTTTACAGAGAGAAGCGAATTGATCCAGACAACCAGCATCCATCCTTTGTGAACCGGGTAGATCTGCAGGATGGGGAGATCAAAGATGGAGACGTGTCTTTGATTCTGAAGCATGTGAGGGCGAACGACACTGGAACGTACCATTGTCGTGTCGTTAAATGCCGTCAACGGCAGAGTCTTAATATTCCAACTCCCCCCATCAGCAGCATCCAGCTGACTGTTGTTGATCCTTCAGGTGAGTGAGTAGAGTTCAGTATGTGTGTGTGATCAGAGGTGAAGCTGCTTCCTGGTTGTTGATCAGACTTTGTAGAAAGCTGCTGGGTCTACTGTACTATGAAGAAAGTTGAACTTACCCAGTATACTGTCTGTTGAAACATCTACCCAGGTTTTATCAGTTCAGCTGAGAGCGTGTTCAGAGGGGGTGTACGGGATGGGGTTGGCACTGATCACAAACTGGGATTTTTATCTTTCCTTGTAAAGAAAATATTGAAAATCATGCAGCGTCAGTAAACCCACTCAACAACAGAGTGATGTTGTTTTATATGGTATTTTTTGGATGTCCAGTTTTGGTCCACTGAAGGGGCTGTTGTGGATGTCTTTTCAATGTCAAACTTTATATTCATTATAGGCTCTGCTGTAGGATGTTTTCTGTGTGAAGGAATGCAGAGTTATCAGCAGACAGCTGCAAGATGGCGTGTGAATGTCATAGTACAGGCCTCAGGTCTGTGATCACATACCTGACAGCTGACACCTGTTTCTTACCTCCAGGTCTACAAGGAGGCGTCAGCAATGGAGGAAGCATGATTGCATGTGTTGGACTTATAGCTGGTCTGTTTGTTCTTGTTGGTGAGTTTTGATCCGTAGAAAACCTGCCTGGAGCTGAAATGTCTTGGAATTTTAAAAAAAATGTTTATCTTTAATTTTCCAGCTGAACTCTGAGTCAACACTGTTGTCATTCAGGATTTGAAAGATTCCCACAACTGGAAAGATTCCAATGAATGTCAAACCCACTCGTCGTCACGCTCATCAACCAACAGGAGGTGATGTTATAATAGAAAATTCAGTGATAGCAAATTGTGTTTTAATTCAGAGAAGCAACACGTTTTGATAATATTTAGGTTAGCAGCACTGATCCTGCGTTCAAACCTGAGCAGGACCCTCCCACCAGTGCAAACAAATGTTAATTTACTGTAACTTTTAACCCTTGACCTTTATTTGTTGAACTACAAAAGTCCAGCTTGTTCATTATTCTCTGCAATGTCACGAGCCATTAAAAATCAGATGAAAAGTTTTGCAGTAACATGTGTCCTACATTTATTTTGTATTTTTTAAATGTAACATTTCATTTTTACTGTGTACTGAAAACAACAGCTGAATATAATGCATAATGCTGTGAGAAGTCTTTTTTTGTCTGAATGTTTAATCTGATTTAGACTTTGATCTAAACCCTGGATTCATCAAAAAAAATGAGTACTAAGGGAAAAACACAATTACAGCTTATCACTGTCTGACAGAAAAAGGTTTATAAATCTGGCTTCTTATCATGTTTGTGTAGTGTGCTTGGCTCTAAGTCACCATTCTGACATCCATCTGTGATGAAAGACAATCCCAGGAAGCTCTTATTACAGAGTGAAGAGTACCACTGCCTAACTGGAGGGTTGTCACAGTTGGTGCATGGCTGTTATTGCACAGTGATTACCAACAGCATACACGTAAATGTAAATTTATAATACATGAGCTTATAAAGACAGACACAGGCCTGCAGTAATGAGTTATAACACATTTTTATTTATTTAAATAATACCTTCTGCTCAGAGTTCTCCTCTCTGTGTGGTTTTATTTCCTGTGATTTCAGTTTCAGTCTGTTTCAGTTAAACAGACTGAGCCCTGGTACTAACATGACTTTAAAGTTGTTACTCTGAAGATACTCTGAACTTCTTTCTGTACACAGATCTGTGTCTGTAACTGAGGTTGACCTTTGCCACCAGAGGGAGAATACAGTAAAAATACAGTAACTGACTTCAGCTCAAGCCCAGACAGGACTGTGCCTGTAGGCACCAGTGAAATATGCACTTTTATTTCTAATTAAGTCATTTCACTTATGCATGAATACCCCAGTCTTTCATTCCCCTGCAGACATTTGGATCAGGCAGTGTCTGAGTTTTTCATAAACAGTAGGTCACATGAAGCCTGCTCATTTTGCTGCAATGTTTAAAATGTTTCACTTAGTTTAAGAATGATCAGTTAACCTGATGTGGGTGAATAACCCCACTAAACCATCTTAGCATAGGTTGTATTGTAAAGCTCTACTCCCAAAAAATACAAAAAGAGCTTAGTGTACTTGTTCTGCTATGAAACTGGGCAACCAAAAAGAGCTGTGGGCTCCTCATTCAGTTTGTATGTGTGGAAAACCTGCGAGTGTGGACAAAGAGATTTTTCTGGATTTTCTTATTCCAGTGATAAGATAAGATGACCTTTATTAGTCCCGCAGGTGGGAAATTTGCTTCATTACAGCAAAAGTGCAAAGCTTTGTAGCAGAAATTAGAAAACACTGGAATGCAATAAAATAAAATATATGATATGATATGAAGGGATATGTTTTTGGCATTATTTCTGTAAGCAGTTGCAAATCTAAATCTTCTGTCAGTTACCCCAACCTTCATCAGCAATGACACCTGTACCACATTCAGACGAAACACCGCTTCCCAGCTTTACCGGTTTAGTTAATGAGAGAAATGTGTCTAATGAGGTTTTGTCTCCAGATTGTTGAAATGCCATCTTTTTGCCATAAAAAACTGACTTGTAGTGAAAAAAGAGAAAGAAAATCACATTTCTTTGGCCAGAACTGTACACAGTTGAATATTTTACTGGTGCTTCTGAACATCATTGAATTGGCTTTGATTCATTATATTCTGGAAAACAGCAGGATTGTTATTTTTTGATGCAGGGTGGTGGGATAAAACCTTGTGTAAGCTTATATTCCTGCAACATCCTCAGATGATCCATTTGCTTACACTTGTCCAAGTTAGGGTCACGGGCTGGGTGCTGGAGTCTACTCCAGCTGTCACAGGACATCACAGACAACCATTCACACTCACACCTTTAGAATAACCAGTTTACCTAACATGAAAATTCCACACAGAAAGACAGTGCTACCTACCATGCTGCCCATCCTCTGACCGTGAGAAGAGTCTGGATGCAGCCAAAATCTCGTTCTTTTTGTCACTACCCACAGCTCGTGACGATAGGTGAGGGTAGGAACGTATATTGACATGTAAATTGAGAGTTTCACTTTTACACTCAGCTCTCTCTTCACCACAACAGGTATAGGGTCCACATCACTGCGTCCGCAGCACCAATCCATCTGTCGATCTCCAGCTCCCTCCTCCCGTCACTCGTGAACAAGACCCCGAGATACTTAAACTCTTCCAATTGGGGCAAAAACTCGTCCCTGACCCGGAGTGGGAACTCCACCCTTTTTCCGGCTCAGGACCATGGCCTCAGATTTGGAGGTGCTGATCCTCATTCCCACCGCTTCACACTCGGCTGTGAACCGTTCCAAGGCGAGCTTGAGGCCATCACCCGATGAAGCCAACAGAACCACATCATCTGCGAAAAGCAGAGATGAGATTCTGAGACCACCCAAGTGAAAGCCTTCCGCCACTTGGCTACGCCTATAAATTCTGTCCATAAAAATTGCAAACAAAATCAGTGACAAAGGGCAGCCCTGGCAGTGCCCATCACCCATCAGGAACAAATCCAACAAATGGATTCTGTTCTGTTCTTGTCTGTGAAGTGGAGCAACACAGTTTGAAAGTATTCAGTTTGTGAAACTGTGAAAGAGGTATTTCCACAAGAGGCTATATTGATGGAAATGGTGATCCTGAAATTCTTTGGAGAGGCCAAGGCTGCGACATGGAAAAGGAGACAGAAAGTTGCCCAGATGGCACATGCTCCACTTTGTGTGAGGGTAGATTTTGGTGCATCCTCTTCACAGACATGTTTCTCTGTACTTAAGCCTGAAATACAGTTTGGAAAGATATTTGTGACTTACAATGCGCAGAGGAAGACCTGGCATTGTTCAAAGCCACAAATATCATGTCCTCATAAAACACATTGCTAAATAGCATCTCTTTCAGACACAGACAGACCTCTTCCAGTCAAATGTGCTACAATCATCAGGCCCCCCATCACCGATGACCCAGGAGGGTTCTTCCTGTGAGGACAATGCTGCTGTGGAAAGGAGTATATGCTATATATTTAAAGAGAAGAAAAATCCTCAATCTCTTGCAGAAGATGTCATGTCACAGCAACCTGAACATCAGAAACAGCTCTTTCCTTTGTGCTAGGTGTGCCCAGACCACCTTAAACTTGACGAGGCTGTTCAAATTACAGGATTGTCCACATTATTGTCAGCATGATGGGAATGATTGGGAGTAAGTTGTAATGAATCAGATTAAATCTCAGTGTGGAATTATGACTTTTAATTGCGTTTTACGATAGTTACGGGTCAGAGTATCTGTTAAGAATAACAAGTATCTCTTAAAATGTTTCCAATAATGAAACATTTCAATATAATGTAGACAAAAACGAAAAATAAAAAGATAGTTACGGATCAGGACTCCCCGATCCGTACCACGCATGTGCAGGGGTTTTCTTCTTCTTCTGTTCGTTTAATGGCAGTTTACTCCCCAGTGTAAGAGGATACTGCCACCTGCTGACCGAGCGAATGAACCCTTTTGTAAACTGAATTAGCGTCATTACAACCCCTGTGTGGCCCTGGGACCATAAATGGTCCCTTTAGGTTTTCAGGTACAAGCCATTTGCACTGTGTTGAATGGAATATAGCCAAATCCTCTAAAAAAAAACTTGGCATAATTTCATTTCAAAATTCAAGTCTGACTTCCTTAAATTAGCTTCAGTGGCTAAGCTAACAATACACATCCTCTCCGAGCCCTGGGGACCATTTTTGGCCCATTGACTTCCATTATAAACGCTATTTTTCACTGCAGAATTATTACCATTAATGTCTTGGTGATTACTTATGTTTCCGTTTCGTTTTGGTCTATGGGCCTTAGAGTTGTAATTTTTTTATTTGTCCACCGGGTGGCGCCCTTGCTCCACATTTGATCCCGGCTGGAAAACAGCGGGCTGCTTAGACAGACCTGCGGGAAACGAAGCCTCATTTCCGGCGTGCAGCAGCGGCTTCGCCCGCTGATCGGGCGGGACCATTTTCGGCCCCTAGGACGTGAGAGGGTGCATTTTTTTTTAGTCAACAGGAAATGACGTATTTGTTGTCACGTGGTATCGGACGTGTGTGCTTAGAATTGTAATTTTTTTATTTGTCCATCATGTGGCGCTCTTGTTTCACATTTGACGCCTGCTGGAAAATACAAGTTTTACAGAGGAAAATCCCACATTCAAAGCAGTGTCTTTCTGCTCAAATGATGAGTTTGGATCATCATCAATGTGTGTGTGTGTGTCTTAAAAAAAATAAAGGAGTGTGTGTCTAACCTCAGAATCAAAGAGTGTGTGCCTAATTTAAAACGTTTTCTCCTTTTGAAGTCTGCAGTTCAGTGCACCCTGCAATGTAAACAAATCAAATATGAAACGAATACCAAAGCCAAATTAGACTTGTTTTGTCTGCAAGCTCGGGTTGTTTGTGCAGCTGCACTAAAACCGTGGTTATAAGAATGAGCAGTAGCTGGGAGTAATCTTTTTCACAATGGCAAGACGGTACAACGCGGAGGAAGCCCTGCGACTCATCATGGACCCCGACAGCGAGGAAAGTGCCCCATCCTCGGGGGATGAATCGGATACTTCTTCAGAGGAGGAAACGGAGGAGCAGGAGTCCGGTTCCGACTCATATGGATCGGAGTCCGAAAGTGAGAGCGGAGAGGAAGAATCAGCGGGGTGGATCTCAAAAAATGGAACACGGTGGTCACCTACGAACGCTGAGACGTTCCGCTACGTTCCAGCGGCCACGGGACGCACCGGACCCACTTTATACGCCCTGGCCCGGATCAGTGACCCACTATCCAGCTTTTCCCTTTTCCTCACGGATGACATTATCCAGCACATCGTGTCAATGACCAATCTCCAGGGGAGACGTGCTATGGCTGACTGGAGGGACGTGGACAGCGATGAGCTGCGTGCCTATGTCGGACTAATAATTCTGGCCGGTGTTTATCGTTCCCGAAACGAAGCCACGATCAGCCTCTGGAGCGAGAAATCCGGCCGGGTGATTTTTCGTGCAACCATGTCGGAGAAAAGGTTTCGCCACATCACCAGAGCTGTGCGATTCGACGACAGACTTGCGAGACCAACACACTCTGACGACAAACTGGGTCCATTTCGCAAGATCTGGGACATGTGGACCCATCGTCTCGAAATGATGTTCCTCCCAAACAAAGACATTTGCGTGGACGAACAGCTTGTCCGATTCAAAGGGAGGTGCAGCTTCAGGCAGTATATGCCCAAAAAGCCGGGGAGGTATGGACTGAAGGTATGGGCGGTGTGCGACGTGGAGACGTCTTATGCCTGGAGGCTGCAGCTGTACACGGGCAAAGCAGCCACTGGGCGCGCTGAGACCAACCAGGGTATGCGAGTGGTTCTGGAGCTGACGGAGGGGCTACAGGGACACAGCGTCACCTGTGACAATTTTTTTACTTCCTACCCTCTGTCAGTGGAGCTGCTGAGGAGAACAAATACCCTGGTTGGCACCATTCGGAAGAACAAGCCCGAGCTTCCGCCAGAACTGCTGCAGACAAGGGGGAGAGGAGTTTTTTCCTCCGTGTTTGCTTTCACCTCCACGCATACGGCCGTCTCATACGTCCCTCGCCGCGGCAAAAATGTGCTCCTGTTGAGCTCCAAACACCGGACTCCAGGAATCTGCGACGGACCCAAGAGAAAGCCGCACATAATAAGGGATTACAACAGATGCAAGGGAGGTGTGGACAAACTCGATCAGGTAGGTGTCAGCATCAGTTGCGCACAAATTTATTCATTCTTGCTCATATATTCTTGTGTAAAATATACGTAGGTTTAATGTTTTTGTGTGTGTGTGTGTGTGTGTGTTTTGTGTTTTTATTAGGCTGTTAACGACTACAGCTGTAGGAGGCGGACGAGACGGTGGCTGTTAGCCCTTTTCCACCATCTGCTTGACATTTCTCTTTATAATGGCTATGTCCTGTGGACCGCGGTGGACCCAGCTTGGCAGCGAAATAAAGGTTACAGGAGGAGGGTCTACATAGAGCAGGTTGGAGAAGCCTTAGTGCAACCATGCATTGCTAGGAGAGAGCGACTTCCCCGCTCTGTCCTCACAGCAGAGTTTGTAAGACAGGCGCAGGCCGCTGCTTCTCCCGATGCTGCAGATCCTTCTCCCGATGCTGCAGATCCTTCTCCCGGTCCCTCTGCAGCCATCAAACCAAAGCTCAGGAGGCAATGTCAGCTGTGCCGAGGAAAAAGAAAGAGGGTCTACAGCGTCTGCCACAAATGTGGGAACGTGACATGCAGGGACCACAGCCTGACCACCTGCAGGAACTGCTCCACCTGAGCAGGACTGCCCCCCAGCCGATCCCCCCCCCCCCCCCCAGCCGATTCCCCCTCACTCCCCTCCAGCCCCCACTCTCACTCATACCTTTCCCCATTCCAAATATTCCAGTATATGTTCATTGTTATATAGTTCTAAAAATAAATGTTTTCTTGTTCAAAGTGATCTTGTATTTTTATTTTCATATTTTTTTATTTTAGAACACAACAAGGTAATAGTATATAGTGGTAATAAGCAATAAGTAAATAATAAGTGCTAATAAGCAAAAAGTGAAAACATGATCACCATTTATTACATTTACTGTGCTCCTAGAAAAAAATAGTAATAGCGGCGACCCAACCACTTTGCCCCGGGGCTGCTCGACACATACCCGCGAGAGAGGCACTCCTCCCGGGGTGCAGCAGCAGCTTGGCCCGCTGATCGGGCGGGACCATTGTCGGTCCCTAGGGCCGTGAGAGGGTGCATTTTTTTTTTTTTAGTCAACAGGGAATGACGTATTTGTTATCACGTGGTATCGGACGTGTGTGCTGGAAAAAGGGGTCCCCGGTGATTGTGCCCCGGTAATCGTCGCGACTTACCCCGGCAAGATGCACTGTTTTCGGCCTAGAGGAGGAGCATTTGCCGCCTGGAGACCATTTTCTGGTCCTAAAAAAAAAAAACCAAAAAGGCGATCGAAATGAATGTTGGTGCCAATCTTTAGTCCATCTAAAGGCCTAATTATAATAACAATTGAATATTACTTCAAATGTTTTTTTTGGAAAATATTTAGTTTTTTGTAAAAAAAAAACAGGGCGCTCATGTAATAAAACTGGGATTTAAAGGGTTAAAACAACGAAAATATAATTAAAACTTTATATGAATATTTCAGGGAGAAGTAGTTTTAAAAGACTGACCAATTTAAAGTGGAAAAAAATATGAATATATAATCTTTTTATTGCACTTTTTGGGGCGGGACCATTTTTGGTCCCCAGGGCTCGGAAGGGATGCATTAGTGATAGTCGAGTGTGTTTATGCTTGTCTGTGTGGAGAGGATTGTTGGAATACTGATGATGATGTCTGCTATCACTGTCAATTGTCAGTAAACACTTCATCTGGTTGAGGAATCTTCACGTGACATATTACAAAGTCTGTATTATTAACTCTGTAATTAGGCGCCATTCTTCTTATTTTACGGCGCTGTTGTTCAATCGGGGAACGCTCTCTGTTGAGAAGAAAAGCATGAATTTGTTTGTATACAGATTATCCATTGTTTAAATGTCCTGGTAGTCGAAAAGGAGGCAGAGCTGCTGAGAAATGCCAGGAGCTAACTGGGCGCTAACCGTATCATTCAAATATATTGAATGTCGCAATGCTGGCAAAGAGAGGAAGTGATGTAAGATTTGCGCATGCGGGGTACCGATCGGGTTTCCGGTACGGATCGGGTAGCGACAAGCGCGAACGATCGCATGTCCGCCATTACCTGCCTGAAACCGGAAGTGACGTCATTTTCGCCGAAAATGTGTTTTACTTGTAGGCCTTAAAAGCCTATACTGGTGTTTTTATAAGTCATGTTTGACTTTATGCTTTTCTGAATAGTTTCTGTGATGCTAAGAACTCAAATTGCACTGCTTTAAATAGTTTATTTTGATGCACATGCTGTTTTCTTTGCAAATTTGCATCATAAGATTGTTTTTCGTTTTTTCTGCATTATATAAAAATTGGTGTATCTCAAAAATAAAACTATGAAGACACTCAAAATAAATTTCCTGTGGTTGTAAACTACTTTTTTTGCAACTTTTTTGTATTTAAAGTTTTGAGGGATAAACCTCTTAAATTTCTCCAAGTAGAAATATATGTAAAAAACAAAACAAAAACGATTTTAAATTTTTTTGTAGTTTATTGCACTTTTTTGCAATTTATGTAGTTACTATGGACTTAATGCATACATATTATTAAAATGTGGGCTATAACAGTTGTATTGATGTATAGCAACTTTAAATGCTCCCTAAATGGCACTACAGCCTGTAAAAATATAAAGTAAGCTCTGGCGGCCTTGGTTCTATGGTAGGTCTTAAAGGGTTAAAGAAAACTTGTGGAGGATATATGTAAAACATTTGAGCTGAGAATTGAGGCTCTGTCAAGCTCACTTACTCAAATTTTAATTACTTCATTATTTTGCTGTTATTTCTCTTTCATGCTCAGACATGTGTCTCCCGCCTCTCAGCTTCACTCTTCCCACTATCTGGTTTCTTTACACCGCACACACACCCTCAACCTCAAGTCAAAGCAAGACTGTTTATATCAGTTACCTGACATTTACAGTGTTAGATTGTCTTCCTGACAATATCAGCATTCTTGGATTTTTAACAGCTGAACTTTGAAGTGGATGAAGAGAAAATGAGTGCAGTGACTGAGTCGCTCTGCTGCATTCTGCTGCTTTTTTTCTGCATGTTTTCCCGTAAGTACAAAATAACAGCAGCTCACTAATAACACTAAGAACAATTGATTGATTGGAGGAAGTAAGAAGCTGTGTGGAAATGGAGTAGACTATATCTTGTAGCTAAGTAACACATTTGGCAGTCCTGATATTTATTGCGACTGAAGCGAACCCTAATATAGAAAAAAGTCCACGACAGCTTATCTTTACATTTTTACATGTTGTTACACATTTTATTAATTTGTATGTATTACGTCGACAGCAACAACAAACTGCTAAAAACTGCAATAAACTCAAAGAAATTACAATCATTTTTGTTTTTGTACACATTTTCTTTACTTACAACAATGTCAAAGGCGTTGAAGAAGAGGTTTGGGGCCACTTCATCCAGAGAACTGCTGCTTACTGGATATTTCCTCTTGTTCAGACTATTCTCTGTAGCGATGACTGTGAGCAGATCAGACCTGTCTGCAGTATTCAGCCCAGCCCATGTGGCACCAACAACCATCCTACATTCAAAGTCACTTATATAACCATTCTTCATCATTCTGATGTTCAGTTTGAACTTCAGCAGGTTGTCTTGATCATGTCTAAATGCCTAAATGCATTTGGTTGCTTCCATTTTATTGGCTAATTAGTCATTTGCATTAACAAACAGATGAATACAAAACGACAGGGATTGACCCAAAGTACTTTTTCGTAAAGGCAGTGAGATTAATAAGGAAAGTATATAAAAACTGATTTGAGAAGGGAATAAAACCTAAGATTTAAATGTAAAATATGATTAAAAATACATGAAATACAGCTCAGGAATCTCTGTTTGGTCCTCACTGTGAAGTGAACAGTTGTATTTTCACCTTTAACCTCTCTGCTCTGTATTGTTTCCTCCTTCAGACCAGGAAACCATCACAGCTGATTCTAAGCAGAATGTCAATCTCACATGTCAGGTACCAAATAAAACGGACCCCATCATTGTTGTAGAGTGGAGCAGAGCTGACCTGGTACCAGAATATGTTTTTGTGTATCGGAATGAGAAGCTTGATCTGGAAAACCAGCATCCATCCTTTAAGAACCGTGTGGATCTGCGAGACAGACAGATGAAGGACAGAGACGTGTCTTTGATTCTAAAGAATGTGACGATTAATGACACTGGAATATACGAGTGTCATGTCTTCATGAGTGCAACAAAAGTTCGTCTGAAGACCAAACCCATCTGCAACATCACCCTGAGAGTTGTTCCTCCAGGTGAGTGAGTAGAGTTGAGTGTGTGATCAGAGGTGAAGCTGCTTCCTGGTTGTTGATGTTTGTTTCTAAAGAAAGCATCTGGTCTGAGTGATGTGATCAGAGTGCAGTAGATAATGTCTGACAGCAGTTTGAAGAGGAAATGGATTCTGTTCTGTTCTTCACTCATCACCTACCTGACAGCTGACACCTCACACCTGTTTCTCACCTGCAGGTCAGCCAGGAGGAGACACAGAGGATGGAGGGAAGGAGGATGGATCTGTTGGACTGAAAGTTGGCCTGCCACTTTTAGGTGTGCTACTTATTGCTGCTGCTGTTGTTGTTTTTTGATAAAGAACAAGGTCAAGATTTATACCAATCTGGGCACGCAGTAGAGAATGAGCTGTAGACTTCAATCATGTAAAATGTGTTTCATCTCTGTCAAACCTCCTGTTTTATTGTGTTTATCAGTGGCTCTGTGAGCTTCAGTGTGTTCGTGTGTATTTTGTTTCAAGGTGCTGCTTAGTCTTTAACAATGCTCTGTAGTCAAAATGTTTAAAATGAGTCGAAGGTTTTCTTTTTTAAATATGTTCAGAAAGTGTGTGGGAAAATAATTATTGGATATTAAGTAGCGGAATTTCAAGAGCAGGACCACGTCTCCAACACGCTCCTTCCGGTTCCCCCAGTTCTGCAAGCTGTTGATTCTCATTTACGCGCCTCACCCTCCCTTCCTCCCTTTTTCAATTCTGTAACTTCTTCACTTCTATTAGGTACATGGGGATCTGCCAGGCCCGGGAACCGACGCCAATCCCTTTCAAGGCCTTCCCCAAACCATAGCTCAATTCATGTCCAAGAATAAACCTTTACCTACTTATGGATGGCGGTGTTCCAGTTTGACCACTTGGTGGCAGCTTTGTGTCTCTCTTATAATGCTGCTGTATGGTAGGCTTCAAAAGCCGAATGTTTTTCAGCTTTAAATCAGCCGAGATCCTTTGAATCTACCATTGTCTGTGCTTTGCTCCATTTTCCATGAATATTTCCTGAATTTCCCCTCACCCCAACCAGTCGCAGCAGATGATTGCGCCTCTCTGGTTTTGTTGGAGGTTTCATTTCTCATGAAGGAAGGTTTTCCCTACCCACTGTCACCCAACGCTTGGTCACAGTGTATCATCTGTTTTGGGGTCTTCTCTGTACTATTGTAGGGTCTTTATCCTTAAATACAAAATTGCCTGGAGGTGACTGCTGTTGTGATTTGGTCCTCTATAAATAAAATTGAATTTAACTGACGGACTGTAAACTGTTTCTTTTCTCGTGTTCAGCCACTGCTGGCAGAGAGAAAGAAAGTAAAACCTAAAAGGGAGTATCCTTCATCAAAGCTCCACCAGTCTCCTAGAATATGTTCACACGTACACGGGTTTTTTGAAAACAGATTTTTCTATGCATCTTTCGTCCAAACGTAAACTGCATTTTCAATCACTGAAAACCGAGATGTTTATTAACTCCTGCTGGGGTGGAGAGTTTCGAAAACTTAGTTTTTACATGTGGACGAGGAAAACAGAGATTTAATCTGACTATCTGCAGTTTTTAAACGCTTATATATGCACACAAAGTTACTGTACCTCCATTTAGAAAGACAGAGGCGTCAGAGCGAACTTCTACATTCACACTGATGTCGTCGTCAGTTTTTAACAAACTTGATTTTTTTTAAAGTTAAATTTAGGCCTGCTGTATGGATTTTGTTCATTCCTAAGTTGTGAGTCTACACCAGCCAAAATACTGTCTTTCGTTATTAACATTTGAAGTGATGAAGGCATGAAGGAAAAGTAACACAGAATTAAATGCTTTTCCAGAAAAACTTTTCAGAAGTACTGTGTAAAACCCTCTTTACTGTTTCCCTCCCAGGCTTCTAGACTTCTCATTGGACAACATTTCCACAGGGCTAAGATCTGGCATGTACTTGACAACATTTGACTGTGTTCTTGGCATTTAAATTGGACAGATATTTTTCAAAACTGCACCTGTGGACGGGATACTTAAAAAAAATGTACACATAAAATCTCTATTTTTAAAAAATACCCGTGTACGTGTGGACGCAGTCCTAGATTCATCACAATTGGACTGTTAGTTTTTTTAAGTAAGGGGTGTCCAACTCCAGTTCTCGAGAGCTACTGTCCTGCAGCTTTTAGATGCATCTCTACTCCAACACAGCTGAATCAAATGGTTGGATTACCTCTTCAGCAGGCTATCAAGTTTGGCAATGGCCTGATAACAAGCCATTCATTTGATTCAGCTGTGTTGGAACAAAACCCCCCTTAAAGAACTACCGGACCAAACTGGTTTCATTAAAGGTAGGCACTCATCAACAAATACACGCAGAATACTTAATTTTATAGACTACATGTAGTAAAAACATTGAAACCACGATATTGTCTCTAGATGCAGAAAATACATTTATATTTTTTATTTATATTTGCAAATTTACACAATTTTGGTTTTGGAGACTTTCATAAACTGGTTGAAAATATTACATAATTGCCCAACAGCCTGTGACAGCACAAATGCCCAAACATCCCCCAGCTTCTGTCTCCCCTTCACTGTTTGCAATTTTTATTTAATCACTAACAGCAGCAATCAGACAGGCTACAGTAATTAAGTGCAAAAAATGTAAAACATAAGATCAGTCTTTATGCGGATGTGTTACTTTTTCTCCAACACTCACAAACCACTCTCTGAGGTAATTACATTAATAAACTTGTTCTCAAGTGTTTCATATTATTTGATAAACAGTTTTTCCCATTAATTGCTCCTTCCAAAATTCTTCTACCCCACTGCAATTTGGAAATATTAAATATTTAGGTATTAATGTTATTAATGAAACCACATCCCACTTAATAAAGAAAGTAGAAGATGATCTGTCTAGGTGGAAATCTCTACCCATATCACTCATGGGAAAGGTTGTGTCAGTAAAAACTATGGTCTTGCCAAGACTCAATTATTTATTCTTAGTGATTCTGAATAAACAATCAGTAGACACGTTTAGATCTGTTCCGACGACCATTTATAAATTCCTTTAGAAAGATACACCAACGTGTATCAGTCTAAAAATGCTTTAAAGGACCAAGAACAAAGGAGGACTAGATCTGCCTAACTTTCAACACTACTTCCTAGCCAACAGGCTACAATCATTTTAGCATAGTTTAAAAATACCCTCAAAGATGAGCCCTGGCTAGATGTAGAACAAGCACTATGCAGTAATATAGATTGCAGACCTACCATTTATCAGGTCAAACATTAAATGACATGAATGCTTTAAAAGTATCAACATCGGCTCCTCTCTGACAGCATGGTGGGAGTTTCTAAAAATGACCTAGTTTTCATGAATCCCATGCAAATGTACACCCATCTGAACAATAGTGATGGGATTTTTGGCTCTTTTTAGTGATCCGAGCCGAAAGAGCCGGTTCTCTAAAAAGAGCCGAAACTCCCCGGCTCTTTCGGTTCCCAACCGGCTCTTCAGGTTGCTTTGTTGCTTTAATTATTATTAACAACAATATAAAATTATGCACAAAAATAATTACTAATGTAAAAGAAATGTGGTTTTATTTATATATGTTTATATATAAATATATACAGTGGCCCCTAGACTCCAAAGCACATTTATTATATATTACACTTGTAACTATATTACAGTGTGATCCTCACACTGTAATATAGTTGTCATTTCAACGGTGTCTTTATTCTTATAAAAAAAGGGTTGGTTTAAAGAAATTGGCTAATGTCTGTTGGGTCAAGGCCTTTGTTTTAGTTACTATGCTAAAGTAAATGTCAGGGATTTTAAATTATTACTTTTACTATCCTTAGCTTGAGAAAGAATTCCCTTTACTACTATTCAGCATTTATAGTAGATATATTCATAGCTATTGTACATTTTACACAGTTTGTATGTCAGTGCAAAGTGTATTTCACCTCTTTGTTAAGGTTAGCAATAAATCTGACCTGGTTACAATGTTTTTACTCCTTTTTTATATAAACCTGTATTAATAAAGCTAATAATACAACCACGTGTCTAGCATTTAAGGTGGAGGTTAAGAGAGTCTTCACAATATCTGTTAGCAGAAATAATCTTTTTGATCTCACAGTCACAACTGATATTCTTATTTGGAAAAACACAAAGGGTATTTTTTTTTGACTATAAATGTGTTCTACTTGAAGCAAAAAACAGCCTTAACCAAAGTGCAGGTGTTGCCTTCTGATAACAACAAAGTGGACTCCACAGTTCTGGGATGTATGGGAAACTTGGCATTACAACACAGCAAGTGTTTTTAGTCTCAACCCTGTCACAACCTGGCTCAAAGGAAATGACAAGCAAGTGCGAGACCACACACAGGCTTTTGAAGGCTGTAAGATATATTTAATGAAAATAAGGGGAAGAAACTTAAACACAATTGAAATGATATAAAAGCCATAACTGAAGCCTCAAATAAACATGATGGATGCCAGGCGGAGAGAGACAGCCCGCCATGGTTTAGTCATGATGTCTTTATATACTGGGACTGCCTTTTCAGGTGTGCTGCATCTATAATTGGGTCAGCTCCACCTACCTGCAAGAAACAGGTAACAGAAAAAACAAAACAAGGCCAGCCCACTGGCTGTCACACTTGGACTAGAACAGCACCTACACCAATGTGGCTTGCGTCCACATACAGCTTGAAGGGCTGATCCAGACGAGGTGCTAAGAGCACTGGTTCAGAGCACAGTAAAACCTTTACATCCTGAAAAGCTTGCTGGCATGCTGCAGACCAAATAAACTTTACTTTGGCCTTGAACAAATCAGTCAGAGGAGCAACCACTGTTGAGAAGTTTTGACAAAAACAGCGATAATAACCGACCAGACCAAAAATCTCACGAGTTCTTTTTTGGTTACTGGAACAGGGAACTCCTTGATGGCCAACACCTTTGCATCAACCGGCCTCACATAACCTTGGCCCACAACCTTACCAAGATAGGTCACAGTTGCTTTTGCAAATTCACATTTCGCCAAGTTGATAGTCAGATTTCCCCAAACTAGTCGTTCAAACAGAGTGCGAATTAGTGATGGGTCGTTCGCGAACGAAATGGCTCTTAGATCCGACTCTTTGAAGTGAACGACGCGAGCCGGCTCCTTATCGCGAGCCGTCACGTGGTTTTTTTTTGTTTTGTTTTTTTCTCTTTTCTTTCTCTCAACCTCTCTCTCGCACTTTTTTTCCGCTTCACTCTGCACGCGAGTCTTGTGCTTTATGCTGGGCAGAGGGGGGAGGGGCGGTAGTTACACTCAGTAGCACAGGAACAGAGCCAGAGGGAGAGAGAGAGAAAGAGCCAGGGACAACAACGTCACATTAGAAAGGTATAGTAATCATCCACAACTATTTTCGGTTGCAGATGATAAAGGATTCAGAAAGTTTATTCATGCAGGTCCATATGACAGAGAATATGCATCTTCTTTTTGTTTTCATATTATAATTTATATTTATTTGTGTTGTGGTTTGCAGTGTTTTGTGTTGTTTCACTTTAAATTTGTAAAAGGAAAAAGCGGAAAATTTAAATAGTTAAAAGTTGAAATGTGAATAGTTGATTTTTGTATTATGTGATTTATTTATTACATTTTTTGTGGAGTGAATAAATAAAAGTATATTTACGGTGGCCCCTACAGACAAAGCACGTAAAAACTCCAAGACACGTACAAACTCTGAAGCACATACAAACCCTGAAGCACGTACAAACTCCAAAACACGTAAAAACTCAGAAGCACATAAAAACTCAGAAGCACATAAAAACTCAAAACACGTACAAAAGACAACAGAAGTGCTCCAGGATGCTGGGCGCAGTGTGGAGCTTTTGTTATCTTGTGGCTACACAAGCCAGCAAGTACCAACGACCGGATTTGGTGTGTTGTAGTAACAGGTAAATGAACTTTTTTTAAAATTTGAATATATATGAGTGCCTGTGTATAAATACACAAACAATACACACATGCTTTCAATTGTGTAATTTAAGTGATCTAGTAGCTCTGCTTTGGAAGTTCAGTTCATGCTAGAAATGTGTTTTATATTTATATATAAACATATATAAATAAAACCAAATTTTTTTACGTTAGTAATTCCTTTTGTGCACAATTTTATAGTATTGTTAATAATAAATTAATTAAAGCAACAAAACAACCTGAAGAGCCGGTTCGGAGCCGAAAGAGCCGGCTCTTTTTAGTGAGCCGAACCGAAAGAGCCGGATGTCGTCAATATGAGGCAAAGGATAAGAATCGGGTTTGGTCACTGCATTTACTTTACGAAAGTCTGTGCAACAACGTGGTGATTTATCAGCTTTTTCAACCAACAAACATGGGGAAGCCCAGCTTGATGACGACGGCACTGCAATGTTGTTTTCCAACATGTACTGAACTTCCTGCTCATTTATTTTCCTCAGAGACTCTGTAGAACCTCTGCCAGATTGGTTTGGCATCACCCACATCAATATCGTGCTCTATCAAAGTTGTTTTAGAAGGTGTGTCTCTAAACAAAGTTGGATACCTTTTAATTAATGCAGACAGTTCTGCACGTTTGTCATCAGGCAAATGGCCCAACAGCACATCCAAGTTCTGAAGAGTTTCTGAATTCTTCAGATGACCAAGCAATAAAGGATCATCAGGTGCTGCCACATCCTCCCCCCCACAAGCAGTCAACGTCACTGCACAAGTAGTCAACGCTGGACTTGATGTGGAAGGAGAAATGAGAGAGCCTGATAAACTAACAGATAAAGGACAAACATGATATGGTTTTAACAAATTAACATGGCAAAGTTGATTTCTTTTCCTGCGATCTGGGGTCGCAATCAGGTAATTCTGTTCTGACAGTTTCTGCACCACAGTATAAGGTCCAGCAAATCTTGCCTGGAATGGTGACCCTGCAATTGGCAGCAAAGCCAAAACCTGGTCACCTTCACTAAACTGCTGCTTTTCAGACTGCCGGTCACGAAAATATTTCATCCGGAGCTGAGCCTTTTCAAGGTTCCGTTGTGCCAACTGACCTGCCACATACAGCCTGTGCCGAAAAGGTAATCTATCAAGTTCACTGGTGGTTCACCTGATAACCACTTATCACACAGCACTTTCAAGGGTCCCCGAACTTTGTGGCCAAAGACCAAGTCTTTTGGGCTAAACCAAGTACTCTCCTGGCACACTTCTTGTGCCGCCAACAGAAGCCACGGTAAACCTTTCTCCCAGTCACTCCTCATTTCTGTGCAATAGGCATGTAACAAGGACTTCAGCGTTTGATGGAAGAGCTCTAAAGCACCTTGGCTCTGATTCCAATGTCTGTGATGAACTGAAGCCACTCTTTAGTCCTTCAAAATATTCCTGTACTTGAGGGTGTCCACAGAAATCTGGAGTTGAACTCATCCTGAACTGACTCAGCTCTTGATGTTCAACTGCAAGGCCACAGTCGCGTCCATCAAACCTAAAAGTACAAGAAAAAATTTTACTATGAAAATACTAGGAAAATGCTACAACATCCTTGTCTCTGTAGGGGAACAAAAGCTATGCTTAAAGTGACCAGGTAAAGTGGTTAAAGTAAAGTGGTTTTCTTAAAACCATTGAATAGAATTTAATAGAATAGAAAGTGGTCAGAGTTCCTGTAACTAGCTGCCTCTCGTGGTGCCATCTTGAACAATTGAGTTGCTGAAAACATTGGCCCATTTTTGTCATGCATTTAAGGAGATAATATCAAACAGCTTTTTATAAATTGTAGCACTGGAATCAACATGTGAAAAAAGTAGAGCTATTTAGTCCAAATTTTTGGTGGTGCAAACACTGTGGTGTCTGCTTTGACCATACAGTATGAGCAGACCAAGATCAAGTGCATAGATTAAAAGGTGGTATAAACTGTCATTTTTGTGATAACTACTTAAATTACAGAATTTTGATTTTTCACATTTTTAATTGACAAGAGTGATACAAACATGAGGCAGGTAATACATCACATCCGGTTTACCAGATGGACAACCTAACTGGGGGAATCAGGTTCGTGTTCCACTTCCTTTTGCATTCATTCAGATCCCTTTGAAGCAAAGCCATGAAAATGAAGCGCAGCAAGCACGTGTGTTCATGACTACCATTAAAGAGGTGCATTTCCCTAATGTCACTCAAAAGGTCCATCCAGAACTGGGTTATAAAAGAGACATAAAAACATAGTGTCAGTTCACAAAGCACCAGGCTTCAAAGCCTTACTATTTCTTACGTTTATGAAATTGTTTCTTGAGTTGATGTAAAGTGCGTGCATTTTGGATACTTTAGTTAGGTTATATTTTCTTATACCACAAATGACCATCTAACATGCACTTTCTCCAAGTGTTTCTTTTTTCCATGAGATTTCTATTCATCTTACTTTCTTTATTGACTATTTCAGTTTATATTTTCTATCTAATGCTTCTATGTAACATAATGGCTACACATTGAAGCTATAAAAGGAAAGGCGGTGTGATACACAGCAAGGCTTCTGAATCACTGATTATATATTACAGCCACACTTTTATCTGGTTAATATAGTGGTTCCTGGCAACAATTTAAAACCTACTGCTGTTTTCTGAAGTACGAACACCAGCTTTCATTTCTTTGGTTTGTTGTTGAAGATCCATACATATGACTGGCAGCTCCTGCAAAAAAATCCTGATGAGATGATCGTAAGGCACAATGCATTGCTGCCATTGTCCCATTTTCAGTGCTGTAGTCTGTGCGAAGTCACACTGGTATAACTCCAAGCACACTGAACGTAGTGTTGAGTGACTTCTGGGTTGCTGTTAGTTGCTTTGCAAACCACCACAATACCTTCCGTGAATAGCTATCAATACAACCACTGATAGCCAAACCATATGGCTTTAATTTGTCATATGTCCAGGTGAATCGTAAACTCTTCATACAAACTTTTTCCTTGAGCGTTTTGGACTCCAAATGGGTCGAGCTCTGCCATCATTACCATGACATCATGCCTTTTCACAGAAAGATGGTGTTTCTGACGCAGTGTCTGCCATACTAAACGGTATCCATAATGTTGACCAGGTCCCTTCAGCTCTTCTAATATTGCACCGAGGTGAGTAATGTTTTTTTTTCGGGACAGTGATAAACTTTTTAATCTACATTTCAGTGTGGTCAGACTGATCTTCTGTTTATGTTTTGAGGCCAAAATGTCCAAAGTTTCATTATAGGAGTAACCGTCTCTGAAATATTTCTGAATGAGGTCTTCGATGGAAATGTTTTCTTGAATTGGTCCTGATAAACAAAAAAGAAATAAGATGGGAAATGGTAAACTAGATCTTCAGACAAGAAATGTACAGTTTTAAATAACAATGGCATTTTAAAGCCAATGTATTGTCTCATTATTAAACTAAATTAATATGCTGCTTCTTTGGGCCTCAGTAAATTCAAGACAATTAAGGTATACAACTATAACTCTAACCTAGACGACTAGGAATCTTCACAGATATATACCTTACTGGTTTAAATGATTGCAAAATAACGCCTATGCAATTTATATAACATAAAAAATAATATAGTAAATAAGGATTGCTTTCAACTGTAAATAAACTGTAAACATCCAAATGGCAGCTTTGAAAACTGGTTGAGACAACCTTTTTTTTAATGTCTTATTTGTGAAATACTTACTGTTCTCGACAAACACCAAAAACTCAATATCTTTGCCACATGAACGTGAAAATGTTTTCTCTGAAACAAAAAGCATTTTTCTTTTACAATGGAGTATTAAAATGGCAAAGGGCAGCCCTAAGCTAAGGTGTATATACACAGACGCATTTCCAACACCTGTACTAAACAGCTACGTTGCTAGCGTTAAACTGAATTTCCACAACAGAGCTACCTAGATCACTTAAATTACACAATTGAAAGCATGAAAGCATATGTGTATTGTTTGTGTATAAATACACAAACAATACACATATGTTCAAATAATTAAAAAAAAAGTTCAGTCCCCGAGAGCTACTGTCCTGCAGCTTTTAGACTCAGCCCTACTCCAACACAGCTGAATCAAATGGTTGAATTACCTCGTCAGCAGGCTATCAAGTGTGGCAATTTCCTGCTTACAAGCCATTCATTTGATTCAGGTGTGTCGAAACAAGGATGCGACTATTCATGTAGTAAAAGCGTTGAAACCACAATATTGTCTCTAGATGCAGAAAAAGGCATTTTATAGAGTTTTTATTTTTATTTGCAACTTTACACAAATTTGGTTTGGAAACTTGGTTGAACATATTATATAATTGCCCAACAGCCTGTGTAAGAACAAATGACCAAACATCCCCCAGCTTCTGTCTCTTCTGTCACATTACAAACACCACCAAATATGCATACATGCCAACCCTCCCGATTTTTCCGGGAGAGTCCCAAATTTCAGTGCCCCTCCCGAAAATCTCCTGGAGCCACCATTCTCCCGAATTTCTCTAGATTTTCCAGCATAAAAATAGACGATGTCCTCTGCAACTCTGCACAAAGCTTCCTGTTCTGCACAGTTTCAGACTTGCTAAGCAATCTAATGACCTATGACACAGTTTATAACTAAAAGGTGGCATCTAATATACTGGCCTGTTATTAAATGCATAAAACACAATACACAGCAAATAAGCACTAGAAAATATATTTTCCTAATAGGCAGTAAAGGGGACAAAGTGTTCGTCACATCAGATGGAAAAAGATGAAAAAATAATTATTTTTATGTAAAGAACATGGTTATTTCTTGTACAGCAGCTATTATAAATGCAAAACAAGATTGGGATCTACTGAAGGATCCAGTGACTACAGCCTGTGGACACAGCTACTGCATGAACTGTATTAAAAGTTTCTGGGATGAAGAGGACAGGAAGGGAATCCACAGCTGCCCTCAGTGCAGGACGACTTTCAAACCGAGGCCTGTCCTGGAGAAAAACGTCATGTTTGCAACTTTAGTGGAGCAGCTGAAGCATACTGGACTCCAAGCTGCTGCAGGTGAGCAATGCTATGCTGGACCTGAAGATGTGGCCTGTGATGTCTGCACTGGGAGGAAGCTGAAAGCCATCAAGTCCTGTCTGGTGTGTCTGATCTCCTACTGTGAGAAACATATTCTGCTTCATTTTGAGTCTCCTGCCTTTAAAAAACACAAGCTGGTGGCCCCCTCCAAGAAGCTCCAGGAGAACATCTGCTCTTGTGATGATGAGGTGATGAAGATTTTCTGTCGTACTGATCAGCAGAGTATCTGTTATCTCTGCACAATGGATGCACATAAAGGCCATGAAACAGTCCCAGCTGCAGCAGAAAGGACTGAGAAGCAGAAGGAGCTCGAGGTGAGACGACTAAACATCCAGCAGAGAATCCAGGAGCGAGAGAAAGATGTGAAGCTGCTTCAACAGGAGGTGGAGGCCATCATTGGCTCTGCTGATAAAGCAGTGGAGGACAGTGAGAAGATGTTCACTGAGCTGATCCGTCTCATCCAGAAAAGAAGCTCTGATGTGAAGCAGCAGGTCAGATCCCAGTAGGAAACTGAAGTGAGACGAGTCAAAGAGCTTCAGGAGAAGCTGGAGCAGGAGATTGCTGAGCTGAAGAGGACAGACGGCGAGCTGGAGCAGCTCTCACACACAGAGGATCACAACCAGTTTCTACACAACTACCCCTCACTGTCAGCACTCAGTGAGTCTACACACTCATCCAGCATCAATATTCGTCCTCTGAGCTACTTTGAGGATGTGACAGCAGCTGTGTCAGAGACCAGAGATAAACTACAGGACACTCTGAGAGAGGAATGGACGAACATCTCACTGACAGTCACTGAAGTGGATGTTTTACTGTCACCACCAGAGCCAAAGACCAGAGCTGGATTCTTAAAATATTCACATGAAATCACACTGGATCCAAACACAGCAAGCACACATCTGTTATTATCTGACGGGAACAGAAAAGTAACATTAATGAAACAACAACAGTCTTATTCTGATCATCCAGACAGATTCACTTCATGCCATCAGATCCTGAGTACAGAGAGCCTGACTGGACGTTGTTACTGGGAGGTGGAGTGGAGAGGGGAAATGGTTTTTATAGCAGTCACATACAAGAATATCAGCAGAGCAGGGGGCCTCAATAAATGTGGTTTTGGATGGAATGAGAAATCTTGGGTATTAAATTGTTACAAAAACATTTTTCAATTTTGGCACAACGATGTCCGAACTCTCCTCTCAGGTCCTCAGAGTAGGAGTGTACCTGGATCACAGAGCAGGTATTCTGTCTTTCTACAGCGTCTCTGAAACCATGACTCTCCTGCACAGAGTCCAGACCACATTCACTCAGCCGCTCCATGCTGGACTTTATCTTTCTGAAGTTGGAGACAGTGCAGAGCTGATTAAAGTCAAATAGACAGAGAAGATATGTTCATGTTGATCCCTGATCACTATATTTGTGTAGTTTCTAAATGAGGCTTTACATTTTAGAAGCTGAGAAGTTCAGTGGCCCATTGATTCAAATTGTACTTACATTTATATACCTTACATCATTATAAATCTTAATTTGTTCTTATGGCTGATAATGTGAGTTAAATGATACTACTCTTCATATTCAGCATGTTTGAAATCTTTAATCAATCTGGTTAGTGGTTTTATTCTGTAGTTGCTGTAGTGGGTTGTCAAATGCAACAATATATTGAAGCTGCATCAGTTGATTCATCAGTTAGTCAATGATTAGAGAATTGATTGTTTTATCATTATTTTAGTAACATTTAAAGCTGGTTCCAGTTTCTGAAATGTGAAGATTGTTGATTTTATATGTAAAGAATTTTTCTTTTTTCATTGAACCTTTTAAGGGTTTTCTCATAGTAGTTTTGGGGAGTTTTTAATTAGATTTACAGCTTCAGAATAACTTTGTGATGTCAGATTAGAAAGTTTGCGTCCAACTGCAGGGTTGGATTTTTTTTATATGATAGTTGAATTTGTTGTATTGGAATTGAGTAACATTTTTACTGATGGATGATTCGTTGTAAAACGTTGATCTACCAACAGTTTATTTCTTTATTATGATTAAATGTAAAACAAATATATTTTCCACTTTTGTTTGACAGAGGCAGGAATGTCTCTGTCTTGCATGTAACTTTGTCCAGTAAATTGTTGAAACTGAAACTAAACAGCTACGTTGCTAGCGTTAAACTGAATTTCCACAACAGAGCTACCTAGATCACTTAAATTACACAATTGAAAGCATGAAAGCATATGTGTATTGTTTGTGTATAAATACACAAACAATACACATATGTTCAAATAATTAAAAAAAAAGTTCAGTCCCCGAGAGCTACTGTCCTGCAGCTTTTAGACTCAGCCCTACTCCAACACAGCTGAATCAAATGGTTGAATTACCTCGTCAGCAGGCTATCAAGTGTGGCAATTTCCTGCTTACAAGCCATTCATTTGATTCAGGTGTGTCGAAACAAGGATGCGACTATTCATGTAGTAAAAGCATTGAAACCACAATATTGTCTCTAGATGCAGAAAAAGGCATTTTATAGAGTTTTTATTTTTATTTGCAACTTTACACAAATTTGGTTTGGAAACTTGGTTGAACATATTATATAATTGCCCAACAGCCTGTGTAAGAACAAATGACCAAACATCCCCCAGCTTCTGTCTCTTCTGTCACATTACAAACACCACCAAATATGCATACATGCCAACCCTCCCGATTTTTCCGGGAGAGTCCCAAATTTCAGTGCCCCTCCCGAAAATCTCCTGGAGCCACCATTCTCCCGAATTTCTCTAGATTTTCCAGCATAAAAATAGACGATGTCCTCTGCAACTCTGCACAAAGCTTCCTGTTCTGCACAGTTTCAGACTTGCTAAGCAATCTAATGACCTATGACACAGTTTATAACTAAAAGGTGGCATCTAATATACTGGCCTGTTATTAAATGCATAAAACACAATACACAGCAAATAAGCACTAGAAAATATATTTTCCTAATAGGCAGTAAAGGGGACAAAGTGTTCGTCACATCAGATGGAAAAAGATGAAAAAATAATTATTTTTATGTAAAGAACATGGTTATTTCTTGTACAGCAGCTATTATAAATGCAAAACAAGATTGGGATCTACTGAAGGATCCAGTGACTACAGCCTGTGGACACAGCTACTGCATGAACTGTATTAAAAGTTTCTGGGATGAAGAGGACAGGAAGGGAATCCACAGCTGCCCTCAGTGCAGGACGACTTTCAAACCGAGGCCTGTCCTGGAGAAAAACGTCATGTTTGCAACTTTAGTGGAGCAGCTGAAGCATACTGGACTCCAAGCTGCTGCAGGTGAGCAATGCTATGCTGGACCTGAAGATGTGGCCTGTGATGTCTGCACTGGGAGGAAGCTGAAAGCCATCAAGTCCTGTCTGGTGTGTCTGATCTCCTACTGTGAGAAACATATTCTGCTTCATTTTGAGTCTCCTGCCTTTAAAAAACACAAGCTGGTGGCCCCCTCCAAGAAGCTCCAGGAGAACATCTGCTCTTGTGATGATGAGGTGATGAAGATTTTCTGTCGTACTGATCAGCAGAGTATCTGTTATCTCTGCACAATGGATGCACATAAAGGCCATGAAACAGTCCCAGCTGCAGCAGAAAGGACTGAGAAGCAGAAGGAGCTCGAGGTGAGACGACTAAACATCCAGCAGAGAATCCAGGAGCGAGAGAAAGATGTGAAGCTGCTTCAACAGGAGGTGGAGGCCATCATTGGCTCTGCTGATAAAGCAGTGGAGGACAGTGAGAAGATGTTCACTGAGCTGATCCGTCTCATCCAGAAAAGAAGCTCTGATGTGAAGCAGCAGGTCAGATCCCAGTAGGAAACTGAAGTGAGACGAGTCAAAGAGCTTCAGGAGAAGCTGGAGCAGGAGATTGCTGAGCTGAAGAGGACAGACGGCGAGCTGGAGCAGCTCTCACACACAGAGGATCACAACCAGTTTCTACACAACTACCCCTCACTGTCAGCACTCAGTGAGTCTACACACTCATCCAGCATCAATATTCGTCCTCTGAGGTACTTTGAGGATGTGACAGCAGCTGTGTCAGAGACCAGAGATAAACTACAGGACACTCTGAGAGAGGAATGGACGAACATCTCACTGACAGTCACTGAAGTGGATGTTTTACTGTCACCACCAGAGCCAAAGACCAGAGCTGGATTCTTAAAATATTCACATGAAATCACACTGGATCCAAACACAGCAAGCACACATCTGTTATTATCTGACGGGAACAGAAAAGTAACATTAATGAAACAACAACAGTCTTATTCTGATCATCCAGACAGATTCACTTCATGCCATCAGATCCTGAGTACAGAGAGCCTGACTGGACGTTGTTACTGGGAGGTGGAGTGGAGAGGGGAAATGGTTTTTATAGCAGTCACATACAAGAATATCAGCAGAGCAGGGGGCCTCAATAAATGTGGTTTTGGATGGAATGAGAAATCTTGGGTATTAAATTGTTACAAAAACATTTTTCAATTTTGGCACAACGATGTCCGAACTCTCCTCTCAGGTCCTCAGAGTAGGAGTGTACCTGGATCACAGAGCAGGTATTCTGTCTTTCTACAGCGTCTCTGAAACCATGACTCTCCTGCACAGAGTCCAGACCACATTCACTCAGCCGCTCCATGCTGGACTTTATCTTTCTGAAGTTGGAGACAGTGCAGAGTTGATTAAAGTCAAATAGACAGAGAAGATATGTTCATGTTGATCCCTGATCACTATATTTGTGTAGTTTCTAAATGAGGCTTTACATTTTAGAAGCTGAGAAGTTCAGTGGCCCATTGATTCAAATTGTACTTACATTTATATACCTTACATCATTATAAATCTTAATTTGTTCTTATGGCTGATAATGTGAGTTAAATTATACTACTCTTCATATTCAGCATGTTTGAAATCTTTAATCAATCTGGTTAGTGGTTTTATTCTGTAGTTGCTGTAGTGGGTTGTCAAATGCAACAATATATTGAAGCTGCATCAGTTGATTCATCAGTTAGTCAATGATTAGAGAATTGATTGTTTTATCATTATTTTAGTAACATTTAAAGCTGGTTCCAGTTTCTGAAATGTGAAGATTGTTGATTTTATATGTAAAGAATTTTTCTTTTTTCATTGAACCTTTTAAGGGTTTTCTCATAGTAGTTTTGGGGAGTTTTTAATTAGATTTACAGCTTCAGAATAACTTTGTGATGTCAGATTAGAAAGTTTGCGTCCAACTGCAGGGTTGGATTTTTTTTATATGATAGTTGAATTTGTTGTATTGGAATTGAGTAACATTTTTACTGATGGATGATTCGTTGTAAAACGTTGATCTACCAACAGTTTATTTCTTTATTATGATTAAATGTAAAACAAATATATTTTCCACTTTTGTTTGACAGAGGCAGGAATGTCTCTGTCTTGCATGTAACTTTGTCCAGTAAATTGTTGAAACTGAAACTAAACAGCTACGTTGCTAGCGTTAAAAATGAATTTCCACAACAGAGCTACCTAGATCACTTAAATTACACAATTGAAAGCATGAAAGCATATGTGTATTGTTTGTGTATAAATACACAAACAATACACATATGTTCAAATAATTTAAAAAAAAGTTCAGTCCCCGAGAGCTACTGTCCTGCAGCTTTTAGACTCAGCCCTACTCCAACACAGCTGAATCAAATGGTTGAATTACCTCGTCAGCAGGCTATCAAGTGTGGCAATTTCCTGCTTACAAGCCATTCATTTGATTCAGGTGTGTCGAAACAAGGATGCGACTATTCATGTAGTAAAAGCGTTGAAACCACAATATTGTCTCTAGATGCAGAAAAAGGCATTTTATAGAGTTTTTATTTTTATTTGCAACTTTACACAAATTTGGTTTGGAAACTTGGTTGAACATATTATATAATTGCCCAACAGCCTGTGTAAGAACAAATGACCAAACATCCCCCAGCTTCTGTCTCTTCTGTCACATTACAAACACCACCAAATATGCATACATGCCAACCCTCCCGATTTTTCCGGGAGAGTCCCAAATTTCAGTGCCCCTCCCGAAAATCTCCTGGAGCCACCATTCTCCTGAATTTCTCTAGATTTTCCAGCATAAAAATAGACGATGTCCTCTGCAACTCTGCACAAAGCTTCCTGTTCTGCACAGTTTCAGACTTGCTAAGCAATCTAATGACCTATGACACAGTTTATAACTAAAAGGTGGCATCTAATATACTGGCCTGTTATTAAATGCATAAAACAAAATACACAGCAAATAAGCACTAGAAAATATATTTTCCTAATAGGCAGTAAAGGGGACAAAGTGTTCGTCACATCAGATGGAAAAAGATGAAAAAATAATTATTTTTATGTAAAGAACATGGTTATTTCTTGTACAGCAGCTATTATAAATGCAAAACAAGATTGGGATCTACTGAAGGATCCAGTGACTACAGCCTGTGGACACAGCTACTGCATGAACTGTATTAAAAGTTTCTGGGATGAAGAGGACAGGAAGGGAATCCACAGCTGCCCTCAGTGCAGGACGACTTTCAAACCGAGGCCTGTCCTGGAGAAAAACGTCATGTTTGCAACTTTAGTGGAGCAGCTGAAGCATACTGGACTCCAAGCTGCTGCAGGTGAGCAATGCTATGCTGGACCTGAAGATGTGGCCTGTGATGTCTGCACTGGGAGGAAGCTGAAAGCCATCAAGTCCTGTCTGGTGTGTCTGATCTCCTACTGTGAGAAACATATTCTGCTTCATTTTGAGTCTCCTGCCTTTAAAAAACACAAGCTGGTGGCCCCCTCCAAGAAGCTCCAGGAGAACATCTGCTCTTGTGATGATGAGGTGATGAAGATTTTCTGTCGTACTGATCAGCAGAGTATCTGTTATCTCTGCACAATGGATGCACATAAAGGCCATGAAACAGTCCCAGCTGCAGTAGAAAGGACTGAGAAGCAGAAGGAGCTCGAGGTGAGACGACTAAACATCCAGCAGAGAATCCAGGAGCGAGAGAAAGATGTGAAGCTGCTTCAACAGGAGGTGGAGGCCATCATTGGCTCTGCTGATAAAGCAGTGGAGGACAGTGAGAAGATGTTCACTGAGCTGATCCGTCTCATCCAGAAAAGAAGCTCTGATGTGAAGCAGCAGGTCAGATCCCAGCAGGAAACTGAAGTGAGACGAGTCAAAGAGCTTCAGGAGAAGCTGGAGCAGGAGATTGCTGAGCTGAAGAGGAAAGACGGCGAGCTGGAGCAGCTCTCACACACAGAGGATCACAACCAGTTTCTACACAACTACCCTTCACTGTCAGCACTCAGTGAGTCTACACACTCATCCAGCATCAATATTCGTCCTCTGAGGTACTTTGAGGATGTGACAGCAGCTGTGTCAGAGACCAGAGATAAACTACAGGACACTCTGAGAGAGGAATGGACAAACATCTCACTGACAGTCACTGAAGTGGATGTTTTACTGTCACCACCAGAGCCAAAGACCAGAGCTGGATTCTTAAAATATTCACATGAAATCACACTGGATCCAAACACAGCAAGCACACATCTGTTATTATCTGACGGGAACAGAAAAGTAACATTAATGAAACAACAACAGTCTTATTCTGATCATCCAGACAGATTCACTTCATGCCATCAGATCCTGAGTACAGAGAGCCTGACTGGACGTTGTTACTGGGAGGTGGAGTGGAGAGGGGAAATGGTTTTTATAGCAGTCACATACAAGAATATCAGCAGAGCAGGGGGCCTCAATAAATGTGGTTTTGGATGGAATGAGAAATCTTGGGTATTAAATTGTTACAAAAACATTTTTCAATTTTGGCACAACGATGTCCGAACTCTCCTCTCTGTCACGGTCCTGGGTCTTATGACCCAGTGTTTTGAGTTTCAGTTCTTTTGATGTTCATAGTGTATGTTTAAGCTTATCAGGTTTCCTAAGTTTATTTGTTATCATGCCTAAGTGTTTCTAGTTCTTATTATTTCCCCCTCGTGTTCCAACTATGTTAAATCTCCCTTGCCCTTCGTGTGTTTCATGTCTGTTGTCTTATGTTGTTATGTCTGCCTCTCATGTTCCTGTTTCATTTTGGAGAGATCTCGTGTTTTTATATTATGGATTATGTTTTGAGTCCTTTGTGGTACTGTTTCGTGTTTCCCTAGATCTCAGTTATGGTTATCTTAGGTTTTGCTCTTTGGCTTCATCATATGGCTTCCCTGTGTTCCATGTTATGTCCACTGTGATGGTTTTGTACCATATTTCAGGTTCCTATATTCTGTCTCCCCAGTTGCTGTTAAGTTTGCATGTTTAGAATTCAGTCAGTGTGTTTCCTGTTTTACTTTGAAGGTCCATGTCTCATGTGAGTGTTTCTAGTTTTGCTTCCCTTGCCTCGTCCTGCTTTATTACCCTCAGCTGTTCCTCCATGTGTTCCCACTTCCCCTAATCACCTCCTGTGTATTTAAGTCCTCTGTTTTCAGTGTGTGATTGTCAGGTCGTCTGTTGTCCACGCCATGTTTCCAAGTTTCTTGCCTAGGTTTTTCTTATTGCTTGTTTAGATTCCCCAGTTTAGGTTTGTGTTAATTTTGCTTCAGTTTGCCTTGCCCTAGTGATGGGCAGATGAAGCCTCATGAAGCACTGAAGCTTTTCATCCAATTGGTTCACCCCAACGCGAAGCTTCTTGAAGCTTCATTTGCTCTAGCAGGACACCTACTGGACGTAAAAATATTAGTTGGCATGAATTTGAAGAGTGTGGCATTTTGCACACAGCCTGTAAATGTCAACAACAAAATGAGTGTGTAAAACATCTATATTGTAGTGATGGCAGTATACTGTGTATATTTATGCTGGCAGTATGGAAAATGATTATTTGCGGCAAAGTTCGAACCGCTTCCTGAACCAGTCATGTGGTACAGCCGGGCAGCGAGGCTTCGGACGTCATCATTTTCAGCTCCTCCCATAAATGAAGCAAGCCTCGATACGCGCTTCGCGGAAACGCCCCCTCCATTACTCGACACACGCTTCGAAGCCTCGATACAGAACGTCACATCACTACCTTGCCCTTTGTTTGTACCTCTTCTACTAGCCTTATTAAACGGCTCGCCTTTTGTTAACATTTCAAGTTCTGTTCCCTGTTCCTTGGCGTCTGCGTTTTGGGTCCTTTTTCAATTCATACAGTCTGCCCTCGCCAGACTGTGACACTCTCAGGTCCTCAGAGTAGGAGTGTACCTGGATCACAGAGCAGGTATTCTGTCTTTCTACAGCGTCTCTGAAACCATGACTCTCCTGCACAGAGTCCAGACCACATTCACTCAGCCGCTCCATGCTGGACTTTATCTTTCTGAAGTTGGAGACAGTGCAGAGTTGATTAAAGTCAAATAGACAGAGAAGATATGTTCATGTTGATCCCTGATCACTATATTTGTGTAGTTTCTAAATGAGGCTTTACATTTTAGAAGCTGAGAAGTTCAGTGGCCCATTGATTCAAATTGTACTTACATTTATATACCTTACATCATTATAAATCTTAATTTGTTCTTATGGCTGATAATGTGAGTTAAATTATACTACTCTTCATATTCAGCATGTTTGAAATCTTTAATCAATCTGGTTAGTGGTTTTATTCTGTAGTTGCTGTAGTGGGTTGTCAAATGCAACAATATATTGAAGCTGCATCAGTTGATTCATCAGTTAGTCAATGATTAGAGAATTGATTGTTTTATCATTATTTTAGTAACATTTAAAGCTGGTTCCAGTTTCTGAAATGTGAAGATTGTTGATTTTATATGTAAAGAATTTTTCTTTTTTCATTGAACCTTTTAAGGGTTTTCTCATAGTAGTTTTGGGGAGTTTTTAATTAGATTTACAGCTTCAGAATAACTTTGTGATGTCAGATTAGAAAGTTTGCGTCCAACTGCAGGGTTGGATTTTTTTTTATATGATAGTTGAATTTGTTGTATTGGAATTGAGTAACATTTTTACTGATGGATGATTCGTTGTAAAACGTTGATCTACCAACAGTTTATTTCTTTATTATGATTAAATGTAAAACAAATATATTTTCCACTTTTGTTTGACAGAGGCAGGAATGTCTCTGTCTTGCATGTAACTTTGTCCAGTAAATTGTTGAAACTGTCAAAAAAAAACAAACCTTGTTTGTGTTTTGTGATAATAAAGCACAACCCAGTGTTCCCAGGTAATGTAGAGAGGTCTGTGTTCACAATGCTCATGCGTGGAAATGTATCAATAGTGTGTTTTGGGAACTGATAACAAGCGAAGACAGCCAGGAAATGTGTCCTTGAGAATTGTTCTTTTAAAAATGCTGATTAATTCTGTCGTGTTCATGTTGATTATTAGTAGGAGTCTGTGGTGGACTGTGGTTTGTGGCTCGGCTGTATGAGGAGGGGAGGAAGCAGTGGGTTCAGGGTGTGGTGTCAGGGGAGGCTGGTTGTCACAGCCAGCAAGCATCATCTAATCATACCTTCACTATTTCAGTAGCTGCTGGGGCCGGAGGAGGAGAGAAGTGAGCTGAGGGTGAAGCAACTGCACATGCAGTGTGAAAATACAACTGTGGCTGTGCCAGCAGAGCGCTGGGCAAAATATAAAGAAAGACGATTGTCAGCATCCCACACCTGAGTCGTGCCAGGTCATTTACACAGTCCAAGAGATCTTTGGGTGTTTTGATGCCTGGACCTGGGTGTATAGAGTACATAGGGGGAGCGTGAGTGCCTGTACTGCATCCATTGTGTCTCAGGTAACCCAGGTGTGAGAGCGTATTTCCCCCTGCAATACTCCCTGCCAGTGATTGGTGCCCCTATCTGCCGGTGCGGCTCCCCCAGCTGCCCTGATAGCCGCTGGGGGAGGAATATCCTCCGCCTATGAGTGCTTTGGCACGGGCGACGTGCCCACGACACCACCGCTGCTTGTTGAGAAGAGCTATTTCACGTCAAAAAGCCGTCATAAATAAGTCTCCAATAACACCAGAAAAAGTCGCTAGATTTGTCTGTAGTTGGTTTTTAGAAAAAAAAGTCACTAAGGGGGCCTGAACACTCGCTAAATATAGCGACAAATCCGCTAAGTTGGCAACACTGCAGTGTCCTGCTATCGGCCAAGGTTACCCACCAGACTGAGACAATTCATCTCATCTCTGAGCAGCTGGATCATGTAGTGGAAAAACTACACACTTTTGGAGTGTGAATTGCAAGTACAATTCCCCCCTGGTGTGCAGTAAGTGTCCTGGCACTAAAACATCTACCAGAATCAGCATGTTAGAGATACTGTGAGGATTTCTGTAGTTTGGAAGCTGCAGTAACACATGCCTTTTTGGTTCATTTACAAGTAACAGAAGCTGTTGACCCAGGGTGCTTTTTAGTGAAAGCAGGTGGATTAAACATATACATGAATGCTTTGCAGACAGAGTGCAGGACTGACACTGAATCACAAAGAATGAAAGAAAAAAAAACTGTAAGCCAATGATCTCTCTCATATTCTCACTCTCATTGGCTGCTGTAGAAAGAAGTGTTCAACCTCTGTTATGTGTAGAGTGGAGCAGACCTGATATAAATCAAACATATGTCCTTTTGTACCAGGATGGGCACTTTGATCCAGCCAGCCAGCATCCATCATTCAAGAACCGGGTGGATCTGCAGGACAGACAGATGAAGGATGGAGACGTGTCTTTGATTCTGAAGGATGTGACGATTAATGACACTGGAACATATGAGTGTCATGTCAGAGGAGAAAACAAGTCAAAGAACAGAGCTCATCTAAGTGGTAACTCCATCAGCAGCATCTACCTGAGTGTTGTTGATCCTCCAGGTGAGTGAGTAGAGTTGAGTGTGTGTGTGATCAGAGGTGAAGCTGCTTCCTGCTTGTTGATGTTTGTTTCTAAAGATGTTGTTCAGTTAAACAGATTGAGCCTTGGTACTCAATCGATTTTAAAGCTGTTGCTCTGACGATACTCTGAATATCTATCTGTACTGAGATCTGTGGCTGTACCTGAGTTTGACCTTTGACACCAAAGATGTCAAAGAGGAAGAAACGTTCATTTAATCTTGTTATTAGAGTTTCCAGCATTTGTAACTTTTATTCAGCTCTCTTTTAATGTTTGTTAAACCAGCAGAGACTGAAACTAACTACAGCTCAAGCCCAGACATGACTGTGCCTGTAGGCACCAGTGAAATGTGCACTTTTATTTCTAATGAAGTCATATCACTTTAATTTCCCTGCAGGCATTTGGATCAGTTAGTCTCCCTTCTTTTTATGTACAGTAGGCCATGTAAACCCTGTTCATTTTGCTAGGTAACCAGTTAACCTGATATGGGCAAATAATCCCCTAAACCATCTTAGCATGGGTTATATTGTGAAGATCTACTCAAAGAATCAGACGTGCTGATGATGTTTTGTCTCCAGATTATTAAACTGTCACTGTTTAGGATTTGAGAAAGCACAAAAAACTGATTTTGAATGTTTTCTTTTTTTAAATCACATTTTGGGGGCAAAACTGTACATGATAGAATATTTTATTAGTACTTTCTGGACATCACTGAATGGGCTTAGGTTAGTTATGTTTTGGAAAGCAGCTGAATTGTTATTTCTCAATGCAGGGTATGTAATAAAACCTAACATATGCTCATTGATGTTCCTGCCATGGTCCTGGGTCATTGTGACCCAACAGTTTAAGTGTCCTGCGTTTTCTGTCATATTTTGCATTATGTTGAGGTTTCCTAGGATATTCTGTTCAGTATTGTTTATTAGATTTCTCCTCTGTGTCTCCCTCTGTGCGACTGTGTACATGGTGATTGTGCTTTGCTCCTCTTTCAATCGTGTTCTTGCTCTCTCTGCTGTCTCTGTGTACTGTCTGTGTTATGTTTAAGATCCGTGTCTTGGTGTCAGCATTTTCAGTTTCGTGTCCCCACTCTGTCATGTGTAATTGTCCTCAGCTGTGTTCCCCGTGTGCTTCCACTTCCCTCGTTACTTTCTGTGTATTTATGATATATGTAAAACAGGAGCAGAACTGGGTCCTCGGTCAAGCCCACATTCCTAGTTACTGCTGTTATTTCACTGTTATTTAACTTTCATGCTCGGACATGCATCTCTCCTGCCTTCCCACTAACTGATTTTTCCACTGCACACACACCCTCAACCTCAAATCAAACAAAGACTGTTAAAAGCAGTTACCTGATATCTACAGTTTCAGATTTTGTTCCTGAAAACATCAGCATCCTTGGATTTTTAACAGCTGGAGTTTGAACTGGATAAAGGAGAAAATGACTGCAGCGAGTGAGTCGCTCTGCTGTACTCTGCTGCTTTTTGTCTGTGTGTTTGCAGGTAAGTACAAAATAACAGCAGTTCACTTATAACTACTAAAAAAACTACCACTAATAACTATTGATTGACTGATTGATTGTGTTTAAGTAGGAAGTAAGAGGCTTGGTGGAAATGGAGTAGACTATATTTTAAAACAAGTAACAGATTCTGTGAACCTGATGTTTACTGAGCATTGAGTGAACATATGGTTACATTGTAACCTTTGTTCTCTGAGTGAGAGACTCTATTTCCATGCTGTTACATTCTATATGTACGGGGTATGACCTTGGTCGTGGCATGTGGATATTTCTTTAAGACACTCTTACACTCCACAGCTTACGTATAAAAAACAGCTGTGCAAACACTGGTGATAGTTTAATCAGGATGCATCTCCAAGCAGCCTGAAGAGAGAGTCTCTCACTCAGAGAGCCAAGGTTACAATGTAACTGTACGTTCTCTATCATATCGAGACTATCTCTCCACTCCGTCACATATTCTATATGTACAGGGTAACTATGTAAGACAGACACCCTGCGAGGAGACAGTGCACCCGAATCACAGAGTGAAAGTACCAATGAACTATTTACAAATATACATATATACACGCCACCCCGGTCAGGGCTTCGCCAGACACAAAGGCCGAGCCGGGGGGCGGAGGCATCAGTCTGCCAGACGCAAGACTAGCCTAAGCAAGTCCCGTAGGACGCAAGGACTGTAACTGAGTGACCACTTCAGGTCAGCCCACCACTGCTGCGGAGTGGATTGCCAAGTAAGGGATGCGGGATGGCCGAGGTAGAGACGCAGCCCCAGTTCTGTCCCCAGAGTCAAGCAGCCGACTCACGACATCCGAAGACTGGGGATGAGCTGGTGGCTTAGTCCACTAATGCTGGGCTTACACTGTGCGATTTTTTTTTTTTTTTTTTTTTTTTTGGCCCATTTTGAGCCGATTTTTGAGTCGTGCGACCGTTTTGGCGATCGGCCCGATTTTGGCCTTCATCATGCGTCGTGCATCGTGTAGTATACGTGGGGTAACGAGACGCGATTAACACCTCACGACCAGCTCCCGATCATCAATCGCTTGGTCGCGAGGATTTCAAACCTGTTTGAAATCCTCGCGACCGTCGTGAGGGTGTCACCGCAGATTGTCACACTGCGCACGCGCAAACACAAATGTCAGCGAAAAAGAACGGCGCAGCACGGCAGTGCAGCGTGTGATCTGGACACAAGCGATGGAGGCACAACTTGTAGAACTTTGGAAAGCTCATCCGAGCCTTTTCGATGTGGCCTCACAAAATTATCACGACACAACAACCTTGAAAATAGTTGGATTTACACTGCTGCTCAATCACAGCTGCCTGATCAATGTTTTTCATTAGCAATTTAGCAAAGTTGATGGTGGTGGTGTGCGTGTCTGTGTGAGTGAAAGACAGAGAGCGAGAGAGCGACAGAATTTCTGTTATAACCTTCATTTTATGGACGCACAGTGTGAGCACTCAGGTCGCATCAGAGCATCGGGCCGTATAGTGTGAGACCCTGCATCGTGACCTATGAACTTCTAACCCCTGCGAGTCAATTGTACAGTTTGAGCAGGAGCTGAATCGCGCGACTGAAAAAATCGCACAGTGTAAGCCCAGCATTAGAGTGAAGGGCCCAAGTGGGGCTGTGATCCAAAGGTCCATCAGCAGGGCGTAGCAGCCACTTCGTGCCGTCTACAGACAGGGGAGCAGTAAGAGTGAACTCGAACGAGACACTCGTGGACAGTCAGGAAGTTTCAGCTCACTGAGCGGCCCCCGCTGGCTGTGTAAACCAGCGACACACGGGCAATACACCAGACAGGGAACCAACGCCTCAGGCTGGAGAGCTCACCTGCCTGCCGATGTACCAGACACAGCAAGGTCTGACTGGCATGTAAACGGGCAAACCGCAGGCAATACTCCAGGGGAACACAGCCTGCAGCAGCAGCGCAGCCGCTGAAGTAGAGGGCTGAGCTATGGATGTGAACCCACGGTCCATCCGCAGCACCCAGCAGCTGCTCCATGCTGTTCGCAGCAGCAAGAGTAAACCGAATAAGACACTGGTGCAGCCAGGAAGCTCAGCTCACTGAGGGGGCCCATGCTGGGTCAGCAAACCAGCGACCCACAGGCAATACACTGGAGAAGGAGCCAACGCTGCAGGCTGGAGAACTCACGCTTGCCGGCTGACGTATCAGACTGCTTTGACACCCGACACCCTCCCCAGGAGGGAGCACGTTAGAGGCAAATCACAAAGGGCTTCTGCAGTCTGTGCTGGCAAGATAAGCAGTTCATTCAGGATTCAGGGGTTTCTCTGGATAATAAAGCATGTTCTGGGGACAAGCGCAACACACACCGATCATATCCATCCTCTATCGGCATGGAAATGTCATACCAAAGGAATTACTAATGTAAAAGAAAAAAAACTTGTGGTTTTATTTATGTATTTATTAGGGGTGCAACGATACACAAAATTCACGGTTCGGTTCGATACTTTGGTGTCACGGTTCGATATTTTTTCGATACAAAAAAAATGTTCATGCCTTTTTAGTTTGTCATTTATTAAAATTATAAATATATATTTTAACTCAAAAGTACAGTTTTTAAATTTAACCCTAACCCTTGTGCGTGTTTTTTATTTTGACAGCGAATGCGCACCTGCGGACCACTTATGTGCAGCCCTGGTTATTTAGCTCGTCATATTGCAGCCACAGAAATTCTTTTGTCCATGAAACCATAAAGCTGCACTTTCTTTTTGCCTTATAGTCTGATTTGTCATAACTTCTCCGTTTTGTGGTAAGCTTTTCTTTGGCTGTCACTTCTTCACCCTGACCTGTCTTATTTGGCTCAGCAGAACTAAAATATATATCTGTCTGTGAAGGTTCTCAGTCATCCAGGTCATTGTAGTCAAATATAAATCCTGCTGCTTTTACACACGCACTCACATAAGCTCAGCGATTCTCTGCGCGATCAACCTCTCACATGTTTAAGCTTGCTGCGGGAGATTTCACTTGTCATGTTTGCATAGTAAGCTAACGATTAATAAGACGATGTCAGAGGAATTGGTGCACAAATTATCATCACTCACAGATCAGTGCTGTCGCTCTCTATACACAGTTCGCGCGATTGCAAAGTGAAAGCAAAAAAACAAGCGCAAATTCAAACGAGATTTCAATATGTCACATATTGACAGTGGCTCACCGATGCCAATGACATAATTACCCAGCTACATTTCCGAAAGAATGCAAAAGCATTGACATATATTTTTCCTTCCTACAAAAGCCCGACGGGCAGGGCAGAGATAGATTTTGGTAGCCCGACTGGAAAAATCGCTAGCCCCAGGACGTCGGACTAGCGATATTGCAAGCCCTGTATCTGATTGAGGAATCACTCATCTTTGGAAAAGAGAGTTTATTACAGAGAAATGTCTCTTTCCAAAATAAAAGCTATACTATCCGCTTCTTCTGGGCTATATTCTCAGCAGCATAAGGAGAATCATGTGCTAACAGCTGTCTAAATGACTCGGCTAAAGTTAGTAGCATGCTTGCTTGTTTTTTTTCTGCTTCCACTTGTCTTTGCACTAGGATGATGTCGGCGTAAATATGCAGTCATATTCGTTGTGTTCCCACTAGTGCTTTCAGGTTAATCTCGTTGAAATGACCTTAACGCCACAACACGGCAAATCTCCGTTAACGAGCTACCGCCGATCGCCCCGTGCATGGGGCTAGACGGCCAACACGTTAACGAGCTAACTGCGCTAACACACTAGTTCCCACCCATGTAATTGAGCATTGCATGGCACATCCAACATACTGTTTTACTTTAGTCCATGACTCGCTTACCTTCAGGGTCATACGTCACATGAAAACCAAAATAATTCCAAACGCCAGATCTGAATGAGGGTGGTCCATGGGGGAGGTCCATGTTGTAAGGGGAGCTTAACTTCTGTCTCGCTAGCTTGCCCTGCGCTCTTCCTTCTGATGATGCTGTCTGTGTTGAGCGCTCAGTGAATCTGCGTTTGACTACTCCGCCTAGGCTGCACTGTCGACCCTAGGCGGAGTAGTCGAACGCAGATTCACTGAGCGCTCAACACAGACAGCATCATCAGAAGGAAAGTTGATAAAATAAATTACAAATTTTGTATTGTTCGATACATATGCGTACCGAACTGAAAGCACTGTATCGAACGGTTCAATATCGATACGAATATCGTTGCACCCCTAGTATTTATATATAAATATATATACGGTGGCCCCTTGAGACAAAGTATGTACAAATTCCAAAGCACATACAAACTCCAAAGCATATTATATGCCATATAATATATGGCTTTTTAGTTAATATAAAGCATAGAATTGAGGCACTTCAAATAATTCCATTCCAACATGATCTAGATTGCCTTTTTAGTGAAAGCCGGTGGACTAAACATATACATGTCAACTGTGGAGATCTTCAAGTTCCTGGGTACCACCATCTCCCAGGACCTGAAGTGGGAGACCAACATCAACTCCATCCTCAAAAAGACCCAGCAGAGGATGTACTTCCTGAGACAACTGGGGAAGTACAGTCTTCCACAGGAGCTGCTGATCCAGTTCTACACTGCGGTCATTGAGTCTGTCCTGTGCTCCTCCATCACAGTCTGGTATGGAGCAGCCACTAAACAGGACAGGAGCAGACTGCAGCGGACTGTACGGGCAGCAGAAAGGATCATCGGCGCCCCCCTGCCCTCCATCCAGGACCTGTACCTCTCAAGAACCAGGAAACGGGCAGGGAAAATCATCACAGACCCCTCACACCCTGGACACAGACTTTTTGATCTGTTGCCCTCTGGCAGACGGTACAGAAGCCTGCAGACCAGGACCACCCGACATAGGAACAGTTTCTTTCCCCTCGCCACCTCCCTCCTAAACAGTTGACCTGTCGCACTGCTCCCACTGCCAGACTGCAACTGCACCTTATCTACATTCTGTAGTATTCATTCCACCTCATTTATGTATTTTATGTTTATAAGTTTAGATTGGTTATTTATAGCTGGTTTACACAGCTATGTGTATGCATATGTAATGTATATATAGACGCGTGCGTGTGTGTGTGTGTGTGTGTGTGTGTGTGTGTGTGTGTGAGAGAGATTTACATTGCTGTGATTGAGAGCCACCATCTACCGGAACCAAATTCCTTGTATGTGTCTGCACATATACTGGGCCAATAAAAACGATTCTGATGAATGCTTTGCAGACAAAGTGCTGGACTGAAACTGAATCACAAAGAAGGAAAAAAAAAACTGTAGGCCAATGATCTCTTTCTGATCTCACTCTGATTGGCTGCCTTAGAAGAGAAAATTTCAGTCTCTCTGCTCTGTGTTGTTTCCTCTTTCAGATGAGAAAAGCATCACAGCTGAGTCTGGACAGAACGTCACTCTGCCATGTCGAGCTTTAAACACCATCATAGGTGTAGAGTGGAGCAAACCTGATCTAAATGAAGAATATGTCCTTTTGCACCGGGATGGGCACTTTGATCCAGCCAGCCAGCATCCATCATTCAAGAACCGGGTGGATCTGCAGGACAGACAGATGAAGGATGGAGACGCGTCTCTGATTCTGAAAGATGTGACGACTAATGACACTGGAACATACGAGTGTCGCATCAGGGAGTCAAAGAGCAGAGGTATTCTCGAAGGTGGCCCCAGCAACATCATCTACCTTCATGTTGTTCCTCCAGGTGAGTGAGTAGAGTTGAGTGTGTGTGTGATCAGAGGTGAAGCTGCTTCCTGCTTGTTGATGTTTGTTTCTAAAGATGTTGTTGATGAGACTTTGTAGAAAGCAGCTGGTCTGAGTGATGTGATCAGAGTGCAGTAGATAATGTCTGACAGCAGTTTGATTCTGTTCTGTTCTTCACTCATCACCTACCTGACAGCTGACACCTCACACCTGTTTCTCTCCTGCAGGTCAGCTAATAATCAGAAGGGTCAGTGTGGGAGAGAAGATAAATGCTCCATTCGGACTCATAGTCGCTCATTCAATTTCTGCTGTGCTTCTTGTTGGTGGGTTTTGACCTACAGAAAACATGAAGACAAGCAGACTCACCTGAACCAGCATGTCTGAAATTTCTCTGATGTTTGTCTTCCTTTGTTTTTGTTTTCAGTTTTCAGCTTTATATGTCAAATGCACGTTACCACACTGCAATGAAATGTGTTAGATGAGCATAAGACAAGTCTTTGAGCAGTATAATACAATACACACTAATAATAATATTGAGTATAATACACTAACACTATAGGTTAAATAAATATGTATAAATATAAAAGAAAATTTTAAGCACTAAAATTGCAGTTCTAGACATAAGAAGGAAAATAGAAATGTAACTGTTGGCATGTATGGGGGTGGGGGGGTTCAACGTAATTGCAATTGGGAGTGAGCTGCAGTAGAAATTTTTAGAGCAGTATGAGATTTAAGGTGGCAATTAGTACAATAGTTCAGCCTAATGTTCATTACTCTGTGTTTGGTGACAAGCCTTAAGGTAACCTGTGTGCCACATTTTTATTTGTAGCATTTTATTTTTATTGCGTACTAAAAACAACAGTTAAATATATCGAATAATGCTGTGAGAAGCCTTGGATTTTTTTCTTCGTATTTCATGTGACATTAGTTTTGTTTTGAAGGCCCGGGCTTGGTTTCATCCTGATAAAAAAGTTCTCCTTATTCTTTTTTTTGTTTGTTTGTTTTGTTTTTTCCCCCTTCCATTAATCTTGTAATCAAGCTCACTTCTCTCCTGGTTGTACAAAAAAGAAACTGGATAAGACCACTCTGAACTAAGAACAGACTTTAAAGCATGTCATAACATAAGGCCCACAGGCCTGAATCACCCGAGTAATGACTCCAATCCGGCCATCCTGAACGTCTTTGACAAATGTGAATGACAGGACAGATTTTTAGACTAACCTGTTTTTGGTTTTTTTAAACAAGTTTTACAGTTTCTGTGTTGATTAAAAGCTTCTGCATTGCCATTCATACTACACCAAAGAGAAGTCCCTGTTTTTCCCACCAACCCAAGTGGATCAGATGAGTGAAACTCCACTTTTTGTTAGCGTAAATAAGTTTCACTATACATTTAATCCCTGATAGATCTTAAAATAAAAAAGAGGTTTCCAACACAAATCTGTAAAAAAACAACTCCCAAAAGTTGATTCTGTTCATCTGGACATAACGTTTTCAGTAGACTTCTTCAGTCTCAGCTGACTGCAGATTTCCCCAGTCTTATAAACAGTACATTTGCACAATGACTGAAACCAGCCAACTGATCCTTCAGTGGAAGGTCAGTTCCTTCATCATAATTATGCAAATTCTAATGACCATTGATCAATAACCAATTCAATTCTATTTTATTTATATAGCGCCAAATCGCCAAAAAAAGCCGACTGTTGATCAACAACCACTGATCAATGGCCATGAGTACCATTCACAGAGAGTTGGGGAATGGCTGCAATCACAGCATTGTAAGATGGTGAAAGATGTACCCTTAGGCCCCCTCCTTGATTCAGATATGGTCTTTCCCTTTTCACGTAAATGGCCTCTTTGACTCCGCACTCAAACCAGCGTTCCTCCCTGTCCAGGATGTGTGCATCCTCATCATTGAAAGAGTGGTTGTTGATCAATGATCATGAGAATTTGCATAATTATGATTAAGGAACTGACCTCCCAGCCCATTGTTCCTTCAGTGGGCTGGTTTCAGTCATTATGCAAATGTACTGTTTATAAATTAGGAAACCTGCAGCCAGCTGAGACTGAAGAAGTCACTTGGATGAGTGATGAAACGTTTCTCCCACAAAACGCTACGTCCAGATGAACAGAATCAACTTTTGGGGATTTACTTGCCAGGATGATTGTGTGAAGTCTGCTTAGCTTTAATTCACCATTCGGACAAGGAACTGTGATTAAAAACACCCACAGGAAGCTCTTATTACTGCTTGAAGAGTAACACTGTAAAACTGGAGGATTGTTAAAGTTGGTGTGTGTTCGGTTGACAGTAAAAACAAAGGTTCACAAAAGAGATATCGTAAATATGAACTCATATTAGTTGACATATATAATGTAATGTGTACTTTTGTTGAAAAATGTAATTAAATTATTATTTTTCATGTTGCATTAATGTTTGTGTCATTTTATTTAGGGAATCACAATCTGTACGTTACTAATAAGCTAGTTAGCCTTGGGGTCTATTGGTATTGGCTCCATCCTCCACTAGGGGGCATCTTCATGCTCTCTCCTCATTCCATTAAACTCCTGCAAGAGAGAAGAAACTGAAAATCACTCTGGTGTCCTCCCTTTTTCCTTTTTCGGGTAATGGTGGTAATAAGTTCACTGACATTTGTGATGAGTCTGCTTCTGGGTCCTGTATCTGTGAGAACTTTGGTTCACGACAACTACTTCTGTTATTTCACCTTCATGCTCAGACATGTGTCTCTCCCTCCTCTCAGTTTCCCACTATCTGGTCTCATTGCACTGCACACACTCTCAACCTCAAATCAAAGGAAGACTGTTAAATAAATAAAGTAAATAATCCTGTGAGACGTCGTCTTTTTTTGCTGAATCTTTATCAGACATTGATTCTGTTTTGAAGCTCCACGCCTGGCTTTATTCTGATAAAAATAGATAATCTTATTTATTTTTTTGTTTTGATTTTTTCTTCCATTAATCATGTATTGTAGCTTCTGTCGTGGTTGTTCAAAAAAAGGTACTGGATAGGATCACAGCTTTGAAAAAATATAAATTATTAGAGGATTCAATGGAAACAGTTTGATGTGTGATTGTAATCCAACTTGTTATCACCCTGCATGGGGGGACATTTGACACTCAGGACTTGACATGATTGACATGATTTTAAACACTGTTTACTAACATTTGCAGGTCTTTGTCCCGTCTTCCTCCCTCAACCACATCCAGTTGCAGCAGATGGCCGCCCCTCCCTGAGCCTGGTTCTCTACCATAGACAGACAAACAAGCTTTTGCACTAACATTCACAGCTGTGTGCCAATTATATTCACCGATTAAACTAATCCCACGAACTGCACGTCTCTGGAAAGTGGCAGGTTGTCATTTATCACCAGTTGATGGCAGGAAGTTTCAACTGTTATCATTAACTGAAGTTTTTTAACAAAAGTGCATGAAGGATGAGAGACAACATGGGATTGTTCAGACATTGTTCAGCTCTCACCCCAAATGCCTCCCTGTGTCATGATCCTGGGTCTTTTGACCCAGCGTTTTAAGTTTGAGTTTATTTTGTTCATTAGGTTATCTAAGTTCATTTGTTTATTAGATTCCCCTTGTGTATCCAACCCCGTTAAGTCTCCCTTGTCCTTCATGTGCTTCATGTCTGTGTTTCTTATGTTGTCATGTTTGCATTTCATTATGTTTCCCATTTTATTTTGAAAGAGGTCCTGTATTCCTGCATTTTGTTTTACTCTTCCCCTGTGGCGTTGTTATGTTCCTGTTGTGTCTACTGTGCCTTTCTGTTCATGTTTCAGGTCCCTATGTTCTGTCTCCCCAGTCTGTTAAGTTTACATGTCTTGAGTTCCGTCAGTGTGTTTCCTGTTTTACTTTCACAGTCTGTCCTATGTTAATGTTTCTAGTTTTGCTTCCCTTGTCTCGTCCTGCCTGATTACTCCCAGCTGTGCTCTCCTCCTGTGGCTCATTCCCCCTCATTATCCCTCAGTGAATTTAAGCCCCATGTTTCTCTTTGTCAGGGTTGTGTTCTCCCTCATAGCTGTGTGATTTTTCCCTGTGGCTTCTCGTGCTTTAGTTTTCCCAGTTTAGTTTTTGCCACTCCATGCCAGCAATAAAGCTATGTTTTTTGAGTGTACTTTTTGTCTCTGAGTTTCCGTCTGGGTCCTACTCTTGCCTGCACACAGCCGTATTGTGACACCCTGGAATATATAAAATTTCAAATGTATGCTAATGGAAATTGGCTTATGTGTAATTTATAGTATTTTATATATTGGATGGTTTTAATGTGAAAGTTGCCCCTAACCTCCTACCAGTCTATACATTTCTGAAGTTTCCACACTGGTTGATGTTCCTACTGTGTATAGTCTGCGGCTGCAGATACTATTTGTTTTTGTTCTTTATCTGTTCCAAAGGCAGATGCATGTTGATTAGCCACAGCAACTCACATTTTCCATCAGACATCTTCATGAAAAAACCACAAAAGGAAGAAGTGAAAGCAAAGTTTCTCCTGCATAGACAGCCGGAGCTCTTCAGGATGCTACATGCAAAGCACGAGGTTTGCTGAGACAAAGCTGACTAAAAGATAAAGATTATAAAGTTTTATTTGATTTTTTTTACTACCTTTTACAAAATGTATTGTCATGAAAAATTTGTCTTGTATTATGAGTGTTATGAACCGGCTTATGAAGGTAAGTGGATTAAAAACGAACACACACAGAAAATTAAGAAGAAAATGCTCTCTGGTTTGATTGGCAGAGCCGGCGAAGACCACATGGACCCCAATGGTTGGACTGGTGGATTACTTCACTGTGGAGTAGATGACATTTGGCTCTGGCTGAAACTCTGAACACACACAGAAAACAGAAAGAGGTCAACAACTGGAGAAAAATAACCAACTCTGCAGAAAAGCTCTCTTAAAATTATATTTATGTCCAGTTATTTTAGAATAGAATAGAATAGAATTCAACTTTATTGTCATTGCACATCCACAGGTACAGGGCAACGAAATGCAGTTTGCATCCATCCAGAAGTGCTTTAGTGATATAGATATATTACAATATATATTAGCAATAGTATAGATATGTAAGTATATTACAGAAATGGGTCTATTATGGTATGTTATAATGTACACGGTATGAAGTATGTTGTGAATATTCTATAACTATAAGTATGTACAGGCTGTAGTGAGTACAAGCTATGTACAGGCTATGAACAGGATATACAAAAACATAACAAAAATTTTAATTGTCATCATAACGAAAAGTTACCAGACCAACCAGAGTTCAAATAATATAGTGGTCCTCTTTATGTGGCCAGGTTTGCATTAAACCAGCACTTTAAATTCTAAACTCGGTGCACCCTGAACAGTTTCAAAGTCCCACAAGTGAAACTCAGTGCTTCCTTTTTCCAGATGCATGTATGTATGTATGTATGGGTTTAACTGTTTAATTAAGTTTCTTTACACTGACAGAAAGTTGAGTTTCACTGCTCCACGATAATCACATGACTATTTTTGGCCCACAATGTAAAATGAGTTTGATACCAGTGACCGGCAGAGAACGGCTGCTCTGACCTCCACCCTGTGTCTGACCCTAGCTGACCACTGCACACAACAGGAGCCACAGACAGAGGAGACAAAGCGGAGTGACCATACCTCTCTTTGACCTGTTTCCCATGTCTTTTATGATGATTTCCGCATAACTGACATCTTCTGTTCTCGCTGTTGGATGACCTGCAGCTGAATCAGTCTCTGCACAATAAAAAAAAAAACAAAACAAAAAAAAAACACAAAAGGACATCAGTGCAGTGATAGCAGCGCCGCTGGTATAAAAACTGCAGGAAACATTAAGAAGACAACGGTCAGATCATTCATACTCTGTTTTAGTGTGTTGGTAGAAAAAAGGACACTGAATTAAACAAAAACATGCAAACACAGGGATTCCTTTGAATCAGGGAATGGCTATATGAGCTGGTCAGGATGTCAGGATGTTACACGAAGTACAAAATGAAACCTACAAATAAAATACGTGGTGAATAAAAGGCTGATTAAAGCATGGGCAGATCCGTGGAGGAGGGACTTAAAGGGTATAAAGTGATAGCTCTAAGTTTGATTAATGTGATTATTATTCACATGAAAGAACCCATATGGAAAAGATATATATACATCTTATAAAGTTTTTATCTGTCTTGTATGAAACTTGTATGAAAAGCATACAAGAGTGAAAACAGATATAAGATCCCTTGAAAAATTATATAATGAAACTTGTATGTTTTGTATACTTACTAAAAATATATATATGAAAGTAATGAGAAAGTGGCCACTTTCATGAGTAAATCATACATGTTTTTACTATTTCTTTTCCATATGGGAAAAAACACTGTTGAATGAAATGGTGATTGTTTGTTCCATTGTGAACAGGACAGGATGAAAAACATGTCACTGTTTCACAGCTGCTGTTTGTGGGAAAAGTTGGGAAATAAAAGAAAATGATGATGAAGATGATGCAGTTTGACCTTCGAACTCTGCTCAGCACCATTTTTTGAGTTTTTAACAAAACAGGGATGTAACCAATGCAGGATTGGAAATATTTAAGGAAGTGGATTCTGTAAAGTGTTGTTTGATGAAACGTTTTTAACAGGTTGGTTAAAACTGAAGAAGTCCACAAAGACACCATTGGTGCATGAAAAAGTACCTGTGCTCCGTCTGATTGGCTGCTCTTGACGGTCTGCCCTTATGATGTCACAGTAGTAGGTTATCTGATGTCGAGTTTCTTTCTTACAAGCTGAAATGCAGCAAACTGTAAACAATAATAACGGACTTTAAAAAACAAACTTTTAAACACTTCTTAAATGTTTTTGAAATTTGAAATGAATTATTCTGTTTCTCACCTGGTTTATCGTAAACATACTTTCTCACCAGCAGAACCATTAAGAACAGCAAAAGCGCAAGGCAGACTGACCCAGCAGACAACAACACGCACATCAGAAGATAAAAAGAGGTGGATGCGGCTGTGGGCGGAGGTGTTGCAGTTGGTGTCTTTGTCACAGTCTCATTCCAACCTGCAGAAACACAGACAGGTGAGTGTGTCACCTGTGACAGTGATCCAGCTGGATGGAGACTCTCCATGACCGCTGATGTCACACTTGTAGAGGCCTTCATCAGACCTGGAAACATGCTGGATGGTCATGTGACCTGTAGGCTGCTTCCTGATGAGGGAGCCATCTTTATAGAAAGCAGCTGGGAGGTTGGAGGGAGTGGTCTTTGTTTTACAGAGCAGAGTGACGTCATCTCCCTCCATCACAGGGAGGACAGGACTCTGCAGGATCACTGATCCACCTCGACAGAAGTAAAGCTTGGGGAGGGTTTCACCATTCTGTGAAAGACTGTGGGGGCAGATGCGGATTGGAATCTTTGTTTGACAATGTTGCTTAGATGTTATCATCTCTGACTTTCAAGTCATGGTCACCTGTTGCTGGAAAATGTGCACCTGGCTTAAAGAGGAACTGTGTAATTTTTAAACTCCCTCACAGTCTTGGGATTAGTTTTAACCATTTTTTTAAAGGTGTTACAGCTGTTCACACCCCTGTCAGCCTCTCTTTAGCTTCCTGTCACAGCATGATGGTTTCAATGCCTCACTTTGTACCTATGACACATCTCTTTACAAAAATACAACTTCCATCATATCTTAGTGGAAATCAGTGATTTTCCTTTAAATTATGAGTCCTTCTTTACAGAGCTTTGCAATTTTACATGCAAGGTTGGGTAGGGAAGTGCAACATTTGGACCCGATTACACGATTGTTTGTGTATCCCTTCTTGGTGAAAGCTATGCCCTTTGTTACAACCATCCCTGTTCTCCACTAATAGGATTTTTTTAGAATTTACATCATCTCAATAAAAACATTGAGAACTTGTTGAGACATTTCTGCATAGAAGAGTCAAGACTGAAAACTAAGATTGGATGCTGTTGGGGTTGAGGCTTTCAGTCAGCACTGCATCGTGGGAAACATGGCACAGCCTCGGCTACTCAAAGCCATCAGCAGTGAGTGCAGCTCATCGCTGCAGCCATCTGAAATTTAGACACCAGCTGCTGCATCATGGTAATCTGGCTTAGCGGAAATAGTAGAAATTCAATTCCTTGGTAGAATTACAGCATCTGGCTAAATTGCTCATTTGTGTCGACCCATCCAACCACGAAGTTACATCCTGCGACACCTCACACCTGTTTCCTCCTCGTGCTTATTGGAAAGTGCAACAGAACTTTATTATAACGAAAATGTGGAGGACAAGTCGCTGTTACCGAAGCTATGGCTTTAAGAAGCTACAAAAAAATCTAATATTATTTACAACCTCCATGCTGCGGTCCACATGTCAGTGTAGTGAAATCATTCAGCCCATTAAATCCCTGATCCTGTGCTGCAAAGTATGTTCAGCAAACCCAGGATGTCTTTGTGTTCCACTGGTTATAACCTTTTACTCACTGCGTTTTTTCTGCCCTTTATTTTCAAGCAGGATTTATTCTGGGGGCTGTTTTCAGTATTTTAAACATTTTCTTATCAGAATACTTTATTGATCTCGGGAAATTATTTGGTTACAGTGTTACAAACATGAGCCGTGGTAACCGAATCTGCTCTGAAACAAGTTACGTTTGAGGTGAGAGATCAACAAGACCTTCCCTCACAGAAAAAAGGGTTTTCAAAGAGAGCATTAGCAAGAGATACAGACCCACAGGAACAATTTTATTCCTGCATATTTGATCTTTTGGCTGAATTTTTGGCTTCATCTTAAACCTTGATCATTGTGTGAAAACACAAGAAAAAAATAAGAATTCTTGCACAAACATGTGCAGAACTCTCTGATTTTTTTTTCTGATTCTGACTGAAATCAAGCACAGACGACACTGCCTTCAGATTATTGAAATACAATGAAAAGCAGCTCCTAGCTTCCTAGTGTCTCAACTTTTCTCTCCTGAGAATAAGTGCTGATTCTCCTTATAAATGGTCCGACTGATAAGGAGCATCAGTGAAACAAAGCAAACAGCATGAACGCACACGGAGCTCACCTTGCAAAGAAGAGGCCATGGAGCCAATGAGGAAGCAGGAGAAGATCCACATTTCTGCAAGAGACACTGCTGAGGCTGCGATCTGTGTCTGCATGATGGAGGATGAGCTCATGGTCTGCTTTCACAAACTCCCAGGACTCACATTTGATGTCAGTTAGAGGAAGTGGTTGTGTGCAAGGAGCCAACACCTCTTTCATTCAGTAGACTCACACACAGACCTAAGATCAGCTGTTTTCTACCCCGAGTGAACAATCAGGAGCTTTTATCTTGGTTCCTTCAGCACCTTCAGTGACTCTGCAGTGCTCTGTCTGCTCCTTTACAGGATACACTACTCCTTACACCTCTTACACCCCAACTCTTTGGGGTGGCTGTAACTCAGGGCGGGTCACCTACTCACTAGAAGGTTGGTGGTTTGATTCTAGTCTGCATGCAAATATCATTAGGCAAGATATTAACCCCATGATGCCCTCCAATGCATCCATCAGAGCGTGAATGCACGTGAATGTTAGATAGAAGCACTAAAGACCACTTTCCAATGGCTTCTAAGAGTGCAAAAGCGAACAAAAAGGAGGATGCTAGCTTAACACTGGAGGCTATCACCACGCTGCTCCAGCAGCACCAAGATGAGTTAACATCTGAATTTAAACCCTCATTTAACGCCCTCGAATCAAAACTGGACCAACTGCAACAAGCCCTATAGGAACAGGCCGAGAGAGTTTTGTCCTTGGAGCTTGTAACTAAAGACCGGAGCCAACGAGTCACTGAAAGCATGTGTGCCACTCTTCGCGAAGATAACAGCCAGCTAAAGAACAAAGTCACCGACCCGGAGAGCCGTAGTAGGCATCAGAACATCCGCGTCCTCCCTGAAGACACTGGAAGTGGGCGTACCACTCACTTTTCTAACATTCTCTGTGAGTTATTTGGCAAGAAATTGCCTAGAAATACTTAAATCTCCACCGGAGCTCGATAAAGCATACCGCTACTTCAGGGCGCAGGGAACTAACCCTCTCATCCACTGGAAAGAACCCCAACGTACATGCAGCAAGCCAAAGGGGATGTTAATGCACCTCTGTAAGCCATTTTCTGCTATAGTGCAAGAACACAGTACAGATATGTAAAGAGTTTTGATTGTGAAAGGCATGGACGAGAAGAACCCCTTTTGTCAGAAGCGTAGGTTTTCTCTGCAGATCGGATTGTAAAAAACTCACCTGGTTTTTCACTGAAGGCAGGTAGGCGGGCAGTAAGACCTGGGGGAGTGAGGGAGGACAGAGGTTCATTCAGGAAACAAAACTGGATTATAGATGGCAGATAGTTGGTGTCTTGAACCACCGCCTCTGTTCAAAGATGGTCGCTCACAGTGGACATAGAGGGCTTCTTTGACTCGTCTTTCAAACCCTCTGTCTTCTCTGTCCAAGATATGTACATTGGCTTCCTCGAAAAACGCATGGCACAACATAGAAGAGCCACCTCCACAGGGCAAGACTCAGCTGTCCATCTGCATCTAAAGGACAAAGGTCACTCTTTCGAGGACTGAAGTTTCTCAGATGACAGGTGAAACGTCTTCAAGCAACTTAAAGAAGTCCAGACGCTTTTCTTTCCAAGCTCCTTAGACTGAGAGGATTTACGGTTTGTCACTTCTTGTTTCTAAGCAACAGAGAGCCTGTTCACTTCCTGTCAATCCCAGCGCACTGAAACTGGTGCTTCTTTCTTGAAGCTCAGTATTTGACACAGAGTTCAAGTTCACTGCTGCAATTATTATTAATATTATTATAACTTTAATGATGGCAACATTATCTTTACATTACCAAAGTGAGATGACTTTAGCCTCATGAACAACATAAGCTAATTGTTATTTACTAGCTAAGTTTGAAATGACTGTTAAGTACAGAAATGAAGCCCAACAATCATGTTTTTACAGTCCCGTGGTCTCAGCCTCAGATACTTATCAAATCAAACAAAGCTCATATAAAAACACAAAGATGAACAAAATCATATTTCTCTATCATTTCTGTCAAACAATGCTGTGTGAAACGTTTCTAGTGGTAGACCAAGAAGGCCGCGACCTCCAAGGATGCAGACCGTGAATTTGGACACCCCTCATGTCTTGAAGTTCTCCAGAGGCCTGGTAATGAACTAATCATTTCATTCAGGTGTGTTTACCCAGGGTGAGATCTAAAACCTGCAGGACACCGGCCATTGAGGCCTGGAGTTGCTCAACCCTGCAGTAACTGCTGGTTGTTCAGTGAGAGGAGCCAGAAACACAATTTTATGATCCATTTCACTTTTATAGCTCTGCAACAAAGTGAATCCACCTTAACACCACCTGTGTTTGTGTAACTGTGTTACACTCCCACTGCTGGAAACCTGACAAATAACAAAAACAAAGTCCAAAATAAAAGCTGACAAACAGGGGCCTGTTCTTCGTACCTCGCTAAGTAAGTTAGTTGGATTTGATTGTTGACGATTTCGCGTGATCTTGGATCGTTTGGTTCTCCGAAGCTCATCCGGGACTTGCTGTCATAGCAACAGATCCGTAAGCGTAAACCTGCTCGGGAGCAGGCTTACTTTATGTAAACAGGATTAGATCGCGGCCACTCAGGTATGTCCGCTTCATTTATACGAAAGCAACAGCAATATTTAACCACTGTTTCACCATAAATAAATATTATCAATGTAACCAAAGATAATGCAGCACTTGATCCTTGTATTGATGTCACACAGATACATACAGGTCATTTCCTAAAAAAAGGGAAATGTACTATTAATCATTCTATTTCATGTACTTGATTATTTCAGATGTAATTCATATTTCAGAGTAGTAATTGTAAATTACTTCGTGTAATCAAGATGAGAGACCATGGCTATAAAAGCGAAGATGGATTTGGGAAGTCTGTCGCAGCCATGTCCTGTCCGTATACGCGAGCAACCCATTGCGGAAGGTGCAAGATTGATAAGGAGAGTCCTCAGAATTCAGCGTATATTGCGGGATAGACAGGATCCTTTAGCTCAGCGCGACAGTGTGCTCATAGAGAGATATCGATTTCCCGTGAGGGTATTATTTACTTAACCAACTTGTTGACGAGGGGGTGCAGGACCACCACCTGTCTTTTTTTGCTCTGCCCTTTTCTTGGTTGCTGTTATAAACAAACAGATTATTTCAGGGTCTCTTTTCAAGAGACTAAAAGCAATATAAGTGATAAATATTATCATTCTGTAGAATATTCTTATATTTCACTTTTACCTGTTCCCATGTTCTAGTGGGTCCTGTTGTGGCTCTAATGTGAAAGATGATATAATGTAATATAATAAATTTACCCTACAGCCTACTGGTGTTGGCCAGAGGGGCCGATGGCGCGATATGGCAGCCTGGCTTCTGTCAGTCTGTCCCAGGGCAGCTGTGGCTAAAACCATAGCTTACCTCCACCAGTGTGTGAATGTGAGAGTGACTGAATAGTGGCATTGTAAAGCGCTTTGGGTGCCTTGAAAAGCGCTATATAAATCCAATCCATTATTATTATTATTATTATTAAATTACTTACGAGTTTAATTTGTCAGCAACTTTTTGCCAGCCCTCTCTCCTTGCTTTTGCAGCCTTTGCAGTGTTCCCTTGCGTTTTAATTAAACTCTGAAACTCCTGAAATCCCTCACTCATGAGTTCTTGCTCTGCTGCCGAAAAATACCGAGCGCGCTCCTTCGAGATTTTCGCCGACCAATCAGAGGGTTGCCAATCAATGTTTCTACTATCGATGCGTAGCCCCTGTTAAGCCACCCAGTGATCTCACATTCCTGCATCCAGCTGTACTAATCGTCAACAACAGGTGTGTTCGGAGAACCGGAATAGCGAGCTCAAAGTTGGCGCGATGATTTGATCTTGGATGTAGTAAGCGAGGTATGAAGAACGGACCCCAGGTGAAAGACTGAGTCACACTACATGTTGTAAGATGTTTCACAGCTGCTGGCAGGTAAACGACTAAACCCTGGAATGAATCACACCCTTGTTTATGGGGGAAGCAACAGCCTCTATAAAAGGAAATGAATGAAGCTCCGCCCTTCACCTCACTCACCTGAGACAAATCAGGAAACAGGGTGATCTTCTTCCTCAGTAAAGAGAGACACACAGACGATCAGACTGAGTTCAGACCAAACTAGCAGCTTCCTCCGAGTGAGTCCAGCTACAGGAGAGACAAGTGGAGAACTCCAACACTGCTGCTTCAAGCTGCTGACACTCCACACACTGAATGTGAGTTTGAGCAAAAACACAACTCAAAGGAAGTTTCAGTGAAGGTAGTAGAGGAGGGAGGAGAGCCAGGACTGACTGTACTTCCTGTCTGCTGCTTTCAGATTCACTCACAGACTCAATGGCTTCCATATTAGAGGAGGATCTCTGCTGTCCGGTCTGTCTGGAGGTCTTCAGAGATCCTGTTCTTCTGTCATGTCGCCACAACTTCTGTAAAGAATGTCTGAAGCGATGGTGGGGAGAGAGAACAATACACGACTGTCCACTTTGTAAGAGAAGATCTTCAGAGGATAATCCACCTTTAAACAGATTTTTAGGGACCGTTTGTCAATTTTTCTTACGGAACAAGTATCAGGAAAAGTTAAAGGTTTGTAAAGAAGTTCAAGTGAAGTTTGCTCAAACAGCAGAACACATTGAGGTCCAGGCCCGACACACAGAGAGGCAGATTAAGGAGCAGTTTAAGAAGCTTCACCAGTTTCTAGCAGAGGAAGAGGAGGCCAGGCTGGCTGCACTGAAAGAAGAAGAGGAGCAAAAGAGTGAAATGATGAAGGGGAAGATGGAGGCTTTGAGCAGAGAGATAGCAGCTCTTTTAGACATAGTCAGAGGCACAGAGGAGGAGCTGAGAGCTGCAGAGGAAAGAGTCCAGCGCTGCCCCCTGCTGGATGATCCAAAGCTGCCCTCAGGAGCTCTGATAGACCAGGCTAAACACCTGGGCAACCTGACCGTCAACATCTGGAACAACATGAAGGACATGGTCTCGTACACTCCTCTCATTCTGGACCCAAACACTGCTCATCCAGACCTCATCCTGTCTGAAGATCTGACCAGCGTAAGACGAGGAAAAGAGAGGCAGCAGCTTCCTGATATTCCAGAGAGGTTTGATTGTTCCTGCTCTGTCCTGGGCTCTGAGGGCTTTAACTCAGGAACTCACAGCTGGGATGTTGAGGTTAGAGACAGTACATGGTGGGACCTGGGTGTGTTATCAGAGTCTGTACAGAGGAAGAGAGACACAGAGTCTGGATTATGGAGAATACGGTTCTTTTTAGGTAAATACTCAACACACTCACCATCAGCTCAATCCACTCCTCTCTCATTCCAGAAGAAGCTCCAGAGGATCAGAGTGAATCTGGACTGGAACAGAGGAAAGCTGTCGTTCTCCGATCCTGATACTAACACACACATACACACCTTCACACACACTTTTACTCACAGGATGTTTCCATATTTTGAAGCTTGGAATAATCTAAATGTGCTGCCATTGAAGGTGTCAGTGTCACTGGAGCAGATGAGCTGAGGATGATTATATTTCTTTCTGTCCGTCCGTCCTGTCTGGCCAACAAAAATGTGCCTAACATTTACTTTCCCAAGTGCACCTTTTGCTATATACTGGTCCACTTGATTGTCATAGTTTATTTGATCTGTATTAGTTATTTTTATTCTAAATTATTGTAATCAGACTAGACTGGACTCGGGAACTGGAAAGAAAAACGATAAGAAAAGTTAGTAAGAAAGTTAAGAGAAGGAGAGGGAGAGAAAAATGGGAGAAAGGGGATAGAGAGAAAGGATGGTGAAAATCTGCTTCACCACCTGCTCAAGGAAAGAAAAACAAAAAAAACAAGCAAAAAGAAAACAATGCTGTAGCGAAATTACAGCAACATCCAACATATGCGTAGGTAACAGTAAATAATAAATGCTGAATCTTATTAAGCAGTACACAAGATGAATAATGTATGATATGTTTAGAGGCAGCAGCCACCCAAGATCGTGTGTCTGTGAGTACCCGTGTGTGCTCGAGCTGAAAGCAGCAGATGTCAGCATGGCCCCTCCCAGGAGGGCTCAATGTCTACATCTTTGTAGGGACTAACGCGTTATTAAGTAACGCGTTACTTTAACTATGTTATTATTGTGGTAATGAGCACGGTAACTAGTTATTATGCCAAAATCGGGAACTGTTACTGGGATTTAGATAGGGTCGTCATTCATTACTTCATGTGTTTATTATTACTAATAAAACAGTGATACCAAATGCAGGTACAAACATTGCATACATGTATAGAGGCACAGTCTGCATCTACGTAAGACGCTGCTTTTCCCCTCCGAGTGCAGCTATATAGTCTGAATGTTCTAGTACTGAAATGCTGATTAATACTCTTCCTTTAACTCCATAATTTTCTTTTTTTCTTTGATAAGGAGGTAACCTCATTAACCTCATTGACCTCCACTCTTTGGATAATGACGTAATACCTTTTGCATGAAGATGGGGAGCTTTGTTATCTCTCCGTAGCCTTCTGTCTGTTCTCATTCAATGATTCAGTTGTGCCAGCAGTACTTATTGAACTATATCTGCCTTTTTGTGTTTGTTTGTTTACATACTTGGACTACATTGAAACACTCCAACAATTACATTTGGACTTGGTGGCTGATACACAGTTTCAAAACTTAACAGTTAGATTAGGGGTTTCTGTCATGTTGGCCAGGAGGGCAAATTTCAAAGCATGTGGGGTCCCTTCCTTGATGCATTTCAAAATCTGTGAGAATTTTCCAGCAAACTCTCTTATGTCAGGTGTGGAAATACAGTGTACAGGTCTAGGGCAGTGACCTGGGTGGGAATGAACAGGTTTATTTGGCAGGGATTATGTTCCATCCATTCGCTTCCGCTTATCCTTTTCAGGGTCGCGGGGGGCGCTGGAGCCTATCCCAGCTGTCATAGGGCGAAAGGCGGGGTACACCCTGGACAGGTCGCCAGTCTGTCGCAGGGCCAACACATAGGGACAGACAACCATTCACACTCACATTCATTCACACATTCACACCTAGTGACAATTTGGCTTAATCAATTAACCTATCGGCACGGTGGTTAGCACTGTTGCCGCACAGCAAGAAGGTCCTGAGTTCAATTCCACCATCAGGCCGGGGTCTTTCTGTGTGGAGTTTGCATGTTCTCCCCGTGTTTGCGTGGGTTCTCTCCGGGTACTCCGGCTTCCTCCCACCGTCCAAAGACATGCAGGGATTATGTTACTTTGGGAAATATCATACATATGTTTTTATTTCTCCTTTTTTCTTCTTCTCTGTATTTCCGTTTTTTCATTTTCTTTTCCCCCCCTTTTATTTCACAGCCTAAATGAATGAGCTACTTAACCCGAATGTACAGATCATCTGTATCCTTTTCTTTTTTCTGTTTATATGTATAAAAGGAAAAACTCTTAATAAAAAGACATTGTTAAAAAAAAAAAAAAAGACTAACATCGGTAGTGATCAATTTGCTTCATATATATTTATTTTCATATGCTGGTTAAGATTCACTTTTATGTTATTTAATGAATGTTTATGAAGAAACACTGAGTGGCTCTGTTCATAAATACCTGATGTTAACGTGTGTGAAGTGTTTTTACATATATTTTCATGTCTGCGTTGACTGGATAAAAATGCAGTGGCTTCAACAGACCTGCAAACACTGGCTGAGTAAGAAAAATATGAATCCCACACTAAGGTCAAAGGTCAGAGTGGAAACCACCATATGTTGTTGAACAAACTGAAGCCGTGCTGCCGCCTGCTGGTTGCATTTATACAACACTTTGATCCAAAGTGAACAGTTTCCCTCTGATTCACACTCACAGCAGTGACTGTGAGCGAGTCACGCTTTGGAGACAAGAAACTTTGTAGTTGTTTTGCTTCACACTCATTAAAAAGTAAATTAAACATCTGAGTGATTTCTGAAGTTGACAACAGTAAAAAAAAGTGTTAATTATTTGTAGCCAATTTTAATATGGATCATTAATATATTAATTGCTAACAACTAATGTCCTGATGTTTTATGATGATTTACAATAATTTAGATGTTTTTTTTAAATTAATGTCCAAGTGTCTTCATTTGGCATAAAGTTGCAGCTGTGTTGTAATACACCAGGTTTACCAATAGATGTCAGCAGAATTAGAGTTGATGAGATCCAGACCTCCAGTCTGAGTCACTTGTTCAGGGGTTTGATATTTGTCAGAGACCGAAACACCTCAGCTCTCTGTTTTCATGTCAGACTGCAGAGTGAACCACTGTAAACGTCTCCCTGGAGGACGAACATTTAAAACACAGCAAATATGATTTCCTACTGTCAGCCACAGCTGTAATCTGCTCTGTGTTGGTCTGAATATTTGGATTAAGACAATTATTATTTTGTCAAAATCGCACTTCAATTTGCAAAGATGAAAAAGGAAAAAAATCATCATATATTCCCTTTTTTTTTTGTTAAACGTTACACACAAATTGAAATATGAAATAGTCGACGCATCATTTCCTCTATGTTGGTTTCAGGGTTAAGCAGACGCAGGCACACAAACACTGAACTGAAACTTTCTGGTGTTAGATTTACAGCCACTCACTGATGTTCGCGCTGATTATAATCCACAGTTGTGGTTTTGTTTATCTTTAATCTTTGCTACAATCACTCAAGATAATTATCAGCCGACCACAACAAAACAGGAGCAGCTCAGATTCATCACATCAGATGACCTGATGAAACCCAGAGAAGCACACAAGAAAATCAACAAGTGAGAAGAAGACTTTATTGATCCTGCAGAGAAACCAGATCTCTGCTGCAGGAACAACTGCACAATCAAAGAAACACAAACTACAATTAAAATATATAAATTAGAGTGAAGCTACAGCTAAGGGTAACTCGAGGTGTATTAAATGCACTCCGGTCTGATGGCCTGGTCATCAGTGGTTGGACGGGTGAACTTCTTCACTGAAGAGTAGATGACCTCTGGCTTTGATGGCGTCTCTGATCACAAAGACACACAATTCAAACAACATGAAACACAGTTGTAGAAAAATGAATTCAACCTTTGCAACACAAATCTGTATTGATTAAGGGCAGAAGAGCTCCCGATACTCCCACATGACAATCTAAGGTGCAGATTAAGGAATTATAGTGACCTCTGACCTCTGTGGCCTCACATGAATAAATGCTGGTTTCCTTGTTTCACTTCATCACGTTTACCTCCACACATAACTAAGAAACTTTTTTTTTTAAAGATTCAGAATACCTTCAACCATTATTATAGCATTAGCATTATTATTTTCTTTTTAAAGATGTTGTTATGTTTCCTTGATAGTTCTGGTATTTTAAAATATGTAGACATTCCCTATGATTAATGTTTTATATGTAGAATACTGCAGATGAAATGGGCATCTGTGCAGCACCTATGCTGGCATAATGCATTAGTTTGCTTAACTTATCCAAAAATCTCACACTGAGCACCAAACATTTAGGATCTGTTTTTACTGTGTTACTAACCTGACCCTCAGGACAGATGTGCACAATGACCACATCTGATTTGTGCAAGATTTATTCAAACTAGCATTGCTCCTCACAGAGATATAAAAATATAAACAATACTACCTCTGGCCTCTCTCGCTGTCTGCTGAGGCTCTTGTGCTATTTTGATTTCGCTGTACGTGGTGTCATCTGTGATGGCATCTTCTCCAGCTTCTTGATCAGCTGAACCAAAATAAAGTAAAACACGATTTAAAAACACTCAGAGTGGGCCTTTCTTTATAAATGTAATTAAAAGATTGAAATGATAATATTAGCACTTTATAATAGAGCCTTCAATTTAGATGCACCCTAATCTACCATGTAGCACAGGTGTTTTCTACATTTAGGGTTTAGTTTTCAGTAAACATATTTAACTGTTTGAAACAATGAATAATCCTAAAGTAAGAAGGGGAGGTTAGGAGAGTCTATGAAAACAGCCTGAACTGCAAATGACAACAAAGTGAAAATGGACATTAGGATAAGCTGTAATATAATAAGTTGTAATAATGTAACATTCAGAGCAAGTATTTGTACCTAACCATACCTCGAGGTCACAGAGTAATATTTCATGATGATAAAAGTAACACTTCATAACACAACCACTGATTTATTTTGTAAGTTGCTAACAGTGACCATGTGTTTCTTCTAAATGAGGGATATGTTGTTAAAAAGGCATTTACTATAATTCACACCTACATATGAAACCTGATGAGGAAGCAGTGAATGTTTTCAGGTAGTGAAAATAACACTTTAGATTCCAAACATTATAAATTTTGGGAATTCACACCATAGAGTTTGAGCTGTAATGTGACGACATGTACTTACAATGTAGACACAACATATATATATAGGAAATTGTTTAAATGTACAAACCATTTAGCAAAATTAAGCCACACATACAAAATCCAGACATTTGAGTCTCACCTTCAAGTTTTCTGCAGACACATTCCCTCATCACTAGAACCAGTAACAACAGCAGAACCAAAACACAGACTGATCCAAAGGCCAACACAGCAAGTAGAGGAGGTAACGCAGGTGGAGGGGTGGATGCAGGTGGAGCTGCAGTGATGGGTTTTTCTAAATGAACCGAAGAAAAAGTTATTTTCATGCACTGAATGTTTGAATACTGAATACACAAACACAGTCTAAGTGTGTCACCTGTGACAGTGATCCAGCTGGATGGAGACTCTCCATGACCGCTGATGTCACACTTGTAGAGGCCTTCATCAGACCTGGAAACATGCTGGATGGTCATGTGACCTGTAGTCTCATTCCCAATGAAGACACCATCTTTATAGAAAGCAGCTGTGATGTTGGAGGGAGTGGTCTTTGTTTCACAGAGCAGAGTGACGTCATCTCCCTCCATCACAGGGAGGACAGGACTCTGCAGGATCACTGATCCACCTCAACACAGAGACAAACTACAGCATTTCATCCATTTACACACAGCTTCATCAACACTAACTCCACACACTCAGCTTACCAGTGACTGTCAGGTTAACCATGTTACTGATGGGACCCTCTCTGGACTCACACCAGTAAACTCCACTGTCCAGTGGGTCGATGTAGCTGATGTTACAGCATGAACCAGGTGGCTCTCCCCATTCTTGATTGTGATCTTCACACTCAGCTCTGGTGTCTCTGCTTGTGTTTCTCCTCAGAGTCCATCCAGCAGAGCCGTCGTCCTCCTCACAGCTCAGAGACACAAAGTCTCCTTCAAAAAACTGAGAGCTGCTGGGACTCACAGTCAGACGAGCTGTGAGGAAAACATCAGAAGAAGACATCCAAACATTGGTCATCTCAGCTGATTTCAGTTAAAGCACACATAAAGTGAAATTGTTACCCTTCTATGAAGGGTTGACAAATGTTTTAAAAGACACATTATTTACAGGCTGCTCTACCCTAAATACTGTTGCTTTTTTTCTGCAAGCAGCTTTTTCAGCCACCTCAACCTCAGCAGAGGAGGTCCTACAACTGCTTTTTCTTGTTTCAGAATGACAGGGCTTAGTCACAGGAAAAAAAAATAAAACAGAAACAGAACAATAAATGAAACAAAACACAGGGAGACTAAACAACAATACAGAGACACAGAATTATAAAACAAAACTAAACAAAATGACAAGGGACAACTACAAAAAGCAATCCTCCTCATGAGACTCACATTACAACCATGTGACCTATGTGTCATGTAATTATATTTGTTGTCTCTTTATTTCTTGTAAAAGTGGAAATGGCAATTAATTTTGCACAGCTTACAATTCATGGTGTGTGATCCTGGGCTTTGGTGCATATAGTGCATGTATGAAACAAGAAGCCATCTGTCTTCTCACTGGTTGCTCCTCACAAACACAAGGCTGGACCAGAAGCTTTTTAGTGCAGTCTGAAGCCTGAGATGTTGGCTCACAGGAATTACTTATACGTATCTCGTTATTAGAAACTTTAGCCATGTTGACTGTTTAGTATGAACAGGCAGCGGGGAAAGTTAAATAGGTCACCTGTAGTAAGCATGTAAATGTACCAATGAACAGATGTGCACTGATGGCAAGACACAGAACTGAAGTAAAGTTGAGTAAAATAAAACATTGCAATAAAAATAATACTTATTTTTATAAATGATTGTTTTTAACAGCTTAAAGTCTCAGGTGGTCGTATAGAGTGCAACGGGCAGAGTAACTGCAGCAAATACTGCAAACAGAGAGCAAACAGACCACTGACGGCTGGAGCCACACTGAAAAAAATGTTACAGAGAAAAGTGCTGTGTGGTTTATTAATGCGTTTGAAAAATGTACCAACCTTGGGAGGGTCTGCAGCCCAGCAGTGAAGTCAGCACTGAGGAGAAATGACACACAGGTTGGTGTTAAATTCAAAAAGGAAACGAGTGTAATGCCATTAACTGCTTTGTTCTTTTTTTGTTTGTTTTATGTTTTGGGGTTTTTTTGTTTTGTTTTGTTTTGTTTTGTTTTTCTTTGTTTTACAAACTTACAAAAAGCAGTTTTTAATTGATGATTTCATTTATTAAGGAAAACATAGTCCAATCCTAGTTGGCTCTGTGAGAAAAAGTAATTGGAAAGCTGGGTTCAGTTTGACCAGCCACACCCAGGACAGGTTACTGTCAGACATGTTTGCTAAAGCATATAGTTAGGACTGGATCAGGTGACCCTGAATCCTCCCTTAGTTATGCTGCAAGGTGTAGGCTGCTGGAGGATTCCCATGATGCATTGGGTTTTTTACTTTTCAGTATCTCTGCATTGAATCATATCTGTTATTAACCTCTGTCTCTCTTCCACAGCATGTCTTTATCCTGTTTTCCTTCTCTCACCCCAACTGGTCGCTGTTTTTTAATAAATGCTGGCTCACACATATGGTAAATGGCCTTTATTTATATAGCACTTTTCTAGTCTCTAAGGACCCCAAAGCGCTTTACATATCCAGTCATCCACCCATTCACACACACATTCACACACTGGTGATGGCAGCTACATTGTAGCCACAGCCACCCTGGGGAGCACTGACAGAGGCGAGGCTGCCGGACACTGGCGCCACCGGGCCCTCTGACCACCACCAGTAGGCAACGGGTGAAGTGTCACAACGACACAACGACGCAGACTGTCCGAGCTGGGGCTCGAACCGGCAACCTTCCGATTACAAGGCAAACTCCCAACTCTTGAGCCACAATCGCCATATCAGCTGTGTGCGGATGTGTCACACCAATCAATCTAAAGTTTGCCAGTAAACGTGTGAATGATTGAGAGAAGATTCCTGAGCATCCTGTGGTCAGATGAAAGTAAAGTCATGCTGTTTGCTATCAGCTGTTTGAAGAAGAGAAATGCCCTAACGATTCTTTGAGGCTCTTTTTCTGCAGAACGACTTCTTTCCACTGAGGAGCCAATGAATCGAGCCACTGAAGCTCCTTCCATCAGCCAGAAAAATGAAGATGGGTTATGGCTGCATGACAATGACTAAGAACATACTGCAAAGGCAACAAAGGAGCCGCTAAAGCAGAAGCATATTAAGGTCATAGAGCAGTTTCAAGACCTCGGTCCTGAAGAAAATCTGTGGAGGGAGCTTAAGAAGAAGCAACTGAAGCAAACCTTCGTACAAACCCATTGACCACCAACGAGAAACGTTTCACCCTATGGTTGATATTCTCTCTCTCCGCGTTCACTTTATATTTCTCAAATTTTGCGAGCTGAGTGTACAGTCTTGCAATTTTTATAATCTGTCTCCAGCAAATATTTCCTTACATTATAACAAAAATAAGAAAAATCTAAAACTTGTATTTAAAAACGGCTATTTTTCAGCATCAAACAGGATTTCACTCATTTGTCTGATCATTCAATCTGCCCACATAACACTTGTTCCTGTGACCTTTCGGGTTTCCATTAATGCTCCCGTTTCTATTATTTCATATTTGGAAAAGCTGTACTTACAGAGCGACAGCAGGAGCGATGTTCTCGGCATTGTTTCACATCTTTATTTGCGCATTTCTTTCAGTTACACACACCCCAAAAACAGTGTCCTACTTCTGTGTAAGTGTCTGTGGTTTTCTGTCAGCTGTAAAGGAAAAAGGAAAAACATCTGACGTGGCTCCGTTTCTCAGCACAGAGACCACCCGAACGCGTGACGAACTAAGAGTGAAACCAAACTACAAACTGCTTTGGTCTGGTCTGGTTTTGAATGAAACTCTGCCCTCATAAAGAACTCTTACTCTACTCTTACTTACATGTTAACTTTACTTTCAGAGCATCTTTCAACAGCTGAAAACAAATATGAATACAACACTGAATAAAATAATCGTGTGACATAATCACACTCTGTCAGCACTTCCTGTGCATTTCCTCTGAAGCTTTGAGTCTCTGCTGGTAAGCCAGACGTTAGGAGCCGTTCACACCACAGACTGCGGCATGTGTGCTGTATGAATGTGTTAAACTGCCAGCCCGGGCCTCTCAAGTACATTTTTTCCTCCATCTGCGCATCTTCTCTTCAGAAATCTGTAAAACATCTCAAGTTGAGAACCTGTAAGTCTGTTGCTTGCTTCAGATCAGTCTTAGAGGATTTAGATACCAGCTGGAAACAAAACTGGAGATGGATTATAAATCTAAGATGAAGCTAACGTATATGTGCAAAGTGAGAATCAATGTGACATTGCCAAGTCAGAAAGTATGAGCGCCTTCTTGTCAGCTCAAACAAAAAGTCTCGTCAGTGGCTTGACGTCATATAAAGATCATGACACACCGACTGCGAATCAAACCAAGATGCAGAGCTGAATGTGAGACCTTCTCAAAGCAGAATGTAAAATCACGCGTGAAGTACAAAAAGTCTGACAACATGAAGGTGTTTTGTCTCAGCACACTCTCATGACCACTAGTGTGTGACTTTACACACCTACATATTTTATTATTCATGCCCCGCTAATACTGGGCTGGCCCCAGTTCAACAGGGTACTGTAAACATTCCTCTGAGATTTTGGTCCATATTGACATGATGACATCACACATTTGCTGCAGATTTATTGGCTGCACATCCCCTGTGTTCCAACACATCCCAATTAGATTAAAATTGGAGGTGATTTGAGTACACTGAACTCATTGACATATTCTTAGCTTTGACAGCTTTGATGTTCTGAGGTGCTGGAAGCAGCCATCACTATGGTGGTCTGATGGACAGGGTCAGCAGTGAAACATTTGCAGTGTTTGTTGTTGTTTTTTTAAGTAAAATCATTCACGATTTTCATTCAAGTTGTAGTGAAATGAATAAAAATCAGCATGTTGAGGATCATCTAGCATGTGTGTAATATTTTGGCATGCTGTGGTGTTCCTGCTGCCTTCTGCATGCTGATTGTGAGGCTGCAGTTAACTGTAGTTGTGTTTGTGAGTTGACACGTCGACTTTAATCTCTCAGATTTCCACATGTCAAACGTGCACATAGACTAGGAGGAACTTTACATCTTAGACACTTTACATCTTTAAAGTGCTCTCAGAAATTTCTCTTCCTCTTGCTCTGCAGAACTGAAAATCTTTGTTTGAAATACAAAAGTCATTCTCTCAGTTCCTAACTGTTAAGTCTAACTTTATTGTCCTTCATGTCACGGTGGACCACAGCCGATCATCTTTGCTCCTGTCCTTCATGGATTCTCTGATATTCATCCTGATTTTGACTCTGATTTCTGGGTATTCAGGTGAGTGAAGCGGTTAGCCTTTTCATGCATAGTGGTCACTACAGTGGGCAGCTATTCAAAGGCTGTTTTCTTGTATTCGTGTCAGTGTTGATAGTATACTTGCACATAAACCACTGCAGTGGACACTGATGTGTTTTTCCATACACATCAGTTGTGCACCTTTTTTATGCCTAAAGATGAATAAAAATACTTATGAAAAACATCCTGATTGAGGTTGTCATAATTCATGCATGCCAGGATTAAAGACAAAAGTCAATATGTGGGCAGTCTTTTAATGCTCTGTTTGTCTGAGTAAAGGGTGAATGTTTACTATAGCAGGTATCTGTTACTGTTAAAGTAACTGTAATAGCAGTGCTTTCAAGAAAGACGGCCTTAGGATGTTAAAGATGTGTTGTTGGTGGCATAAATTACAGAATACTCAGACCTTTATTAGCCTGTTTGGCTTTTTCTGCTGATTTATTGATTTAGATGAACTAAAGGGCCAGATGAATCACTGAGGTCCTGTATCAGGTCTTTTCTGCATCTTTTCTTTACTGCTCACATTTACTAACTATATGATATTCAGACACTGTTCATCTCCTGCAAACAGTTTTTTTAGGCCGCTTCTTTTTTTGTCCTCCGTTGGTCCAGTTTCGCTCTGCGTCATTGCAAAATCCTATTTTATGTCTATGAAACTGTTACATTTGGAATTTTTAGTAGAATAAAATATTGTCTAAGAATATTAATATAATATTAATTCATCCCTTCAGTCAGGTGGCTCGTTATGCTTGAATGATTCATAGATCAGTGTTAAGTGGTTAAAACAAAAAAGAAAAGAAAAGAAAAAGAGCATCTGACTGAAAATGGTCAGGTAAAAGGACTGGACTGAAAATAAATGGAAAATCAGCAGGTGTCCAAAGAAACACTTTGAAAGCCATTTTTCAGAAGACCACTTTAACAAATTCTAAGAAAGTAAATTGGAAGTAAAATATAAAGAAATGAGGGATGACTCAAGAGTTTTGCATAGTATTGCACATCCATCTTTTATATACAGTTGATAGATGTATGTGTAGGCAGGAGTGGGCTCAGACCAGCCAAATGGTGGCTTGTTTCCATTCATCCGGTGGAATAAAAATAAAAGAGGAAACATGAAACACTGTTTCTGACTGACTGATTGGATCAGCGGATTGCAGCACGCCTCCAGAGTTTCTCAGTGCCCACCTTCAGAAATGCAAACAGAGAGGGGAGGAAACAGAACTGTGTATGTGTGTGGACAAACACACGTTCTGACGTGTAGATGAGTCATTATGTTGCTTGTGTTGTTTTTGTTCTTTGCCATAAAGAGTTCATTTCTTTCTAGGTTTTCTTTACCTCTTACCTTTGTAGCTAACACCTTTACCGTCAGATAAATCATTACTGATTGAATGTTGTGTTAAATCTCTGCTGGGAGAGAAGTTGTTGTTGAGTGTGGATTAAAGTTTACATTAAATGTGCTTAGTGATTATTTTCAGTTTGTTTTACTGCAGGTTAAGATTTTTTGAGCAGATGTTCATTCCTACAGTGCGTGCTCTTCTACAGCCTGTTGAAACGACTTCTGCCCACATGTTCTGTGGTTTCATTTCAGCTGCCACAGCTCGTCTGACTGTGAGTCCCAGCAGCTCTCAGCTGTTTAAAGATGATTTTGTGTCTCTGAGCTGTGAGGAGGACGACAGCTCTGCTGGATGGACTCTGAGGAGGAACACAAGCAGACAACAGAGGACTCAGTGTGGAGATGGGTGGGGAGAAGGTGCTGGTTCTTCTTGTAACATCAGCTACATTGACCCATTGGACAGTGGAGTTTACTGGTGTGAGTCCAAAGAGGGTCCCATCAGTAACATGGTTAAGCTGACAGTCACTGGTAAGCTGAGTGTGTGGAGTTAGTGTTGATGAAGCTGTGTGTAAATGGATGAAATGCTGTAGTTTGTCTCTGTGTTGAGGTGGATCAGTGATCCTGCAGAGTCCTGTCCTCCCTGTGATGGAGGGAGATGACGTCACTCTGCTCTGTAAAACAAAGACCACTCCCTCCAACCTCCCAGCTGCTTTCTATAAAGATGGCTCCCTCATCAGGAAGCAGCCTACAGGTCACATGACCATCCAGCATGTTTCCAGGTCTGATGAAGGCCTCTACAAGTGTGACATCAGCGGTCATGGAGAGTCTCCATCCAGCTGGATCACTGTCACAGGTGACACACTCACCTGTCTGTGTTTCTGCAGCTTTCAACATTCACAATGTGACGACAACTTAATGACTGTGTTTGCTTTATTTTAGGGGAACACACCACCACACCTCCACCTACATCCACACCTCCCCCTACATCCACACTTCCACCTACATCTGGACTTTCACTTACATCGTCCTCTGCATCATTCGTCCCTGGTCTTCTTCCTGTCTTGCTGACTGTTGCATCAGCCTGTGCTGCGATGCTGAGATGACACGATTACAGGAAACTCAAAGGTGAGATTCAGACTTCCGGATTTTACGTCGTTTTAAACTTTATATTTACCACAGTTCAAAATTTTCTTCAATATTTAATTTCTTAAATAATTTTTAAAAAATTGTGGTTTGTTTCAGATAAACAAGAAGGAGCTGGATGAGACAACATCACCAGTGTCATCATGCATTTTCACCGTCTATGAGGACATTTTTATCAATGACATTATTATTACTGTTTCTCTCGATTGCAGAGACTCGTTTCTTAAAATGATGTCTCCTAAAACTTTCTACACAAGTTCACAACTACACAGCCACTTCCAACAAAACCTCCATTTACCAGGTTAAAAGCAAACTTTGCCTAAATATATCACATAAAGCCCTCAAAACACACTGGAGTTCCCCACCCCTGCTCTTTGACTGTTTTCTGCAGGGGTGGGGAACTCCAGGGCTCGAGGACCAGTGTCCTGCACGTTTTAGATGTGTTCTTGATCCAACACAGTCTTTAAGTTCTCCACAGGCCTAGTAATGAACTAATCCTTTGAATCAGGTGTGTTAACCCAGGGTGAGATCTAAAACCTGCAAGACATCAGCCCTCGACTCCTGGAGTTCGACGCCTGTGCTTTTCTGTGTGCAAAACCAACACCATGGGGATCCCCCACCCTCAGCTCTCAGGTTTATTCCAGTGTTTCATTTTTTCCAGGGCAAATCTGTTTCACCAAGATCAAAGTTAATCTTCATAAACTGAAAATTCAGATGAATTAAATCTCACATAAACATATTTTAATCCATCCATCCATTTTCTTCCACTCATCCTTGTCAGGATTGTAAGGATGGCTGCAGCCTATCCCAGCCACCAGGGTGGGAGGCGGGGTACACCCTTGCCAGTCTGTCACAGTGCCAACACAGAGACAGACAACTATTTACACCTATGGGTAATTTAGATTCACCAGTTGACCTAACTCCACTAACTGCATGTCTTTAGACCAGGGGAGGGAGCCAGAGTGCCCAGAGAGAACCCACACAGACACATGCAAACTCCACACAGAGAGGCCGTGGCATGATGGTGAAGTTAAATGCACGACCTTCCTTCTGTGAGGCAACAGTGCTAACCACCACATATTTAACCTGCGAGGAAAGTGAGAGCATTTTCACATCACAGCAGAAACATCTGGACCTGCATCCTGATGCTGTTCGTGGATATCCTGAAGACCGATAACGAGGCTCCTCCAGAAAAGTTCAAATAATTTGCTTCAATATCGAGTCATCTGTATATTAAACACCAGCTGTTTGTGTCACATGTTTGGAAGTATACTGGAATAAAAAAGAACATTTAAACATTTGATAAGTGTGTTTTTGTTCAATAAGCAGTGACAGATGTGTATACTGCACCCTTGCTGTATGATGTATGTGAGAGACACCTGCTCCTCAGACTTGTGTCTGATTAATCAGTATCATTATTTTCAATAATAATATGTTAATAGTGATTACTGAGAAAATTTTGGACAGCACACACAGCTGTTTGAACTCTAATATAGTGAAGGTAGCATGGTCACTCATGTTGGGTAAACATTTATTTATTTCACAATTTCAAATCATGTCTCGGTGTCATTGTGTTGGTTTTAAGTGTGATTTTGTTGCTTGCAGATGTCTTATAGGAAGAGGGTTTAACTTCCATAACAACTGCTCCCAGTGATCTAATCCAGTGTTCACACAGGTGAAGAAGTGCTTCCTCTCGCTTTGTAAAATCTCTCTTTAAGTAACAGGAGTCACTTCCTCCCTTCATTAAGGAGACAGCTGAGTGAAAACTTGCTTTAAGACAGACTGCAGCCACTCCTGTCTGCCGCTGTCATTCATCGATTCCCTCACATGCATTTTGGCTCTGATTTCTGGCTCTGCAGGTGATTGAAGCAGTGAATCCATGCATCTGTGTTTATCCATTTTTTCCCATGACCTAGGATGCAAGGGCAGCATCCTAAGCAGAGAAGCCCAGACCTCCCTTTGCCCGGCCACCTCCTCCAGCTTGTCAGGGGGAACATCAAGGTGTTCCCAGGCCAGCCAAGAGATATAATCTCTCCAACGTGTCCTGGGTCTGTCCAGGGACCTTCTCCCAGCACGTTTAATATATTATATTATATATCAGAGATCAAGCGTGTTTCAGACTACAAGCCCTGTAAGAAGTAGGTTTTTAACTGCGTTCAGGTTCAGTTCCAGGCAGGAAATGTTTGAGGATATTCAAGTTGAAGTGTTTTACTCCACCTCCAAAGTTTCTCACTGGACGTTCATATTAAATATTTTCAGTGTTTCAGATGCTGAGGTTAGTGTATATATGAGTAATCCCTGTGAAACTAACCCTGCGAACACTCAGTGGGCTCTCCTCTTTCATCTGAATGATGTCAGGAAATTCATCTCAGGTCTGCTGTCTCTGCACTTCTTCCCCTTTTATGCGTTTTAACCTACATTGTTCTGTATAATGTATTCACACGCAGAGACTAGCATTACTGCAGTCTTGACTGTTTAAGATTCATGCTGAACTTAATGTATGCACTCACAAATATCCCCTCTCTGCCCCCTGCTGGTAACATCTCCAACCTTTTACTGCAATTGATCATATTGACTATAGCAGCATTTTTTATACTTATATTTGTAATATTTTGACACCAACAGCAGCTGACCAGCTTTTTTGTGCAAATGTTTATTGTTACACTGACTGCTCTTCAACACCTCGTAATAATCATCTATACTAATCGTCGTTCTACATCTGCCTACATGTTCTAATGTTTGATTTCAGCCCTTACAGCTCGTCTGAATGTCAACTGAATGTCAGCTCTCGGGTTGACAGTCAATGAATATATATATTCATCTGTATTTGAAACAAGAGCCATCTGAACAGGTTTTGGAAAACTATTTAAAAAACATTTGATATGTGTGTTTTTGTTCAGTGAGAGAGTTGTCTAAACATTTAAAAGTGATCTACTGAAAAGACCTGACTCTGACTAATCTGTTGTCTTTATTTCTGTATGTTGGTGTGTTGGTGTTTACTATGGAGTGAAATTAGTCTCCATTTTGCACATTTGAACATCTTATTTTATGTTTATGGATCATATGATACACATTTCTAACGTTTTTGAGACTAATGTTTGAGGATATCCAAGGTTAAGTGGTTTACTCTCCAGTATATTTGTGGTTCTCTGTGTGTTTGTGCCTCGATTCACCAGCTGTGCCAGTGGTGATACATAAACACTGCATTAGGGTAAAAAAGAGGAGGTGGTGGTGGCACAAACTGCAGGTTAGTCAGACCCCGGGGTGTCTCTTTGTTCTTTATTTTCTCCTCTTTCTTCGGTTTTTCTTTTTCTTTTAACAGTTAAGTTTAGAAAATAAGTTTTTGCTATTTTTTCTTTTAAATGCTTCCCAGCAGTGAATCTGCTCAGTGATACAACACAATTTGGGACAGAGCCATCTCACGGGTGTTATAACCTACAGGGCAGGGCTTAGATAACAAAGCGCACCGTGTGCATGAATGAGCACCAATAGCTGCTTTGAAAAAATGCAACCCTTTGAGATCTACTAGTCTGTAGCGACTGCTGTTTGCTCTGCTGTCTGCTGGGGGGGGGAAGTATCAGAGCCAGAGAAGCCAGCTGGATCAGCAAAGGGATCAAAAGGTTCGAAGCGACATTGGTCACAATTTAGAGGCGTTTGAGTCATTGAGGGTCAGAGGTCACTAAACTGAGGTGGACATGTGACAGGTTGAATGACTATTGCATATAAAACTGTTCAGTTAATACTAATTCATATCAGTTGATATAAGGACGAAAATAATGTAAATATGGTAAGAAAATGGTTAAGAGTTTATTATTTTTCATGTTATATTAATGGCTTTCATGTTACTTAAGAGAACTGCAATCTATACATCAGTGATCGGCTAGTAAGCCTTTTCTGGGATCGATTAGTAGTGTCTCTATTCTCCACTAGGGGGCTTTCGCGCGTTCTCCTCACTGCAATAAACTACTGCATGAGAGACGCAAGTCATAATCACTCTCGTGATTCTTTTCCCCCTGTTTTCAGGTAAAAGTGTTTAAAAGTTGATATATTTCCAATGTGTACACTGTTAAGATATTTAAGAGGTAATCCTTCATTGTTTTGTAAGCGTTAAAAGCATTACATTGCAGTTTTGTGCACATATACGTGGCGGTTTTGAGCTGTGTTTTGTACTGTGTAATGGCCATTAAGATAACGGCAGGAGCTAAAAACACCACAATTGTCAGCCATTTTGTCAGGAAACCTGCTCAAGTATATGTATAATAAGCACTTTAGTATTTCGGTTTATTATTTAGTGTTTTTCTTCCACCATGTGACATTTAGCAGTACAGAATGTGAAACGTTTCTGCTCATTTTGACTGCAATAAACTACTGCATGAGAGACGCAAGTCATAATCACTCTCGTGATTCTTTTCCCCCTGTTTTCAGGGGTGTAACAGACAACCAATCCCACCCACTCCACTCCACACTGCGGAGGCAGCAGAGCTTCTTCTCCCTCAGACTGATTTAACCTCGCTACCATAAAGAACACCTTCCTACCATTCTCTATGAAGCTGCATAACAACTCTTCATTCTGTGACAAGTGACACCTGCCAGCCATAATGTCCCAATCTCATCTGTGTTTTACTATTATATCAAACTATTTACCTTAAATATTGTATTACATTATTGTATCCTTTCAGCTGTTTTTCTTAGATTTAATGTATACATATTATTCTAATTTTACACAATGTTAAAGTTACTTTTACTTAATGTTTTATTAAATCCCTGCATAGTAAAGTATAAGACCCTCAGCAGGCACCTGTGGCACCTACCTAGCTATTGATCTATCTTGACAGCTCACAGATAAAAAGTTATATCCGACGGTGATGCTCAGGCCACTCAAAGGTGAACTGTTTCTTAGACAATGTTTTTAGTTTATGCTCAGCCAATTGAGAAATCCCTCCATTTGCAGTCAGACGTCAGGCTTGTCTGACTGGATAAACAGCTCAAAGCCCGTCTCCCGTTTCTCACTGTGAGAGATGTAAACACACGGAGGAGGAAACAGACGGCTGCGTGGACATCTTCAGCTCATAGCAAAACAAACAAAATGCACACACAGTAAAAAAACACTCACACTGACGTACAGATGAGACCATATGTTGCTGATGTTTTTGGTCTCTTCCATGAACTACATTTTTTGTAGGTCTGGTTTAGCTTTTCCATTAAAAGTCTTATTGTGTTGAATTTATATTACTGGTGTGTACTTTTATGGTACAACGGCAACAGAAAAAAGCAAATATGCTTTTTATGAGCACTTTGAGCGCCAAACTTTCTAAAATAGAAGCAAATGAGTTCATCAAGCAGAAGTACAACGATGTGCAGCAGTTGAAGTAAAGAAATGTGAGTTTCTGTGGGTGAAGGAGGAAAACAGTGCCAAATCACAACAACAATCGCCTCAAGGTGCTTTATATTGTAAGGTAGACCCTGCAATAATACAATAACCCAACAATCATATGATCCCCTCTGAGAAAGCACTTTGGTGAAAGTGAGAAGGAAAAACTCCCTTTTAACAGGAAGAAACCTCCGGTAGAACCAGGCTCAGGGAGGGGCGGGGCCATCTGCTGCGACGGTGCAGAGAGGTCTATTAACACATAGTGAGTGAGAAAGGTGACTGGAAAGGAAAAACACAATGCATCATGGGAAATTCCCTGGCAACCTACGTCTATTGCAGCATAACTAAGGGAGGATTCAGGGTCACCTGGTCCAGCCCTAACTATATGCTTTAGCAAAAAGGAAAGTTTTAAGACTAATCTTAAAAGTAGAGATAGTGTCTGTCTCCCGAATCCAAACTGGAAGCTGGTTCCACAGAAGAGGGGCCTGAAAACTGAAGGCTCTGCCTCCCAGCAGGTAAGCCTGCAGTTTGGGATGGAGTGACATGGTAGTATGAGGTGATTAAGATTTTTGATGTTAGATATTTTAGAGATTAATTTTACAGTATTTGCTCAAATGGAATAAAGCAGTCCTACATATTTGTTTTAATATGTGCTTTGACTCTACAAGCACAGTGTAAATATCAGTACAACAGCCTTGATTATATGGACACATGGCTCGTTTGAATGAAATAAACTTTACTGATATACAGAGCTTGTTCTCATTTTTTTTCTATTCTTTTTTTTAAAATATCATATTTCTGATGTTTTATATCTGTTCTCAGTGTTTACAATATAATACAATATAAGTCCTAATGATTTTGTAGTATTATCAGATGTTTGTGCTATGCTACTATATTATATCTCATGTTCCTTATATCTTATTTCACATTCCTTACATTTTATATGACACATTTCAAATGTCTTATGTCAATAAAAGATAAGGGAACTGTTGGAACATCGAGCAGCTTTATTTTGACATCCTGTGATATTCCTGCTTTATGCTCTGTGTCGTGCTGTGGCGGTGCATGTGTGCTCTGTTTTGAGGCCAGAGATGTTAATCTAGTTAAATAATCTCACTGGTCACAAGGATCTTTACATTTATTTACTTTTGAATAAGCGTGTGATCCCTTTGTCTGCTTCTGGTCTCGATTCTGAGAACCACAAACCCTTCCTTTAAATGACGCTGCCTCCTTGTATAAACACTTGTCAGTGTCGAATGTAAAGCTGGTTTCCTTCTGCAGTCACTCTGCACTCGTCATTCATGGATTCTTTCAGATTCCTCCTGATTTTGATTCTGATTTGTGGTGAGTAAAGCACTAAAAAGACAAAAGTTTATAAGGAAGTGATGGAAGTTTTTTTTTAAATATGTAATATAATTGGTTTGTGGCACATATCAGAGATCCTGCATGTTTTTGTTTCTGTAATTCCTATGATTGGTTAGTTTTTAGCTGCATGTATTACTGTAGGGTCTACCTTACAATATAAAGCACCTTGAGGCGACTCAAGGAGTTAATTAAGCGACTTAATTCAGGAGATGATGGTGATCTCTGTGAAGTCCGTGGCCTGACTGATGGTGTTGAGGATACAGAGATAATGGTCTATCATAAAGGAAGTTAATTAATGGATTGGTGTAGGTGACCTAAATAAGTTTCAGTGTTTGACTTTTATCTCTCACAGGTTAGTAAAGGATGGTGCTAACAGTGTAAAGACGAGTTGGGAGAGACAGACCCGTCTCGCTGATGTTTGTCTGGGAACAGACAACAAATCCATGTGCATACATGAGCCTCACCAGCTGCTTCCACAAACACGAAATGAGGATGAGAACAGGTTGTTCACAAGCTTAGTCTAAACCTATGAGCTCTCGACAGCAGCGGGCCTTTTGTTGTTGTTGTTCATTCAGTGGAAAAAATATAGCACAGAAACCATTAGCTATGTTTCTGATGTGTAACAACAACAAACTCTCTCCCTGCCCACCGTGTTAGCTCCGCCCCACCACGGGTGAAAACACTCACAGCATGCGGTCAATTTCTTCCACTATGAGCTTAGAGCAAGACAAATAAAACATACACGCACACGGTTGTGTTGCATACAACCTGCTACTACATGTAGAGGAGTCCATATGTTTCCATTCGTATTGATAGATCAGTACATCTGCATTTTACTTTTATTTTCTTTATTTTGCATCTTTTCTAACTGGTCGCACTGAAAAATATAAGGTTGAGGTGTTTTGTGCATATGCAGAGGAGGGATAATGGATATACAGGACAAAGAATCATAAATATGGAGCTGCCAGGCAGGAGGAAAAGAGGAAGACCACAGAAAAGACTGATGGGTGGAGGGAAGGAGGACAAGCAGAGGGTTTCAGAGGGAGGATGTTAGGGATAGCTGTATAGACAAGTACAGGGTACAGAGAGCAGCAGTTGGTTTTTTTAGTGCTGTGCTTTTACCACACTGACAGCAGTACAACAAATTACAACAAATCTATTTCTAAGATTTGTAATTGTAGTCCTGTGGTTTGATACAGACTCATGTTGGTGTATGAACTGAGATAAATCATCTTTTGTATTAATATGGCGCCAAATCACAACAGCAGTTGCCTCAAGAGGCTTCGTGTTGTAGGATACAGACCGTACAGTGTTAGAAAAAAAACACCCAACAGTCAGACGATCCCCTCTGAACAAGCACTTGGCGATAGTGGGAAGGAAAAACTCCCTTTTAACAGGAAAAAGCTTCAGACTGGGTGGAGCAGCCATCTGCTGCCACAGGTTAGGGGTGAAGGAATGGAAATAAATGGACAGAGGTGTATAAACAGATAGTGATTACACATCACATGGGTTACAGATTCAGATTTAGATTTGAATATTTTCGTCATGAATCCTCTTCAAACCATCATGTGAGAAACTTGCATGTTAGTCTGCTCTTTTATTCTCCGGGGCTTCATCTCACCTAAGTTGCACAAGTATCTCACTTATGTGAGAAGACTGATTTAAAAAAAAAAGACCAGATGGTTTTTGGTATCAAAATGATTCCTTGTTTTTCACTTTAGCCCTCACAGCTCGTCTGACTGTGAGTCCCAGCAGCCTCCAGCTGTTTGAAGGAGACTTTCTGTCTCTGCGCTGCGTGGAGGACCACAGCTCTGCTGGATGGACTCTGAGGAGAAACACTAGTAAAAAGCGAATGACTCCGTGTGGAGATGGGTGGGGGCAAGCAACTGCTTCTGCCTGCAAGATCACCTATATCTTAACACAGGACAGTGGAGATTACTGGTGCGAGTTCAGAGAGGGAGAAACCAGCAGCACCCTCACCCTGAGAGTCACTGGTAAGTTGAGTGTGTGGAGTTAAGCTTCTTTTATGGTCAAGCATGTTCACTGTCTGTTCCAATTCAGGGATGGCCTGTCTCCCTGCAATGAGCTCTGTTGCCAGATGGAGGCAGTATACCAAAGTATAGTCTGTGGGCCAGTCTTGCTTGTAGTAGTGATGGTCTGTCAGCCACCCACGGGGAAGATCGACGTTCAAACACAGAAAGAGCTGAAGTGAAAAAAGGGTTAAAATAATGAAAAGTGTTGACTGTGTTTTTCATACTATTTTTTTTTTCACTTTTTCCCCATCCTCCTGTTCTGATTCGATCCTCGCTCTATTTCGGCCCACATTCAACTGCTCACATAATCTGCTTCCAGTGATTTCCAGTCAGGATCTTGGAGTACTGCACTGGAACACACCTGGGATAGGAAAAAACCCAACCACGATTGTGCATGTGTGGGACCGTAAAACCAACATTACTGTTCATGAAGCTATGTGTAAATGGATGAAATGTTGTAGTTCTTTGCCTGAAGGGAGGAAGCATGTAATTGATTCTGTTTGATTGTCTGATTGGATGCCTTTTTCAAATGGTAGATAAAAATGGTAGATACCAATAACAGCTCGAGCTGATTTAATTTTGGGGAAATCAGGTCAAGGTCACTCCACATGGGGAAATCATCAAAAAATGCATATTACCCACAACTGTTTATGGATCTTCTTCAAACTTGTGAACAACATACTAGGCTTTACTTAGCCTGACTAAGCACTTGAACTTGACCCTTCATTTCTAAGACCCAGGGTCAAAGCTGACCTTCACAAAAAGATAAATAACCCACATAGAGTAATATATCATGTGAAAGGGCACAAGAGCATTTTTAACCTCTTTTTCAATTGAGAACTCAACTTTTTAGAGCTTATAGAAACCAAACGCTTCAGACAATTCTGTTCCAATCATATATATATATATATATATATATATATATATATATATATATATAAAATATGGTTAACCTGACAGTCACTGGTAAGCTGAGTGTGTGGAGTTAGTGTTGATGAAGCTGTGTGTAAATGGATGAAATGCTGTAGTTTGTCTCTGTGCTCAGATAAATCAGTGATCCTGCAGAGTCCTGTCCTCCCTGTGATGGAGGGAGATGACGTCACTCTGCTCTGTAAAACAAAGACCACTCCCTCCAACTTCCCAGCTGCTTTCTATAAAGATGGCGTCTTCATCGGGAAAGAGCCTACAGGTCACATGACCATCCAGCATGTTTCCAGGTCTGATGAAGGCCTCTACAAGTGTGACATCAGCGGTCATGGAGAGTCTCCATCCAGCTGGATCACTGTCACAGGTGACGCACTCACCTGTCTGTGTTTCTGCAGGTTTCAACATTCACAATGTGACGACAACTTAATGACTGTGTTTGCTTTGTTTTAGAGAAACACACCACCAAACCTTCTGGAGCCTCTATACTTCTCACCGTGTTGTTGACTGTTGCATCAGTCTGTGTGGTGGTTTTATCATTGGTTGTATGGAACCAGCTTACCAGAAGAAGCTGGAGAAGATGACATCACCAGTTTCCTCATGTATGACTTCAGTAAATGAGGACATTTTTGAAAAACACAATATAGTTTTTAAATGTTGACACTATAACTGCATATTTAAACAGTAAAAATATGGAGACTTTTACAAAAGGACAAAAAGGAGACGGAGAAAAGTGCAAACATGACACTGAGGACAACAAGCTCATCTTCTTTGTGATTTAGTGTTTGTTTTGTCATTTACGGGTTGAAATGTGATAAGAGAAGAGCATTAGCTTATTGTTTGCTGGATTTTAAAGTTTCTATCTTTATGTCTGTACGCACAGCTGCATGTTTGTTTTTTTTTCTTAACCACATTTAGAGTGTGTAATGTTTTCAAGTTGCTAAGGCTCAACCTCCTCTGTGTTTTTGCTCAGATACAACAGATATTTTCAGTATTCATTTCTTTAGTTGAACAGCACCACTTCCCTTCAGTTATCCAGTTTTTTGTACTGTTTAAAAATTGTTGTTAACTTTTTCATCTCTTCATCAGTGGTAAGTTCCTCTTTCTTCACAGATACTGGTGTGAGTGCACAAAGCTCCTGCAGTGCAGAAGCCCCGCCTACCTGCTTTTTAACTCTTTCAGCCAATCAGAAGAAAGTTATGCTGAAGAGGGAGGAGTTAAACAGCTCATTTCAGATAGATTCTATCTGATAAGGGATACACCAAGGGGCTTCTCATTTTGAACTGCATGCAAAGCTACTCTGGTATAAGTAGCTCTGGCACAATATGAGTACTTGGGTGAAATGACCAAAACATTTCCACTTTAAAAGAAGCGCAAATGTTAGTGTAGCAAAGCACAACCACTCGCATACTTGTCAGATGACCTTTCTGTTGATTTACTCTCATGTCCCTGTGTGTGTCCACAGAAACGTATGTTACAGTGTTCATCACTGTTTGTTGAGATTAAGATTGTGTAGCTATTTTGCAGGCTGGAGCAGATAGTGTATTTTTCCATGCTAACACAGTTTATGGCTGTTTTTAATTCAGTTTGCCCTTTGACATTTACACTGTTCAGTTTATGGTGTACAGTACAAAGCTGCACTACTTCCTTCAGATAAACTGTAAAATTAAAAAAAACCTGTTTCATTTTTTTATTGATGTGCTGATACTAGTGTTTTATTAATAATAAATAATACTAACTGTGAATGGAAAGCACGTGTCGGTGTCAGTACGCCACTGACTGAACACTTGAGTTTTTGTTTTTTGTTTTTTTAACTAGTAGAGTGCACCCTGCCATAGTTTCCTTTTTTAATTTAAGGAATTACATTCTGAAAATAGTAATAAATAACGAGACACTGGGAAAAAAAGCTAAAACATGAATCCTTTACCCAACTTAAACAATTTGATTAATACATTTGCTTTTTATGATGAGTCACATTTTCTATCTATTTTTTATTTCCAATTTTTTATGATGGTTTTCTTTTTTATATCTACATCTGGAAATATTCTAGTTTTGTATAATTTTTCACTCCTTCAACTCCAGTCGGCCTAAATTCATCTTGTTGGTGGGCTGGTTCTGCTCCCCAGGCCTCGTGTTTGACACCACTGCTTTAAACTGTAACTGCAGATCTTGTTTGAGCTTCATGATTGACTCCACGTCACTTTCTTAGCCACACATTTCTTGGCAGACATGTTCATTTTCTTAGCTTAGAGCCAATCAAGTGTGGGCCACTGTCAGTATGATGGAAGGTCACAGTCAGAGATCTACTTCAAGCTGAGCATGAATCCTTTAGATTCGACTAAACAGCTTCTATGATGGTTTTAATGTGACTTATGATAGATTGGTTTTGTTGTTGAGCAGCTCTGAATCCAGACGTTTAGCTCATTGACTTGAGCCCCTTTGTTATTAGCACGTGTTTATAACCCCACCCTCAGTCTGTTCTCCTTCCTCAAAAGACAAGCAGCCACTGAACAAAAACGCACCTGTTTTCACGCTCAGAAACTTTTAGCTGTATTGAAAAACTTCTCTTTAAACTCCTCGGCAGGGTTTAAACTGGGATATTCTGTTTTGGGGAAATCTCACCATCCTATGGATATTTCTCAAACTCGGAACATTGAAGCGGAAATGGCTGCTCGGACATCTGAGCGTCTCTGCTGGACTCACTGTGTCTGCAGGTGAGCGTTAACTAACATAAGCGATTTCTTCATATTTATTAGATTTCCAAACTTGCTCATAAGTAAACCATGTGAGACCTGCCTGCAGATAAACAGTTAAGGAAACCATAATTTCCACTCAGAATGTGGAGTAACTCCGGAGCGGGTCAAATATATATTTTCTTTTTTGTTTGCTGACTCCAAAAACAGAAACGTTCAGTCAGAGACGATGTGAGGAAATTAAAAAACTTCCTGCTTCTCGCTGTGCGCGCTCAGATCAAATCAGGCCGTTTTGTTTTTGTCTTGTGCGCGTAACCGACCGCTTGAGCGTTTCCCATTTCACTTAGAGAAATGATCAGAAAACAGCTGACAGAGAGCTACAAAGTAAAGCCTTTAAATATACGAGGAAACATGATGCATTAGTGGTGCAAATGAGATGCGAGAGCATTGCTGAGCATTAACGAGAAGCTTTTGTGCGCGCACACTTTGAGCGAGAAACGTAAGACACGGTTCAGCAGCGTTATAAACCGCGTTCTTACGGCACAGAATCTACAAACAGCCTAAAACACACTGAGAAGGGAAACTGAAGATTACAGCTGATTTTAACCTGGAAGTCAGAAGAGTTACTATGGTTACCCACTGAAGACTGAATTTGTCCATCTCGCTGTTTGCGACATCTGCTGCTGTCAGAACATTTAAAACACAAAATCTGAGGATTTCTTGTTTCTGTTGTTGTCGCTCCACAGGACACAGCATGTATCCGGGCCTGAAGCGAACACGTTCATCCATCGAAGCTCAACATACAACTCTAATTTCAAACTTGTATTTAAACAGATCGGACTGAAATATGACGGGCGCAGTCACATTGAGCTGCTGAGGTTAATACAATTAGGTTTTTCCCAGTGATTTCTTCAGTAGCTTGTGTTTTCTTCCCCCCCCTTTTTTTTTTTTACAGGGGAAATGCGCTTTACTAAGAGCTAGATCAACCGCTGCGTTGCAAGCTAATCGATCCGTGAAGCAGCCTCGTAAATAGAGGTGTGACAGCTGTGTCGCTTTGAATAACTTCTTTGAAACCCTGTGACTTCTTCGCTTTCATTTGCTTTAGTCTTCCTCCTGTTCTGCTCAGTGTGCAGCTGCTCCGCCGTGACCGTCCACCTATCAGACTTTAGATGACTTCTTTAATAATCTTCCTGTATTTATCTCTAATTGTTTCATCTATAGGTGAGTGAAACTGAGCATGTTTATATTTTAATTCGTGTCAAACTTCAAAGCTAAACTAAAAAGAGTAACTAAATTAATATTTTTCCGTGTAGAGAAAAAAATTAACTTGAATTGTTCAAAACATGACTAAATGTATTTTCCCTGTCACTTTTCATAGATCTTGATTAAGGCAATGAGTTCAGTTCACTCAAGTCTTTAACAATGAAACTCAAAAAATAACTCTTCGAATAACAATCATGGAAAGAATTTCCACGTATTTTAAATTGCTTTATTTTTTATTTTTAGCATTATGCAATTCTGTTATTCCAATTTGATGAAATGTGGAAATCCTTTCCATGATTATTTTAAGTTCATTCTTTAGAGTTTTCAACAAAGTCTAGCGTCTGGTTAACATACATTTTTAATGGGTTTATAACAACTTCCACTTCATCCATCCTGGGATAGTGTTTACTCAAATGTTCAGATATTTAAGATGTTGAAAGCAGTTTTACGAGTCCATGCCCCCCTCAAAATACAGCCCTGGTAAAAATGCGTTAGCAAGCTATAACAGCCCATTTGTCTGTATCCATTTTCACACTGATGCTTAGGCAAGATGTGTTGTTATCAAGTCTGACACTTCTGACTAGGGATGGGACTAGCGAATGAACCCTATTGTAAACCGGAGTAGCGTCATTATTAGGGATGGGTATTGATAAGATTTTCACGATTCCGATTCCATTTTCGATTCTGTTTAACGATTCGATTCTTTATCGATTCTCTTATCGATTCGATTCTTTATCGATTCTCTTATCGATTCTTTTTAAAAAAGGAGAACACTAAGGTCGATTAGCTTAGAACTTTGTTTTATATCTTCTCTTTGAACAAGATAGAAATTTAGGAGTAACATGGCCTTACAAACCCAACAGTGAGATCTTAAGAGATCCAGCCTACGGCTCTTCAATGGGGTGTCACAGGGTCCCCAGGAAAAAAAAATTGTAAATGTAAAATAATAAAATAAATATTCTTCTGTAGCAATAACAAAGTATAACATAAATTATTCTGTGGCAATTACACAAGAATATCCAGTAATGTCCCTGCCTACAATTAAACACATTCACTTACCGAAAATCGGGGGCATCTGCTGTGGCAAATGGGTTCAAGCCTTTGACCACAAACTTAGTCACTGCTCGGTGACATTCGTCTATCCTGGCTTGAAAGGAGACGCTACCGGTAGACTGCAGCGAGAACTGCCAGCATCTGAGCCAGCCAGACTCTGTCTGTCTCTCTCATCGTGGTCACCTAAATGCACAGTAATGGCAGGTTTTGTAATAAGGCAGATCGCGCTAACATAATATGCACTGTTAGTTGATTATTTACCTGCCGCATTAACGGGAGAGGACGTGCAAACGTTACCGCTGCTGCTCGGTTGAGATTCACGAGTCCGGAGCGGAATTAAAAACACGACATTCATTTAAGGTCATCGTGTGTTTTGTGAGCAAATGCTTTTGCATATTCATAGTGTTTCCTCCCTTAAATGAAATCTCTACTTTGCAAGTATTGCAAGTTGCCCTGTTGTCATCTGTTCTCGTAAAGTATAACCAAACTTTTGAGCGTTTGAGCCACTTAGGTGCCGTGTTTCCTGCCAGGTAAATGACGCTCCACAACGTGGTGACGTCATTCGGGGCGACTGGAATCGATAAGAGAATCGTTTGTTAAAATGGCAAACGATTCCAAGGAATTGAAACAGTGGGAACCGGTTCTCAACAAGAACCGGTTTTCGATACCCATCCCTACTTCTGACACTTGTTAAGTGATAATTTTTACCATGCACGACGCTGTGACAGAGTTCAGTAGCAGCCTGTCAGTCATTGAAATCAACACCAAGAAGGCAGGCTTATTGTTGCTTCTAGAGCCCCACGAGATGTCATAGGGGATTGTATCAAATATGAGAAGTTTGCTCTTTAAAGTGTGTTTAACATGGTAAACTGTGTATTTCAACCATAACTGTGATAAGATGGGGAGTTTTTTAGAGGTTCTGAGGAAATCTCATCTGTTCCATGACTCTAATAGCCATTATTATTGGGGGATTTTACTATGCAACGATGAGTTGATGTGAGAGTGATTCATGATAACGCGTGGGATTTTCACAGTTGTGGTGATCTAAATCATTAAAAATCGTACTCTAATATGAGAAAACATGTTTTTCCTAAACTATCATTTTAACATTATTAGTTGTGTTCATGTTTAAAATGTGATCCCTGTGTCTAAACGTGTTAAAAGACTACCTGGAAATGAAAAATATCTCACAGAAGAAGCATTTCCTCAAAGGTTTAAACTGTTAATGCTGCTCTCAGTTCAGCTCAGGATGTCGCTGAATGTGTGTGAAATGAAAATCATTAACATCAGTCTGACATCAGTCACTGTCTTTTGTGCAGGAGGTAGTTTAAAGCAAAGAGGGACCACCGACTGGACATCAAACACATCATCACAGATGTGTGCTCAGGTGAAAACCATCTGACAGCCTTACAAGGCATTTGTGATCACATGCTTGGTATCAGAGGACAAAATAATATCAAAGAGGAGTGTTTTATTGATGATAATGTTTCATTATCTGGGCTAATATCGTTCACGAGTGCTTTAAATCCAATTGGAAAAAACTGGTGAAGGACTTTTACAGACTCACACTGAGCTGGAACCTGTGGTCAGAGGAGTTATCTTATTGTGAACACGATATCTCCTGAACAACTTCAAATAATAGGATCATGTCTAACACAGATGTTCAAATGGACTCCGTGACCACAGACAAAAGCTGAGGTGAAGCCTTGCGGGCAGGTACAACCACCTCTGTTAGGTCCACGTTAATCAAGTGTTTTCCTCATTTCTAGCCTCGGCATAATCCATATGGAGTTATTAGAAAAGGGGAAATTAGGTACGAAGACCCAAACAGTTTAAAGTCTGTAGACAGCTTATTTTGCCGTTCTAAGATAATAGTTAATACGAACAGTCTCTTTTGAAGCTGTAAGTGAACATTAGAGGCACTGCATTTTGTACTGCTTCTGGACTGACTTGTTTTTACAGGTTGAAAATGTACTTTTAGTTTACGCAAATGCTAAATGTAAATTAATAAATACAATAACTAAATAAATAAAACACAATGATCATGTTCAAGATATCTCGGTGTACTTTTAGACATTTAAAAAGAAAAACCTGCCTGCACTGGATGAAAAGAAAAAGGTTTCCATGACATTTTCACACTTGTGATGTGTGGAACCACAAACGCCCTTTTTTCCTCTGACATCATTTCAGGCTTTTTTTGGATCAACTGTGGTGTGTTCAGTTTTAAATATCCTGTTCTAACAGTGGGAAAAAAAGATTGATTCTTTTCTTTTCTGCAGCAGGATGCGCAGGCGAAGCTTGAAGAGGACGTCACACTTCAGTGTCAGATTTCCACAGATGAAAGAATCTCGGTGTTGAAGTGGAGCAGAGCTGACCTGAACACAGACGGCTACGTCTACTTCTACAGGAACAAACGATTCTATGAAAACTACCAACATCCATCTTTTCATGGCCGAGTGAAGCTGAGGGACCCGGAGATGAAGGATGGAGACGTTTCTGTGATCCTGAAGAACGTCACGTTTAATGACACTGGGATGTATGAGTGTCATGTAGCTGTGAGGAACCCTGTGAGAAGTAAAAGAGTTCACACTGAGATCAGTCACTTCATCAACCTCACAGTCACAGGTGAGTTTGTCTACACGCCCTGAAAACTGCATCGCACCCCAGTTTTTTGGGCCAGTTATAATTTTGTGCAGTTTTGACATAGTGGGTGGATGACCATGTGATGGGTGAAGTCATAGCATGCTGCTAACTCTGTGGATGATCAACAGCAAAACTCTGACAGCTGATGTTTTCTCTGCAGGTGAAACGGATAAAACCTTGTTGGAACAGCAGCTGAAGAAAAAAGGAGCTACAGACATGTATGATGGAAAAGCAGAAACTCTGAGTATTCAGATTGTTGTTGTTATTGTTCTCATCACTGCTGTCATTGGGTTTATGGTATTTCTGAGATTTAAAAGAAGTAAGGAGCAGTTTCCAGCCAAGCCTAGTGATAAGAGGGAGGAAATGGCCTGAAATGTTACTTTCTTTACGATGCAATAAAGAGCACCTCAAGATGATTTCATGTTATTTCTGAATGTACATCAAGTATTTACATGCTGTGTATGATCCTATTGGATTATCTCAAAGTTCCCACCTGAACCCATTTGAGAATCTTTTAGATGTGCTGACAGCTGTAAGTCAAGCTAAATGTTGTCCTTGCACATGCAAAGTGAAGCAACGAACTGTTAACAGCAGCTAACAGCTTGGTTGTTAAGGAGATAAACATGGTCCCTACAAGAATTGGCACCCTGATGTAGTGCATTCTGGGTAGCATTCAGAGGGTCATATGGATAAGTTGGGATAAGTTGCTGCTCAAAACAAAGGTCTTGTATTAATACCAGAATCAACTGTTAAATATAGAAACAGCACTGGTGTTCACATTCAGTTCCCTTTTATTTATATAGTCACATTTCACAGTAGGTTTGACTTCGAGGTGCTTTATGCTGTCAGGTTAATACCCTACAATAGCAAAAAGCTCCAACAATCAAGCTGTGAACAAGCACTTGGGTAGACAGGGTAGACACTTTATATTCAACCATCAAACAAAAGAAGCTTCAGTGACACTGAAATTACACGTAACTTAAACTTAAACTCTGCTGATAATAACTTCTGTTCAGTGGTAAATGGACTGAACAGAAAATGGGGAGCTTTAAAATCATACTGTGATTATTTTCAGAGTTCCAGAGAGTTTCAGAGCTCAGAGTACACATGACACTTGGTGCCTTTTAATTCGCCTTATCTCTGACGCATTTTTTAGCCCTCATAACTTGATTAGTAAAACACATATGAAAACATGAAATTTTCAGGGCTTTAAAACACAATTAAGCTTTGTCTCATTCAATCTAAATGTCAGAATCTGAAGGCAGTGAAGTGTTTAATAAAGACATCACAGATGTTATCCTCCACATCTTCTCAGCTCTTGATATTTCTCCAGTTCTCGTGTTCCTTGTTCCTGATGTTGCCGTCACTCAGTATAGTCACATCTGTTCCTCTGCTTGTTCACCACTGCTAGATCTGGTTAGTTAGCCATAACCAGTTTTTTCTCGTCTGTATCTGAGCTTAGCTCCAATATGAGCTAAGCTCTGAGTGCCCTCTTGTGGCACATTTATTAATTGTTTAGAATATATTTATTGCATTCATGTTCAGCTAAATTGCAGTGATGTAACTACTTAATAGCACAGTAGTGTGGGTGTTTGAAGCCTGTGAAATTCCTTATTTTTTGTAATTTCCTTTTGGCTCCTGTTTGCAGAAACCACACAATACCCAACCCTCATGTACCACTACACTGAATATAAAATAAACTGCATCTGTTGGAACTCTACATCTGGATGTCAACCTCTCCTTCTGATCCAGGATAACCACAGTAGCACAATCCAGCATTAAAAAGATTTTACACCATCCTCCACAGCAGTACTTTTTATTAATAATCAAAGTCCTCCTGATTGTGACTGGAAAGCATTTATTCCCGAACCTCTAAACTGTTAGTGTCAGTGCTCTGGTCTCTAAAGGTTTAGATTAAGATGTTGTTCATATGTCCAGAGTGTAATGGACCACAAATGTTGCTCTATATAGTCTAAGAATAAAAATATGGGACTGTTAAGAAGTTTCAGGTGACCACTGAAATAATAGCTGATAATCAAGAAAATGCTGAAACAACAAACCTTAAAAGAATCCCTGTAGAAAAAAAAAACCTACCCTTTTCTTAGTTTTTCAGGAAAAAAAGAAGAAGCCTGATTTCGCTAAATTGAGAGAATTTTTAACAATATGCCTGCGTTGCAATTTACAACAACCTTCCCATGTAGAATTTCTATGAGTAAACATATTTTACATATGTAGAAATGAAAGATAACAATAATTCATTTTCTCTTCCTCACTTCAAGTGGACTGAAATGGATCATTTGGTGGGCTGGCTCTGGTCCATGAGCCTCATGTTTGATACCGCTGGTGTAAACACCTTTTACAGATGTTTGAGTTTCAGGGCAAAACTTTTGTTGTCAGAAAAATGTACTTTCTTAGCTTAGAGACAGTTAAACGTGAGACAGTGTATCAGTGAGAAGCACAGGAGGATAAGAGATGACACATCTCACATCAAAGTCACAGTCAGAGAAGATCCACTTAAATCTGAGCGTGAATCCTGTTTATTCTATTAATCAGCTTCTATAATGGTTTTAATGTGACTGATGACTGATTAGTGATCGATTTTGTTGTTGATCAGGTCTGAATCCAGTGGCTTGCCGCTTTGTTATTACGCACATGTTTATGACCCCGCCCTCAGTTTGTTCTTCTTCCTTTAAAAGACACTTGAGGGCGCACTTGAAAACAAACGCACCTGTTTTCAGGCTCGGAAACTTTCAGCTTTATTGAAAAACTGGGATCTCCTATTCTCGTGAAATCTCACCATCCTTTGGATATTTAGCAAACTTTGAAAAGTAGGATCTTCCGAACAATAAGACGGAAATGGCTGCTCGGACATCTGAGGTTCCCAGCTACACTCAACCTCTTTGTCTGCAGGTGAGTTTGTACTAACACTAAGAGTTTGGATCATATTTATTAGATTTGTTAACTTGCGCGTAAGTGAACCATGAGACTTGCCAGCTCTCACTGCAGTTAAACAGTTAAGGATCATTTCCGCTCAGACTCTGGAGTAACTCTGGAGCGGGTTAAATACATATTTTCTTTTGTGTTTGCTGGCTCCAAAAACCAAAAAATTCAGTCAGAGACGGTGTGAGGAGGTTAAAAACCTTCTGTGCAGACTTTGTGCTTCTCACTGCGCGCGCTCAGATCAAAACAGGCCGTTTTGTTTTGTCTTGTGCGCGTAACCGACCGTTTGAGCGTCTCCCACTTCACTTCATAGAGTAAAGCTACAAGGATAAATGCTGCGTTAGTGGTGCAAATGAGACTTAACATAATATTTGTCTTCTATTATTTACACAATTTCTCATTTTTTTTCCAAACTGCAGTCCGTTTTATTTGAACAATAATATAAAATTTGACGGATTAAACTGATCAAGCAGAAGAAAAGTTACTGCAGCCACAGTCCCTGTGCTGCACTCTGCATTCGTCTGCAAACATCATACAAGTCACTACTACAACTTTCATTACTTTATTCTTATTGTACTAAATGTTTCTCATATTGTGACTTGTGCTGCCATCTGCTGGTTAAAATAAGCATAAACTGTAACACTTCTCAGAAGTGCTCGGATTTCTTGTAAATGGTCATCTTGTTGCTAATGCTCAGTGCGCCCCCAGGGTGGCTACAATGTAGCTTTCCATCACCAGTGTGTGAATGGGTGGACTAGAAAAGCGCTATACAAATAAATACAGGCCTTTTTTTCTTTTTTTTTACCATTGAGTGTGTGTCTGTGTAATATTTTGCCATCATGTGTTGATATAATCCAATAAAGAATGAGTTATCTATATTCATCTATGCTCTCTCCCTCCCCCTCTTACAAAGTGAAAGTGACACCAACTCTGTTTTCAGTGCAGGTCAGGCTGCGGACTCTTCACTTCCCAGCCTCCAGTCACAGCAGTCACAGATGGAGTCCCTCATAGTCTTCCTGTTCGTGATTTCTTGCTCTGTAGGTGAGTGAAAGAGAGTTTTTTAAAAAAAAATTTTTTTTAGGTAAGTATAAATATGTGTAATGTGTTTAAATGTTGATTCCCATGTTGTGTTTGCAGGTTGAGCTCCTGTGTCTCTTTGTAGTCATTTTTTTCAGCATTTTTACAGCAGCATGTTTAATGATGTAACAGCTGATGTCAGATCCAGGGGTGGGGTGGAGGGATTTTAAAGTCCCAGAGTTTACCTGAATCTGGCTGCTGTAAGCTGCTTGTGTTTTGAGTCAGCAGCCACTTTGTGGTTTGTGTGTCCTTTGAATTGCTGCACGATGAGAACAGCAGCAGTCACTCTGGGTCTGAAATGGACACCATGAGATGTTACTTACACGAGATGTTGGACAACCTTTCCCTTTTAAAGTGTGTTTAACAGTGTAACTTTGCAATTTTATCTTAACTATCTTCATCCCACTACGACTGAGTTCTAACAGTGAAAAAACAAAAAGGGAAATGCGAAGTGAAAGCAAAACATCAACAACTTCAATCCAAGACTTTCTCTTTTGGTTGGAAGTCTTTCAGTTCTCCTTTCACTTCTGCTTTGGATTTTAAGGAAATCCTTTATGTCACATAGCTCCAATGTGAGACCTCCCAGCATTAAAATATGACAAGGACAGCTCTGGACTTTGCTTATGTGATGAGTGGGGCTGAGAGTGTTTTGTGCTAACATATAAGATTTTCAAATTTATTGTAAAGAAGCTCATTCCAAATATGCCTCTAATAATTCCACAACATAAAAATATTATATTAACTTGTGACTTTATTCATTGTGTATTTGAGTCTCTTTTTTTTTCTTTTTTGTAAATTCATGAAACTCAGAGCTCCCATGCAGGGAGGTGGAAGGAGTCTGAAGTGATGTAAAGCTTGGATTAGCTGTCAAACACCTGGGGATCAGACAGATGTTTGACTAAAGATCATCTTTATTGAACTTGAACACATAAGCTTCATTTATATGAAAGTTTAAGTGTTAAGTGTAAATTAAGTGCAGTACACTCAAAAAAGAAAGAAAATCTGCTTTTATTTGACTTTAACTACTTTAATTTCATATATCAGAATCAGAATCAGAATACTTTATTCATCCCGAGGGAAATTAGGGGTTACAGCAGGCAGCACGCTAATGGCGCATGCGCACTCACAAAGGAACCTTCTGACCAACTTTACACAAACATCACATTGGGCAGACATGTCAGAAGGTAGGCTGATAGGAAAAAAACAACGAAAATACACTACATGAGGTAAGAGGAGGAGAAAAAAAAACTCCACTCAGACTGAGCTCCTAGTGGGAGAACAGTTTGATAACAGAAAAAACACCTCAGCACAAAAGCACATGACTATCAATACACCATAGAAACACGAGACAAGCAACAGGGGCGGGTAAAGGGTAAGAGAGAGTCGGTGTAGACAGCGCATCCGGTCCTGCAGCATCTGTGCTGGTCCAGTTGACTGCTATCTTCCCCGGTAGGGCACAAGCATCGAAGGCGTTTGGAAGGGAGGGGGATGAGTGCGTGCTTATCAGTGTAAGTGTGTGTGTGTGTGCGTGTCCAGAGTTCAGCGGAGACAGTGTCCTTCGCTCTATCAGGCTAAGTAAACAGTCTGCCAGCCAACCCAGGTGGCCTTCATGGGGCGGGAAGAATAGTCATCACACAGTCGTTATCAGGGAGTTGTTTTGGTGGGCTCCAGCCTTGGGCCTGCAGCTGGCGCCGTGGTGTCCAAATGTTGAATATTGTTGATTTCAACTTTGTGAGCAGCTCGAATTTAGCACTCTGAGACTGGTCTCTCGATCTCCCGTTGAAGAGCTGCGAGCCTCCCCATGATGGTATCAAAGACCTCACAACTGCAGTGATCCGTTCCGCGATGTTTTCCAACTGTCGCTCAAGGGTCTCATTTTGAGCAGGCCTCTCTATATAGGCCTGCTCATATATATATGAAACATAAAACAATATAACATCACACACACACACACACAGGTAATTTTGTTACATAGGTTCAATTTAAATGTTCGATTTAATGGAATTTAGTCAAATGAAATTAACTTGATTCATTTTATACCAAGCACTCATAAATCCCACTGTCATTAAATGTGACACTGGCCATATTCTTAATGAGCAATTATTCGAATACATAAAAAAAGTATTTTACATGTTTCAGTTGCATTTTAATTAAATCATTGCTTTATGTTTAATAAGGGTGTATAATATTTATTTTTAGTGTGATAGACAATAAAATTGCACAATAATCAGGTACCTTTGAAATAAATAGACAACAAAATACAAAGTAAAGTAGCCAAAAGATACACTCAAAGTTACTTTCTTTCTTACCTGTAAAATTTTAACTTGTTAGTCTGTTATTTTAGTGCCCTGCAGGGTACATAATAATAACATAATTCAGCTAAAATACTCTGAAATTACATTTAAATTAATGGAATTACACCTTGAGACTGGTTTTTACAGAGTCAAGCAAACATAGTTGGAGTTTATTTGATGCCAAAGAAACTAGCAGCCTAGCAGACAGCCAGCAGCTACAGCCCTGTGTTAGGGATCGTATTATCGTAATCAAGTATGTCTCCGATTGTAAGCCTCTACCCACACAAAGCTGTTACAGAACGGGAAATTAGTACAGAGACCAAAACTGCTTTTTGTAGGCCATAAACATTTTAACATGGTGCTCTGTGAGGACTGACGAGCAAAGAGCCTCAAACTGCTGTTTGAGGCTCTTTGCTGTTGTCTTGATTTTTCAGCCACAAATTCTTATCAAGTGCTGTTAACAGTTAAAAATTTTTAAAAATTTAAAAAGGAGTTACATTTTAAAAAGATTATTTTCTTTCCTTCAGCTCTTCAGCAGGATGTGCAGGCGAAGTTTGGAGAGGACGTCACTCTCCAGTGTCAGATTACTACAGATGAAAGAATCTCAGTGGTAAAGTGGAGCAGAGCTGACCTGAACACAGACGGCTACGTCTACTTCTACAGGAACAAACGATTCTATGAAAACTACCAACATCCATCTTTTTATGGCCGAGTGAAGCTGAGGGACCCGGAGATGAAGGATGGAGACGTTTCTGTGATCCTGAAGAACGTCACGTTTAATGACACTGGGATGTATGAGTGTCACATAGCAGTGAGGAACCCTGTGAGAAGTAAAAGAGCTCACACTGAGATCAGTCTCTTCATTGACCTCACAGTCACAGGTGAGTTTGTAGAGCTCACGCTCAGCTCCCATATCATAAAACCCCCAAAACATAAAAGCGTGAAATTACAAACAAAAATCTAAAACTGCTTGCTGCTAGTATTTCTCTACTCTACGGAAACTGCATGATTATTTGTGACTTGGCAAATAAACAAACAAAAGCCAGTGAGCTACAATTTATCCACAGCTTCTTCTGCTCAATTATTTTAGTGTTAAGCGTGAAGGGGAAACGGCATGCTGCTAACTCAGATGCTAAACATTAAACCACTGTTTGAAATATTCTCTGACAGCTGATGTTCTCTCTGCAGGTGAAACAGATGAAAAGTTGTTGCAGCACCAAATCGTGGAAAGTGAAGCTGGAAACATCCAGGATGTTGGAGACGTAGTAACTCCAACTCTTATAATGGGTGTTTGTTATGTTGTGGTTGCTTTTATTGTTGTTGGTTTTCTGACATTATTCATATTTAAAAGAATTCAGTTAAAAGGACTAGAGGTTACAGTCCCTGATAATGCATTGCTTTAGATGGAGAGACTCTTGAGGGACAGCTGTTATGAGGAAAGGCAGCCCAGAAACTTTGCAAGCAGCACACGTCGTTGTTGCCTCAACTTTCAGTCTTTTACCCAGGCTAATCCGCCATTTTCCTTCCTTGGTTAGGTTTAGGGATTAGAGATCGATCTAGATTATCATATTAAGATTTGGGACACATCGTCAATAGTGGACCTTGGATTCATCGGGTTTTTCAGACATTATCACTAGACACCCTCATCAAGGAGGCCCTGCCAGGGTTGATCAGGCCCTGCAGTGTGTCACTGGTTTATGTTAAATTGTTATTTCTTAGTTTATTTTCTATCTACTGCAACTGAGAAATAATACTTACCTCTTTAGCATTTATGAAGCCATACTTCTTCAAAGGGATAGAAAAGGTGATGTAAGACAAAAGGGACAAGATAGGAGAGAGCAGAGAGGAGAGCCGGAAGAGAGGCGCCCGATCTGGCTTCCCACACCTCCCCGCTGGATCAGGCTGTACGCTCTACCTCCCCACTGCCTCCCAGAAAAGGGAAGAAGAGCAGAATATTTCTTTTCTCTCATGGTTAGCTGATTGCCTTGTTGCCCAAGTGATGTCGGCCCTTTTTAGCCATAGCCAGTGACTGGTCCTCTCAACAGTGTTAGCTAGTTTTCTTTTAGCCTGCCGTTGCGCCTGTCCTCTGATCCCATTCTCTCTAAGCAGTTTTGCTGTTGTACTGGCAACAAAGCCCCTGCACCCCACCTCCACCGGGCACACCTTGATCTTCCGGCCTCTGTCCTCTGGAAGTCGATTTAACATGTCCAGAAATATGATTTTATAGAAAGAAAATTTACAGATTTGATGAACTAACACTGATAGCGACTTTGCCAGGCAGCTAAGCAACATGGCCTTTTGGTTTAAAAGTGAAAAATAAGAAATAAAAAGACTGTTCTGTGGTTATCAAAAACATAACAGCTCTGCAAACTCCTCAAACAAACAGCAAATTCAGCCTGGAGCTTCTCACTGAAAATAAAAATAATAAAATAAATAGAAAATTCTGAAGAAAATCACAAAAAATGTTTCCGATTGGTGCTAAAAAAGGATTCAGATTGTAAGAGTTACTGAATTGTCCAATAACTTGTTTGCTGTTTGTTTATTGTCATCAGTCTGTGTTTGATGTTGATCCAGGATAATGTGAAACAACGATCCTTGTATCCTCACGAGAGTTTGCAAGTCGTATGGTGCTGTTTAATAACAGATGTGTGTTTAGCTCAGTGTCAGTGTCCCTTGCACGAGTGGTCACCTGCTGCTTTTAACTCTTGACCTTTTTTTGTAAACGCGGTATACTGATTTGTTCTGGTTTCTTTCGGTCTGTTGTGTAGGACTGTTCACCTGCACATCTGCCCTAATTACCAGTATGATGTTCAGAAATGTCTTGGCCATCAAATTATTTATTAATAAAAAAAGAATAAAAACTGAAAAAGGAAACACAGAATGTGTCACAACTTTCTTTCAGATGCAAATTTAGCTCACTCAAGCTTTTAACTAACTCTTTAAATTCAATCAAGTAAAAAAAAAACTTCACACATTCACTGAAATAGAACATATGACATGATGTACAAACAGGGTGTGTGATTTTTGCAGACCTGCTGACTGTCAGGGAGATTTGATGCTGTGAAGAGAAACAGGTATGTGTGGCTTTCAGAGCGAGGATGATGATGTTAGGTGAACACCCACAACATCTGTGGATGAGGGTGACTAAATCTGATCCTCTGATCCTTATTTCTGCTGCAGGAGCCACAACGCATTGATTGTTTTATTTTTTTTTAATTCACAGAGGGCTACACAGGAACCTATGGAGAAATGCCCCAGTTGCCTATACTCACTATCCTCCAAAACTAAATTGAAAGAAATTTCTGTTTCTGTCACATTTAACAAGAACTATTTCTTTTATGAAATAGTGTCAGTGCTGAAATCCCTTAAACTGTCCTGAAATATCAGCTGACAGACCAGCTCATACTGAGGAGACACACAACATGATAGAACATATTTTACATACACTTGGAAACCACGATGAACTCAGAGTCATGAGTTAAAACAATTCAAAATCTGCTTCTCTAACATAATCAGCTTTTGAATTGTTTTAATGCAGCTGAAGCTGTAAAAGGGAGAAACAACACTCGTGTTTACAGAGTGAAACACTTTCAGACGCTCAGGTGAGATGATCAAGTAAAGCAGAAAAAAATATAACGTACAGCTTACAAAGGGCAGTTTGTTACTCTCCATGAATAAATATAAAAAAGAACATTTTACTTCTGGGAAAATGTTAACAGATCATTTTATTTTATTTATTTTTGAGGGAGTCTGGTATAAGCAGTGACTGCAGTGCTTCTAAAATAGGGTGGGACTATTTGCAGTATAGTTACACTTGTGTTTGGTGTCAATGATCATGTCCCGGAATGAATGGGGAAGTTTGTATGACTCATTACTGTTGATATTGATGTGACATTTTTATGCTTCAGTGGTTAACCCTTTAAAGCCGGTCGGAGCGGGCACGCTCTGTTTTGCGTAACTATTTTTAAATCCCAGTAGCACTGCAACCACGTAAGCTAGTGCAAAATTTTTTTTTTGCATATGAAACCGGAGGAGTTGTACTTACATCTTATGCCATCAGCTTGTCCTAGGTCACGGTTTCCTTCCACACAAAAACTGCATAAAAAGCGCTTGCAGGAACAAAAACACAATATTCCAGAAACACGCTTTGCCGATCCGATCAGCTGTTCATAACACTTCCTACGTTGGAATAGACGTCAGCTCGAACTTTTGCATTTCCGCCATTACCTGCCCAAAACCGAAAGTGACGTCATTTTTGCGGAAATTTAGTTTTTTACCATCAGGGCCTCAGGGCCTATACTGGTCTTTTAAAAAGTTATCTTCGACTTTATGACTTTCTGTGTCGTTTCTGGGATGCTTAGGACTCATATTGCACTGCTGGAAATAGTTTATTTTGATGCATATGCTGCTTTTTTGCAAATTTGCAGTATAATATTTATTTTCGTTTTTCCTGCAGTATATAAAAATTGGTGTATTTTGTAGAATAAGGGGGGGATTTGAAATCAGGTTTGAAAATATTCCAATAATTTCTGCTTTCTTTCCAGTGACTCCAAACAAGAATGTAGATAGGATTAATTATGTTCATTACAATGTACTGAGGCTCTCTAACCTGACCAGAGACGGATTGGAGGGGCTAGCGGAGCAGGTGGGTCCGACCTCGTTAATGGGAGTGCAGAATAGAATGGCCCTTGACATGTTGTTAGCGGAAAAGGGGGCGTGTGTGCTATGTTTGCTGACCAGTGTTGCACCTTTATTCCAAACAATACTGCTCCAGATGGGTCGGTAACCAAGGCTCTGGAGGGCCTAAAGAGCCTTTCTGAAACTATGCATGATCACTCCGGTGTTGGTAATCCATTAGAAGGCTGGCTGACCTCAGTGTTCGGACGGTGGAAGGGGGTCATCGCTTCGGTCATGTTTTCTTTGTCTATTGTGGTGGGTATTATGGTTATTTGTTGTTGTCTCATCCCTTGTGCCAGACGAATGTTCAAAAGTATGTCTGTGAGGGCAGTGGACCCTGGAGTCATTACTCCAATGTCCATGATGCCAATGATGCATGTGGAACTGAATGTGTAGGCCAAGGAGGGACACAACTGTTTGTGACCTCTGGATTCTCCAGAGGTCAACAGAGGGAATTGTAGAATAAGGGGGGGATGTTTTTCTCATTATCATTTAATATTTTAATATGTCATTATTAGTTCCTTAGAAGTATATAACCAGCTTTGCATTAAGCATAAATTGAAGTTTTTGATCTTACATTATTCTTTGCATTACAGTGATGGTGATAACTTTAATTTGATCTTTCTTACAGGTATCAGAATAATAACATGATTTTCCATTGCAGATGTAACCATGATCATTCCATACACATTGCAGTTTGTTGCTCATTCTAGAGTTGTGCTCAAGGTAATTAAAGGTTAAAAGCTACAGCCAGCGCGAGTCTGGCTGATCTATGGAGGGCAAAGGCTTTGAGCTTGGAAGGCCGCACGCGCTTACACAGCACTTATAAGATGTCATTCTTGGTGATTTTGTGCTTAGTCATGTTTTAATATGTTTTAAGTAGAAGTAGCTGATCCAGCAATATTCATTTAATATTATATACTTGATTTAGAGCAATACACACTGATGGTCTTAATAAATGAAAGAGTCCTTGTAGTTGCCATGTTGTGTCTCAGCAGGGTACAGACGGTTCCAGGAGAAGGGGGGCAGGTAGCGTCTGCCCTCGGGAAGGAGACAATGTTATTCTTTGTGTTAAATAAAATTGTCAACATTGATTGTATTACACCTGTCACTACGCATGAGGGGGCGTTCTAATACCCTGATTTCATAAAACTATGGAAATGTGTTTTTTGAGATGAGATCTGAGACTGTCTGCATACAGTGTCCATCTCCCACGTGTGTGATCATTAAATCATCGTTTGACTCAACCCGACCGGACCAGTGTTGTTATTGTGGGTTTTTCCTCTGGTGTCCATCTCCAATATTTTTGAACCATAACAATTTCAAAAATAAAACTATGAAGACACTCAAAATAAATTTCCTGTGGTGGGAAACTATTTTGTGCAACTTTTTTGTATTTAAAGTTTTGAGGGATAAGCCTCTTAAATTTCTCTAACTAGAAATATATGTTAAAAAATCAAAAACGATTTTCAATTTTTTTGTAGTTTATTGCACTTTTTTTTGCAATTTATTTAATTACTATGCACTTAATGAATACATATTATTAAAATCTGGGCTATAATGGTTGTATTGATGTATAGCAACTTGAAATGCTCCCAAAAATGGCTCCACAGCATGTAAAAATATAATATAAGATCTGACGGACTTGGTTCTATGGTAGGTCTTAAAGGGTTAATGAAGGGGAGTTTGTGCTGTGACAGATGTAACATTCTCTCTCTTTCTCTTTTTGTTCCCTGCACACATCAGTCAGTGTGGGTGAAGCCTCTGCACTGTCTCTAAGATGTTGTCACAGATGAGTTGTCTCAAGGTCCTCTTGATTACATTTCTAATTCCTGCATCCTAATGTGATTGATGCTGAATTGTTTATTTATTTAGTATAATTCAGAGTAATCTTGTAAACTTGTTTATTTTTGTGTATTCTCTTGCACACATAGTCAGACAAAAATAAGCAGTGTGCCTGTACACCCGTAACTGTCTGCAGTTCTTTGCAACAATGTGTTGTTGCAGTGAAATGAACAAACAAATCTATCATATCTACCTATATATAGCTCATCAATTCATTTTTGCACCAGAGGTTGTGTAGTTAGGCATGCTATTACTTGTCAAGCCCATGAAAAATGTACTAAATCTTGTCTGCCAAAGAATTTGTTCTGCTCTTGTTTGGTGTCATTTAATTGGCCCAGTTTAAGGGAAATAAACAGGCTTTCCAACATTAAAAGATTTACTGCCAAGAAGGATTTTTACAACAAAGAAATAATCAACCAAACACAAATTTCCTTCTGTGCTAACTTTATGTGATGTGAATATTACTAGGGTGACCTACTGTGACACCACAGCTGGGAGGACACACACCATGCTGAGTGTCTAACATAAATCTTATTTTGATCTTATCTGCACTCCTGTCAGTTTTATTTGACCAGAGCAGGTTGAAATTTGGCAGCTTACACTCATGAAACAGAAGCAAGAAGAAACGTGCAAAAGTTCAGCTGCTGAGGGCTGTAGCCCAGGTGGTAGAGCAGGTCATCTACTGATCGGAAGGTTGGTGGTTCGATTCCCGGCTTCCCCTAGTCTGCATGCCAAATATCCTTGGGCAAGATACTAACCCGAAATTGCTCTCCGATGCATTCATCGGAGTATGAATGTGTGTGAATGTCAGTTGTGTGAATGGGTGAATGCACAAGTTGTGTAAAGCGCTTTGAGTGCTCAGAAGAGTGGAAAAGCGCCATATAAGAACCAGTCCATTTACCATTTACCAAATGTCAGTTACTCTGAGATAAAGTTGTATGTTTTTCTCATTATTTATCACCTTCTTTTGACTGTGACTATGTTGTGTTTTTATTGCACTATGTTGCAAGAGGAAAACTTGTGATGATGATCTTCTTGCTTGTGGTGTTTGAGAACTGCCAATGTCCATATTTTTAACCACATCTTCTTCTTTGACTCCTAACAGCTTTCAGCTACTCCACTGTCTTCATTCACTTGTCAGAGATGGCGTCTTTAATAATCCTCCTATCTTTGTCTCTAATTGTTGCATCTACAGGTAAGTGAAACATGTTTTTATTTTCAGTAACATTATTTAAAGTAAAGAGTTATTCATTAAACTGAAATGGTGATCAAATTTGAGCAAAAAGCAAAGATGCTGAAACAAAGCTACTCATTATGAAGACTACAAAGTCCGAGTGTCACCTGAATAAATATGTAAGCTGCTGATATTTCAATCTTTGGCTTTTGATCTGTTCTTGAATTGCTGAATGTTGAGAATAAACATTTATAGACTGAAAACGTGCAAACTTCACAGCAGAGAGGTGGGAGACGTCTTTTTCAATAACTACAATCCCATTAATTATCAATTAGATCAAAAATTAATGTGATTGTATACCTCTGTATAATCGTTCTTTCCTCAGCCAAATACTTGAAAACTTTAAACATCTGTCGTGTCACTCTGTCAAACTTCATGTGACTGCTCTCCAACAAGTACCTTTTTGTTTCTTTTGCTTATTTGCGTAGTAGTCATGACTCTCACAGACATTCTCTCATAGTCAGTCTTTCTAACTGTGGCTTGTATTAGTCAGCAGCCCTGGCACATTACTGCACTTTGAAGTTGAAACAAGAAGCTGTAGACTTCAGCCTTGAAGGGAATTCTGATGTAGATGATCAGGTTCATACACACGGGTATAAATTTGATGCTCTGAATCCTTTCTATTCCATTTATTTGGTTAATGGTACTTTTCACTCTGAAACAGTGATGCTTATTTGCTTAATGAAAAACTGGATCAGAACAGAATGAGCATCATCCGACATGAAAGTAAAAGTGAGGAGATCTAGTTTAAATGTTGTTTGCACTACAGAATGTTTCAAGATGATGTGAAGGATAAAAATAGTGTAGTAAGAGTCAGATATATACACCCTCTTTACAATAGCCAAAACAGAAAAACAGCTTAGCTCAATACATTATATCACTGAATAGCTCAAATAAAGTAAACAGTTCAGTAAATATGGTACAGCAGCTTCTCACCTGTAGCATGTCAGTCCTGTTTCTTTTCAATCAAATGGTCTAATGGTCAGTTTGTAGAACATCAGTGCACCAGATGCTTTGTTTTCTCTGGTTTAGTTCAGCAGAGCTCAGTTCTCTCTGTAGCCTCACTGTGATTGGCTGCTGTGCTGAATGTTTCCTTTAATGTCTCTGTACTGTGTTGTTTCCTCTTTTAGACCAGACAAACATCACAGCTGAGTCTGGGCAGAACATCTCACTGACATGTCAAGCTCCAAATAATAATAAGCAGATCTTGGCTGTTCAGTGGAGCAGAGCTGACCTGAAGCAAGAATATGTGCTTTTGTACAGAGATGAGGTTTTTGTTCCGGACAACCAGCATCCAGCTTTTAAGAACCGGGTGGATCTGCAGGACAGACAGATGAAGGATGGAGACGTGTCTTTGATTCTGAAGAATGTGACGATTAATGACACTGGAACATACGAGTGTCGCGTCTTCAGGAGAGGAACAAAACACAGGATTAGTACCATCAGTCTGAGTGTTGTTCCTCCAGGTGAGTCATTAAAGGGTAGGTTTTTTGGTCAAAGGGCTTTGATATTTATTAAGTTGTTTTTATGGTGCATTTTCTTTTACTTCATAATACACAGTAATACTATAAGTCATCACCTGACTGACAGCTGATGTCTCACATCTGTCCAATCTGCATGTCCACCACACACAGCAGATCGAGTGGAGACGGGTGGAGTCAGCAGAGGACGCTTTGGACTGGTGGCTGCTCTGTCTGCTTTTGTTGTGACCATCGCTGTCATAGCTGTGATCTCCAAGAAAGAAAAGATGAAGAATACTCCCACTTCCTCCCCATCTTGATGAACTAGCTTACATAGATCTGGTCTGAAACAGAAAACAGGGAACTTTTCTGTGAGAGCAGAAGAACAACCAGAGTCTGACATTAAAGTAATGAAGACCAGCAGAGGGCAGACATGTCTTCTTCAGCTCTTCCTCAGGAGAGGAAAGATTTCTTTATATTCCAGAGAAAATGTTCACACTGCACCAAAACAATACTGACACATCTTTTCTACAAAGGAGTCAGTGTCCATCTTAGATTTAAAACAAACCGTGGCTCCAGAAAAAGAAACACACATTAGAATTGTGATAGCTGTGATGTTTCTGTGAAAACCAAGGTTAAGGTTATCTACACATCATGAAAGGCTGCACACAAAGGAGGAAGAGAAAAAGTGTGTATGTTTAAGTCTCAGTTCAAAAATGTTCATTTCAAGGGTCTTGTTTATTGTCATCACCAACTTTTGTGTCACAATGTGCAACTTTGCAGGGACCCTTTATAAAACCACATTACAAAGTTAATGTGTTTGTGAGATGAAGTTGTTGAGCTTGCATACCTCCAGCTCCTCCTGACTCTCCTGCAGTAATTACATCCAGCTGTATTGAGAATAACTAAAAGGACTAATTTACTCTATAACTCTGGATCGTTTTGCCACCTCTGTCTTACTAAAGTATTGGCAATCTTGAACACCAATTTATGGTCTACAGAGACCCCTTGTGGACTTTAAGGATTAAGGGTTAACCCTAATCCTTGCTTGTGAGTGTTTACTACCCCAGCAGAAGTTGACGTCATTGTTATTTATTATAGATTGATTATAGAGTTGTCTGCTTCTGTCCTACACACACACACACACACACACACACACACACACACACACACACACACACACACATACACATTATATTTGATTAGGACTGGCAGCAATTTCATGTACATGACGTTCATGTTCAGTGTGTCTATGGAGCTTTATTAGAGACAGTTTCTGACAGAAGACTCAGGCCAGGCTGGTATATACCAGATGTTCTTCATATATTTCACATTGAGGGCTAATATTTGTATAAACTTTTGCTTACTATGTCTCTATCCCATCTGCACAGTGTGGTGGAACTTAAACTTGTCCTAGTAGACTTCAAGAATAATGACATGAAGCTGTAAATGAACAAATTAACTTCACATTACCAGTAGTGTTTGTTTGACTACCTGTTGTACACCTGTGTGAATACTTTTGTGTGTGAGTGCACTTGGGTTCATAAAGCTTAATTTAAAGTAAAAAAGTTTAAAAAATGCTACCAGAGTCAGTGATCATACAATTTAATTTCAGTGGCAGTTCTCACAAACTAAAGGAAAGCCAAGGCTTTAATGTTTTTACCACATTATAAAAGTGTGATTATGAAAGTTTTATGCTGACTCGAAAACTGCCAGAACTGACAAACAAACAAAATCTTTACACAGTGACTGAGGCCTCTGTGTCATGGTCCCTGTGCCTCCCCGGCCAGCCCAGTGTGGCCACAAGTGTTTGTTGTTTTTCTCTCGCTCTCTCTCCCCTACCTGTCTGCCTGGGCAGAGCTCTGATTGGGCTCCTGCCCTTGGCCCACGCACCTGCAGCTGATCTCGAGCGAATTGCGGTTCTCTGGCTCTTCTTAAGGCTGGGGCTCTGAGCTATTTGTCGCTGGAATATTGAGTAACTCTCGTTAGTATTGCCTGGCTTCTTTGCGATCCACTCCCGTGACACTCTGACTGTATGAAGGTCATTTGGAGACATTTCACTTTTTTGTTTAACTGCAAAGTAAACTCTCTTTGATTTGGATTTAACTAAACCCTACCCTTGTGTACATAACACTCATTTAACTTTACTTATTATTTTCTATGCTTAGAGTTAGGTTTATTCTTATATTATAATCTTTTTTTTTTTTATTTAGTCGTGTGAAGGGAACTCACAAAGTATGAATTTCATTGCTCAGCATAACCATTTGTGTTTTGCAGTGTATATGACAACACATATCATGAATCTTGAATATTTGTGTCTTCTATGATGATCTGTTGTCACTCAAGCTGCTCTTCTGCCACCTGGAGGCTTGAAAGTGTTAAAGCATCAATCTGCAGCTCAGTGAATGTGACATCTGAATAACCAGCACAGCCAAAGAATCCCGAACAAACTGAAGTGTTTGCTGACGGTTCACACTTCACTTCCCCTTAAAGTGAGAGACCAGATTCAGCTGTTGCAGTTTGAGCATCACGTTCACACAAAACATAAAGTTAAAGCTGTCGTGTTGATATTTAAAGTACTTTGATTCGTTTGGATAACAAGAGACCATTTAGAGCAGCTAAGAAGGAAAAAAGTCCACAACATGAGACTGATGACTAACTTAAAATAATTTTTCTTTTTAACTCTCTTTATTAGAGAGGAGCTGGAAGCAGCTATTAGCTATATGCTCTTTTGTCTAAAAGTAGCACTTCTGGCTTTTGCTACTAATTAAAAGCATTTCTGCAAACAGTTGCATTGTATTGCTTACTGAGGCTTTTATTGTGGGGCATTTACAGGAACTTTCTGTAGTAAAAAGAATTACCTTCATGTGATCAACCTGCACCATTGCGTTCGGCTCCGTGTGTGCATGTGGCTCTCTTTCTGTTTCGCTTCTGTGTATAAAAGGTTTTTGTTCCCTGTCAACATCTTTCGGTGTAGGTGAAGCGTCTGCAGTATCTCACAGCTGTGGTCACAGATGGATTCTCTCAATTTCCTCCTGATTTCATCCCTCGTTTCTGCATCTACATGTGAGTGAAACTGAAGTTGTTTGTATTTTTATTCCTACAGAACTAAGAAGAAACCTATGAGTAATAAGGGTTAAGTAATGGTTAATGAGTATCATTCAGAGTGATCTGTTTAACATGTGAAATGTTCATTTTTGAGTATTATTTGGAGGTTGTGGTCAATATGACTTCCTCTTTTCCTGAGTCACTTTTTATTGACCTTGAATGAAGAGTCTCGAGTTAATACACTGCAGTTTTTGATAGTGAGATAGTGGATGGCGTAGACTCTACTCATTGCGGGATGGGGATCTCCTTTGCAGGAGGTGTTTCCAGGATTTTGCGAGATTTTTGATCAGAGAAAAATCACCAGTATGGTTAACTGGTGTGAAAACCTTTGTATTATGGCTGAATGTGAGCCTAAAAATCAAGACTGTTTACAGAAAAATGTCTGCACAGGGCTTTACGATGTTTTGAAAGCTGTTGAAAAAAACTTTTTAGACTTACGTAAGTAAAAAGTACCAGAGTTTTATGACACCCTCTGGGTACACTCCTAGTTAAACCACGATGTAAACATCCTGAGTCTGTGGCTCTTGTACAGTGTTTTTTGCTTTGATGCTGACTTTATGAAATTGCAGGATGCTGACAACAAAGACAAAAGACTGCAAACTTCAAAACAGAAAATTAGTGAGGGATAAACACCTACATACTCGTAATCTCCTGTTAAAATACAAAACTGCATAAATAACCTCAAGTAAGGTCAAAGGTCAAAGTCATGAAAACACAATACATTTGAAATCTAAACTAAGGCAGAAAAAATTACTTTTACTCTGCCTCTGAGTTTTAATGGCCCATCAAGATTTCTATTGGCTTGTGAAAAAAATCTTTTTTTGATATTTTTAAATGTTACCACTGTTTAATTAACATGATTTTTTAAATATTATTTCACTTAAAATCTGTAAAATTTTATGAAAGCTTTAAAATTAATCTGGTGTAGTGGAAGCATCACTTTCACACAAACTGATGCTTAGTCCGACATGCATATTTCAAAGCATCACTCAAATACCCAAATACAGGGGCGTCTAACTCCAGGCCTCCAGGGCCGGTGTCCTGTAGGTTTTAGATGTGTCCTTGATCCAACAGCTGATTTAAATGGCTAAATTACCTCCTCAACATGTCTTAAAGTTCTCCAGAGGCCTGGTAATGACGTAATTATTTGATTAAGGTGTGCTGACCCAGGGAGAGATCTAAAACCTGCAGGACACCGGCCCTCGAGGCCCAGAGTTCCCAACCTCTGCTCTAATAGAACTACACAAAGTAAAAAAAACAAAAAAACCAATCATATTAATTTTTAAACTTGTTGCATTTTTTGTCTTTTTTTTTTTTGACAAATTAATGAAACTCAAACCTGACGTGCAGCAAAGTGGAGACACCAAATCTGAACAAAACAGAAGAAAATATTTTCGATTTTTCTTTAAGATAATTTAAGTGCTGTGGTTTAAAGAAACTATCAACCTAAACTATTTATCTTCTGTCCCCTGTAGTAGGCATAAGAATCTGTCTCATCTTATTGAATTGACCACAACTAAGAGCCAGTCAATTCGGATTCTAGTTTATCTGAATCATGCTGTGAACACATGATCTGAACTTCTAGTTTTTTCTCTAAAACCTGGTTTATGTAAACAGAGGGCCACCTGTTTGGTGGTTTGGGGCAATGTCCTTTTTCTAATACTAAAAAACAATTTCAACCCAGTTTCACTTGGTATTAATGGTTCTTCCCTTCAGAGAGGAGAACCACGCTCTGGTTTGTGCCCCCCCCTTTTTTTTCTGTTTGCTATAACCTGAGGACCACCTGTTTTTTTGCAGTTTGGCACAGTGTTTCTTTTTCACTCAGCATGTGTTTATACACCTCTCTGCATTTAATCCTGAGTTACTATTCATCTCACAGTCCGTTCAATAGCATGTCTTTTATCCTGTCTCCCTGCGCTCACCCTCAACCGGAATGTTTCCTCCTGTTAAAAGAGTTTTTCCTTCCCGCTGTCACCAACTGCTTGCTCATAGGGGTCTGATTATTGGGGTTCATGTTGAATATTGTTGGATCTGTATTGGATGTGCTGATATGCTAACATCCAAATAAATCACTCAAAAAACCTGGAGCAAAAACTGATTTGATGGTCTCCTCTGCACAGCAGCAATAATATTAATTGTGAGATAATTAAATTAAAAATGCACCAACAGGACAAAGAAGGTCCACAGGTCTAATTCACGCATCTCCAGTTAGCTGAGGTTAAGTCAGCAGTTAGAAGCTGCACACAGCCATCTTATAACACCTGTTAATTAACCATGTTCCTAATTTTATTTCTTTTTCTTTTAAATTCACCCCCCTGTAAACTGTTACGAAGCTGGAAATATGAATTTAAATTATCTTTGAACTGAAGTAACAGTGTAAAGAACAGAAGGACAGCGATGTGAGAGACGATTATGTCAGGTCATTGCTGAGAAAGCTCCTGAGTCTTGCAGTTTACTTAAATTTTCACTTAGTCTAATGGAAACTTTTATTTTTCCCAGAACTGCAGGCGTTTTACAAGAAGTCACTTCGCTTACTTGCCTAAAAACGTTTCCATCATGAGGCGCTCACACCAGAGATGTGTGAAACATTAAAAGTGTCAAAGGTTATGTTTAACAGCAGCTTCATAAATTAAAAAAAGTCACAGGTTTGAAATTAAACTCATGATTACTGATTATTTTGTTGTCTTCAGCTCTGCAGCAGGATATTGAGGCAAAGCTTGGAGCTGACGTCACTCTTCAGTGTCAGATTTCCACAGATGAAATAATCTCGGTGTTGAAGTGGAGCAGAGCTGACCTGAACACAGACGGCTACGTCTACTTCTACAGGAACAAACGCTCCTATGAAAACTACCAACATCCATCTTTTCATGGCAGAGTGAAGCTGAGGGACCCGGAGATGAAGGACGGAGACGTTTCTCTGATTCTGAAGAACGTCGCGTTTAATGACACTGGGATGTATGAGTGTCACATAGCTGTGAGGAACCCTGTGAGAAGTAAAAGAGTTCACACTGAGATCAGTCTCTTCATCAACCTCACAGTCACAGGTGAGTTTGTGGAGCTCACGCTCAGCTCCCACATCATTTACAAACCTGAAAATTGAAAATAAAATCAGTTGGCTCCCAGCACCTACAGGAACTGCGCAGTCTCGCAGCTTTATGAGATGGTTACACTTCTCTGCACTTGCAACTTGACAAATAAATGAAGAGTACCTCCCATGGTCTCCTCTGCTCACTCCTTCCAGTGTGAATGTGAAGGGCAGTAGCATTGCATGCTGCTAGCACAGATGCTAGACATGCTTTTTTTCTGATGAGGAGCTAAAGCTGCTGTAGGGCCGGCTCTTTACTGTCATTGCACAGTCATAGTTTGTACAATAGTATACTGAAATTGTAGTATTGTCCCACATCGGTGCTACAGAAAGACAAGCAAAACATACTAAACAAATGTCACACATACAGCATAGAAATACACAAAAATGCACGTGTATGTGCAGTTAATTGAATTACGATGTGTTCAGAGATTAAATGTACAATATGTGCAGAAGGTAAGAAAACATATGCACAAAAATAACATGAGGTATCAGCACTGATTATGGCTGCAGAGTCTGTGACAACAAACAACCGGTGTCCTGGATTTGTGCACCTGTAGGTTTGCTGCTGCTTTGGTGTCTGACAGATTTTCCGCTGACAGCTGATGTTTTTCTGCAGGTGAAACTCATGGAAACATGAAACTGGTGAAAACAGGAGATGGAAACATAGAGGAGGTGGTAGAAGTGGAGACTAGGACAGATCAGATGGTTGTTCCTGCTGTCTCTGCTGCTGCGACTGTCATTGTTATTACAGCTGGATTTGTGGCAATGTGGAGATTTAAAAGAAAGAAACAGCAGCACATGGAGGCAGATAACCAGCAGCTGGTCTGAAACGTCCAGGAGTTTCTGGTACAGTAAGCTAATTGTGCGTGAGAGCAATACACAGAGAGGGAGGACAGGTGGGACCAGTTCTGTGGGCGATGTGCTTCTGAGAAGGAGCGGCGTCTGTGTTCGTAGTTCCCGCCTGACCTCTTCAGAATCAGCTGATTTTTTTTTTTTTTTTTTTTTGCACCATAACTTTAGTATATTTAGAAAAAACACACAGACTTTCTTTGTAGTATTAATTCACCCGGTTTCTCCAGCATTTTTCCCCTGAAGTGCAGAAGATATCCACATGAAATCTTCAGGGCAGACAAACAAATTTAAAACTGCAACCAAATCAGTTTTATACCCACTCAAAGTGACAAACTCAAACTCTAACAATAACATCTCTTTTGTATTTGTTTGTTTAGCGTAATTGTTTCCCATAGTTTCACAGCATAACCTGTGAGCATCTGAGTTTTATTTTCTGTATTTTCATAGTAACAGTTGGGACTTTTTTTTTCTTTTTGTTTGTTTCTTTATGTTTCTGCTGTTATTTTACTGTTTTTGTTTCATGACCACTTCAAGGCACTGAGTTCCTTTTAAGTTTTTTATTGCATAATTTTGGGGGTTTTCTGGTTGCTTTTACTCAGACTTCATGTTCTCAGTTTGAAAGCTTCTCTGTTTTGAGTTTTTCGTACTTTTGAAATCTGTTTGAGAGGTTGCTGTTTGCATTTGCATCATGGTGTTTTCCCCCAACATTTTGTTCAGTGTGTTTTAGTTTCATTATGTCTTTTGTTATTTCCACTTTCCTTTCATCATTCTCTCACCGCATCTGTTTGCCTGTGTGTTTACCTTTGCCCACAGACTCTTGGTGTTCTGGGAAATTTCCAACAATGTGAATTACTTTCTCCCTGAAAGATGATTGATTACATTTCAGTTTGTATCTTAATAAAATTTAAGAAAGTTGTTGTTTGTTTTACAGAAAAACTGTTAAATCTGTTAAAAAATGCAGAAAAAAAGAATTCTTGTACTTTCTCAGCAGGTTACAGTCACTACAGTCTGCACCTGTTTGTTTTGTAGTGTGATTATTACAGGAAACTTCACAGACAGTTTCTCTCTCCATCACATCAACAATGGAGATTTCCTCTTTCAACCAGCCATCTATTAGAAACTCCCAGGTGCTCATGAGCAGAGCAATCTGAGACACTGTAAGATCTGTTATTTTTCAGTGGCAGGAAAACATAATCACATGAATAATAATCAACTGAATTGTCTCTAAAACATAAATCAAATGCACTCAGAGTATATTCAGAGATACTTTCAGATATTTTTAAACTCCTTGCCCACTTCCACAGTCATCATCTTAGTCCTTAGAAATATTCTGTTTCTACTACTGTGACATGTGTGCTCTTTAATGCCCTCAAACAATAAAACAGGTTTCATTATTTTTGTTTTCATTACTTTTTAAACCCATGCAGGATGATCACTGTGTGGCTGAGGATGGTGCAGAGATGTAAAGTAAAAAGGCTTCATATTTCCTGTGATGTACATCGTCTTCTAGAGCGTCACATTAAACAATGATGTTAGAGTCGGAAATCCCTGCAAGTTAAAACTTCAGGCTGCTCTAAACACTCAGTTTCAAACTTTTACAGACATGTCCTCAGTGTGAGGCAGAGGAGGATGAGAGATCAAAGAGAAATACTGAAATATGAAATCATCAAATAGAGATGGGCAGGTAGATATAAAGTAAAGCGTGTTAAACAGCTTCTATCAGCCCTGAAGCACGCGCTTTTTGTTTTTGTCTTCAGCCTCGTCGCATTTACGCTTGTGTTTATGACCCCGCCCTCATTATATTATTATTATTTATTTTCTCCTTCTCCTGACATAATCGGATCGAGCTGCTGAAAACAAACGCGACTGTACCCACTCGGACATCTCAGCTTTATTTCCAAGCTGAATTTTAACCCCATCATAGTTTAAACTGGGATAATTAGCAAAATTTGAAGAGTCGGATCAGCAGAACAATTTGACAATGTGGCTGCTGGTACATCTGGTCATCTCTGCAGGTGAGTGTTAACCTGTTTTGACTCCAGCAGTGTCACACAAGAGCTTTCTTCATATTTATCATGTAAACATGCCTTTAAACAGATCGCGTGATCTGCCAGCTGTCACTGCAGATAAGCAGTAACTGACATGGAGGGTGGGGAAACTGCAGAGCGGTTTGTTTTCTTTTTAGTTTGCTGGCTTCATAGAACCTGAAAGTTCCGTCAGATTCACTGATAGGAGGTTAAAAACTTCCTGTGCAGACTTTCTGCGTCTGTCTGTGCGCACTCACTCATTTTCTTTTCCTTTCTTTCGTCTCTAGAGAGTATTTTAAATTCAGGGAATTTAAAATAGAAAGTAGCTCGTCCACAGAAGGACTGGTAGCTCCCCTTACGATAAGGGTTCAAATCGCGCGAACAGGTGTGAATGTGTGTGTTTAATTAGTTTGTTTGTTTGCTTGTTTTAATCAGTTTTAAATCATGCTTTTTATTTGTTTTTGTTTCTAATGTCTCTGTAAAGCACTTTGAATCACCTTGTTGTTGAATTATGCTTTACAAATAAATTTGCCTTGCCTTGCCTTGCCTTCTTTCTGTGCACAACCTACTGTTGAGACGTCAGAGATCAGCTGAATAAGCATATGACACACGAATATGAAACAGTGCTCAAAGACAAGTATCTCTGACAGTGGATATACAGATGTGTTATACATAAGAGACAAATATTGTTCGTTTAATATGTTGGCATCATTACATTTGGCTCAATGCTTAGATACATGTGTAAAAAGAAAATGTACGAGCTGTGAAGACCATTTCTGATAAAATGAAGAGTAGGCTGATATATTAAATATTCCTTTATTGGGTGAGAAAATCAGACCATGTCATAACTGCTTTAAGTCATACAGAATAGATATCAGAGCCTTAAACAGGCTGACTTCTGCTAAATGGGTCAAACTGGGCAGAAAGTCTACAAACACATAGCATCCTTATAGAATATGATGTAACACTATAGATCAACTTACCTCAGAATATATAAAGCATATAAACAGTTACAGCAATATGATGCAACAAACACAGCAGCTACTGATCCAAAATACTCAAAGCTTCATAGAACTGAAACAAACATTTATTTTTAGGTCCATTCTGCTGCTGATACATACTTTATTATTCTGAATATTAAACTTGTTGCTGCCTTTCATAGTGTGTAACTTGAAGGCCCTGAGTACTTTCTCCCACACTGAAAACACTGGGAGGATAAAATTATTTGAACATTACCTAATAAGACTGATTCAGGACAGACAGTTAGTTATGTTAAACTTTTCTAGCAGTCCTTCACAAACAGGGAACAGTCTGTCTATTCTCTCCATCTGTCAGCTGCTGCTGGCTCTTCCTCCTCCTCTTCCTCACACACTGTTGAGTTCGGTGGATCATCGGGGATGCAAAGCCTCACAGATGATGTGCAGCAGTGGGTCCGTCAGTCTGTCCTCACTCTGGACACTTGCAGTTGTCACACATGGAAATCAAATGTGTGATAAGCTTCAAACACAAGTGTAACTTATAAATAATTCAGTTCAATTCAATTCAATTTTATTTATATAGCGCCAAATCACAACAAAAGTCGCCTCAAGGCGCTTCATACAATACATGTTCATACTTTTATTACACAATCAGAGAGTAAGAAACAAACAAACCCAAACAGATGCCTGTAGGAAAAAAGTGGGCTTTGGGGTAGGGAAACAGCCTTCAAAGACGTCTAAGACAGTGCTGAAGCTACGCAAGGACCCATGACACTCAGACAAATGCAACATATTGAAAATTGTGTAAATATATTTGCTCGGGTGAAAATCCCCCAGTGATAGTGTTGTAAGGTTAAAATGATTGGTTATAAATATCCTAAAATGTTAAATGAACATTTCTAATTGGTGTTGTGGCAGCTGCAGTTTCAGCGATAAGATTAGGATCAGTCCCCCGCTATATAAAAGGCTTGGTGTTGATGTAGGCTTTCCTCTCTGTCTCACTATCAGGCTGCTGCTACTCCCCTCTCCACCCTCCGCTCACAGATGGCTGCTGTAAGATTGCTCCTGTTTTTGCCTCTAGCATCTGTTTCTGCAGGTTAGTGAAACACACTTACATTTTTAAAATTTCTTCTCAAACCAAAAACTCATGAGTAAAGTGAACAATGTTTATGCTAGCTGAGCTCCATTTAATTCACATGGGAAGTTAATTAGTGCCCAGTTAATGGTTTTGTTTGTAAAGGTTTAAGTGTTGGCCGGATGATGTTTTCCTCCAACAGACAGTAAAAAATTTTATCGTTTCTAGTAATGTTCATTGCTTATGTCCACATGAACTGACTGATTAAATAAGCATGTTAATCTGTAGCATCACTGCAATCCCTGAGTTTATAAACAAAAAATACAAACTTAGGATTCACACGTCTTTTTCTCTTAATTGGTTCAAATATTCATTTGTCACACTCGGTTCATACTTTATTAGCTGTCCCTTTCACTTTCTCTTCCTGTTTGCATACATGTTATCTTACAGATGCAGACTCTCTCTTCACTCCCCTACACTCTTAAACGAGTGTAATTTATTTACCAACAGTAAATAGTTAATTTATAGTTAATTTATTTTTATATTTTTATAGTTTTATTTAACTATATTAGACTTTAAATTATTATGTAATTTAAAATGACATAATAATTATGTCATTAAACTGGAAGCCTGATATGGTGACTCTGGTTATAATTGAATCATCAAAGTGTTTGTGTATATCTTTTAAATTACCTTGAAGCAGCAGTTTTCAGGCCCATACGTTGCGGGTTTGAAGGAGTTAATGCATCTCAAGATAAAATTTTTACATTTCTATAACACTTCTTTTGACTGCTCCCTTTAGGCATCAGCACAGCAGATGCAAATGTCAAATGTGCAGTTTTAACATCAGTTCCATGCATTAAAATTATAAAATGAATAATAAACATAGATGCATTAAGATAAAAACTGATGATTTTTGTCTTCAGCGCTACAGATGGGTTTGCAAGTGAAGCTTGGGGATGATGTCACTCTCCAGTGTCAAATTATCACAGATGAAAGAATCTCAGTGTTGAAGTGGAGCAGAGCTGACCTGAACACAGACGGCTATGTCTACTTCTACAGGAACAAACGCTCCTATGAAAACTACCAACATCCATCTTTTCATGGCCGAGTGAAGCTGAGGGACCCGGAGATGAAGGATGGAGACGTTTCTGTGATCCTGAAGAATGTCACATTTAATGACACTGGGATGTATGAGTGTCACATAGCTGTGAGGAACCCTGTGAGAAATAAAAGAGTTCACACTGAGATCAGTCACTTCATCAACCTCACAGTCACAGGTGAGTTTGTCACCCACAAAAAACAACATTGTCTCATTTATAATTCAGTTAAAATGTTCTCCACTTATCACGTTAAAATATACATAATGAATAAGTTTAAATTATTGACAGTCCCTCTGCTCACTTCTAGTTTGAGTATGAAGGGTGAAGTCGTAGCATGCTGCTAACACAGAGGCTAACAGAGCATCTGTGGACTGTCAGCAGTTTCCTCGCCTTCTTTGAACTTTCGCGGTTTCTGTTCTCGCACACCCTCTGCATAAATAATTTGATTGGGTGACTGTGTTTTCGGCCAGATTAAAATATATGGGAATAAGAACTGTATGTATGAGAAAAGGTCTGCAGAGTGATCGGTAATAGATTTGGCTGCAGATCCAGTCCGTGGTTTGCATATTGGTGATGTGGCATTAGATTTAAAAACAAAAAATGCTAAGTGGATAAACATGAATTCAAACCTCCACACAGGTTTATGTTAAAGGTAAAAACAGATTTTTTTGAAGGTTGATGTGGGATAAAAGGAGCTGTATCAGCTCTGCAAGCAGAAAACTGAACAGAACCTTAGTCTTGTTTGACATTCTTAGTCTCCAGAACATCTTAGTCTAGATGTTTATGTTATTTCTTATTTGTATTAATTTCAGAACCACATCCTTACTTGCCAGCCAGAGTGTGTGTTCAATGTGGGCTCGTGGTAAATAAAGTTCTTCCACTCTGACATCATTCCCGTCTGTGACGTTATTACCAGGGAACAGTACAGAATCACATTTCAGAGAAGGTGGTCCAGGGCGTCCGCTATAACCGCAGAGTTTTCATTTCAGTGGCAGATCTCACACATGCTGCTCACGGCTGTAAAACTGAAAATGAGGTTTAGTGATCAGAAAACTAAAAAGAAACTGTGATGATGAAAGTTTCACGCTGACTTGAGAACTGACACGACTGACAAACACTCAAGAATATCGTTACACAACACGGTGACAGATCTCTCTGACTTTATGAAGATCATTTGGAGACATTTCACTTTTGTGTTGAAACCACAAAATAAATTCTTTGATTTGGATTTAGTGTTTCACTTTAAAATTCCACTTTACTGAAATTTCATGAACGACACCAATCCACTCTGTGTCAGCTGCTTTATGTTCACACTGAGGTGACCTGTAATGACTCATATTCTGCATGATTGAACTTCCTCCTGCACTCTTTGTGTTTCCCTGGAGTAACAGATTAAGAATGAATCGCCTTTTTTTCCTTCCTCAGTAAAAAAAAGACTTCTAGATGGTGTGTGACAGATTTTATGATGATGATGTTTGAATATTTGTGTCTTCTATGATGATACTGGTTGTCGCTCAAGTTGCTCTTCTGCCACCTGGAGGCTTGAAAGTGTTAAAGCATCAATCTGCAGCTCAGTGAAAGTGACATCAGAATAACCAGCACAGCCAAAGAATCCCGAACAAACTGAAGTGTTTGCAGTACAGCTGCAGTGCTGACGGGCAGTAGTGGTTTTTGATATGGGCGACATGGGCGGTCGCCCAGGGCGGCATCGTGGTTGCTTGCTGCTGAAGTCAATTTAAACTTTATTGTCATCTCCACTACGTACAGTCCATAAGACGACGAGACGACGAGGCTTACAGTTTGATGATTTAAAGTCTCACACACAACCTGTCGAAAGGGGGGGGGGGGGGCTGCTGCTTCCAAATAGAGCACATTTCATTCATAATGTTGTAAATCCAAGCCCATTATGTATTCATGATTTGAATCCTGGGTTGTGTGAAATCCCAGAAATAAACCCTAGACAAAGTGAATCTGTGAACTAAGGTGTAGGTCTATTAGGTTATGATCCTCGGGTTGTGAGGTGGGTGTTCATACTGGAGGGCAAAATTAAAACCAGTGGAAGACGGACAAGAAAAGTTCAAAGCCATCAGGAGCTCAGTTTAGAAAAAAGAAGAGGAGGAGAAACGAGCAAAAGATACAGGTAAACAGATGTGTCATTGGATAATGGCAGGTCATCCTGTAACAACCAGAATCAGAATACTTTATTAATCCCTAAGGAAATAACGTGCGTTACAGTTGCTCCAAGAAGAAATGGTAAAAATAGTAGCAGTAACAGACTAAACTCCAAACAATACATTATGTTACAGATTTTACACATTTAAGAAATAGCACTAATATGTAGAGATCACTCAATTATAAATATCAAGGATTAACAGAGGTGATTATAATTATAATATAATATAATAATTATATAACTATCAAGAAAATTTTCAAGAATATTCCAGAGTAGAAAAGAGCGCGTGTAAAAAGGGTGTAAGTTTTGCAGTGTTTACAGTGTGTTAAGTGGATGCGTTGTACAGGGAGATGGCCACAGGCAGGAAAGATTTCCTGTGTCGTTCAGTGGTGCTTTTTGGTAATTTCACCCTCTCACTGAACGAGCTCCTGTGACTGACCAGCATGTCATGGAGTGGGTGGGAGGTGTTATCCAACACTATCTTTATCTTGGACAACATCTGACTCTCAGGCACCACCCTAACAGAGTCCAGCTCCATCCCCACAACATTACTGACCTTGTGGATCAGGTTATTTAGTCTGTTTGCATCTGTCAGTGCCAGAGGGAGAGTTCGCCCAGGGCGCCAAACAGGCTAGGACCGCCACTTCTGATGGGTCACATATCAGTGAAAAGTGAAATATTTCACTTCTCCTCAAAGTGAGAAATCAGATTCAAGCACTGGTGTAGTTTGAGTACTTTCACACAAAAAGTTAAAGCTGTTGTGTTGATATTTAAAGTGCTTTGATTATTTTTGGATAACAAGAGAACAGCTCTGAAGGAAAAAAGCACATAAACAGAAACTGACTTCATATAATTCAGTTTTTTGAGCAGCTGAAAGTAGCTACAAGCTAAATCCTCTTTTGTCAAAACACATCACTTCCTGCATCTGTTACAAATTAAAAGCCTTTGTATGAACACTTCGATTGGATGTCTGACCTAGGGTTTTATTGTGAAGCACTTACAGGAACTTGCAGTAGGAGCATGAGATGAAATAGAAATGCCATGCAGTGTATATAAAGGTTAAAAGTTACAGAGATTCACGTAAGATGATCGTGAATCCTTTTGATTCTATTAAAAAGCTTCTGTGATGGTTTTAATATGACTGATTATTGATTAATGATCAGGTTTGTTGTTGATCAGCTGTGAAACACGAAGCCTGCCAGACGTTTATTTGAGTAACGTGACCTTCTTTGTTATTACGCACGTGTTTCTGATCCCACCCACAGACTGTTTTTGTTCGTCCTCGTGACACAAACAGTCGCCAGAGCGCGAGGCTGAGAACAAACCCACCTGTCATGACACTCGGGAGTTTTATTTTCAAATCGAACTTCGACATCGTCCGGATTAGAATTAGGATAAAGGGATAAGGGATGTTCTGTTCCCAGGAAATCTCACCAGCCTTGGATATTTAGCGAGCTTGAAGAGTCGGGTCAGCAGAACAATGAGGCGGAAATGTCTGTGCTGGGCTCACCGTGACTGCAGGTGAGCGTTAACTCGTTTTGACTCCATCAGTGTCATACAGGAGCTTTCTTCATATTTATGAACGCGACTGTAAGTGGACCTCGTGGCCTCACTGCACAAAAACAGTTACTGACACGAAGTGGTTGAATGTGGGTTTTTTTCTCTTTTTTTTCTTTTTGTCTGTTGGCTGTTTGTCTGTGTCTGTTTGTGCACGCTCACATAAAAAGTGGGTGTTTTGCTTTCCCCTCTCTCCGCCCGTAACACACTATTTGGGCGCCGCCTGAATCAGAGTGAGGACAGCTTACATATAAATCAGACATGAGACCAGCAGCAGCTATGAACACTCAGTGCGCCAATTATTTCAGATGTGAATAAATTAGAGCTGGAACTTTAATTTGGATCTGCTGCTCCGTGCGTTCAGGTCTGACGCTGATCAAGAATGAAAGAAACCTGGACTGGATCCCTTTAGTCTTTGTCTCTTACTGATTGAAAGTTATCGGTGATAAAGATCCTCTACATGTAACTGAATACTTCCCTGAGCTGCATTCTAGCAGCTGCAGTTCCAGACTTGAAGGCATCAGGACCAAACATGGGTGCCAAAACGAATTAATAGATAATTAATGAGAACATCAATGGACATTTAATTATTTATATATTTGTTTCATTAAATCATAATCAACTAAAGCAGATTTATTTCACCTGAAAATGATTTTTTTTTCTGTTCTGATGGGGGAAGGGAGAGGAATTCAGTTGAGCTTCCTGTTAATCCACTGGTGAACTGTCACATTTATAAGTCTAAAAAGGAAATCGGAAATCAAAGTTTTTGGGGGTTTTCTATTGATTTGTTGACTTTTTTCTGTCTGAAATGTCATACATTCTTCATTGCATTTTTAAAGTGCGGATTATATATGGTTCTACTTTCCGGTGTGACTGTAATTTTAAATAGTTTAAATAGTTTCGTTTTTAAAGTGGCCCACCCTCCCTAAAAAGGCTGGTCTGGAATGTGAGCTGCTTCTTTCTGTTTAGGTCAGGGCTGCTATAATCTTCTCCCCTCTGGCTTGTCACAGATGGCTTTTGTCAGATTTCTCCTGTTTTTGTCACTAATTTCTGTGTCTGCAGGTGAGTCAAACAGTTTTTTCCTTGCTTATTCTTTCTGCAACTAAAGGCAGTTTTATAAATGAGCGAGTTCTGTTCGTGTCTCAATGTTCCATTTAATTTACGTAAAAAGGTTATTGGCACCCAGTCTAAAGGTGATAAATTCACTCTCGCTTAACAGGTGAAATCTCACTACTAGGTTGTGACCCCTTTGTGACAACGGGATGGTCAAAAGACTTTTTTTTTTTTTAATCCGGCTAATCACGCATTCCTAGTCGGAAAACGGGATTTGCGAGAATGAGCGCTTCATCAGGAAACTAATGAGTCATGGAATGAGGTTCGGCTGATTGCAAATGACAAAGGAATTAAACTTTCTCTTTTCGTAATTGGTTAAAATAAATAAATAAATCATTGATATAAAATGGGTTATAGATCACATGCATTACTTTTAACTGCAAACTTTAAATGTAATTATTTTCTTCATTGAGCTGTGAGGAAAAAATAATAGTAATTCTTGAAGACTTTTAGAAAGGATAAAGGGACTGAGAATCAACTATGACAGCATCAGAGTTCACAAGTGCACTTTTGGGTAAATATATAATAATTAGCAAACATCCACACAGCTGTAGTTGGCATGACTGGTTATCATGTGTCAGGCTTGCTTCTTATTATAGAAAGAAACTTTGGGGTTTCAATAGATGCATGTTTTTACTGTGTGTTTTGACGTTTTCTTAATATTTAATTAATTCAGGTGTGTAAAGCTGTAATAAAAAATCTAAATCACGCTTTTGTTCTGTATCCTTCCTCCACTGTCTACCTTGTTGATGGTTGTCCCTGTTACGTTGCTCGCTCAGAGATAACAGTATACATGTTTGGATGGAGAGAAACAGTTGGATTACTGCAAAAAGAATAATCATACTTTAACTATAGTTTACATTTTCTAAAAAGTGTAAGTAAATCAAATCCAACTAAAAGCAATACTTTGAAAAGTTTACATTCCTTGAGAACACCACAGCATTGGGAAACTCAATATTACAAGTGATGTTGAAAACAAGGAGAGGACAATTCTTGGAAATCAAAGGGAGTTTGGTCTTAGCCTCCACTTGGGTTTTGCTATGATGACAGAGGACAAATGGAGAAAAAAAGAGGAAATGCTGACACACCTGTGTAGGTTTGGTCACATAGATGGATCAGAAGACCACGTGTGGTTTTTATTACCCAGTTACCAAGTTTTGTCAATCAATTACATTTTCAGTTAAAGTTTGCCAAATGTTGCCATTTGAAACAAGTGTATAAAAGTAATATATATTCTAAAACTGTCATATTATATATGCTTGTTGTTGTCTCTAATACAATATAATAAAACTAAAGCCCCATTTGGGCCTACCACCTCTGCTCTGCTTTACTAGCTGAAAAGCAACCAAATATAGAGGGTAAGAGTGGACAGAATCGCAAAGATGGATTTCAAATATGCTCTCTGAATCTATATTGATATAGTGCATCTCAAACGACTGTGCTACTATATCTATAAAGCTGGTTGCTGAATTTCAGGGTCTGTGTAAAGTCTTGACTGTAAAACATTTCAAAGTAATGTGGTCGTGTAATCGCATTACACTATTCAATAATCAAATAAGTTGCTGAACGAAATTCAGTAACTACATAAAAGTTAAGGACATTTTGAGCATTCTATCTTTATCTAATCTTTCAGTACATAGCATGGTCTAGATTTAAATTCTCTTCATTCCCATTCTCTTGTTCTTCTTTTTTTTAAACATAAAGTGAACTTTTTAAATCATGCACAGAGAACCTGATATGGTTACAGCGCTGAATACAGGGAGGAGATGTTTTCACGCCTGATATTGGTGAAATTTTCCTTCAAACTTAGTTTGGTCTACTGTGGTTTGTTTAAAAATATTAAATGTCCTGTTTTAATGTCAGTTTCATGCATTAAAAATGTCTTTGCAATAAGAAAATTGATCGTTCTTTTCTTCAGCTCTACAGCAGAATATGCAGGCGACGCTCGGAGCAGACGTCACTCTCCAGTGTCAGATTACTACAGATGAAAGAATCTCGGTGCTGAAGTGGAGCAGACCTGACCTGAACACAGACGGCTACGTCTACTTCTACAGGAACAAACGCTCCTATGAAAATTACCAACATCCATCTTTTCATGGCCGAGTGAAGCTGAGGGACCCGGAGATGAAGGATGGAGACGTTTCTGTGATTCTGAAGAACGTCACGTTTAATGACACTGGGATGTATGAGTGTCACGTAGCTGTGAGGAACCCTGTGAGCAGTAAAAGAGTTCACACTGAGATCAGTCACTTCATTGAGCTCACAGTCACAGGTGAGTTTGTCATGCCAACAGCAAATGGAGTGCGTCCATAATGTCGTAGTTAGCATGTTCACTTAGCAAGTTCAAGCCCAGGTGACACAAAACCTTTGGGCTATAGTCAGCAAAAACATATGTGTGTTTAGTGTCACATGTCAGATAAAACATGCTGAGCTGCTCACTCTGTTGCGAGTAGCTTTAATACAGAAAATGACATGCACTGAGCTAGCAGTTCTTACTACTGTATATCAAGGGTAAAGTCGTAGCATGCTGCTAACATAGATGCTTTCGGTCAACAGCCAAACACATTTTATGTAACTTGACATCTCCTTAACTGCAGCTGACTGAAGCTGTTCTCCTGCTAGCTTTACCTGCTGAACACGTTAAAGCTCACATCTGAGGGTTTCTTCTCTGACAGCTAATCTTTGCTCTGCAGGTGAAGTGCATGAAAACATGTTGGAGAAGCACATCATGGAAAGAGAAGATGCTGATGGAAACAGTGAGGTTGAACAGGTTGAAGCACAGACTATCCTGATTGTTGTTGCTGCTGTTGCTGCTGTTGCTGCTGTCATTGCTGTTGCTGCAGCTGTTGGTTTGTTAGTGTTGCTTCTTAAGAGAAATAAGAAGCAGCGTCTAACATCCTACTGAGGAAGAATCAGTCCTGCTGATTACAAATAACCGCCATAAGGATTTAAATATATTTAATTTAAAGTGAAAATGATAAGATCACAAACTGTTTGTTTATTAGATGATAATTTGTAACCATTACAACGATTAAATACTGTCCTCACATATCTATCATAAAAATGCCCTCATAACTACATTTATAATTATTAATACTAGTTAAATATATACACCTAGAGAACAAGTCTTGCTTATTGAAGCTAATCTGTGCATTCAAAGCAGTGGTAGGAAACTTTGCGTGCACACCTTCGCATGTATGGAATGACACATGGATATTTGTGCTTGCAGGTGCACTGCAAACATTTTATGTACTGCATACACATGGACACATTAGAATTACTAACATAACTGAAATGTATGTGTTTAGACTTTGAACCATCTGGAGTACCAAGAAAATCCATGCAAAAAGGCCACAGGCAAGATTTAAACCAGGAATATTCTTATTGTGAGGCTAATCACACCAAATTATAATAATAAAAGTTATAATAACAACTGGAATAACAACAAAAAAAAATCCCGATGGCACGTTGTGAAGGAAGGAGGGTGTGGGCAACCAAAATGAATGCTCTGCCCATGAAAGTATGGAGGTTGGGGAGGGAGAGAGACCGACCATGGCAATCGAGACTGTGTGTGTGGGTGCAGCAGGTTAGACAGGTACTGTGGGACCAGGCCATTGAGGGATTTGTAAGTGGGGGAAGAAAAACTTGTAGTGTGTAACTTTAGTGGATGCCGATGGAAATGTGAGGGTGGGGGGTGATGTGTTGTTAAGACCGTTTGTAAAATGTTAAGACCGTTTGTAAAAAGGTCAAATTTGACCCAAACTGAAAGTAAAGGGTTGAGCAAAGATTAAACGCTGACACTTCAGTAACTACGTTTATCAAGTACACCACACTGAAGGACATCTCTGCTGTCCATTTATGTCAAATCAAGTAAAGTTTTAGACATTGCGGGTGATAATTTTGAAACTACCTCACTTCCTCTGTCACATGATGTCAGACATTTTATCTTCACACTCTTTTATTTGAGCAGTGTTACATTTTGAGAAAACAAAAAAAACAAAGGAGAAAGACTGAAAAGATGTTTGCTGATGCTTTAGCAACATTTACCTCAAGACTGTAGGGAAAAAAAAGTCTACTGAGGTCAGTAAAGGTTCTACACCTCTGCAAAGGTGGTGGTATGGTGAATACATCAGTCAGTTACTGAGGCCTCCATATCCTCAACTCAGCTACAAATAGCCATTTTTTACTAATACCTACTTCGACTCTGCTCTGCTTGGTTTTGGTCATTTGCTTTTATAATCGAGTGCCACCTGACATGCATGCAGGCGTGAAAGTGATGCAGCCGAACATAAGGATGTCAAGGTGATACTTACTGATTGTTCTGTGGCTGTCCTTTCCCTCATTGCTGGCTTTTAACAGTGGCTAGTCAGCAACACTGACTAGCCATCAATAATGTCACATTTTTGGATCGCCACACTTAGTTCACTCATAAAGTACCAGGTACTACAAGATAATGGCAAACCCTAAAAACTGAGTCAAGCTGAGCCGACCTGACCTGAGTAGGTACTAATAGAAAAGGGCTAAAAGTGTTGAGTGGAGGGAGGGAGGGGAACAAAAAACTGGAAACTGCTCAGTGAATTAACATCCATTCAGTTTACTTTTTCTAATCAAAAGCAGAAGTAATATAGCATGTCTTTTTTAGCTTGGGTGTGAAGGAGGTTTCTCTCCACTTCAACCAAGTGCTGCTGATCTGATCTTTGGAGCCCTTAGTTTAGTGTTTTTATTATTAGGTGTTGTGAGCTGAGACTAAACAGATCTTACTGACCTGAATTACTTCTTCATAAATACTTTACATTCATGTGTATGTGTTTGCATTTTGCTGAACGTTTGATGAATTTTTGCCTCTTGCGCTTATTTATACCACACAGTCTGATCTGCACACATAGAATATCAATGCATATGTAAAGAAGACAATGACTTTAAAATATTTGGTGTTTTGTTTTTTTTTTTATATAAGCTGATTTTTTTTTTTTTTTAACTGTGATTTTTACATATTTGAATAAAATACAGTTTTCTGTTTGTTTTTTTTTAGGAGAGGCTTGACAGGCTTATTATTAATTTATCATCAAAATGGCAAGAATAATAACAATAAATAATAATGAATTATTATTTTTAATAATAATAATGGCATAGTGGTGGTGGTGTTATTGATATTATCATTATTATTAGATTCATTAAATGTATTCCTTTTGATTTTTGCTCTCCATTTGTGGATATTTAATTAAAATGAGCTCGACATCCCTCCTTGATACACACGTCACATACTCAGAACAAAAATCCTTAAGAAGAAACTGAAACTATGATTATTCAGATCATTTTGATTATAGGGATGTTGAGTTTCTGATAACTCCTTGTTTTTGTGTTGTATGTCATCAGTGTGTTTATTTCGAGTTTGATTGTTCAGTTTGCCGTGAACCATTATTATGCAAATTATCATGAGTACAATGTACAATGTTTCTCTACACTGCAAAATCAAGTGTTACTTAGCATTACTGAACTGTGAAGGTTTTGTCCTTTGGTCAACTGCTGCTTTGAAAAGCATGTATACTGAGCACCAGATGGTTTTATTTTCTGCTATTATCTGCACACCGCATAATAAATAAATCATTAAATTGTGTAAAGGAGTGCCGTTTGTGGAATTCAAATATTTGAAATAAGAATATTTATTATACTGCAGAGACAATACTGACACACGTTTGCTGAGTGTCCAACCAAATGTTAACAATAAGTGAGGGAAAATTGTTCCTCCATTCAACGAGTAAAGGTGAATATTAGGGAGGGAGGCTTTTTTTTTTCTACCTCGACTTTTAGATTTTCAGATTTGTTTTGTTTTTTGTACAAAAATAAGCAACTTGAATAAAATATGTTTACAAGAATAACATATTTTAAAGAGGTGGAAAAGGTTGTGTTCATGTTAAAAAAGAACAGCACTTCGTTTTAAACTAACATCACTGTTTTAGTGAACCATACAGTCCAGATGGGTTTTAGATAGTTACCCATTTATTTATGTAATACCCTAAAATTTGTACAGCACCCGTTCTCATTTATCTGTACCTACGGGCAGCAGGTGGTTCAAACCCAGTCTCTCTCTTTGAAGAGCTTTTTGTGAAATTATTAACCCCCCGCAAAATATTATGAAATTACAACATCATTTAATATAACTAAAGCTTCAAACAGGTTAAAAATAAGGTGGTAATGAACTTTCTGTTAAAGCAGGTTCACTGCTTTAGGCTCTGTGTGCACATAAAGAGATATTCTGCAAGCGATGATCAAATGGTGATTAAAAAACAAAAAATATAACGGTAAAAATTAATCAAGTTAACCTGAGTACACTCTCAGTGCTTCGTTTATTTCTAAGGTGACAGCTGCAAATTGAAACTCTGAATATTTAAACAGGATCAATTTAAACATTAAAGCGTACAGAGGAGAGCTGTATTGGTAATCTGGCATAATGGACATCTTCCCGGTGGGACGACCTATTTTTGGGCCGATGGGTCAATTGAAGGGCCGCTGCAAATCGCCTGTAAAGCAGCCCAGTCGTTCATTTTCAATACTGACATTGTATTGTAGTGAAATCTCTGAACGCAGCATCCTCCCCTACAGAGTTTAATGTAGAAGAAATAGTGAAACTATGGATGTGACAAGCTGATACACACACACACACAAAAAAAATAAATGCAGCAAAATGTGTCAAATTAATGACATGATAATTTGCTGTTGCTGCAGCTCCACCACCGTCAAGTAACCAGCAACACCCAATAACCACCTGTTAGCACCAGCTGTGGAGAAACAGAAGTGAAGACACAAAGGAAGGTGAAAGTAACATGGTAAGAAAATAATGGTGAGACATAATTAGGAATGGAGAGATTCAAGAATTCAAGTAAAATAACTGGCTACTTTGATCATCAGCCACCACTAATATCTAAAGTTTACCATATAATCAATTAAAATTGTCACATGCTGCCATGCAGTGCTGCTAAGATGTCCTAACCTAACTACAACTGTACCAACCTAATTAAAACCCATTATATATCTATCTAGCTGTGTGTATATATATATATATATATATATATATATATATATATATGTGTGTGTGTGTGTAAATATAATGTAGCAATAATCAAATGAGATGTAAACGTTTATAGGGTGTCTGTATCAGTAAAGGCCCCTATAGGTACCCCCCTCTGACGGAAGTGATCCCCCTCCCCCCTTTGTTTCCTTTCTTTAAATGTCACGCATTAAAAGCTAGTGAGGTGTTGCATGCATGCATGGGTGGTCTTTGAAGCTTACACCCACACACTAAACAAATGTGAGCCCTCTTTACTCATTTCTACTTAGACCACTGTCAGTTCGAAGGCACGAGATGACAGCACCTTTGTGATCCTATCAAAACAAAAGTGAAGGCAACAAACGCAAAGACTAATAGAAATAAATATTGTTTGAAAAAACACTTCTTATATCAAACAGTGTAACTGATGAATTGACTGTTGTTGTTGTTTTCTTGTTTTTTTTTATTTTTGTTTTTTTTTTTTGGGGGGGGGGGGGGGGTGTCAGTAAATTCGGTATATCAATGGTCAGTATATTTAATGGAGGCATGGAAAAAAAATTACCTTCATATACAGAGATTTAAAATATATGTCTGAAATATTCAGCTTTTTAATTCTCCTTATTTTTGTTCCCCAGGTAGCTTCAGAAGTATAGAAATATTAACACATTTTCACTCTGCAAACAAGGGAGCATGTTAAAGGCCCACATCACCCTGTGGGACAGGCAGTTGCACAAAGCTAATTCTTTCATAGGGATGAAAATTTGTCCCATTCACTTGGACACCAGGATCATTTTCTACTTGGGATTCCTTCTGTGTCAAAATAATGCTCTAATAGACTCAGAGTTTAACACTCTTAAATTCAGAAAGCTGTAAACTGGAACAAGATGATTGGTATGTTAAAACATCTTAAACAAGTGGTCAGGTAAGATGATCTCTTAGGAATAATTTTACATAAAGTTCCCAAACAACTTGCATGATGTAAAAAAATCACACGGCTTTCGTGGCCTTTTCTAGAAAGGGCATAGTCAGTTTCCAAGATGCAATGGTCTCTCCTGTCACTTGGAGGAGTTTGACAGCTGGCAGTCAAACTTGATTACCAGCTGAAATTCCTCGTGGGGATCACAATGTTATCCTTGAACCCAAACATGGCCAGTCACTGACAGAATAGTTAGGTGGAGCTGACTATCCCATAAAAAAAGCAGACAGAGGCTTCTCATGAGAGAAAGAGGGAAAGGTATGCAGAACTGTCAGCCACATGTACACAGGCAGGCTGGAGAGCTCACACCGGCCCAGTGGAAGTCAGGTGCTGATATTTCAGTTAAAAAACATTTGGTGTTGCAGGTAACATCTTGTAACGCCGTTATTCCCATTGCTGGTAGGGAGACATTTCTACTGCTGCTCCACCACACGAAGATGTTCTGGGATTAACAGAGTGAGTCATCAGGGAAGGATGTGTCCCAGCCCAACGACACTGTTAGAGGTGAGAATTGGGAGAAATGCCCAGGAGTTAACATTTGTTCTCTGCTGGTTTTCCTTCAATTTGTTTCATCTGAAATAATTATGTTTATCTAAAAGTCAATGCTAAGACATTTGAGCTTTTAGTGCTGTAAAGATGTAAATTTTCATCAGGTCATTCGAAAACTAAAATTGTCAAGGTTTCAGTGTGAAACTAAGAAGATGGACCACACTGCCATGTGAATCAGAGAGATTTATTTCACCGTGTAAAGGTAATTTGGTGACACCACAGAATAAATGGTTTTTATCTTTTTTATATGTATTCTTTATTGACTCGCAGTTTGCACTGAAACTTTGTGAATCAGGTTTTTGTTTGTTTTTTTACTTTGTTCTGGCAAATGCTTAATAGTAAAGGGGAAGCTTGTAAGAAACTGTGTAAAAGGCATGCTATAGCTAACTTTCCCTTTCTTTTGCCTTTCAGAATAATACTCATTTCCTTTAAACCACTCCCTTCCTCTCAACATAAGGTTTCAGTTGACTGAAAAATAAAACTTTTTGTTTAGTCTGCAGGCACTTCAGTGTAATCTGTTGTCACACATGGCTTTTCTCAGGGTCCTCCTGGGTTTCTTCCTAATTGCTGAATCAACAGGTGAGTGAAACAAAATTTGTTAATATTTTTATTCTGTACAACTAAAGGCTGACAAGAAAAAACTTTTATTTATATGAATGAGAGGGAGACTGGTGTAACAGGGAAGCTGCATGAAACAGAGGTAAAAAGTAACCAAAAGTTTAAAGACTGGAACAAAGTAATGGACGGTGAAAAAGAGCAATGAAGAAGAGAGTGCAGGCAGGATTTCAGGGGTGACTTGTGAAAGAACGGTAGCAGCAGGAGTGAGATGATAGTTCTATGTTGGGGGAAAACTCTGCAAAAGACCCAGGAGAAATAAAGACACAATGAGACAAAGTTACTTTTTATGCTTTAACGTGTACACGGGTAAGCTGTTAAGAACAACTCACACCATGAACAGAGGCTTGGCACTTTTTATAGGAGAGACAGTGAGAACAGGATAAGAAAATAATAAACAGATAAAATAAACAACTCCATATGTGGCGCTAGTCTCGTCAGCAGAGAGCTGGGAGAAAGCTGTGAGAGATAAAACAATCAAAACAATATGTCCCAAAACAGTATGTCTCTGCTGAGAAAGTCTAAAAGGATAATTCTAAACTAATCTAACCATAGACAAAAGGGCATCTTTGTACATTTAAAAGAAGGTAAAGAAACATAGAATCATTTTTCCTGTAACATATTCCCTCCTGTTTTAACTTATTTTAAATGTGCAAAACAGTTGTCTGAAAAGGTTACTGATTAGTTACGCTTAGCAATTTTCTAATTTTCAAAATATCAGAAATGTAAATCATGTGGTCTAAAGAATAAAACAAATAAAAAAGATAATAAAAGAACAAAGAAAAGTATAGTAAATGAAATAACAAAAGGAATAGTCAAGAGAAAGTAATAAAACTAAAACTACAAAAATAAAAGGATAAAAACCTTATGTTGTACCTGCATAAACTACTAATGTGTTAATCAGTGCATGATCACTTGACAAGTCATTTTTAATCACCACGTAATTTATTAGCAGCTATTACAGGTTCTCCTCTAACAGAATTGCAACGGGATGTTGTTCTTCTTGAGGCACGGCAACATAAGCAGTCATTGTAGTTGTTATCATCTTTGAAGTTATTACTCTTAGACATGGCGGTGTAGCTGCTCCAGATGTGTGGTCAGTGCATAAATGTCTCCTCCAGCGTCGTATCCATCAGGGATAAAGGTGCAACATGTCTCCCCGATCAGCTTGCAAACTCCTCCTTGTGATGCTGTTAGCAGGTCTAGAGTCAGTCTGTTCTTCAGCACCATCGTTCTGATGGCCTGCTGTTCTCCTGCTAAGGCCGTTCCCAGGGTCTTAGTCACCTCGGCAACTCCAATGCCGGGGATCAAGTTCTGTAAGAATTTCACTCCTCCTCAGATGCGAAACTCTGGTTCCTTTACTGCTTGGTGCCGTCCGTGCACATCCTGTCTGGTACTGAGTCTTTGTTTTTAGTGGCATTCGGTAGCTGTAGTTGGAGCGACAGTTGAGGCTCATCAGCGTCGTGTTACTGGCACAGGTTGCGTTGATTGAACAGGCCATACACTTCCTCTCGTTCCTCCGTGGGCAGAAAGTGTATATGTATTTACATAGGTGAGTAGGCAGCTCCCCCACTGCCCGCGATCCATTGTTCATCACACATACTGGCAGCTGCGCTGTGCTCAGTTTGTTTAGTAGAATGACATCAGGCAGTGGGTCTGAGACTTGGGGCCAGGTCAGTAGGTAGGTCTGTCCGGAACAGTTCACATTCGTGAGTGACGATGACCTCCAGGTTGCTTTAGCTGGGATGCTGTAGTTGGCCTTGGACCAAAGAGTACCGTAGCCTGGATGTGTTGCCAGGCCCAACAGGCACCAACTGCGATCTTCAGGTATGCTGTACGGCCATAGGCCAGACGTCTGTGAGGATAGGGGCATATGGGTACATGCATAGCAGTCAGTTTTATTATTCAAGTGAGCTGTAGTGTTCATAAGCTGCCACCAGAAATTAGTGGCGTATCCATGGGGAAACTTGGTGTACTTTCCTTTGTCATACAGTGTCTGCCTTTTCTTCATATAGCGTGACTTGTTGTCCCTCACGGAAGCAAAGATGAGGAGCCCGGCCAGGGTCAGGGCCGCTGCAGTTATTAGGAGCCACCACCTCATGACAACAGGACACACCCTCCTGTTGTGAGTAGACCCCTCGGCCAGAAAGGCTGATCCCTCCACCGAGCGAGATCACGACAATTGGGCGAGCCTGTGCCGGCTGAGTTTAGATGGCTTAACCTGATATGGTCCCTCCCACCTGGGTGCGCTCCAGTTTTTCCTTTGGAGCACCTTGATCAGAACCCAGTCACCGGGCTGTAATCTGCAAGACACTTGATAGACATCATTACATTCTTCGTTATTTACAATCACCTCTTTATTTTCCTACAACTTAGACATTTTGCTACTGAAATTGTATCTGCCTTTTTCACTGGGTAGATTTCTGGCCACTTTGAGAATACATCTATAACCACTAGGGCGTATTTTTACCCTTGGCATTCATTTAGCTCAATAAAGTCCATATGGATTGTGTGAAAAAGATAAGGTGGTGTGGGAAAACGGCCTCTTTGTGGTCTCAGGTTTCCCTGAGCATTATATTTTTGACACGTCATGCACTAGTGCTTTTAGCTGTGGCAAAGCGAGAGTCCAGTAATAATGTGGAACACCGTAGCCTGGAGAGAGACACACGCGGCTACTGTTTTCTGTGTTAGTGCTATCTGGCTCTGGTGGGGTGTCATTTAGCATGCACTCAGCAGTCATGCCATTCTTTTCTGGTATTACACCTATCTTAAGTTTTGTCAGAGCGTCTCTACCTAGCAAATTTACTGGACACGACGGGTCATATATGCATTTAATAAAGCACCTGCGGCCACTTGCTGTATATACTAGGTCTAAAGGGGCAGTTAATTGTTGTACAGTTGTGTGGCCTGAGGCTGACTTTACAACTAATTTGTCCTTTGAAAACTGTAAGTTTAAGTGGCTGCCTCAAAACTGTTTTGCATTATTTCTCTGTGGCCTACTCCTACAATCTCGTGTGAAGTGACCTTCCTCTCCACGGTTCTAGCAGGCGTTGTCTCTATTTTATCTGCTGTTTCTGCGTGGCTGTCTACAGCCTTGGTGTCTGTGACGTTGCTTGCCTCTCTGTTCTGCAAATGAGTCTCTTAGTCTATTGTCAACACGTCAGCCTTATTTTTAAGTTACAGAATGCTTCTTCTCCTTTTTTTTTTGTTTTTTTTTATTTATTTATTTTTTTCTCTTGGTTTGGGAGAATAGATGCAACACTACATTTTCACTTAAGGCATTTTTAGATAATTTCTAGTTTTTCAAACAATTCATGCATCTCACACATTTCAAACTTTGAAGTTAGGGTTGTTTCCCATTTATACATATATATACCGTATATATATTTAACTTTGCATTGCTCACAGCTCATAGCTCACAGCTCTAAACCTAGGCATTTTTCAATCATATGCCTAATCACTATGTGTCACTGTGACTCTCAATTTACAGACACTGTTTTGTCTGGACTTTTCTTTTCTCACCACTACTCGTCAGCAGGAGTGAGTTTTAATTTCACTTGCTTGATTACCCATCTTATTTATGTATTTACTTATTTTTTGTTTAAGTAATATATACACGATACAGCTGCTATCACCTTCGCTGGTATTAGAGACGAGAGTGGTTGCTCACACGCCCTTCGACTTTCGGACTAGTTCCGAAAGCGGTGTGAACTTTACGAGACGGAACTCGACCATTCTCTCAACTCACCAGCACGTCAGTGAACAGCAGTAAAAGAAAAACACAGTAGGAGCAGCTCAGTCTCTTATTGGACCGTGAAAATTCAGCTTGCTCCGTTAATTAAAACAATACACACACATTCACATTCACAGCTTTGACGCGCGCGCGACCGGAACCCTTATCATAAGGGGAGCTCCCAGAGCTACTTACTCCCTAGACCCAGTCTAGACCCAGCTGGGGGAGCTACCCAGAGCTCCAAAGCTACCAGTCGACGAGCTTCCAAAGCTACCAGTCGACGAGCTACGCTACCAGTCGACGAGCTTCCAAAGCTACCAGTCGACGAGCTACGCTACCAGTCGACGAGCTTCCAAAGCTACCAGTCGACGAGCTTCCAAAGCTACCAGTCGACGAGCTACGCTACCAGTCGACGAGCTTCCAAAGCTACCTGTCGACGAGCTACTTCCGCTATTTTAAATTCCCTGAATTTAAAATGCGCTTTTACGCAAGATTGTGTCAGTGTGTCTGTATCTACCTGATCAGTGTCGCCGGGTCTGGTCCACCTCGATCGGGCCCCACCACCGTGGGTCGCTTTCTAAGACGTTGGCCAAGACCCGAATTTAACGCTCTTGGACTTTTATCACACACCTGGTGTGTGAGCTGTCGACAGGCGAACAACGTGGACTGGTCACGGAGATGGGACACGATGGAGGTGCTCCGGCTCTCGAAGGACCAAGAAATGTTGGGGGAAAACTCTGTAAAAGACCCAGGAGAAATAAAGACACAATGAGACAAGATCACTTTTTATGCTTTAACGTGCACACGGGTAAGCTGTTAAGAACAACTCACACCATGAACAGAGGCTTGGCACTTTTTTATAGGAGAGACAGTGAGAACAGGATAAGAAAATAATAAACAGATAAAATAAACAACTCCATATGTGGCGCTAGTCTCGTCAGCAGAGAGCTGGGAGAAAGCTGTGAGAGATAAAACAATCTAAAACAATATGTCCCAAAACAATATGTCTTCGCTGGGAAAGTCTAAAAGGATAATTCTAAACTAATCTAACCATAGACAAAGGGCATCTTTGTACATTTAAAAGAAGGTAAAGAAACATAGAATCATTTTTCCTGTAACATTCTACAAGATGGTTGTGAGACCTGCTTTGATGAACGGCTTAGAGCTGGTTCCACGAAAAGGCAGGAGGCTGAACTGAAGATGCTAAGGTTTGATTTGGAGTGAACAGGATTGACATAATTAGAATGAATATATCAGAGGTTTGGAGACAAAGTCAGAGAGGCAAGTTTGAAATGCAATGGCATAGTCCTCTTAGGAGTTGAGATGACAGACACCCCAAGCCCACTGTGCAATGCCCCCAAACTGCAAAAAAACAACAACAAACAAACAAACAAAAAAAAACACAGGAGCGATAATTAGCATGTTAAATGTTAAGCTTTCTGAAATTCATTCATGCGATTTCATGAACTGGAGACAAATGTGAGATTTGATCATTTCAGTTATCACTTACATTGTATAAACAGCAGCTACACGTATTAAAGTAACAGTAGAGCAAGATAAACTTCATACTTACCGATTGTTCTCTTTCCTTCAGCTCTGCAGCAGGATGTGCAGGTGAAGTTTGGAGCAGACGTCACTCTTCAGTGTCAGATTTCCACAGATGAAATAATCTCAGTGCTGAAGTGGAGCAGAGCTGACCTGAACACAGACGGCTACGTCTACTTCTACAGGAACAAACGATTCTATGAAAACTACCAACATCCATCTTTTCATGGCCGAGTGAAGCTGAGGGACCCGGAGATGAAGGATGGAGACGTTTCTGTGATCCTGAAGAAGGTCACGTTTAATGATGCTGGGATGTATGAGTGTCACGTAGCTGTGAGGAACCCTGTGAGAAATAAAAGAGCTCACACTGAGATCAGTCACTTCATCAACCTCACAGTCACAGGTGAGTCTCTTCCCCAGCCCGGAAATTGCAGCACTTGCTCACTTTAAGAAGAATTTTCTGTACTTGTGTGATATAGTAAATGACCAACCAATATGTGTGTAGGTAAAATAACTCACCCACTGTCCCCTCTGCTCACTTCTACTCCGATGGCGAGTGTGAAGGGTAAAGTCATAGCAATCTTCTTCTTTCAGCTGCTCCCTTTTGGGCTTGATACAGAATCTCACTCTGATCATCCTTAGCATCCCCTTCTGTCACACCAACCCTCTATGGATGATCTGATATCCTCGTGTTGGTGTTGTTCCCAGACCATCATGAAAATGTTGTTCCAGGTTCAACATTGCAAGTGACCAATCACATTGTTGTGACGTTATTCTTTTGCGCGCCAAGCCATTCGTGCATTTATGAAATTCCAATGTTGCAATGTTGCAATTCTACTTACTGTTTATTAAAGGGTTACGGTTAAGGTTAGGATTAGGGTCAGGGTCTGTTGATCGGCGGACAGAGGCGGTTTCACGCAGCTTAAGTACAGTTTTTTGTTTTACGCCGGTTTTTCCCGAAGTCGCAAAAGTATGACGTCATAACATTCTGATTGGTCACTTGCAATGTTGATCCTGGAACAACATTTTCATGATGGTCTGGGAACAACACCAACACGAGGATATCAGATCAATCAACCCTCTATATGTCCTGCTTCACTACATCCATGAATATTCTCTGGACATATTCTCTCACACATGGATACTAAATGTACTTTGGTGGACATTGGTCATTAAAGCTATATTTTAGCTGTATATTTGAAAACTTTTTGCTGTTTTCGCAGCTGTAAAATATAATTTGCTCCAGATGAGTAACTGAAGCTGTTGTCAGTAGTTTCACCTGCAGAACACACACTCTTGTTGGTTTCTTATTTTGGTGTCTCAGCATTTCTGCTCTAACAATTCATGTTTTCTCTGCAGGTGAAACACTTAACAGCATGTTTGAGCAGCCCATCACTGAAGGAGAACATGGAGGTGGAAACATGCATTTCGTTCAAGAGAAAGAAACTCCAACTGTCCTGATGGTTGTTCCTGCTGTTGTTGTTGCTGCTGTCCTTGTTGTTACTATAGGTGGTTCTGTGCTTCTGTGGACGTTTAAAAGAAAGAAGCAGCAGACTACTGAGGCAACCACAGCTGATTTGAAATGTCCTGCTGCTAAAATTTAGAACTGAAACAGGTTTCATGGAGTGGATAGCCTGTCAGCACATCATAAACTGCCAACTGTCTCCACCTTCAGGTTTCTGGGCTCCCACATCTCTGCCTATCTCACTTGGACCCACAACAGCAATACCCTGCTAAAGAAGGCCCGGCAGCGGCTACACTTTCTGCTTGTCCTCAGGAAGAACAATCTGGACAGAAGCTGCTGCTGGCCCGTTCCCGCTCCTGAGTAGAGAGCATGCTCTCCTACCACCTGAGTGTTTGGTACACAGGAGCCACAACTGAGAACAGGAAGGCTGGCCAGAGGGTAATTAATATTGCCCAGAAACTCATTGGCTGCCCTCTGCCACCCCTGGGGGTCATCATCAGCTCCTCCTATATCCTCCTAATATATCTATATCACTAAAGCACTTCTGGATGGATGCAAACTGCATTCCGTTGCCCTGTACCTGTGCATGTGCAATGACAATAAAGTCGAATTCTATTCTATCAGGAAAACCAGGGACATCACAGGTGACCCCTTGTGCACTCTGGTTGGTGCCACAGGTCAATGACGTTCAACACCTCCAGACTCACTAACAGCTTCTCCCCTAGGCTGTGAGTAAACACGCTGTACATGTACAGTAACAATAATGGTCAATTCTATTCTATTCTATTCTCCATTCTCATAGCATTATTCATGATTCTCTTGCTCTTGACGGAGGTGGTCACACTTTTCTCCTTCTCCCTCTCCCTTATCTTTCCTGCTTGGCTTCTCGTGTCTTTTGTATTGTCTCGCTTATTCTCTAACCCTCAAAGAGTTTCTCAGTTTTGTTCTCTAAAACCTAAATAATTATGGATTTGATCAACTGGTCCAGTAATGGAATTAACACCTTCCGGGGCTTGGGAGAGCTTGATTGTCCTGAGGAGACGTTTGCTGCCGCATACTCGATGGTCGGTTGCGTCATGTGTCTGGCGACACTCTCGATGGAGGACATTGAACGACATCTACCAATTCGGAACCACGATCTGACTGATTGGAGCTGGCTCGGACCTGGCTTATCGAAGTACAAGAAACGGCTACAGCTGTTCAAAATCCCACAAGGCTGGCTGACATTATAGATGATGGGCAGGGCTGTGAGTACTCAGACTGTGTTTTGAACTCAATATGGATAACATCTTGGAGAGAAGTCTTCCCCATGTGATGTTTGTGTAATGTATGTATGGTTGGAACGGTAAGATGACGCTGGCACGGCTGGCAGCCTTAACCCAATTTCCCTCTGGATGAATAGTATTATCAATCAATCAATTCAATTCAATTACCTCTTTTGAAAAAAAGCAGGAAAGGAGCTCAGGCAAAACTCATTGAAAAGATGCTAAAGACATCTTTGAACATACGTCTAAGGAACGCCAACCATTTCTTCACGGGTTGCTAGGTGACAGTGACAACGCCTCAGTTAACTGCTATCCTGAGAATCGCAGCCACTTTGAGGTGGCAGTTCTAACCACTGTAACATCAGCACACTCTGACATTTCCACCCGCCTCAACTGAGGAGTGTGGCTGTAGCTCAGGCGGTAGAGCAGGTCATCTACTGATCGGAAGGTTGGTCTAGTCTGCATGCCATCCTTGGACAAGATACTAACACCAAATTGCTCTCCGATGCATCCATCGGAGTATGAATGTGTGTAAATGTTAGTTAGAAAGCACTTAGAAACATGTGCTTGTGCAAATGGGTGTGAATGGGTGAATACACAAGTTGTATAAAGCGCTTTGAAGCGCTCAGAAGAGTAGAAAAGCGCTGTATAAGAACAAGTCCATTTACCATTTACCAAAGGAAAGGCACCCAGCATAAAATCTTTGTCAAATCTTTGTTTTCTTTTAACACATCTTTTTCTATTCGTACCTAAAGCTTCTATTGTTTTATTTGTCTGTATGTATTATTTTTCAATAAATTTAACTAAAAAATTGAACTCATTATATACCAGTACTGTCTTTCTTCTACTGAGTGAGCTCACTGAAACTTTAGGATGACTGAATCTTTTCAAGCATCAAACAAAGTCTGATCAGGAAACTTGTCTTGAAAACTATTGTTAGCATTGTGTCACTTTTTTGTGTGTTGTTTTGTTTTTTAAATTTGTTGTTTTTAATCCTGTGATTAACCGTGTGAGTGAAACAATTTGTTTCCGTAATCTGAGAAAATAAAGAGGAAATCACTTTTGCAAAAGAGTATACATTTTGAAATCCTTCAAAAACATGTCAAAATATCAGCTGAGAACGACACCTCGGGTCTTACAGCAACAGGAAATTGATTTATTTCATCATGTCTGAAAATAAATTCCCACCTGACCCTTCAGAAAAAGCTGATGTTTTACTCAGTAACAAGGCAATAAATTTCCAGAACATGGGCTGTCATATGCAGTTTGTTTTCCTAGTAATACCATGTACATATACAATTTTCAGGGTAGAAATTCTCATTTAAACTCTGTTCAAAGCTGCTACCAGATCAGCTTCTCCCTCCAAGTTTTGTTAAGCGTTGTTTCTATAATGAGTTTTGAGCAACAATATCATGGGATATACCAGTGGGATGGTCCCTGGATTTCTTGAAAGCATCTGACTTTAGGTTTCTGTCTAAGCTTTTTCTTTTCTTTTCTTTGTAATAATAATGGGGAGACTTGTGTTTTGAGGATTGTATGTTTTTTTGGGTCTTTGTTTTGGTTATCCATGATCCATCTATCGACCTTCTTCTGCTTATCCGGGGCCGGTCAGGGGGGCTGCAACCTAAGCAGAAAAGCCCAGACCTCCCACTCCCCGCCCACCTCCTCCAGCTTGTCCGGGGGGACACCAAGTCGTTCCCAAGCCAGCTGAGAGATATAATCTCCCAGAAAACCGCGCCCAGGAAGCATCCAGATCCCCAAACCACCTCAACTGGCTCCTTTCGATGTGACGGAGCAGCGGCTCTACTTCTACACCCTCCCGGATGCCTGAACTGCTCACCCTATCTCTAAGGGTGAGGCCTCATTCTTTTGGTCACCACAGCTCATAACCATAAGTGAGGGTAGGGACATAGAGTGACTGTAAATCGAGAGCTTTGCTTTTACACTCAGCTCTCTCTACACCATGACAGACCAGTACAGTGTCCACCTCACTGTAATCACAGCAACAATCCATCTATCGATCTCCTGCTCCCGTCACTTGTGATCAAGACCCTGGATACTTAAACTCCTCCACTTGGGGCAGGAAGTGGAGGAGTATCCTCTTTCATTTATTGGGCATTTTCTAGTCGGTTTCACTCTGACTGTATGGTCTCACTTCAGTCTTTAAGGTTCCTTTACCTTCAGTTTTTTCAGTTGGCTCTTTGATTTATCTTGACTTACGAAAGCGAAAGCGCATCAAATCCAATTTTTTTGACCCTATGCGACCCATATCCGATCATGGTATGACAGTGTGAACGGCACAAATCCGATATTTTCAAATCCGATCTGGTACTGAATCCGATACATATCCGATGTTTCAGAAAGCGACTGCTGTTTGAACGGTTATGTCGCATTAAATCCGTCTTTTACGTCACTGACACAAGACAGACGCCAATTATCAGCTGTCACGGCGAGTGAGGTGAGCCGTGTGGAGGAAATGAAGGAGGATCCAAATGCAGGCAGTCGTGAAGGTGTGAAGGTGGTTTATTGAACATGAAAGTAAACACAAACGGCAAATGGAGCTAGAACTAAACTATACTGGGATAAACTAAACTACAGAGCACAAACCTGAACATGAGCAGAAACACTTGGCGGTTGACAGCAGGGAAACACACAGATGACGCAGGGTGGAATACACAGACGGACCAGCAACAACAATGACGGAAGACATGACTTAAATACACAGAGAAACACAGGGGAATTACACACAGGTGGTGGACACAGCTGGGAATAATCAACAAGATGCGACAAAGGTAAAACTGAACACACTCACATGAGACCCAGACCTTCACAATAAGACAGGAAATGAGAACACCACACCAAGACGCAGACCTGACACTGAGAGACAGACAGGAAATGACATAAGAAACTAAACCCACATCGTAAACCCAGATAAACAGAAACATGGAACTCTAATAATAGAAATCATAATCATCACCATAACACGACAAGAGAACAAGAACACAATCCCTGATGCAAACTTAAATCAAAACACAATAAACTCAAAATACTGGGTCCAACGGACCCAGAACCGTGACATCAGCGGCGGAGAAGACATCGTGAACGCTTCCTGGCCATCCAGTGAAACAGTTGGGAAGACAACGTGAACATTTTATTTGTACTGTATAATCTGCAGATTCTGACAGAAGTCTGCAACTATCCTTTTAAGCACCGTTCCTCTCTAAAACAGCAATAATGATCATTATTAGGTTATTTACATTATTATGTAAATAACAAAATAACCTAAAGCAAAAAATTGGGAAACGTAAAGTCAGAAGTCTTTATATTAAGGGCCATCAGTCAAACTATATTGTTTGCTCTGGGTTTAAACAGAGTGCGTCGTGTGTGACGACTTCTTTTGCGCATGCGGGCCGCTTTGAGCGTTCACACAGGAGCACGTTTGCTGTCACATTTTAGTTGTAGTGTGAACAAGCAGACAAAAAATCGGATTTGATCAAAAAATCGGAATTGAGCATTAAGACCTGCAGTGTGAACATAGCCTTAGCCTTAGATCCTAAGGCTAAGGCTACGCCCAATTCATGGCGCATTGGGCGCCATGAATTGGGCGATTTCTTTTCTCTTCATCCAGGTAAGAAAATCGAATAAAATGGATTCTCTTTATCTGGATGTAGCAGGCAGGGCTATTTGGTTTCATTCATTGTGTTGTGCTTCATGAATCACCCAGAGTTCCCCTGTATCCTGTTCACCGTGCTTCCTGCCTTTGTGTTTAGCAAATTATTTAACTTTCAGTTTTACTTTGTCACTTTATTTTATTTTTTTGTCCTTGTCTATGATTGTTTAGTCTTTAGTCTCAGTCTGCCTCAGTGTCTGCCTCCCATGCCAGTCCTGTTATATTCTCTTTGTTTCCTTACACTTTCACATGAAAGGGGTGGTGTTGGCAGCATTAGACTAATGGGACTAAGGGGCTTTTTACAGACGATGAATCATTTTCCACAAATCTCTATGAGTGCTGCCATAAAGAACCAAAAATAAATAAATAAATAAAAATGCTACAGTGTTTCAAAAAGACAACTTATTAATGGTGAAGAGAATCAATACTGGTTTGTTAAAAAAACAAACAAAAAAGAAAAGTCATGGTGCTCCTGCATCGGCTATTTCATTCTAATTTTCTTCAGTTATATTTTTATAACAGCAAAGTCTGGCTCTTGCTGCTTCCTGTGCTTCAGCTCGATGTACCTGGGGTGAGACTTTTTTTTTTTTTTTAACAATTATTGAATTATTACTGCTGAAATTTGCACATTTGTATGCTTTGGCTCTGTGATCTTAACTTCTGTTCTTCTCTCTGCTGAAAACCTGGATCCTTTGAGTGATTTACCTTTAGAGAGAATTTGTGGATCTAAATTGGACCAGTTGTGTGTGTGTGTGTGTGTGTTTCCCCTTTTTTGTGCACGTAGTGTGGCAGCTGCACCCTTGGACAAAAGTGGATTTATCCCAAAGACAAAACTCCTAGTTAGATAATGTGTGCGCTGCAGCGAGGAGTGTTCAGCCCTCAAAATTGGAGATTCCTCCGATGTAAGGGCCCGCATCTTTCCTCATGATTGATAGAGGGGCAGCAACCACCTCTCAACTCCTGCCGTTCAAGAGAATAACTAAAATATCATTGACTTCTACCTTTCGACCTCTCAAAGTACTTTAAATATCCGTATGACAGCTTTGACCATCATATGTTTTTGTGAAATTCTGAACCAATAACTGGATGTGCCCGCCTTGTCAGGCTCAGGAGAGACTCGGAGGCAGACCGTCTCTAAGTTTCACAATCTATTTACACACAGACACCAGGTGCAGATATATACAGTTGAGGGGGTACGGGAAGAGGGTCTCCGGGGAACACAGGCATGGGAAGGGGACACACGGGGCTATGTACACAATCCTTCGCTGATGCTCAAGTTAGCTCCGACTCCGGCTTTAGCTCACCAAACAGCGGTCCTCAGGCTGACGAGAAGTCTGGCACAGGGAGGAAGAACAGGTAAGTTGCGGCACGAAAGAAACTCGTGGAAAAGCTCAGACTTGCAATGACACTGACGAGTGTTACACAATAATCCAGCGAAGAAGCATTCTCGGCAGCCGCCTTGAGAAGTGAGCGTGGTGATGAGACGATTGCTTGCAGGTGTCTGAGCCAGGGGCTGAAGTCATCATGACTACGCCCTGGTAGAGCGCAGTGCGCAGGAGGAGAGTGAGAGACGCAACACAACAAAAACTCTTGTAGCCATACAGAGTCAGCCGAGAAGGCACAGGGTCATGACACGCCTACTTGAAATGGAGTCTTTTGCCAGCAGTTCTGTACTTTATCAGGATTCTTTGCTTTTCCAGCAGAATAACTTCCAGCAGGCTGTTCTGTAACCAGAACAGCCTGCTGGAAGTTTGTCTCCGAAACACTTGCTAAAAGTCTTATTTTTTTTAATTCATATGGGAAAAAAAGTGTTTTTATTTGTTAGTGTAGAGAAACAAATTATGTGGGAATTGTGAAAACTCCGTCATTGCAAGTCACCTATGACTGAAACTGAAAAAACTGACATAAACCTTTAAAACTTTAATTTCAAAAACAACAAATTAAATCCAAATTGGGTTTTTTTTTTGTGGTTAAAAAAATTTTGGAAATATCTCTAATTTATCTTTACACAATCAGGGAATTCTGTCCCTCTATGATGCAGTATAGATATAATCTGGAATGATATTCAGTTTTTCTCACTGAGTGTCCTGAGTCAGTGTGAAACTGAAGTATTTATTTTTTATTGTTTTCTGCTTGTGTTATATTCATAGTTCACAGTCTTTAGTTTTGTCACTGTCTTCCTCGTGTTCCACATTTAGTTACTATTGTCTCCATGATTCATGTTCCCTCTCTGTTTCCCTAGTCAGTCAGGTCTCCTGTTTTATTTTATAGTCCCTTGCCTAGTGTTCAGTTTATTTAGTTTTGCTTCCTCCCTGTCTCATTGTGTCTGATTAGTTCCAGTTTCCCTCCCGTTTCCCAATCCCCTCATTATCCTTTGTGTATTTAGTGTATATTTGTCTTTCTTTGCCTGTCTGTATAGCTCCCCCTCTGTTTCCCATGTTCTCTTTCACCAAAAATCACAATAATTTTTATCCATGCGAAAATACTACTAGTACTAGTAATATTCACAGTGAGTGGGCAATTCAGGGTTCAGTATCTTGAACAGAACTCCTCAAGAAACTGGTAAATTTCATGTACCAACCAACCAGGCCATCTTAGATCTTCAAAATTAGTTAATGTTAATTTTCAAAGTGTTATTAGTCTTCATAGCTGTCACGTTAGCAGACTGTTTACCTGTAGCCTTTATGCAAAATGGTATCTTGAGCCAAAAATTATTTTATCAGACCTAAAAAACACACAACTCAGACATGAGGATTGATGTATATGTGAATATACATTATTAACCTTTCTGTCTTAATTGTAAAGTCATTCTTATTTGTGTAGCAGATTTAAATCCACAGAATCTGTCCCAAATGCTTTAAAATCAGGTAGATTTTGTCACGGTCCTGGGTCAGTGACCCAGTGTTTTGAGTTTCTTGTGCCTCTGAGTTTTCTGTATTATGTTCTTAGTTCTCTTTGTTGTCCCAGCTTATTCTTTAGTGTAGTGTCTTAGTTTGGTGTTCTTGTATTCTGTTTAGTTCTCTGAGTATTTGGTAGCTGCCCTCTGTGCTTCTTAGTTGCTTTGTCTCCCCTAGTCTAGTTTGCATCTGTGCTAATTCCTGTTTTACTTTGAAGGTCTGTGTCTCATGTGAGTGTATCTTACTTTGCTTCCTTGTCTCGTCAGTTCTGATTTCCCCCAGCTGTGCCCTCCTTCTGTGTCTCATTCCCCTTGTTACTTCCCAGTGTATTTAAACCCTGTGTTTCTCTGAGTCAGTGTCACGTTGTGCCTCATGCTGTGTGGATCGCCCTGTGTGTTTTAGTTTGTATGTTTTTTTTTTCCTGCAGGCCAATAAAGCTGTGACTTTGAGTTAACACCTGCAGTCTGAGCGCCTGCATTTTGGGTCCACATCTCCTGCCTGCCACGATTCATGACAGATTTACACCACATTTACAAAAGACACGAAGAGTAACATGTATTTTTGTACTAATTTAAATAAGAGCTTTTGTTTTATCCCATAGTTGTGAAATACAGGCTTAACAGTGAAACAGTTGGTGATACACTTCATACCTAATTGCATAAACATTGCTCTCTCCTACATAAGCTCCATTATAAGTTAAAAGAATTGGTATTAGTACTTGTTAAATGCAGTACTGGCCTGTGTAGTGATCATGTGTGTCACACACACACACACACACACACACACACACACACACACACACACACACACACACACACACACACACGACTAATCATCCTCTTTGAGATTGATTGACTTATGTTATTATTGTGCAATAGCATGTCAAAATGCTCCTAACTGCTGATATTTGTCCGCCTAACCTGCTTACATCTCCTTGTTCATGTGAAAAAATAATTTCTGCATTTTAAACAGCTTGAATCGCATAACAAGGCAGTGACATCATTTCAGAGAAACTGAGCCTTTGGTCACGTGATATTCTAAAAACAGACACAGGCTTTATTTGGACATGCGACTTTACTGGACCTTTACTCGACACAGGCTTCAGTGTCAGACGTAACATCACTAGTCCTGTATTTACTTCTTATTGGATCAGCACCAGTCACACGTCACTGCACTTTGGGGCCCTAAAGGTAGGAGGGGCCTATTGAAAATGTCTGATCAAAGTAGCTCCCCCTCTACCTTACACTATATGCTGATATTCACAGTATTACGGTAAACACCATTACAAGAGATCCACTATATGTTTAAGCCATGATTTTATTTTGTGAACCAAACTGGACAAATTTCCTGAAACACTTTGCTGGAAAAGAGAAATGCTTATACTTCCATGAGTCACTAGAGGGAACCAAAGGACAACAAAAAACAGCTTCTTCAAAACACACAACAGTCTCAATCTATTGTAATCTAGAGTTTTAGCTTATTACCTGCAGCTTTCTGCTGTGTTTTTTAAAGAAGACAGAAATATACAAACAGTATTTATAAAATATGAACATATTTTTCTAGTCTATGAACATGTTAATTTCCCCAACCATGATGTGGTTAGCACACAACCCTTACTAGCCGGTACACACAGAAACAAATTAATAGTAAGTTCGTGAGTAAATTTCATTGATAACACATTTAAAACCAAAGTGCTTTTATAATTCTGTCTAGAAAATAAAAAAGAGAATATACATATTCAGTCTGTATATGAAATAACCCAAGAGCACCCAATCCTTCAATCACAGTTCCAGAAATGAGAGGTCTAAAAACACAGAGACAGAAAAGGTTCATCTTCAGCTGAGTCTGAAACTGTTATCTGAGGTCTGTTGGGAGGTGATTGAAGAGACTGTGCAACAATAGCAACAACACCCAATTTTGAAATGAGCTTAAACTGCAGGATGATCACAAGTGATTAAGAAGGCCTTAATGATCTGGAGGGAAAATACAGACACACTATTTCTACCACATATGCAGGTTTGACACCATTTAGGCTTTAAACACAAACAGCGTCTTAATACTGAATTCTATCATTCACAGGGAGCTAGTGCAAGCCTGCTGACACTGTACTAATGTGATCTCTTCTCTCAGTCAATGCAAATGGATAAAAGATTAATGAGTAACTCTGGTATACAGTGTGTAACAATAGTCCAATTGAAATCAAACAAAGCTATGCATGAGCCTTTCCAAATCAGAAGACCAATCAGAGAGCACAGCACTAAAACATTAAATCAAACCTTAAAGAGTATCTGCATCATTATTCAGGGTGAGTTTGATACTAAGAGTGTGTTAATGGGTCATATAGTACTTTGTGACTTCCATGCTTCTGCTGTGTTAATCAGAGATGAGCAGACCAGTGAGAATAAATAAATCTACAGTCAAACTTTTGTGAACCTGCTCTGGAAGTATTTCAACAAAAGCAACATAGAGTAAAAAATGAGGCATGACACTCCCTCTGTCTTTGTGACATCATCAATCTCCTGGTCCAGTCCCTGTTAAGCCTGTGTAGGCGGGATCATCACTGTCACAGGAGGCATTTCATGGAGTCCAGCAAGGTCAGAAAGGAAAGTTTGATTTATTCTATTTAAAGAATTAAACAATAAACAGCTGCCAATCATTAGGTTATTAGGTCATTGATGATTGATTATTGGCTCTGGATAAATATAAAGACACCATAAGGAGAGTGGAGATAAAGTATGGACAGAACACCACCAGGTACCGGAGCAGGGTCAGCGTGAGCTGTGAGTGTGTTGAGGCAGAGGGTGGAGCTCCAGATGTGGGCTGGACAGAAACTGTGCTCAAGGAAGAGATGGGTGGTTTTAAGGCAGGAAGTGGAGCTTTGATTGGAGGTCTACCTATAGAGAGAATCCGATCTGTTCAGGTGAATAAATAAATAAAATAAAAGGTGAAATCAGAGTGAAGCTCCTCACCTGTGACAGTGATCCAGCTGGATGGAGACTCTCCATGACCACTGATGTCACACTTGTAGAGGCCTTCATCAGACCTGGAAACATGCTGGATGGTCATGTGACCTGTAGGCTCTTTCCCGATGAAGACTCCATCTTTGAAGAAAGCAGCTGGGAAGTTGGAGGGAGTGGTCTTTGTTTTACAGAGCAGAGTGACGTCATCTCCCTCCATCACAGGGAGGACAGGACTCTGCAGGATCACTGATCCACCTCAACACAGAGACAAACTACAGCATTTCATCCATTTACACACAGCTTCATCAACACTAACTCCACACACTCAGCTTACCAGTGACTGTCAGGTTAACCATGTTACTGATGGGACCCTCTCTGGACTCACACCAGTAAACTCCACTGTCCAGTGGAAAGACATAACTGATGTTACAGGAGGAACGAGCTGGTATTCCCCACCGAACTCCACACTGAGTCCTCTGTTGTTTTCTTGTGTTTCTTGTCAGATTCCATCTCGTAGAGCTGTCGTCCTCCTCACAGCTCAGAGATACAAAGTCACCTTCGAAGAACTGAGATTGGTTGGGGCTCACAGTCAGATGAGCTGTGAGGGAGAGGAGAATACAACCTCCATATTTCTTAACAATTGCAAACCTTTTAAAACCTCTAACCACTGTGATTGGCTGCTTCTCTGTATGACAGCTTGTGACTCCTAGCAGTGTGCAGGTAGCACCATTCCTAAATTGTCAATTATTGACTTGGATTGACATTTCATTTATGGTTTTCCAGATTGGTTTGCTGCTTTTTGGAACATCTGACATTCCCACTCATTTGAATTAATGGGAGAGCATTGGAGCTCTATATCCACTGGCTGGCTTAACTTAATTAAGTTTTTTTTTTATATATATTCAAAACACAACAGTGGTTGCCTTTTTCACACACACAAAAAAAGTTAATCATGGAGTTCCACAGGGTTCTATACTGAGACCATCACTTTTCACTTTCTTGATGCTCCTACCTGCACTATTATTAGAAAATAGTGACTAAATTTCAAATTATACGCCAATGATACATGTTGTCACGTTACTGTGTTATATTCTACCATGGATTGTACCATACACGCGTTTGTGTATGATACATACACGATACATACAGTAACTATGTATATTTTTAAAATGTACTAAAATTAACTTAATAGTTAACATAAACTGGAGAACTTACATACTTTGTAATGATGTACAGAACAATACTCAAAACAGACAATCTGAAGAGCATTTTTACAGATGACCAATTCATTACATTTCCTGATCAACAAACTAGTTTGGATAGTTGTGCTTGTCAAGCACAATAACAACAATCAAGATGCCAGGTCAGATCAGAATGAAAATTCTCAAAACCATTAGTGCAACCTCTACAACATTTAGTCATTTGTATACATCATAGTTGCAATTTCTCCTTCCTCTGAACAAATTGCAAAGGCTCTTGGACAGTTGTATCAGTTGCTTTCATACAGTTCTCTGCTGTCGACAACATTATTATTTGCTTATGTCATGTCAGTCAAAATGAACTATACTTTTGGATGCTGAATAGTTGTTCCCAATAAAACTAATAGTCTTCATTTCATTGCTTGAATCATTACATACAAAATTGGTAAATTAGTTTTCAAATGCTCTCCAGCATTATTATTTTTTCCTGGAAATGTCCCCTAAATTGAACATTTTCTCTCAGGTGAACTGGAGCTTTCCCTGACAATGAGGTGTGTGAAGTAATAGTTGTAACCAATGACAAGCCACTTGTTCACAGTCACTCATGGATCGATCCAAAGAACCCTCAATTGGCAAGCATATATGAACCAAACAGGACATAGTGTGTACCATGTCTACAATTCTGTGACACAGAAATGGAAGGTCAGCATCGTGGAAGAGGGGTGGGGAAGAGGGAGAAGACGCCAAATACATAGGCAGATCCCTAATGAAATCAGGGCAAACTTGTGGACCATGTTGTCAATCACTGTCTCAAAATGGATGAGGCTGGTCGGAGGATCCAACCAAATGTTGGAAGAACACTGTGAATTTAATCAGTCAAAAATTTTGTAGGGAGAACAGGTATGTATAGTGTTGGACAGTAATCCAACATCTCATAATATCTCATGTTTAGTGTACATTACTGTAATTTTACTGTACACGGCTGTACAAAAAGTGTATAGTGCTGTCTTGAGCACTTTCAGGTAGTGTCACCAAGTTCTGACCTTTTTTGGAAAACACTGAGAGAATACTGTACACTGTCATAATGGAAACATGACAAAGCCACTTGACTATCTTGTTCATCAAGATGGTGTCAAGACTTCTCATTTTGATGACACTGGCAGTTTCATTGACATGAATACTTGCTTTTGAGGAATGGGTTATCGATTTTGAGCAAGTGAACTGCTTTTGCAGGTTATCCACTAGGATTTGCAGCTTGCACCAAATGTTTCGAGAAACAGTTGGTTCCACTGCTGTGCAAATGTTAATAGTGATGTGAGAAAAGCACCAAAGTGACTGAGAAAAACTGTAATATCCAAATCTGGGTGCATCAAAACAAACACAATGTTTCCAAGAATATCATGTTTGTTTGTTTTGTTGTGTTTTTTGAAAAAAAAAAAAAGGCTCTGGATGTTAAGCAGTTAAAGTTGTACTGTCTCAGTATGACATGAAAGTGGGACAGGATGTGATGTCTCTGAGTTTCACCACAACATGCACAACAGTAACATGTAACTACTTCTCTTTTCTGGATCCCATTACTTTGAAAAATTAAAAATGTGACAAAGATCCAAAAAATAATGCATTTTCATATGGAGTTAACTGCAGGCAAGATAAAATCTGATCTATCCCACCAATGAAAAGCCTCTATGAGCTCTTCTAAAGCACTTTACAGACTTTTCTTTTATTAGAGCTGCTGAGTTTCCAACTTTGACAGACGTTTACTGACCTTGGTTTGTTGTGCAGATCAGTAATAAGGTCACAACTAAAGAAAAATGATACTCAGGTTAGTTTCAGGTTTTAGACTCAGGAAGGCATGCACAAAGCATAAAAAGCATTTTTAAAGTCACTAAACTCCACTTTTAAAGCTTTTAACTCCACAGTATCGCAGATCAAATGCAGTGGAGAGTTTGGTCTTTGGCATCTCATCATAGACCTATTTCTATTTCACAGCAAGCATGCTTTAAACGTCATCTTTCAAAACTGGAAACACTTTAGTTTAAAAGCAATCTAAGCTGACAGAAGTGTTTTAATAACATCCTTTTTAAAAATGTCAATTTAAAAAAAATTATTTTACATTAAAAACACAAAATGAAGCTAAAATGTTGTTTAGAGTTTGTGGGGACCTTAATAATATTTAACATTTTAAGCCCCAAGCCTAACTGATCTCCTGCCTTTTGCCCCCGTATCAGGGGGCGTTGGGGCTTAAGAGGTTAAGACTGTTGTTTCTTAAATTCTCTTTTTTAATCTATTTAGACTTTGTTAAAGAATATCATGGGAGCTGAAAAATGCTATAGGAGTACCAGAACAACTTAAATGAAATTAAATGTTATTGGAATCAAACTCAACAAAACTGCAGTGCAGATGTCAGCTAGTGTAGTAATAATTCATTATGTTGTACTTACAGAGCAGCCACAGCAGTGATATTTCTTCCATTCTTTCTCTTAATGGTGTTATTGACATTTTGATCATAGTTAAACATCATAGTCACATCTCGTTGGACACGCCTCCTTCCTGATTCTGTGAGACACTGTGGTTTGGCTTTTCCCCCCTTTAGCTTTATGAGAAATGTTCCTTTTCATGATTCTATAAAGTGAGGAAATGAGAAATGCTTCGTTGTTTTACGAACCAGAAAGACCCAAACTACTCTTGTCATGATAGTCTTTGTTTTAATATTTATCCTAAAATTTAAACTGCTTGTTTTTTTCTACTGTTTGTGACGTCAGTTCAGCTAAGAGGAAATGAGATTGAGGTGTTTTTTTTTTAACCTGAAGCAGAGAGCCTCTCTCTGCTTTAACCACTAAAAATGTGGTGAAAAAAAAGGGTACAGCTTGTCTGGTTCAAACTGGTTTCAACCTTTTTGCTCAGCTGACCCACATTAAACATCCTTTTTCCGTCTACTGTTGCAAACCAGGCCGCATGGTATCATTCAAAAAGCTATTTATTTTAAATGAAGAAATAAAACAGAAGCCTTACACAAACCATGGATTTTGTGGTCAGTACAAACAGTGGTGTCGATAAATTCATCGGTGGAATAATGGCCTACACAACATTGTTTAGTGCTAACCCAAACGAAAAACCACAGGGTATCTCAGAGGAGAGCACCACACAGTGACTGGAGACCCTTTTCACTCCCAATGCATAACATACATGTACCAATGATTTGTCACATGGCGTCGGTATGTTAAATTTTGGGATTAGAACATGTTAGTGACTGAGCTCAGATGGCCTTTATAGAGCACTGGCACGCTAAGCCCAGTTCTTGCCATTGTCATTAATTGGAAATGAACTACTCTACTCCTCTAATGCCTGCAAACGAGGCACAAAACAGAAAAACAAACAGGCCGACAGAAGGGCAACATGGAGTGGGTTGTCACACTATCCAAAGTTCTTGGGCAGGGGAGGTTATCCCAGCCTACTTCAGGGTATTACACAATAAAGCCTGAAATAGCACTGACCAGAGCTAACACAGCTTAGAATCACCATTTAACTTAACTTGCATATCGTCAGCCTGCTGGGGGAAGCTGAAGTACCTGCCATAAATCCATGCAGGAATAGGTTGAACATGTTAGGTGGCAGTGTAAGCCACCGATTAAGCATATCACATAGAAGTAAAAATGATTTAGGATAAAGGTGCTCATCCTCCTGCTCATCTGGGGGAACATCAGCGATTTCCCAGGCCATCCAAGACACATAATCTCTTAGGCGTGTCCTGAGTCCACCTCAGTGTCTCCTTACTCTATGACAGGCTCAGAACACCTTGCTCAGGAGATATCCCAATGAGATGCCCAAACCATTTTATCAAAGATCAAAGACATTCTTCTATTTCAATTCCCCTCCCCATCCTGTTGAATGGTGTGGAAGGCAATTAGCTGTAGTTTTAACTCCAGAAGTTGCAAGTAAGATTCTGTGTGTCCTTATTTGGTGAGGATGTTTTACTTCCTTCCCTTTATGTCCTCACCTGTGTTTGTATATGGTCAACTGTTAAGGGAAGGTAAGCACTGTACAGGGTGAGGGGAGATGACCCTTTGTCAGCATGAAGTTGTATGTGTGTATGCACTCACGTGCAGACACGCGCGCGCGCGCGCACACACACACACACACACACACACACACACACACACACACACACACACACAGTGTTTTAACTTTTTGTGACCTTTTGTGGGTGTTACAATGGGTGGTGCTTGTATTCACCGAATAAAACGCTGCAAGTGTTTCTTTGAAGTTGGCTAGGACATAGGTGAGGAGCGTTCAGCTCCAAGAGCCTGGTTCCGACCAGCCTTCCCTTGCTAGCAAGTAAAAAACCATTTTCGCCGTTGTCTTGCTTTCTTCATGAGTAATGAGTTTCTCAACTAGTGGGCCTGCTGAAGCACAGGCCCAATAGATATTATTGATTTTTGCTATATGATATTATTATTGCTCTTAAAGTGTGCATTTTATCCAATACCATGTGTCAGTTACTCACCACCAAAAAACAAAGAAACAACTGGGGTGTTACTGTCACTTGGTGTTTGCTCTCTGCGGTAGAGTATCATTTACTATTTCTGTTCCAATACACAATGGTGTTTTTGTGTAACTGAACAGCTTATAGATAACTTCTTATTTTATACTGTAATCTTCATATGCTTCATGCAAAGATCTCTATGTATAGACTCTCTAACTTATAGTCACAGTATTCACTCACTGTGTCTTTAGGGATTTGCTAGCACATAGCCAACTCGCTAGCAGCATTGCCTCTTATCCCTCCTACACTTTCCTGCTCATTGTGTTTAATTGCTCCTCATCCTACTTCAGCAGTAATGGCACTTTTACTAAATGTAGGTAATGACACCTGGTTAGATCATCGGAAGGTCACTAAAATCAATATTGAATCGGTGTGTAACTTTGTCAAAACAATGTTGGACTGAAATCAAGGGTTGTTCTTATGGTTCTCATTTCTTCAATCAGTGATAAATAGTAAGATGTTCTAGCTTTAAGTGGGACTTTCTTATAAAGCAGAAAACTATTTCTCCAGGCTAAATGATGTTCTTCTAAATTTGTTATTAATCTCTGGCTCTCTTCCCCAGCATATCTTTTATCCTATCTTGATTCTCTCACCCCAACCGGTTGCTGCAGATGGCCACCCTGTCAAAGGGGCCCAGAGACCTTTACGTGGCTGTGGACTCAAGTGCAGAACCAGATATGGATATGGCCGAGTTAATTTCATACAAGGTGTGAACAGAGGAGACAGTAGTTAGTGGGGATACAAAAGTTATCCACACTGTAAAAAAAATTGTAATATAAAAGTATTTTACTGTGTATTTTACAGTTTTTTACTGTTCTTCTAAAATATCATTAAATTTACATAAATAGACTGTGATTTTACATTTCAAATGTAAATTAACGTGAAATCACTGTAAATGTAATAAAACATAATTTTCTTGTTTTTTAAATGTATTTGTCTGCACATATGCATATTTAGATTGTTAAAATACATTTACAAATGTATCATAATTTCACAAATATTTGTCCGTTATTTGAAAGATTGAACTGTTAAATTCAAATGTAATAATATAGAAAAATGTATAAAATTATTCTTATAAACGTTTTTTACATCAAATAATAATAATAATTATTATTGTTATTTAGGGCGTTCGGGCTCAAGAATTGGCAGTTCACCTTGTAATCAGAAGGTTGCCGGTTTGAGCCCCGGCTCGGACACTCTCAGTTGTTGTGTCCTTGGGCAAGACACTTCACCTACCACCTACTGGTGATGGCCAGAGAGGAATTATAAAGCGCTTTGAGGGTCTCATAAAGTGCTATATGAATGCAATCCATTATTATTTAAACCAACTGTTAACTGTATATTTCTGTACATTTAAGCATTATTATTCATATTGCCACATTCCTTGACCTTGTTTATAAGTAATTTCATTGTTTAATCACGTTAAAATGTTCCTAATTTAATGTTTAAAAGCACTTGAAAAAGGCAAAATCCCATGTAAAATTAGGGCAATAAACTGTATCGTCATTACTGAAAATAACCGTATTTTCATGGGAAAGTTATTTTCTGTTATTTTCTGGTATTATTTTGGCGCCCCAGCTGCCGGGATATTACTGTTTTTTTTAGGATTTTTTTTTTTACAGTGTAGATTGTTTCTTTGAACCATTACCGAGGCACTAAATATGCCCACAAATCCAGCTACAGCATCATTTCATTGTGTATTTATTAGGATTTGGGTCCAGTATAAACAAAAAAATATATATTTTCTAACCTTAACCGAAAAATAAAATAAAAAAGTGGACTTACAAAGCAGTTGCAGTAGAAAGGCGTTGAAACCAAGCACACCATTGTTTTTTTGTGACATTACCAATAAGTTGATGTGTCACATGGCCCTCTTCCTATTGAAAAAACAAAAGTTGTATCCAAGATGGCCGACTTCTAAATGGCCACCATGGTCACCACCCATCTTGAGGAGTTTGCCCCCTCACATATACTAATGTGCCACAAACAGGACTTTATTATCACCAACCATTCCGGTGTTACTACGGTGTATCCATATAAATGTCCCACCCTGTAGATTTACACTGTCACCAGTTGTATACATGCCCACCACAAACAGGCCTTATGCTCTATCACACCTACACATACACATAGTGGGGCATTATAAGTACATGGGAGACATTAAACTGAGACGCCTTCTGCTTATCAGGGATGTAAATGATTAGGCCATGGCTAAGCAGAAGACAAGGTCATAATTCTCTCTTTTTCAGGGAAGGTTTCAAGGACGTTTTGAGCTGAAGGTATAGACTCATGTGACATGCTGAGGAATTTTATTTGTGTGTGAGTTTGGTAAAAACAATATAAAATGAGCAACCCCACCCAAATTTCAGAGATCACCCTGGTGTTTGGCTGGGATGTTTCTCTCCATGTTGCAATGTGTTTATTAAACCCACTTCAAATGATGTTCATGAAGGGAGTGCTGCAGGTTATTGTGAACATTCCTATAACAAATCAGTCTAAAGAAAATTAAACACTGATGTTTGGGGATGTGAATGAACCTGCAGGTAACAACAGGTGTAACACAGAAACCTGAAAAACAATGTAACTGAGTGAAAGTGAAACCTGTCTGAGCCTGTCCCTGTGAAACAGACGGTTTGAAGCCTGCAGCGTTGTTGCAGTCAGAATAAAGTCTGAATAACCAAATGTTGTGATGACTTCCTTCTACACAGAGGACGGGACTTTTTTAGGGCCCGGCAGCTTCAGCAGTACTGAGAAGAGTGGCTGTGTTTGTGGGAGGTGCTTAAATGAAAAGAGCCCAGGCAGCAGGTTTGACAGGTCTTTGCATTCAAACATGAGGTCTGATTCAACAAAACCTCGACATACACCCACAGTACATATACCTTTACTAAGCTACATTTTCAGTTCACTCCTCTGTGAATGTTTTAAAAGAAAATTAAAAACAGTAATTTCTTCTAGACTGAAGTTGCTGATAACGTGGGACAGGATTTTTCCAGAATGTGTCATAATATTTGAATTCCTGTTTGATTTACTGTTTTATTTTTCTTCTCTAGAAACATTAGAGCATTTTATCAGGAGGCACAAACCTGAAGCTGCCTAGATTTGTGATTTAATTAGTTTAAAATAAACCATTTTATAATTCTATATATGTGTTTGAGTCTAATTGTTCTTTAAATTTGACTCTTAATTTCAATCTTATCCTCAAAAAGGACTCCTTGAGAAAAACAGCAGTGGGTTTAATTTCTGGCTTGTTTGTAAAAACAGAGTAGAAAACATGATGTGACCAACAGCTGAGACAGTGGAAAAACTAACTTACTTCTAGCTGTCCTTCCTCTTCCCTGCTCACCTGTGACTTCTGTAAACAGGCTGTGTCCACTTTGATGTCTCTTCCGCCTACCCCTGACCACACCTCAATCTTAGCGCAAATACACACTTAAAAACTTGCTAAAATTCAACTCAACTTCTGATTATTATCCACTAAGGCTTCAGTGTTTTGTCATCTAATATTAATCTTATTTTAAATCAGTGACTGATTTATGATATTGTTCTGTTAATTATTTTTCTGTCTTAAATGCTTCTTGGGGACACGTGACATGTAAATGAATGAATGAATAAAAATCTTTAACTTTATTTTTTTCCAATGTTTTTTTTTGGTTTGTACCCTTCATCACAGTTAGTTGTCGAGTCTGACCTTTAGAGGCACACTATCACAAATTTAGCCTATTATCTTCATGTACACTCATCTTCTCTTTTATCTTTAAAAACAAACACTAGACTTTAGAAAATAAAAATAAAATCCACTAAAATCATAATTTGACCGTACAAATCATAAAAATAGTTTCAGTTTCAATTTGGCCAGATTTATCAACCAAACACGGGTGATAAGATCGGCCCTCAAACTGTGTGTGGTTGTAAAGAAATATTTTTTTTCTGAACTTTTGAATCCAGTATATACACAAAGAAAGAATACTCAAGAAAACTTGAACTAAAAGTGACGCTAAACTGCAATAAAAACAAAATAATTTTTACAGGATGGCCAGGATGGAGCTGTGATCATTTTGGGGTGGCACACATGTCTCACAAACAATGCATTGCTATTTAAGCAGCTTAAACTACACACCTGTACAATATTTGGATGTAGGTAGTGTAGCAAAGAAGCACTATACAAATGTAGCAGTGTTAATAGAAAATAGTACTGTGTATTACTACTGTGCCGAGAAGAGATGTTCTTCAGTTTATGTTAGGTTTTGTATTGTTTATTGTCATTTATGCTTAGAAATATTTAACCATATATGCTTAGAGGTGTATAATCAATTGTGTAGTGATAGGATGTGTGATCTTTAGCAGGCTGCAAAGGCTTTGTGTGTATTCCACACTGGAATGCACACCTACATCCTGGGAGCATGGGAAGAGGTCGTACCTTGTTTTATTGTTTTATGGCAGGATAAACGTGGCTATATCTGTTTTAGGCTAAGTGCCTTTTGTTTAGATGAACTGTTGGACTTCCAGACCAGCAGGTTTAGGGAAGTCATTTATGGGGTCACACTCTGACCCCACACACACACACACACACACACACACACACAGTATTCTTTGTTCACATGTATACCTATGTAAGATGTTATATGTTAATGACCCTATGCATATTCATGTAACCACAATAAAAGGAGTGCTATGGGGAACCTGGCTGAGAGTCTGACGGAGGTCAAGTGGTGGACCGACACTTGGCTCCAGGCAGGTCTCCCTCATGCATGAGTAACACGAAGAACTTTGCCTACTTCGTGTCTTGCTTGCTGTGTAATTATATTGTCTTCAACGTTCCAGCGAATGGGTTCAAGCCACAAACCATCAGTTTAGCTAAGTAAGTTTATTACTCGAGTGAAAGTGAAAAAGAACATGCTCTGTAATGTACTCAAAGTAAGAAAGTAAAAAGGGCTCCTTGAAGGAAGATTCTACTAACCATATTGTACATAGGTAACTAAATATGTGCAATATTAATATAATAATATAATAATGTTACTACTTAAGAATACAAATATTGTTAGAATTTAAACTATCCATCCATCCATCCATCTTCATCCGCTTTATCCGGAGCCGGGTCGCGGGGGCAGCAGCCTAAGCAAAGAGGCCCAGACCTCCCTCTCCCCAGCCACCTCCTCCAGCTTATCCGGGGGAACACCAAGGCGTTCCCAGGCCAGCCGAGAGATATAATCTCTCCAGCGTGTCCTGGGTCTGCCCCGGGGCCTCCTCCCGGTGGGACATGCCTGGAACACCTCACCCAGGAGGCGCCCAGGGGGCATCCTTGTCAGATGCCCAAACCACCTCAGCTGGCTCCTTTCGATGTGGAGCAGCAGCTGCTCTACTCTGAGCCCCTCCCGGATGGCCGAACTTCTCACCCTATCTCTAAGGGAGAGGCCGGCCACCCTTCGGAGGAAGCTCATTTCTGCCGCTTGTATCCGCGATCTCGTTCTTTCGGTCACTACCCACAGCTCGTGGCCATAGGTGAGGGTAGGGACGTAGATCGACCGGTAAATTGAGAGCTTCGCTTTTACACTCAGCTCCCTCTTCACCACGACGGACCGGTGCAGCGTCCACATTACTGCAGCCGCAGCCCCAATCCGTCTGTCGATCTCCGGCTCCCTTCTCCCATCACTCGCGAACAAGACCCCGAGATACTTGAACTCCTCCACTTGGGGCAGGAACTCATCCCCGACCCGGAGTGGGCACTCCACCCTTTTCCGGCTGAGAACCATGGCCTCAGATTTGGAGGTGCTGATCCTCATTCCCGCTGCTTCACACTCGGCTGCGAACCGTTCCAGTGCGAGCTGGAGGCCCTCACCCGATGGAGCCAACAGAACCACATCATCTGCAAAAATCAGAGATGAGATTCTGAGGCCACCAAAGCGAAAGCCCTCCGCCACTTGGCTGCGCCTAGAAATCCTTAAACTATAATTTAAATAAATGGGGCTAGTTTGTAGGAGACATGCAGTAAACAAAAATAATTTACTGTTGCCTACATGGCAGAGGGTGACTTCACCTCCAGACCTAAACAGTAAAATTACAACAGTCAATGTTAAAATTGGGATTCAGCAGATGGGGGACCCCTAAAAAAGGGAAAAAAATCACAACTCATAATAATTTCTAATGTGAGCTTCAGTAGTTGGTCTTTTTTAGTTTCTTTGTTTTTTGATTTGTTTTTTTTTTTAATGTACATGATGTGATCACAAGACCTCTTTGTGGCTCTTTGTGAATTTACACCATTAAATTCAACAAGATGTCAGCAGATGTTTCACAGCCATCCTGGCGGATTTCCATCCTCTACACTGACGATACACTGTTTATACTTTCTCTCTACTAGACATTTGGTTTGGTATAAAGTTGGAGTTCAAGACAAAAGTCTCGCTCAGTTTTATTGCATAAAAAGTCCAGATTATGTTATTGTGACGTCATTACCCAGCAGCCCTTGCTCAGTCATGGGATTGCATCCTAACAGACTGTATGACTCCAAAGCAGAGCACTGTTGTGAACTAAGTGAATCTCTATATTGTCACTTTAGTTAAATACAAATTAGAAATTACCACTAAAATTGGCTCATTATTTGAGCTTATTGATCTTTTGGGGGGTTTGTTTGTTTCCTTAAATATCGAATGTGTTTTTGAACATTATATTGTGTGGCTGTACAAAGCCATGTTTCTGCTGCGCAGAGGTTATTAGATGTGTAGTAGTGATTGCTGACCTGCCTGAGCAGGAATGATTTCAGTCCTTGTGTTCAATCACGATCTTGTGCTGCTTATGAGAATTGTTGAGAATTCCTATTCTGCCCCCCTAAAGCACAAATAAGATAATGTAATTCCTTAAAGTTGTAACATTTTTAACTAGTGCTGTCAGCGTTAACACAGCGTTAACGCTAATGCTGACAGCAGTATTTAACCAGTAAAGAGTTTCCTTTTTTGGTTAAAGAAAAAAAAATGCTTGTTTTATTTTTAATGAGTTTTATCAGAATCAGAATCAGAATCAGAATGGGTTTATTGCCAGATGTTGAGGTTTACAACATTAGGAATTTGCTGCGGTGCTTCAGTGCAAACAATAAGAATTAAAGTGCTATGTAGAAAGAAAGAATTAGGACACGTTAGCATTGTGAGATGTGAGGAAACACTGAGAGGAGGAAAAAAAACTGCTCATCTTGTAAGGATGTCTATAATTTAGCATTTTCATTGTGATAGTTATAAAGCTTGTGTATGAGTTCAATAACAACGATCTGTAATCACTCATCTATCTGTTTGTTTGGGTTGCTTTTCCATTTTCTACATCACTACCATGTGGTAGCCGTCAATCTCAATACTGTCACCATTACTCTAGTGCAATCACCATCTTGCCTGCTTTCTTTGGAACAATCATTCTGGTGTCATTGTACATTGTTTTCAATTATCACTAAACCTCAGGTTTAGAGTCAAACAGTGTGTTATTACATCTTTCAATACTTTGTAGCTTTAACACTTTTCTACAAATGATCTCTACCAACAGCATCCACCAGTAAAGAACATTTTCTTTAAGTGGTTCTTAAATGAAATAGTTTTATTTTGTACATGTTGTCTTTCATGCACATGGCACAGCATTCAAGTTTAAAAAGGAGTCTTTATGTGGCCCTGCTAACAGTCTCCCTTTAAAATCTTTTAATCTGAAGCTCATTATTCAGACATGAGTGAGACACTGAGACAGCAAGCAAAGAATGTCTTCCTAAAATGAGAAATAAATAAATCTGCAGTCAAAGGGTACGATAGTTGCTCAGAATTGCTCAAATTGTTATCTTTTCCAATCTGCATGTTTGGTTTAGAAAAAAGCTAACTGCCTTGTACATTACCTATTGTACAGAGCTACAGTGATACATAGGCAGCACATGATATAAATCCTTAGCAGGAACACGTTTTCATCAATATCAAGCTGAACATGAGCTCTGCTTCAGAAGTGATGCTCTATAGTGACATCTTCATAGTCATTATTCAATCCCTGCACAGCCTCGTCGAGTGGGGTCTTTACCACAGACATGCATGTAGTTTCCTGTAAATGTTAGAAAGTTAAATCAGCTGCTTAAACAGGAAGAAATGATCAGTCTGATCAATGACCAGCATATTGACCGATCAGAGTGTTACCTTTGGCTCTGCATCGATACAAAGACACCACGAGGACAGTGGAGATGAAGTATGGACAGAACACCACAAGGTGGAGGACCACTCGGAATACAAACTGGAAGGAGGAGGAGTCAGGGGACAGTACTGAGGAAGAGGGAGGAGCTGAGGTGGTTGGTGAAGGTGTGGTTGTAGGTTTTTCTGTGGAGAGAATTGCACCTGATGAGATTAATATGTGGATGAAATAAGAGGTGAAATCAGAGTGAAGCTCCTCACCTGTGACAGTGATCCAGCTGGATGGAGACTCTCCATGACCGCTGATGTCACACTTGTAGAGGCCTTCATCAGACCTGGAAACATGCTGGATGGTCATGTGACCTGTAGGCTGCTTCCTGATGAGGGAGCCATCTTTATAGAAAGCAGCTGGGAGGTTGGAGGGAGTGGTCTTTGTTTCACAGAGCAGAGTGACGTCATCTCCCTCCATCACAGGGAGGACAGGACTCTGCAGGATCACTGATCCACCTCAACACAGAGACAAACTACAGCATTTCATCCATTTACACACAGCTTCATCAACACTAACTCCACACACTCAGCTTACCAGTGACTGTCAGGTTAACCATGTTACTGATGGGACCCTCTCTGGACTCACACCAGTAAACTCCACTTTCCAGTGGGTCAATGTAGCTGATGTTGCAGGAAAAACCAGCTGGTTTCCCCCACCCATCTCCACACTGAGTCCTCTGTTGTTTGCTTGTGTTTCTCCTCAGAGTCCATCCAGCAGAGCTGTCGTCCTCCTCACAGCTCAGAGACACAAAATCGTCTTTAAAAAACTGAGAGCTGCTGGGACTCACAGTCAGACGAGCTGAGAAGAACAATAAGAAATATACAGTGCATTATTTCCTTTTTGCAGCAATCAGACACCTTTCAGATCAACTGAAGTTATGAAACTTTGTGACTACTGCTGACCAGAGTGTTTTGAACTCAGTTAGGGAGAGTGGATTAAGCAAATCAATAAGAAGGATTGCATTTCTAATATTTTACACTCCCATTTAATGCATCAATTTGTGCTGTTTAACAGACTCCATGTTTGCAATCTATCTATAGTAACTACTTGGTAAGTTTACACCTGCTTACTTTTACCAATGCAGCAGTATAAATTTCTACTGTGGCTTTGGCATCAATGAAAACAACTAACTCATCTATACCACAGCAACAGTGATCTTTGAGATGCTTGGCTACACGATAAACAACAACAACAAGGAGCTGTTCCCTCCATAGAGATCGAGACCACAGCCTAAGGTCAAGGCAGCATGGAGGGAAGTTAGCCAACTATCAGAACTACAGAAAGCTGTGATAAAGAAAGGGGTGGCTCAGAGAAGACCACAGCAACTCCCCGAACAGGGTCCAGTATCCATCACAGTGGCAGACACTGAAGAAAGAGTCTAAAGCATGAAGGCTGGACAGCCCCAAGGACCTGACTTGACTAATGCCTACTGGCTAAAGAAGCTAATTGCACTAAATGAGCACCTCACAGTGTGACACCTACAAATGTATGGTCACAATTGTAATTTCTTTTGAGAATTTATTGTTATAAAATGACTTATTTACTGAATTATTGCACTGATTCTTAGTTAGGGTTATACAGATGTAATTGCATGGCTTTGCCACAAAAGGGACGCAACTGAATGCAGTAGCTTGCTCCACGGCCCCCATCTGTTTGATGAGGAAGTTACTCTAGACTGAAGGCAACAAATGTCTCCTGTCTCTACTTTTTCTGTTGGTACTCTGAGTTGTCAAATTGCATATTTAGAGGCATAAAACCTTGTTCATGTTAGTTCAATGAAAGTTGAATTTTGAAAGAAGTATATTTTCACAGATTCTCTGCTGGTTGAAATGAGAGTTGCTATTATCTAACAAAATGATGGGCCACACTGAATATGTGTTATTTATTTAAAAATGTAGCTCCTGGACAAGGTTCTATGATTGATAACATAACTTCACCCTGGTCCATTTCTCACTCATATTGTTTATGGACTGTATAGTAAATACTGATTTGGGGAGATGGGAGAATAAGACTTGTTTATGGTTTTCTGATGTGAAGTATTTTTGCACATGTTAGGATATAAAGAGAGTTTACTAAGATAACAATAAGTAGATTAATCACAGTGTTAATGCTATGAAACTGGACAGCAGAATTTAGTTATAGTGCTTAAAAATACAGATAAAGGGTATTTATTATTTTGTGTATTTATACCTCAAAAATGTAAACTTGATTTAATGTCATGGTTTGTGTTACAAGAGAACGTATGGAGAAAAGATGGAGGAACATGTAAATGAACAAAAGATTGGTCTAAAATTCTGCTTAATGAACAGCTAAGGAAGAGCCTGTAAAAGGAATACCCCTCATGTCTCATGTACCTACTTTTCCTGTATAACACAGCTAAAGGCCTGTAACATAGTTTTGGAGATCAGCAAGCTGCACAGGCAGCTGATCCTGATCCTTTATTTAACAAACCTGAGGCAGACATCACCATGCAGGTATGTTGGAGCAGCAGACAGCTAACTATGGAGGACTACCCTTGCAACTACACAGACACTTTAGGCTAGAGCTGGGAGTGAAACCAGTTAGCAACTTTACAGCAGACATGGGACACTGTAAGCCTGATCATACAGTTTCCCTAAGAGACATTTTTGCTAAGCAGAGAGGTTAAAGTACATGGGGGTCAGTTTGAGAACATTAAAAATGACATAAGTTACCATGTACTACTGTACGCAACCAAATTGATGAGTGGCTTCATGTGAACCACACAGAGGGAGAGATCATCCAAGGTGTGCTCAGTATTATTAAACTTGAGCAGTTCAAGGATATGTTGATTGGCAAAGATGACTGATGAAAGAGTGAGTGATTCATTTCTGTCATGGTCTCTGTGTCGCTCTGGCTGGCTCACTCTTGGCCACATGTTTGTTGTTTCCTCTCTCTTGCTTTCTCTCCACTGTCTCCTGACTGCTTGGGCTGAGCTCATTATTGGGCTCCCGCCACTTCCTAGTATTGCACGCATAACATATCACATTTTTACTAGTGTGTTTCAGTGAATATATTGCACATTAGTCAGTGATTTTATCCCGTTATGCATTCGGCGTTCAATATTTTTTGTTTTGCCATGAGTCTGACAGTGAAGGGGAAGAAGCTGTTCTGTTCTGCTCTGATGTGTGTCAGATTGTATATACAGTTTTTGTGTCTGAGCAGAGGGTGAACTGGATGGTGTGAGTCCCTGATAATTCTCTCTGCTCTTTTTCAACAGCGTTGTGTGTACAGAGAGTCAATTGTTATGCAAATTGAGTTTGTGTAACCCCAGCAAATTCCTCGTCTTACTCTCCTGTGAATTCTCTAACGTTTTTTCTAACTGATATTCTCTATACATAGATTCCCTGGACCCTCCCTGTTTTCTGGATTCCTGAGTTTAGCTAAGTGGCGTGAAGTGAGAAGGAGCATGAGTGCCAGAAGGAGTGTGGCTTGTGAATAGAAGAGGAGCGTAGCGTGTGTGGACCCACTGGGGGCTCTGTGGGTCTGCCCACATTGCCCCCACACATTTGTTAGGTAAGGCACAGAAGCAGCACCTGCCTGTCTTTCAAGCTTGTGTTTGATAAGGACAGCTTATTTTAAAGTGAGTTGGTTTAAAGGGGAGGAGCTAAAAAACAACTAGTTTAGGACAGAGGATGAATTTAGAGAATGGACCAAGGCCCTGTATAAAATAAAGAATTATGAAAATGAAAACTTTAGAGTGTGACAGAAGAAGGTTACTGACCTTGCTTTGTTGTGCAGCACAGTAGGGAGATGACGGCTACAAAGGAAGACAGCTGGGTTAGCTTGAGGTTTTGCAGCAGTGTGTGCAACATTCAGAGGAAGTAAAACCATGCAAACCGCAATCATGTATGTACAAAGCATTGTATACAAGCATGTATGCAATGGAAAAAGTACAGACAAAGTCTTTTTTTTAAACGTACACACAGTTTTCTTTCACAGACTTTCTAAACTGAGAGAGCCACTTGACAAAAAAAGAACAGTTTATTTATTCAATTTATTGATTCAAGGGTGCAATGTATTATCATCAGTGGTGTTCCCTGGTTTTGTAAAAACACATTAACTCTGTTAATCTCCTTGATCTTTGAGCTACTCATTCTTTGGGGATCATCATAGCAGGTCAGCTTCCTCAATCTCTCCCTATCCCTAGTATAGTGGGGATATCAGGAATAGACACGGTTGGCACTGATTCACCCTGGTGTGTCAGCCAGAACACCACTTAAGGCCAAATTATCCCAGAGTACAGAAGAAGGAGCTTGATGTTTGGTTTGAGGATCTTTATTCTCTCACAGCTCAATTCCTGTGGCTGTAATCACAGGTGTGTTTGTGTGGTTTTCTACAAAAGAAGTACACAATACCAATAAATGATAATTACAGTGTAGAGTTAAATGACATACTCAGATATATGCATAATACAAAATAGCTAACATAACTATATACAAGGATCAGACCAATGTAGTACACTTCTACTGCTCACACTATGCAACTAAACAGCATTCTGTGTGAGATTAATTACCCTCAGTACAAAGGAATTACTTCCGGTGGTTGCACAAAATAAAGGCAACACAGGTTGATATTCACTTATCATTCAGGCACACATCAGGAATCGGTGCACTCCACCAGAGTAACAGCGCTCATCCAATACTAAAACTGCCACCCTTACTAACTGGATGACGTCACCAGATGGTGGCTGGCTCGAACCAACAGAAGGTTAAATGCAAAATGAATAGTATATTGTTGAGAAATCAGTTTGACCCCGGTTCTTTTTATTCCTCAAGCATCCAGAGATGGCACCGGACTCAGTAGTCATTTTCACAAAATCTTTATTCATCTTTATTCATCTTTTACTCATCTTCATTTATCTTTACTCTTCTTCATTTATCCTCATTTATGCATGCACTTCTAGAAGGGAAGACGAGGCCGGTGTCCCTCTCCAAAATCTTCACTCCTTTGTCTGTGAAACACAGTTTTATAGAAGCGTCCCCATCATAAAACCCCCTACGGTGTGCTGCAAACTCTGTGTCTGTGTCTATGTGCACGAGCACATGAATGTCTACATGTGCGCGTTCCCTCGTGTCTATGTGAGTGCTCGTGTGTGACTGTGTAAGCATACCTGTGTGTATGTGTGAGTGCACATGAGTGAGTGTGCGTGTGGATGTGTGTGCGTGACAGTTAAAACACTGTAGTTGTAGGTAACTCCCTAGAGGTCATAAAACCCCTCTCCCTTCCAGACCACAGTTACAAATCTTGAGACCCCCACCCTAAAACATCCTCTGGGGAATTTCCACTCAGTGGGGGAGAGGTCTCCTACAATCTACTCCTAAGTTCACGACACAGTGAGGCCTTTATTACTTTAAGGGCAGTGTCTCTACAATAGTTCTACGTTATTTTAACACATTTCTAAACTCTAAAATCAGCTAAACATTCTACAATATAAGGTTCAAGGTTCTTTATTTGTCACATGCATAGTTATACAACTATAACACACAGTGAAATGTAGCCTGACACGCTCCTCGACATGTGCAAAAATTGGGGGGGGGGGGGGTGTAGAGGAAGAACATTATATATATATGTATATATATATATATATATATATATATATATATATATATATATATATATATATATATATATATATATATATATACATATAGTATATACACTGGGTGAATGTGCAGTAGTAGCAGCAAGCAGGTGAATTCTGTACATTAATATGAATAGACATCTGACTATTTTACAGGATAGACAATATAAACATATTTAAATTTAAAGGAATTTGAAATGTACATTGTGCCTTGGTTTAGAGTGTCTGGAAGAGAGTCCTGTCTCAGTCAATTATAGATGATGTGAGAGGGCGGGTGTGTGTGTTTAGGGCACGGATGGCTTGGGGATAGAAGCTCCTCTTGAGTCTCTCTGTCCTTGCCCGGAAGATGCGGAACCTTCTACCAGATTGCAGAAGTTGGAACAGTTTGTTGCCAGGATGGGACGGGTCCTTCAGTATCTGCGCTGCTCTAGTCCGGCATCTCCTGGTGTAGGTGTCCTGAAGCGGGGGGAGAGCAATCCTGCAGCAGCGTTCTGCTGTACGGATCACTCTCTGGAGAGCTTTTTGGTCCTTCACACAGCTGTTCCCGAACCACGATGTCATGTTCTGTGTGAGGATGCTCTCCACAGCGCCTGTATAGAAAATCCTGAGGATCTTTGGAGAGACCCTGAACTTCCTCAGTTGTCGTAGGTGATACAGGCGCTGCCTAGCCTTTTTGGTCTGGACCTGAATGTGGGCAGCCCATGTCAGGTCTGAGGAGATGTGGACACCAAGATACTTGAAGGACTGCACCCTCTCCACTGGAGCTCCATTGATGATAATGGGCTTGTAGTCTCTGTGCTGACCCCTTCTGAAGTCCACCACCAGCTCCTTGGTCTTGCAGACGTTCAGCTGGAGGTGGTTGTCCTGGCACCACGATGCCAGATTCTTCACTTCATCCATGTAGGCCGCCTCATCGTTGTTGGAGATGGCACCCAACACCACTGTGTCGTCAGCAAACTTCACAATGGTGTTGGAGCCATGGGTGGCCACACAGTCTGAAGTGTAGAGGGAGTAGAGCAGTGGCGAGAGGACACATCCCTGAGGTGCTCCTGTGTTGATGGTGATGCTGTTGGAGAAGCACCTGCCCACCCTCACCACCTGAGTTCTGCCAGTGAGGAAGTCCAACACCCATGCACACAGACGGCTGTTAAGTCCCAGATCCCTGAGCTTTGTGAACAGTCTTCAGGGCACTATTGTGTTAAACGCTGAACTGTAATCAACAAACAGCATTCGCACATAGTTACCCTGTTTCTTGTCCACGTGGCTGAGAGTGGTGTGTAGGACGTGGGCGATGGCATCCTCTGTGGATCTGTTGGATCTGTAGGCGAACTGCAGCGGATCTATGGTGTCTGGGATAGAGGAGGAGATGATGTTCTTCAGCAGCCTCTCAAACACCTTCATTACTACCGAGGTCAGTGCAACTGGCCGGTAATCGTTCAGGGATGAGGGTTTGCTGTTCTTGGGCACAGGGATGATGGTGGATCTTTTGAAGCATGTGGGGACCACAGACTTCGCCAGGGACTCGTTGAAGATGTAAGTGAACACACCTGCTAGCTGGTCAGCACAGCAGCGCAGCAGACGGCCGGTGATGCCGTCTGGCCCCGCCGCTTTCCTTGTTTTCACTCTCCTCAGTGCCGCTCGGACGTCATGCTCCGCGATGCTGGTCACCGGTCTCTCGCTGATGATGTCACTGTCCTCGGTAGTCAGGCGGTAGATAGCATTAGCCGCCTGGCTAACCTCGAAATGGGCGTAGAACCGATTCAGCTCGTTGGTGAATGCAGAGTCGGCGTTGATCGGCGCAGTGTCCCTGGCTTTGTAGTCCGTAATGGTGCGTAGTCCGTGCCACATACTCCGTGTGTCGCCCTGGTGGAAGCGGGACTCCACACGTTCCCGGTACCGGCGTTTGGCATCTCTCACCGCGCGCCGCACGCCGTATGAGGCCGCTTTGTAGGCGCTCATATCGCCAGTGGCGAGACCCGCGTTGTAGGAGGCGGTCCTGGCGTTTACTGCAGTGCGGATCGATCTGTCCATCCACGGTTTCTGGTTTGGGAATGTGGTGACTCTCGCAGTGGGGATAATCTCCTCCGCTAGCATATTGACGAAGCATACTGCTACTTCCGTAAACTCGTTGATGTCGACTGCGCATGCTCTGAACATGTCCCAGTCGATGTCGTTGAGTGCGTCCTGTAGCGTAGCTTCTGATTGGGCAGACCACCATTTTACCTCCCTCGTGGTCACGTCTTCCCTCCGTATGCTTTGTTTATACTGGGGAATGAGGAAGATGGCGTTGTGGTCAGACTTCCCAAAAGCCGGGTGTGAGACAGCTTTGTAGCCCTGCTTGTATGGCGTGTAGCAGTGATCCAAAATCCGATCCCCTCTCGTTGGACACGAGACATGCTGGTGAAAGTTTGGCATGACTTGTCTGAGGTTCGCTTTGTTAAAGTCCCCTGCTACAATGAGGGCTGCGCCCGGGTCCTTGTTTTGAAGCGAGCTCAGCACATCATGTAATTCGGACAAAGCCATACCTGTGTCCGCTTGGGGTGGGATGTAGACCACCGTGGCGATGACTGAGGTGAACTCACGGGGCAGACAGAAAGGGCGGCACTTGATGCTCAGGAACTCCAGATGTGGCGAGCAGCCGCTGGAGAGAGTAGAAATGCTCCTGGCATCACACCACTTTCTGTTTACCATGAAACACACTCCTCCACCTTTGGTTTTGTTCGACTCTGCCGTTCTGTCCGCGCGGAGCACAAAGAATGAATCCGACGGAGTTACGGCCTGGTCCGGCACGGTGGGGGTCAGCCATGTCTCCGTGAAGCACAGAATGTTGCACTCCCTCATGTCACGTTGGAAGGTGACCCTTGCTCTTAGGTCATCGAGCTTGTTCTCCATGGATTGTACATTGGCCAGTAGGATACTGGGCAGTGGTGCGCGATGCGCCTGCTGTCTCAGTCTGTTCCTAATACCAGCGCGTTTTCCCCGGCGCTTCTTTGTTCTGCGCCTCGGATGAGTGGCCCGTCCTTTGTTGTTCTCCGCGCCGCGTAGAATCTCTGGCGGCCAGGAAGGGTCTGGTTTAAAAGTGTCCAAGATTAGATGTGCAACCTTGGCACCGATGTTTACAAGTGATCCGCATATAAACTTACATGAACTTACACACCTGTATAAGAACCCAGAATTATCCTAGGAATTTTGGGCCTTTTATACACTATGGCTGTGTCCCAAAACGTCGGCTGCATCCTCCGGAGGCCGCATTTGAAGGCCGATTACGTCACAGCCGGGCGACGAAGGCTGTCCCAATTCGTCGACTCCTTCAAATGCGGCCGACAACTGCGTCCTTCATCTCCCCAAATTTGAAGGATGGGTCGGGTGTGTCCTTCGTGGCCCACCATATCCCAGAATTCATAGCGCGGCACAGCCAAACTCCAGTTTCCAACAATGGCGATAAATAATTACTCTTATTAATCTTTCTGGGTCACAAAATAAACTTTTAACATATTTTAAGGCGAGAAAGTAGCTGTGTAAATTACAAATATCTGCTCGGTTTATCAAGACATTGCATATTTGCAAAAGTGTGCCGACATTTTCGGAGACGTCTGGGGGGGATTCAATGGTCACTCCAGCCGGCGAGAGCAGCGGACTCCCGGCTTCATCGATTTCCGACCCCCGGTCTTTCGCTACTCGGGTTAAACATGATATATAAGTCACTTGGATAACTTAAAAATGTAATTGTTTGCCTTTGTTGCCGGCGTTTCATTTGTTAATCGGATTGGCTGAGATCAAAGTTATTAGATTATTAGATTAAAAAAAACTTTATTAATCCATCGGGTGGGTTCCTCCGGGGTTTTCACACAGCTGAATAAATGTTAAACAGAAAACTGAGATCGACAATTTACGCCAGTGTTCTGTTATATTTTAGATAGCAAGGAGCAGATGGACGAGTTTATTAAATTCCACCGACACAGCGGTGATGCAAATCTGAAGGCTAGACCAGACTCATGTCCAGACCATCTCAGCCTTGCCTCTTTCACTTTGTCTGTAAATTGATCAACCTAAGCGTTCCCTCCGATGCATTCATTTCGTTTCTTGTTCATCTCGGTCATTCCCTATGAAACCCTTAACATCTTCAGCTCAGTCTCCTTTCTTTTTGTCAGTGTCAACCAGTGTTGGTCAAGTTACTTGAAAAAAGTAATCAGTAACTAATTACTGATTACTTCCCCAAAAAAGTAATCCCGTTACTTTACTGATTACTTATTTTCAAAAGTAATTGATTACTTAGTTACTTAGTTACTTTTTAAAAACATGATTTACAACCTGAAGAGGTGATAAAGCGATAGATCTTTCAGCCCAATTCTACTTTTTCTACATAATCCATCATATAAAATGTAATCAAATGGAAAAGTCTATTTTTTTAACTTGTTTTATTAGTTTTAATCTTTTAACTTTATGCATCAAGCAAAAATTTAATTATATGCAACATTCTCTGACTTGAATAAATTAGTTTAACATTTAAACCTATTTTCTACACATTCCAGCACATAAAATAAAATATTTTTTGTGTTTACACTCACTCTTTCAAATAGATGCAAGTAAAACACAGCAGAAAATAAATAAAGTCAAAGACTCAGCGGTCCTGTTGCTCTATTTTCACCTGTAAAGCAGGACTGCGGTAGGCGGAGGTTTACCCTGGTGCAGGTGTGCTGCGGTCAGTTGAAGAATCTGCGAGTTTCTCTGTGAGTTCCCCATTACGTCGTTGCGCACTCGGTGCTTGCTTGGAAGTTTAGGGGTTTTTTTCGCTGTAAAAAGAAGTTTTCTTCCCACGCACGATGGACACTAATGTTTTTGTCACTTTTTATGGAATCAAACTCAAAGTAAGGTCAGTACTTCCACGCTTTAAACGCTGCACGCTCATACTCTCTCCCACAATCGATATATGATCCATTGTTGATCTGCACACAGCTGTTGTCGCACTCGCTTACGTCACTGTCGTGAGACATTCTCGCAAAAAAATCACGGTTTTAGTAACGCAGTAACGCAGCGTTCCTACGGGAAAGTAACGGTAATCTAATTACCGTTTTTGCAATAGTAATCCCTTACTTTACTCGTTACTTGAAAAAAGTAATCAGATTGCCCATCTCTGGTGTCAACATCTCCAAACCATACATTATAGCAGGTCTCACGATCATCTTGTAAACGTTCCCTTTCACTCTTGCTGCTATCCTTCTGTCACCCCTGATACTCATTTCCACCTATACCACCCAGCCTGTACTCTCTTTTACACCACTCTTGTGCACTGTCCATTGATTTGAGTGGTTGGCCCTAAGTATTAAAAGTCTTCTACATCTTCACTTTTTCACCATCCTCCCTCTCACCCACACAAGTATTCTTTCCTACATCTACTTTCTTTAATTCCTCCTCTCTCCAGAGCATACGGCCACCTCTGCAGGCTCTCTTCCAACTGCTCCCTGATCTCACTACATGTCAAAATGTTGCCTGCTAACATCAAAGTCTAGAGATTCCTGCCTGGCCTCAGCCTGGTTCCAGCAGATTGCCACTGCTCCCCGACTCTGGTTCTGCCAGAGGGTTCTTTCTGTTAAAAGAAAGTTTTTCCTTCCCACTGTCAACTTGGTTATAGGGGTTATCTGATTGTTCAGGTTTTCTCTTTTCTCTGGAGGGTCTTTATGTTGCTATATAAAGCACTTTTAGGTAACTGTTGTAATTTGGTAATATATGAATAAAATTTAATTGGTTTTGGTATCTTATTTCTTTTACTGCTGCAACATGGTGAGTTAGATTTTTTCTGTGAACCACTGCTGAGTCACTAAATATATTCATAAATCCGATCAAAGCATGGTTCAGTGGCATATTTATTAGGATTTGGGTCCAGTATAAACGGAAAATGTATTTTCTAATCTTAACCCAAAAATAAAATCAAAAAGTGAACTTATAGAGCAGTCGGAGTAGAGAATCAGAATCAGAATCAGAATCAGAATCAGAATACTTTATTGATCCCTGGGGGAAATTATTTTTTGTTACAGTGCTCCACTTTAAACCAACATTAAGACAAGACAGACAATACACTAACTAAGAATAGTACAATATATACATATATATACATACATACATACATAAGTCACTTATAAATAAATATTTGGAAAAGAAACATGTGTAGCTGTAGCAGCAAACAGTGTGTTAAGTGGATGCGTTGTACAGGGAGATGGCCACAGGCAGGAATGATTTCCTGTGTCGTTCAGTGGTGCTTTTCGGTAATCTCAGTCTCTCACTGAACGAGCTCCTGTGACTGACCAACATGTCATGGAGTGGGTGGGAGGTGTTATCCAACATTGTCTTTATCTTGGACAGCATCCGCCTCTCCGACACCACCTTGAGGGAGTCCAGCTCCATCCCCACAACATTGCTGGCCTTACGGATCAGTTTATTAAGTCTGTTGGCATCTGCGACCCTCAGCCTGCTCCCCCAGCATGCAACAGCATAGAGGATCGCACTGGCCACCACAGACTCATAGAAAATCCTCAGCATTTTCTGGCAGATGTTGAAGGACCTCAGTCGCCTCAAAAAATAGAGACGACTCTGGCCCTTCCTGTAAAGTGCTGTGGTGTTTTTAGCCCAGCCCAGTTTATTGTCAATGTGTACTCCAAGGTATTTATAGTCCTCCACAATGTCAACACTGACCCCCTGGATTGAAACAGGGGTCAAGTGTTTCCTGGTCTTCCTGAAGTCCACGATCAGTTCCTTGGTCTTTGCCACGTTGAGCTGCAGATGATTCTGCTCACACCACGTGACAAAGGAGTCGACCACAGCCCGGTACTCTGTCTCATCATCCCTGCTGATGCATCCAACCACCGCAGAGTCATCAGAAAACTTCTGAAGATGGCAGGTCTCTGTGCAGTGGCTGAAGTCTGTGGTGTAGAGGGTGAAGAGGAAGGGGGAGAGGACAGTCCCCTGTGGTGCCCCTGTGTTGCTAATCACCTTGTCAGACACACACTGTGGGAGACGTACATATTGTGGTCTTCCTGTCAGGTAATCAACAATCCAGGACACCAGAGAAGCATCCACCTGCATCGCTGCTAACTTATCACCCAGGAGGGTCGGCCTGATGGTGTTGAAAGCACTGGAAAAGTCAAAAAACATGACCCTCACAGTGCTCGCCGGCTGGTCCAGATGGGTGTAGACACGATTGAGCAGGTAGATGATGGCGTCCTCTGTTCCGAGACGAGGCTGATAAGCGAACTGAAGGGGATCCAGATGTGGTCTTACTATGGGTCGCAGCTGGTCCAGGATGAGCCTTTCCAGGGTCTTCATGATGTGGGAGGTCAGTGCCACGGGCCTGTAATCCTGGGGGCCACTGGGACGGGGCGTCTTTGGTACAGGGACGAGGCATGATGTCTTCCACATCACCGGGACCCTCTGCAGACTCAGACTCAGCATAAACAGTTTATGAAAGACTCCACACAGCTGGGGGGCACAGGCTCTGTTCATCATGCTGTTTATGTTTTTGATCAGTTCACATCAGATAACACAACCCTCCTCCGTCCTGACCGAGCATCGCTGTCAGCACTGTGGTTTCCTTTTCAGAGAAAATTCAACACCTTTCTTTTTTTTCTTTTCTGTTTGTTTCTATAGAGATGAGATATTATTAAAACAAGAGACTGGAATATGTCACAGAGATGAAAATATTTAGAAGTTGAAATCAAAATCAAAGGAGAATATTTGTATAACCAGTATATGTTTATCTTTAATGCTAAAATGACACATATCTGCACTAAAATTCAGATTAGATAGTTCAAGGTTCAAGGTTCAAGGTTCTTTATTTGTCACATGCATAGTTATACAAGTATAACACACAGTGAAATGTAACCTGACACTCTCCTCGACATGTGCAAAAATTGGGGGGGGGTGAATAAGATGTGCAACCTTGGCACCGATGTTTACAAGTGATCTGCTGTCGTATACTATAAGACTAGAGGATTTTGGGATGTAAACCAGAGCAAAAAATAAGTAAAAAACAAGAAAAGTGGATAGTCGGAGCGGAGCGGTCAGGAAGGCGTCTGGACGTGGCCGCGCCATCTTGAGGAGGAGTTCATGTTGCATATTGGTAGAAACAAGTTTTGTCTTGCGGTAGCTATCAGTGTTTCAGCTGTACACAAGGCCTTTTGTTTCTGCATTTCACACAGACCTCTGCTCTACCTTAACCACAACCTTTTTTTTTTAACTACATGCTATAATGCTTAACTATTGAAAGTCCACCCATCTATCACCCATCTGCTTTCTGCAGCTTATTCAGGTGGACTTTCTCCAGAACTTCTCTAGGTTCATCAATGCTTTCTTAACCCAGCCAAGAGACAAGTAATGGTGCATGAAAAACCAGCTGGTTTCCCTCATGGCTGTGTTTCTGGACATGGTTTTACAGTTTTTTTCTTCATTTGTGAGTTCTCACCAGTCTGGACTAATATGCCCTTCATATATATGCCAGAATGTAATATTTGCAACATTTAAAAAGAAAATTCTGTATATTCTGTAATGAAGCAGATCATCTAAACTGTCATGCTAGAACCTCAAGGTTGACTCATAACATTTTTTAGTAATTTTTTGTATAATTTCTAAAATGATTTGTTAATTAAAATGCTGTTTGATTAAGTTTAGCCATTAACCCTTTAAGACCTAGCATAGAACCAAGTCCGCCAGAGCTTATATTATACTTTTACATGTTGTAGTGCCATTTTTGAGAGCATTTCAAGTTGATGGTAAATGGTAAATGGCCTGTATTTATATAGCGCTTTACTAGTCCCTAAGGACCCCAAAGCGCTTTACATATCCAGTTATCCACACATTCACACACTGGTGATGGCAAGCTACATTGTAGCCACAGCCACCCTGGGGCGCACTGACATAGGCGCCCCAGGGTGCCTCTGTCAGTGCTGCCTCTGTCAAGCCAGGGCTTGAACCGGTAACCTTCTGATTACAAGGCGAACTCCCAACTCTTGAGCCACGATCGCCCCAGTTTATATACATCAAAACAACCATTATAGCCCAAATTTTAATAATATGTGACTGAATTTACACGTTCAGTCATCCACCCATTCACACACACATTCACACACTGGTGATGGCAAGCTACATTGTAGCCACAGCTGCCCTGAGGCGCACTGACAGAGGCGAGGCTGCCGGACACTGGCGCCACCGGGCCCTCTGACCAACACCAGTAGGCAACGGGTGAAGTGTCTTGCCTAAGGATACAACAACCCAGACTGTCGGGGCTCGAACCAGCAACCTTCCGATTTCAAGACGAACTATTTCTAGCAGTGTAATATGAGTCCTAAGCATCCCAGAAACGACACAGAAAGTCATAAAGTCAAACATAACTTTTAAAAACACAAGTATAGGCTCATAAGGCCCTGATGGTAAAAAACTAAATTTCCGCAAAATAGCGTCACTTCTGGTTTCGGGCAGGTCATGGCGGACATGTGATAGTTCACGCTGATGGATGTAGGAAGTGTTACAAACAGCTGATCGGATCCGCAAAGCGTGTTTCTGGAATATTATGTTTTTGTTGCTGCAAGTGCTTTTTACGCAGTTTTTGCAAAGCTATATGTGGAAGGAAACTGTGACCTAGGACAAGCTGATGGCATAAGATGTAAGTACAACTCCTCTGGTTTCATATGCAAAAAAAATTATTGCGCTAGGTTACATGGTTGCAGTGCTACCGGGAGGATTTAAAAATAGTTACGCAAAATGGAGCGTGTCCACTCCGACCGGCTTTAAAGGGTTAACTATAACCAGTGTCGGTAAGTTACTTTAAATTAGTAACTTAGTTACATTACTAGTTACTTTAAAAGTAACTCAGTTACTTCAAGTTACTCGTTACTTTCAAATTAACTAGTTACTAGGGAAAGTAACTTTGGTTTTACTCAGAATTCTCTTGTTAATTTGTTGCTAACTGGATACCCAGCAAGAGTGCCAGTCTTCTAGCTTGCTTACTTGCCACAAGTGCAGTGTGCCACCTACCAATGGGAAGGAAAAAATAATCTGCATATTTCCACGAGAGAAATCCCACGCCTGGACCGTCGTTGACCGCCACCATGATTCTAACCTATGTCTCAGTTTCATGTGCGCTTTTTACATCCAACACAAAAACTGCAGTCGTGGTGCTTTCGATTGTACTCAGAACTGAGAAATTCTGCCTTCTGAATAGGAAGATGTAGGTAACACCAGACTGCAGATGAGCTGCATACAGGGCTGGACTGGGACAAAAAAATCCGCCCGGTCATTTTGACTAGAGACCGGCCCACCATTATAGGAAAAATCATTAAGCCTTTGAATGCAAACAAACACTGTTGTGACAGTGATGTACACTGTTTTGATGGTATATATGTATCAATCTATCAATCGTTTATTGTAAGATTCAGATAATTATTTTTTAAAAGCTTGATATTTTAAATGAGAATAAGAAAGAAAAGTATTTCTTTGAGCCCCCCTCTTCCTGTTAATGCCCTACATGGCCCCCCCTGGCAACACTTTGCTAGATCCGCCCCTGCACAGTTACCAGCTGTCAGCTACGTAAAGAAAAAAACGATCGTGGTGTTATTTGTCTCTCAGAAACAGTTCATAACTTCCCTTTAACTCATTCATGTCACCTAAAAGGTAAACCTGTTTCTCCATCACCTGTTCAGCTCTGATGATTCAGTAAGGACATCTCCTGGTTTCATCTTCATGTTTCCCTCTCATCACATAACCAAACCGATATCATGACCAGCAGCTTTTACAGCTGTGGCTCCAGCAAACATCAGCTGATACTAGAAATTAATATTAAATAAATTCTAACAACAGCTGATCAAGCTTAAACGTGCTGCTGTTGTTTAACAGACCTCCGTTGGTTTCTTCTTTCTGGCGCAAAGTGGGCGATAAACAAACAAGAGAGAAAAGCCGATCAGCTGATCATTGATCTTTTTCATGATTGAAGTAGAAACAGGAGAGGGAGGGTGAGAGGATGAGAGAAGAAGAGGCAGCTGTGCAGCAAAGACACAGAATAACTCCAGCTTTGTGTCTTTTTCATTGTAGCTGAAGTCCGGGACAAACTGTTCCTTTTCACCTCAGTACGAAACGCGTAATATTTTCTCTGAATGCGAGACCATTCCGTTTTTTAGGGGACGTTTGGCAACTCTAATAACCAACCTTATGAATAAAAAAAATAAAGTTCAACATCAGTAACATAGCACCCACCCAGCTGTATAGAAACTCCGTCATGCTAGCTAGTACGCAGTAAGAAAAAATCAGCATAATGAAAATAAACTCCACCTAAACTTGGTTTATCTGGGTCCCGAAACTCTGGCTGATTGGGACCCACACCCAATTTCACACCTTGTCTTCAAGTAACTTAAAGAAGTCCAGACGCTTTTCTTTGCAAGCTCCTTTGACTGTGTGAATTGTAGTTCGTAGGCACTTAAAAGCATAGAAAACAGTGCTCTTGAGAATGTGGTATGTTGTATAAAGCACTTTCAGTACTCTGGGTGAGTAGAAAAGGGCTATATAAGAATCAGTCCATTTACCATTAACAAATCCTTAGGAGTCAGCTGAATGCTAAGAACAAGATCTCTCCCTTTAAGCCGAAAGACTCCACCAGCCAAGTAAGCCAAGTTCCTCCCTTAACCTTCATTTCCTCCTGGATAACTTTCATATGACTACTATCTCCTCTGTTAAGTTTGCCACTTTAGATCACCACACCACGAATCCCTCGTTGTATTTAATTCTTTGTTTATATTTACAAATAAACCTTGTGTAAAATTAACTCAGCCGTCTCCATATCTTGTTCACATTTGAGTCCACAGTCACATACAGGCCTCCAGGCCCACTTTGATAGTTTTTACCCTCAGCTATAAAGGCTGATGAGGTATTGTCACCACCCTGCCAGGAAAGCAGACAGGCAGCATGGACACCAACGCTTGTGAATGCAATTGGGAATCCTTGCAAAGTAGGATTTTGAAATTCATAACATATATACTAAAGTCTCAGAGTTTGAATCTGATTGACTTTAAGGTCAAGGTTAGAGGTCAAGTGCCAGGTTCAGGGAAAGAACAGGAAATAACAGGAAAAACAGGATCCAAACGCAAGACTTCCTGGTTAGGGACAGTAAGTTTATATATAGTGAATAAAGAACAGCATATGTGAATTGCAAAATCAAAATGTTTCAGAGGTTTTCCAGTCTGGCTTTAAATCCTTACATGGCATTGAATTAGCCCTTTTAAAAATTCTTATCGACATATTTTTAGCTACTGATGCTGGCAACTGTGTTGTTCTCATGATTTTAGATTTGACAGCTGGACTTTGATAAAGTGGATCATGCTATTTTACTGTCTCGTTTGCAGCAGTAGGTTTGTATTAGGAACACAGCACTGCAGGTCCTACTTGGCAGAGTGACCTCTTTGTGTCAGTCTCTGTGACTATACCAAAAATTAACTCCATAAATTTTTGGTAGACCCACTGAGACCTGCAATGTGTATTTACATTTTTTTGGCCCAGTATAATAAACTAACTATCATGAACCTGGGGTCTAAACTGAAGCTTAACAGTCAGATTCAGGCAGTAATAAAATCAAACTTCTTTTTGCCGAGACAGTTGGCTAAAACAAAGCCAATTCTTTTACGGCAGCACTATGAGGCAGTTACCCACACCTTGGATTACTGTAATGCCCTTTATATAGAGGTCAGTGCTTCATACATTACTCATCTACAGAGGGTGCCAAATTTTCTTATCTCTCTGAGCTGCTACAGTCTTATGTTGATTTTAGTGAGATGTTGCTTTTTAGTTTATTTTTCTTAGTTTATATTAATTGAATCTATATTGTTTTTTGTTGTTACAGCCCTGGACCTCTTAGGGAGTGAGACCGCCTTTCTCTTCAAGCAAATCCGAGAGTGCCAGGACTCACCGATGATTGGCTAGCTGGTGTTAGATTATAATATTATTTTATGCCATGTTAGACCCCTAATTAAAGATTGTGAATTATTATGTAGTTTTAGTTTGCATTATTCTCCTGAATTAGAAGAAGCTGATAACTATTGCATTAGTTAAACTGATTTGCATTACATTAAACTGCTGACTTGTTGTGAATGAATGATATTGTTGTATGATGCATTATACTGCTGAGTTATAAGAAATCTAATTTGTCTGAGTAGAAGAGAACAGAGTGTGCTGGAGTTTTCTGCCCCATTTCAGCAGGAGCAGATAAACAGGGAGCCAAGGTCGTAGCTTAGGCGCTGTGTGAGAGAAAGCATGTGAATGTTTAGGCTTTGTATGATAAGGTGGAGGCACCAGAGGCTATAAAAGTTTGAGCAATGCTCCACCATTTTGAGATTTTGAGGCTGTCTACATCAGTGTCCATCTCCCACGCGTGTGATCATTAAAATCATCGTTTGACTCAACCCGGCCGGACCAGTGTTGTTATTGTGGTTTTTCTCTTGTTTCCATCCCCAATATTTTGAACCTTAACACTGGAGACCCGTACCAGCCCTCCTATATGCAGATTGCAGTGTGTCAACCCTCCTAGACAATTGGCTACCTGGATCCTGTAGTGCTCTAGGAAGCAATGAGTGGTTGATTGTACTTGCCTTTGGCTACAAAAGGCTGGAGATCCTTCTGATGCTTAGGGCTGAACATGTAGTTTGCCCTTTGTGCCTCTGGCACGGTTGGGTGTAGGTCACAATCAGCCAAGGTTTCGGATGAGCTCATTGTGAAACCTAGCCCCGCCCTATTATGTGATTTCCTGAGGTCAGATGACCCAGGATGTGAGTGGGCGTTAAGGTGTCTGGGAACGGATCTCAAAGCTGGATTATAGATGGCAGACAGTTAGTGTCATAAACCACCACCTCTCTTTAAAGATTGTCGTTCACAGTGGACATTATAATTGCTTCTTTCACTCCTCTTTCAAACCATCTATCTTCTCTGTCCAAAATGTGAACACTGGCATCCTCGAAAGAGTGACCTTTGTCCTTTAGATTTGGATGAACCGCCAAGTCTTGTCCCATTGATGTGGCCCTTCTATGTTGTGCCATGCGTTTACGAAGTGGCTGTTTGGTTTGGTGGGGCAAGGTTTCACAATGAGCTCACCAAATATTGGCTGATAGTGATCTACACCCATTCTCACACCTTAGCTCATGTGATTAGGTAGAGGATCATTAGGGGCTCCGTTGTCCCTCTCGGAGGCTTACTCCCACAGAGCTTAAATCTGGGACTCGGATGAGAGGTGAAACATTTTCAAGCAACTTAAAGAAGTCCAGATCCTTTTCTTTCCAAGCTCCTTAGACTACGATGACCTGGATGACTGAGAACCTTCACAGACATACTGTTTAAAGATAGTCTACCCTACCCTAAAAAGAGATATGTTAGATACCAAATGCACTCTGATGGCAGTGTGCTGGTATACTTTGAGTGTGTTTAATCTTCTTTTGTTTTATATAGTTTCTCATCCTCTTGTGGTCCCAGTTGGAACTTGGAAAGCTTGTTATACCCAACTAGCTCATGTCTGGTAGAGGATTCTAGCCTCTCAATATATCTCCATGTCTTTGTCCGATTTTTCATTTAATTATGTTTTTGGCTGGTAAAAGTCATAGGTCAGTTTAAGGTAGGTCAGTTTGACACTTGAACTTTTAACTTATGCTGTTGTAATAGATACATTATATGGTTTAGGATCGTGCAATTGAAAAATGTAAGGCCTTCCCAGAAAGGGACATTTGTCAGGGACATGTCTACAGAATATTCTGCTCTAAAATCTGTATGTACTTTTCAACATTAATGGTGCTTTTTCAGATATTCAGCCTGTGACTCCAAAAGTATATATGGCTTCTCCTTTGTATGAGAGAGCTTTAACCTACATCTGTGGACGTTTTTTCTGAAACTGTTCCTGAGCCCATTCAGTGATTTCTTTAACAGAATCATCCCAGTTTTCAATACAGCATTGCCTGAGGGCCTAAAGGTCATAAGCCTCTAACTGTGATCTTTGGTCCCTTGTGCACAGAGCTTTCTCAGATTACTAGAATCTTTAGTGAACTTCTACCCATCCTTACTTCTGAGAAGCTTTGCAACTTCTCTGAGGAGGAAACCACAAAAAATGAAACTAGTCAGTCCTTCTTCCTGACGGTATGTTTCTTGTCATGCATGCGAACGCAGCTAAGATCTTATAGCATCATCAATGAGCATGTTAATAGGAAAATTGTACTTAGTAGTCAGTATAATCTTTTAATGATATAAGTTTGCATATGGTAGAATGCTGCATGTAATCATTTGTGTGTAGAAGTATATAGTTGGTGGCATATTGAAAGAATGTCTCATCCTAGGGTGTTCACCCCCACATCCTAGGACCATGAGAGAGGTCGTACCTTGTCTTATTGTTTTACGGTAGAATTAACGTAGCTATGTCAGTTTTAGTCTAAGTGCCTTTTGTTTAGATGAACTGCTGGACTTCTTCACTGTGTTATCTAGGGTGAACCATCTAGGGTGAGGGGGAGACCAAGGACCCTGTTCCTGACCAAGGATGTACCTTTTGTGCTTTCATGTTATATGACCCTTTGATCAGCAGGACACCACACACACACACACACACACACACACACACACACACACACACACACACTGAAGTATAAATAAAGACAGTTTCTCAGCGCGAGTCTTTAGTTCTGCTTTTGTCAGCAAGAAGTTCTGTGTGTTTCTCTTCTCTGAGTCTTTACTGAAGAAGTGTTTTAGAGTATATTTCTTAACAGAGCATGATGGAGGGAACGTATCTGCTGTGGCTGCTCTGTAAGTTGTCTTTATTTTTATATCCAGACTCAGATTTGAATAAAGCCTTTTAAATTACACGAGATTTAAACTACATTACTACATTAGGAAATAAAGCTGCAGTTGGTTAGTTATTGGGCATATTCAGTGCTTCAGTAGGGGATTACAGAACGACTCTAAATGGTCATGTGACAATAAGGAACATAAGAAAGAAGATGCAAATAACACACTCTTAGAATATTTTTTATTGCTGGTAATATAATTTCTTTAGGTTTCACATAGGTCTTCTAATTTGATAAGTTACAAATCAAACACATATTCAGTGATGGTGATTTTTTTGAGGAGTGGCAAGTCATAAGATGTGGAAAGAAGAAGAATTCTAAGAGGTTTACACAATTACTAAGACACTTTCCATTATTCTTTTATTCAAAAAATATATATAATATTGAGAGATTTTGATTTGTGCTCAAAACCACACAGTGTTTTGTTTAGTTGTTTTTTTTATGTTAGATCATGTGCAAGGCCAGGAAAACACTAACAGAAATTAATTGCACACTTCAAGATGAAATGGAACAACAAAAATATCCAGTATACTGTCTCGTGTTCTCAGTTTGGCCAGTAAAAGAAAAACAGGTTGATATAAACTGTTTAAATGTGAAGAAGCCTTTCTGCCTACTTGTTTTTTGTAATTGCAAACATCCGGCCTGCTCTACGGAGGACGTTTCCTGCTTCTTGTCAGTCGCCTTAACCTCAACTAACAAAACGCACGCATGTTATTCACACCTGTTTGTTGCTCTTTCTTTCTGTGAAAATTCACCTGACTATGCTTCTTCCAATTTCATTGTACTACTGTACTATGTATGACTGTGCAATGACAATAAAGAGTTATCTTCTATCTTTCTTTGCAGTTCTGAACTCAGTGCTGACTTGTTCAACAAAGCAAGGTGAATAATTTTCTTGAATCACAGTTTCAAGTTTTCCTTTAAATATTTTATCCTTGGACTCTAATCGAGTAGCTTTGCAAAATTCATATCCCAAAATAGTTCTTATTTATCTTATACTGGGCTCAGGACTAGAAAGAAAGTTCAACATATCCAGAATATTGCTAGATGGTTTACTTAGCCTAATTACCAATGTTAAGGATAAGTAGTTACATGATGGTGAGCAACTTTATAAGTTAGCTCAGAATTTTTCATTTTGTTAGAGCTACAGGCCTCCAGGCAGGTTTGCTCTGTGTGTGTGTGTTTGGTGCTGCAGTAGTTTCCAAAATAGAGATTCAGGAGATGGCTGAAACTACAGAAAACATGGCTGGTGTTCTGAGAGGCTATTTAAAACTCAGAGAAGAGCTCACTTCTTGAGTGCTAACAGAAATTCATTGCACACTTCAAGATGAAATGGAACAACAAAAATATCCAGTTCTCGCGTTCCTTCTTCTTTGTGTCGCTGTCATTTGGGATCGTTACATCTATCACTACGGCCGTCTTCTTCTGCTTATCTACCACCATTAAAACTGTTGCTGGGCAAGGAGGGCTCCCACTGTCTTTGCTCCAGGAAGCACCTGGCACAGGCCTCCCTGGGAATCCTCACACTCACTATCTCCCTCTTCTCTATCTGAGTCTAAACTTTGCAAAATATGCAAAATATTATTAACGGTACAATGGAAAAATAAAAAACTTCCAAGAATATCAGATTACCCATGGAAATATTAAACAGTGTTAGTTGTTCACCTGCAAAAAGAGAAAGCTTTAACATTTTAGCTAAATGAATTTGCTCATTAATGAAAAACTGTTGTTAAGATAAGGTTGTCATTCTGTGTGAGAGATGTTTATCAAACTCATCCATTATCCAATGTTTCCAATTTAGTGATTGTTTTTGCAAAAAAACAAAAAAAAACAAAACAAAACATTTCGAGAAGTATTTTTTGGGATAAAGGTACAAACACATCACCAAACATCACATACATTCTTGCGAGAAGAAGTCACCAGAGTCGCAGTTTGGCTTTGGAATACGGTAAAAAAAATACATTTTTCCTGGCCAAAATATATTTAAAATATATGGTAAATATATTTTGTATTTGTGATGCTCCAAAAAATATATTTTTGAAATTGAAAATATATTTCTTTCAAACCAAAATACATTTCAAAACATATTTTTGGGTGAAGAAAATACATTTCCAACCTTATGTATATCAAAGTATCCTTTATTTAAAATGTATTTAGTGCAATAATGATGATAATGATAATAATACTAAAAGTAACATGTTTTATGCACATCTGCAAAAAACAGTTGGATTCAAACAAAACAGAGTCAAAGGTCTATCACGAATTAGGTTGTTTATTCATTTGCTTACAGTATTTTACATTACACAATATCTCACTATAATGTAGCGTTCATTGACTTTGAAATTATTTGTCAGTGATACAGTAAACAAGATACAACAACTGCTATGTACACTTTAGTTTTTGACAATATAGTACTGTTACGACCCCCTCTGCTAGGCGTCAGGGAGGGAGTAACATACACGAGCCCCCCAACACAAAACTGAGTAAAGCAAAAGGTTTTAATTACAAACTTTAAACAGAAAACCGACAGGGCTGTTCAACAGACCACTGGGCAGACAATTATTACATAAAGAAAGAACAGTCACGAGTAAAAGTTAAAGGGTAACTAAGGCAGGCTGGCCGCACACAAAATAAAAGCTAGGGTTTTAACTAAGGCAAGCCAGCTTCACAAAATCCTACTCACAGCCAGCTAGCAGCTCAAAACTCTAATAAGGCTAAGTTTAAAGCATGCACCAAGATTTGACAAAGTTCAGCAATATGAACAAGTTCAACAAAGATCGACGAGGGAGGCACGAAGGGCAAACTGCATGTTCAGTCCTAAGCAGCAGCCACTAAGTGAAGGACCTCCAGCCTTTTGTAGCCACAGGTGGGCACGATCAGCCACTGATTGCCTCTTGGAGCATCACGGGATCCCCGGGCAGCCAATCGTCCGTGTGGTCTGGCACACTTCATTCTGCATAAGAGAGGGTTGGCACGGGTCTCCCAGTAACCAATCACACACGAGTCCTGGAACACATTGATTTACCTAGAGGAAGGCGGGGCCACCTGAGGCCAGAGGCCGTAACACCCCTCCCCTTAAAACACCAACTATGTCGGGCAGAAGCGGACATTGCAGAGTGTGAACAACAACAAAGAACAAACACAGTAAAACATGTTTACAAGCGGGACAGACCATCAGCTAAAACATTTTCAGACCCCTTTTTATGGCGAATACTTAAGTTGTATTCCTGAGCCCAGAATACAGAGCCCAGCGCATAAGGCGCTGGTTATGATTAAACATACGAGCAAGGAACACAAGTGGGTTGTGGTCGGTGTACACAACAAGAGGCAACATGCTGGACCCCAGATACACGTGAAAGTGCTGAAGAGCCAACAACAAAGCCAGGGTCTCCTTTTCAATGGTGGAGTAGTTTAACTGATGTGTATATATATATATATATATATATATATATATATATATAGATAGATAGATATACACATATATAGGTCCGTCATCCGTGTGTGTGTGTATGTATATATATATATAAAAAAAAAAAACACCCAGCACGCTCGGGTCCTCTACCAGAGGCCTGGGAGCTTGAGGGTCCTGCACAGTACCTTAGCTGTTCCCAGGACTGCGCTCTTCTGGACAGAGATCTCCGATGTTGTTCCCGGGATCTGCTGGAGCCACTCGCCTAGCTTGGGAGTCACCGCACCTAGTGCTCCGATTACCACGGGGACCACCGTTACCTTCACCCTCCACATCCTCTCGAGCTCTTCTCTGAGCCCTTGGTATTTCTCCAGCTTCTCGTGTTCCTTCTTCCTGATATTGCTGTCATTCGGAACCGCGACATCGATCACTACGGCCGTCTTCTTCTGTTTGTCTACCACCACTATGTCCGGTTGGTTAGCCACCACCATTTTGTCCGTCTGTATCTGGAAGTCCCACAGGATCTTAGCTCGGTCATTCTCCACCACCCTTGGGGGCATCTCCCATTTTGACCTTGGGACTTCCAGGTTATACTCGGCACAGATGTTCCTGTACACTATGCCGGCCACTTGGTTATGGCGTTCCATGTATGCCTTGCCTGCTAGCATCTTGCACCCTGCTGTTATGTGCTGGATTGTCTCTGGGGCATCTTTACACAGCCTGCACCTGGGGTCTTGCCTGGTGTGATAGACCCCAGCCTCTATGGAGCTTGTACTCAGAGCTTGTGCTGCCGTGATTAGTGCCTCTGTGCTGTCTTTCAGTCCAGCTTTGTCCAGGATTTCTGGATATCAGCCACCTCCTCTATCTGCCGGTGGTACATACCGTGCAGGGGCCTGTCCTTCCATGATGGTTCCTCGTCTCCCTCCTCTTTCTTGGGTTTCTGCTGCCTGAGGTATTCACTGAGCACTCGGTCAGTTGGGGCCATCTTCCCAATGTATTCTTGGATGTTCGTTGTCTCATCCTGGACTGTGGTGCTGACACTCACCAGTCCCCGGCCCCCTTCCTTCCTCTTGTGGTGCTGTTCTCTTATTATTATTGTTCCCTTGCCACTGAGAGCACACCTTTGCTGGTTCTGTAGAGAACAGCTGGTTTATTCTCCTGCCTTCTATCTCTCTGGTGTACCTCCTCAAGCAGCTGGCCAAGGCCTCAGGTATGGACAGCTTGCTGTATTTCTTACGCACCTTCTTTGTCGCACCTTTCTGCAACTCAGTTAGTTGGCTAACCTCCCTCCGTGTTACTTTGATCTTGCCATCTAGCCTCCTTCTCCATGGAGGGTACTGCCCCTGTGGCTGTTCAACTTATTTCCAAAGGCGTGTAGTCTAACCACTACGCTATCCAGCTGCTATACATACATACATATATATATATATATATATATATATATATATATATATATATATATATATATATATATAAACACACACACACACACACACACACACACACATATATGTATATGTGTGTGTGTTTCTTTTAGAATGTTTAAGTATGTAATGAGAATAAAATTATAAAATGAATATTCCTTGCTTGATTGATATGCTATATGTATGTTTTAAACATCAAATAAAGATTTCTTTCAGCTGTTACATGTGAATGTGTTTTCTTAGAAATATATGAAGGGTTAAATTTATATATTTTTGAATGATTTTAAATAAGTTTAAATTGTATTTTGAAATATACTTTATAAATATATTTCAAAATATAAAAAAACAGCCAAAAAATATATGTGCTAAAATGCATTTCAAAATATATAAATATATTTTAAAATGTATTTTAGCACATATATTTTTTGGTAATTGTTAAGTTAATTCTTAACAACATAAAAGCAGTTAGCCAAGGATATAAGTCTTTGGCAGTTATTGATGTCTCTGGTATTGGCAGCTTGTTTTAGTTCTTAGGCACCCCTTTCTTCATCACAGCTTTCTGTAGTCCCCATAGTTGGCTAACTTCCCTCCGTGCTGCCTTGACCTTAGGCTGTAGTCACTTTGTAGCTCAGTTCATCTTGTAGCCAAACATCTCAAAGATCACTGTTGCAGTGGTATAGATGAGTTGGTTGGTTTCAGTGATGGTCACAGTAGAGACTGATAATGCTGCATTTGCATGTTCTAGTAGACACGTTGTTTTTGTTGTTATTATTATTATTATTATTATTATTATTACTATTATTATTATTATTATTATTATTATTATTATTATTGTTGTTATTTTTATTATTATTATTATTATTTTATTTTTATTAGTGATCCAGCACAGTCCTACAGCTTACAGTGTGTACTCTAAATAGATAAAAGTAATCCTATGGAACAGCCCAAAACTGGTAATTCAAAACATTCAAAAAATGATGCATTTGGGAATATTAGGGATAGTCAGAAATCTAATTGCCAGTGCTAATGTATTGGACTGAATTAAATATGAAATGCTTACTTTTAAAAAAGTGGCTGTAGAGTGTGTTTCATGTGAACCATTTTTTTCTTAATAATTTGCATAATCCGCTCTCCCTCACAGCTCGTCTGACTGTGAGTCCCAGCAGCTCTCAGCTGTTTAAAGATGAGTTTGTGTCTCTGAGCTGTGAGGAGGACGACAGCTCTGCTGGATGGACTCTGAGGAGAAACACAAGCAGACAGCAGAACACTCAGTGTGGAGATGGGTGGGGGAAACTAGCTGGTTCTTCCTGTAACATCAGTTACATTGACCCACTTGAAAGTGGAGTTTACTGGTGTGAGTCCAGAGAGGGTCCCATCAGTAACATGGTTAACCTGACAGTCACTGGTAAGCTGAGTGTGTGGAGTTAGTGTTGATGAAGCTGTGTGTAAATGGATGAAATGCTGTAGTTTGTCTCTGTGTTGAGGTGGATCAGTGATCCTGCAGAGTCCTGTCCTCCCTGTGATGGAGGGAGATGACGTCACTCTGCTCTGTAAAACAAAGACCACTCCCTCCAACCTCCCAGCTGCTTTCTTCAAAGATGGAGTCTTCATCGGGAAAGAGCTTACAGGTCACATGACCATCCAGCATGTTTCCAGGTCTGATGAAGGCCTCTACAACTGTGACATCAGCGGTCATGGAGAGTCTCCATCCAGCTGGATCACTGTCACAGGTGAGGAGCTTCACTCTGATTTCACCTCTTATTTCATCCACACATTAACCTAAACAGGTGGGATTCTCTCTGCAGAAAAACCTCAAATTACATCTGGAGCTCCGCCCCCCGCAATATCCCTCCTGCATTTTGAGTTTACTCTGATGGGCTACCTGGTGTTTGTTGTTCTGTCCATAGTACATCTCCACTCTCCTCAAGGTGAATCTCTAACATCACACAGCCATGGGCAACACACAGACCTGTCAATCAGTTATTAACAACCTGATGATTATAGAATAGAATAGAATAGAATAGAATTCAATTTTATTGTCATTGCACATGCACAGGTACAGGGCAACGAAATGCAGTTTGCATCCATCCAGAAGTTCTTAGTGATATAGATATATTACAATATATATTAGCAATAATATAGATATGTAAGTATATTACAGAAATGGGTCTATTATGTTATAATGTACAAGGTATGAAGTATGTTGTGAATATTCTATAACTATAAGTATGTACAGGCTGTAGTGAGTACAAGCTATGTACAGGCTATGAACAGGATATAAATATGAAAAACTATACAGAATATGAAATAAATAACTTTACAGAAATCTGAGATATACAGTTATACAGAAATGGGAACTATGCAAGTTGTAAACGAGATTATGAGCTGTCTCTAACTGAAACCATGATAAAGTTAAATCCTTTCTATTCCAACTTTAGGTAACTGAGCTGCCTGCCCCCAGATGATAACCAGATCCACCAATGGTGAGCAGGATTTGGGCAAGGAGGTTGATGATGTCACCTTATGGCTCGTGCTAATCTATTTCTGTGTTTTTATCAACTGTTTCCACTTTGCTTTTGTTCTCTGATCCAGTTCATAAACTTTTGACTGCAACTCTGTTCCATATTTATTTACGTTTGGCTCTTCTGATTAGATTGTATATGGGTGTTAATGCACCCATCGTTGCTGTTCATTGTTAGGATAAAGGATTTTGAAAAAGTCTTTGTAAGTCATGAATTGTAAATTTTTATCCAAATTCTGGGTTCTTTGCAATGGGGTTGGGTTTCAATTATCAATTTTCCAATTAAAATCGATTCTAGCTTGAATAACTTGATTCATTAAAATCCTGAATCATTTTTAAATATAAATGTATTTTGCCAGGATCTCAGGTTAAAGCTGTCATTCCAAAACCACCAAACAGCAAAAACAGTAAATCAGATAAGTGGATTTCACACAAAGACGTAAACACAAAGCTGTTTTTTTCCGTCTCGTCTTCATGTTTTTCTGTGTTTTATCCTCAGTTACTTTGACACAAAGACATCTGCTGTGATGCTCACACCTCTGATAAAGTGTCAGCTTTTATTTTATAGATATAAAAATATGGATACAGTGGGGCAAAAAAGTATTTAGTCAGCCACCGATTGTGCAAGTTCCCCCACTTAAAATGATGACAGAGGTCAGTAATTTGCACCAGAGGTACACTTCAACTGTGAGAGACAGAATGTGAAAAAAAAAATCCATGAATTCACATGGTAGGAGCAATCATCAGAAAATGGAAGACTAATGGAAGCTTTTTTTTTAATTTTTACTTCCAATAGTTGCAATCCACTAGTACCATCTGTGGCAACGTTTCACAGTCTACGACGGGATTAACTCGTGACACACAGGCACCTGGCTCTGTCATCATATTTTAACACTTCATGCACAATAATGTTCTTCTGTTCTTGCTTCTTGCAAAGAAACTGTTACCTAAATAAAATGTCCCGGTGTATTCATTTTCAGCTTGATGAAATGTCCAATTATGAAAATTAAACTTTAAAAATCACCACTACTTTTGTTCAGGACGATTTTAAATTAAATAGATTCAATAACAAGAAATTATGTATTCATGAAAAGTTTATACACTAATGTTTGGCATTCAGCACAATGTCTGTTTTTGCTTATTAAATCAATTTGAAAATCATCTGAAATAATTGAGTAGTGCCTTTTAATATTTTATTGGTGTAATTTCAGTCATGTGAGACAATCATAAAGTGTGTGTCAGGAACATTTGGGGCAAATACACATAATTAATCAGCACACTTGGAGTGGATTGGTAGTTACATACTGGCTCAGATAATGTAAACATTTTGGATTTAGTGAGGAGACAGCAGTGAAGCAGTGATTACAGAACAATTAGAGACATCGTGAATGAGTATTCATTCCTGTGTTAGCAGCTGTTATAATTTTCTAACATTTATAGGAAACTACATGCATGTCTGTGGTAAAGATCCCACCCAACCAGGCTGAGCAGGGATTGGATAATGACAATGAAGATGTCACTATAGAGCATCACTTCTGAAGCAGAGCTCATGTTCAGCTTCATATTGATAAAACCTTATTCCTGCTGTGAGGAGGATATACACCATGTGCTGTTTATGCATCACTGTAATTCTGTGCAATAAGTAATGTACAAGGCAGTTAGTTTACTTCTAAACCAAACCTGCAGTTGTTTTCAGATCATATTGGAAAAGACAACACATTTTCTTAGCAACTATTGTACCCTTTGACTGCAGATTTATTTATTTAAGACATTCTTTGTTTGCTGTCTCAGTGTCTCACTCATGTCTGAATAATGAGCTTCAGATTAAAAGATTTTGAAGGGAGCCTGTTAGCAGGGCCACATAACGACTCCTTTTTAAACTTGAATGCTGTGCCATGCACATGAAAGATAACACGTACAATATAAAACTGATTTCATTAAAGAACCACTTAAAGAAAATGTTCTTTATTGGTGGTTACAGGTTGGTAGAGAGAATTTGTAGAACAGTGTTGAAGCTACAAAGTATTAAAAGATGCATTAACACACTGTTTGACTCTAAAACTGAGGTTTAGTGATAACTCAAAACAATGTACAATGACACCATAATTTACTATCCAATCAAATTTGTGTCTAGTTTATACTTTACCGGTTAGTCAGACAGTCTGTTAGGATGAAATCCCATGAACTGAGCAAGGGCTGCTGGGTAATGAAGTCCCAATAACATAATCTGGACTTTTTATGCAACAAATCTGAGTGAGGCTTTTGTCTCGAATTCCAACTTCATACCAAACCAAATGTATAGAGAAAGTATACACAGCGTATCGTCAGTAGAGGATGGAGATCAACCAGGATGGCTGTGAAACATCTGCTGACATCTTGTTGAATTTAATGGTGGAAATCCACAAAAAGCAGCAGGTCATGTGATCACATCATGTACATTAAAAAAACATAGTGAAGCTCACATTAGAAATTATTATTGTTGTGATTTGTTTCCCTGTGCTGAACCACTAAAGAGATTTTAGGGTTCCACATCTGCTGAATCCCAAATTTAAAACTTGAGTGTTCTAATTTTACTGTTTAGGTTTGGAGGTGAAGTCACCCTCTGCCCTCTGTAAGCAACAGTAAATACTTATTTTCTTTTACTGCATGTCTCCTACATAACAAACTAGCCCCATTTTTTTTTAAATTATAGTTCAAATTGTAATAGTATTTGTATTCTGTCGTAGTAATATTATTATATTATTATAGCACAGGTTCAGTTCTCTTTGTGCAAGAGAATCGTCCTTGAAGGAGCCATTTTTACTTTCTTACTTTGACTACATTACAGAGTCTGTACTTTTTCACTTTGACTCAAGTAATAAACTTACTTTGCTAAACTGAACATCTCTTCTCGGCACAGTAGTAATACACAGTACTATTTTCTATTAACACTGCTACATTTGTATAGTGCTTCTTTGCTACACTACCTACATTCACATATTGTACAGGTGTGTAGTTTAAGCTGCTTAAACAGCAATGCATTGTTTGTGAGACATGTGTGCCACCCCAACATGATCACAGCTCCATCCTGGCCATCCTGTGGAAAATGTTCTTTTATTTTCATTGCAGTTTAGCTTCCCTTTTAGCTCAAGTTATTCTAATATTTTGCATACATATTGGATTCAAAAGTTTAGAAAAAAGATACAACCACACACATTTTGAGGGCAGATCTCATCACCCATGTTTGGTTGACAAATCTGGCCAAACTGAAAGTGAAAATATTTTTATGATTTGTAAGGTCAAATAATGGTTTCAGTGGGTTTTATTTTTATTTTCTAAAGTCAAGTGTTTGTTTTTAAAGATAAAAGAGAAGACAAAAGTGTAAATGAAGATGATAATAGGCTAAATTTGTGATTGTGTGCCTCTAAAAATTTGGTTAGTCTGTGAAAAAAAGCATTGGAAAAATAATAAAGTTGTTTTCTACTACAAATGTTGCTGAAGCTTCGACCTCTTCTGAGCGATAACTCAGATATTTCTCGGCAGCTTTTGAGGTTGAAATTTTTTTATTCATTAATTCTTTTATGTCACGTGTCCCCAAGAATCATTTAAGACAGAGAACAAATTAACAGATCAATATCATAAAACACTCACTCATTTAAAATAAAATTTACTATTAGATGACAAATATTTAAGGCCTTAGTGGATAATAATCAGAAGCTGAGTCGTGTTAAGCCAGTTTTGAAGTTTGCTCTTAGGTTGAGGTCTGGTGAGGGGCTGGGGTTGATGTAGTACCTGTACTGGCCACCAGGCGGCGCAGACATTAAAGTGGACACAGCCTGTTTACAGAAGTCACAGGTGAGCAGGTAAGAGGAAGGACAGGTAGAAGGAAGTGAGTTTTTCCACTGTCTCAGCAGTTGGTCACGTCATGTTTTCTACTCTCTGTTTTTACAAACATGACTTTTGCCCCAAGACTTTTGTAGATGTTTTAAATCTAAATGAAAGTGTTTAAATTTGAAGCACAAGGACCAGTTAGACTCAAATATACCTGAGAAATATTAAATGTTTGTCTTATATTAATGAAATCACAAAGCTGCAGGTTTGTGCCTCCTGATGAAATATATTTCTAGAGAAGAAAAATCAAACAGTAAATCAAACAGGACTTCAAATATTATGACACAGCAGTCTGGAAAATTCCTGTCCCACCTTATCAGCACCTTTTGTCTGAATGAATTTACTGTTTTTAGTTTTCTTTTTAAACATTCACAGAGGAATGAACTGAAAATGTAGCTTAGTGATGGTATACTGTGGGTGTATGTCGAGGTTGTATTGAATCAGACTTCATGTTTGAATGCAACGACCTGTTAAACCTGCTGCCTGGGCTCTTTTCATTTAAGCACCTCCCACAAACACAGCCACTGTTCTCAGTACTGCTGAAGCTGCCGGGCTCTAAAAAAGTCCCGCCCTCTGTGTAGAAGGAAGTCATCACAACATTTGGTTATTCAGACTTTATTCTGACTGAAACAAGGCTGCAGGCTCCAAACTCTGTTTCACAGGGACAGGCTCAGACAGTTTCACTTTAACTCAGTCACAGTGTTTTCAGGTTTCTGTGTTTGTACATGCAGTGGGTTCATTCACACGCTCACACATCAGTGTTTTATTTTCTTTGGACTGATTCCAGATCAGATTAAATCTGCATTGACTGGCTCAACCGGTCAGAGGTTGAACCAAGATATACTTTTTTTAAAATCAAATATTAAAACATTTTAGGCCTATATTTAAAAAAAAAAAGCCATGATGAAAATTTGGAAAAAAAATTAAGCCCATTTTTCAAACCCATCCGATGGTTCTCAGGCTGGACATTTGGCTCTCCTACCATAGAGTGTAGCCTAACCTATCTAGCATGTGTGTGTGTGTGTGTGTGTGTGTGTGTGTGTGTGTGTGTGCATAATAAGAGAATATAACATCCACACCAGTACAGTAGCTGAGTGATACATGTTTATGTGTTACAAACTTTCTTAAAAATCACTACATAATCTGTAACAATTCAAATACATTATTATTTTTTTTTATAAAATCTAAAATATATATAAAATAAAATATTTTATAAACAACAGATAATGATTTAAACTGACAATTATTTTTAAAATTAAGCAGTTTGTTGGTATGGTGAGCAGGAACATCAGAGATCAGATAATTATGCAAAACAATGCAAAGTTTCATTTTGTCTTGTTTCCTGTGTCTCTCCTCTGTCAGTCTGAATGCTGAACTTACTGATAATAACCTGGAACAGCAGCAGGACTCACAGCTCAGTTATGAACCCACTGAACACATTTCAAATCATTGGATTATTTGGAAGAGGTCGCCCTCTATGATTTCTGTAGAACAAAAACAACAAGAAGCATGGCAGAAACTGACAGACCAACTTTAAGTCCACTGTTCTGACCTCCGTCATTCTTCTCATACTCCTTCCCTCCACTTTGTCCTCCTGTCTGACCTGCAGGTGAGAAACAGGTGTGAGGTGTCAGCTGTCAGGTAGGTGATGAGTGAAGAACAGAACAGAATCCATTTCCTCTTCAAACTGCTGTCAGACATTATCTGCTGCACTCTGATGTCACTTTCTGGATGCAGTTCTGTTCTTTGCTGAGACTGAGGTTGATGAAGCAGTTCCTTCTCAAGTGTCAAAGTGACATCAGGGATCCTTGTGGCATGTTGGTGACAGCTGTCTGTTTTCATATCATTTTTGTCTCCATCTTCATCAGCAGGAGATTCACAATTCAGCCACAGAACGTTCTCAAACATTTGTCTCTGTGGTTCAGTGCAAGGACCATGTGAGTCCTAACGTTGTTCTTTATATCTTATGTTGATCAAAACACCAACACCTGCAACAACAACAAAAACTGACATTGCTACTATCTGAGTCCACTGTTGGACCAACATCAGTCACTCTGAATGTTGAACTGGCTTTTCATGAATCTGAAACAAGCAGCAGGACTCACAGTTCAGTTTGGAAGCCACTGATGGAATTTCAAAGCCCCTGATCGTCAGCGGGCTGGTAATCTTGATTTTGTCTACGTCTGCATGTTCTGTAGATAAAAACAGCACCAACAACAACAACAAGCACAGCAGGAACTGACAGACCAACTATCAGTCCAACAGAACCACTCTCCTTTACTCCAGTCTCCTCCCCTCCATCTTCACTTTGTCCTCCTGTCTGAGCTGCAGGTGAGAAACAGGTGTGAGATGTCAGCTGTCAGGTAGGTGATGAGTGAAGAACAGAACAGAATCCATTTCCTCTTCAAACTGCTGTCAGACATTATCTACTGCACTCTGATCACATCACTCAGACCAGCTGCTTTCTACAAAGTCTCATCAACAACATCTTTAGAAACAAACATCAACAACCAGGAAACAGCTTCACCTCTGATCACACACTCACTCACCTCGTTCTTCTACTGTCAAATTGATGCTCACTGTCTTATTGACGTCTGTATTGCCAACATAACATTTATATGTTCCAGTATCATTCATGGTGACATTTCTGAGAATCACAGAAACATCTCCATCCTTCATTTGTGGATCTTTGAGCATTACTCGACCTTTATAAGATCGATCCTGCAATTCTTCATGACAGCGATTCTGTTTGTAGTAGAAGACATAAGTGTTTGGCTGGATATTATCTCTGCTCCATCTTATAATTCTGATGGTAGCATTTTTGGGGCCATGGCATCCAAGAATGGCGTCTTTTCCACATTTTACTTTCAAGTCATGTTGTCCTAAAAAGTTGTTTTGTGTTTTTTTTTAAAGAGAAAAGAACAAAGAAATAGTTACTAATACAATAATTAGAATTTTCTATTAATATGATTCTGTTTGTCAAAATTTTGATAATATTAAATAATGGTGAATATGTCACAGATTGTCTTTTCTTTTATCTGTCAAATGATCAGCTTTTAAGCTTCAGAGAGGTTACATTTGGGCAGAGTGAGAGTGTAAGAGAAATGTTTCACCATTAAAAAGGGGCACTGTACTAGTGTATACAGTGTATACTATATAGTATATTGTGTGCTATATACTCAAAGACTACCAACTTAAGTAATAGATGGTGAGACAGCTCTTTACCACTCTGTTATGTATTGTCACAAAGCATGTGCTTCTTTAAAAAATCAAACACACAAACAAAAAAAAAAAACCCACATTATCTGATAATCAGGAAGCTAAGTCATTCACAGAAATCTTGCAAATGTTCCCAGAGCGTGCACTTGGGCAACATATACACTGAATTTTATTTACAATTGAACATGTCCCAGCAACTTTTGCTTACCTCATTGTCTTTTTTTGAGAAAAAAAAACGGCCAGTCTTTTTAGATTTAATAATATTTGGCTTATTTTAAGTAGAGCTGTTTTTGAAAGAAAAGGTTAGACATAGTTCCCTAGGATGAGTTTACTTTTCTTGTGCAAAACGTACTTGCTTGTTGTGTGAATGCCTCACAGGCATTCACACAACACTCTTTATTCTTTATACTTTATTCTAGTTGCTCCATTTTTCTTCGCCGTGGAACGACTTCCGCAGTTTTTATCTGATTTTCGCCGTTCAAACCTTAAAAAATTCTGCTATTTCTGCTAATGCTGGCTATGACTTTTGATGCTCATAACTTCTATATTTTTTTGAGATATTGATTTTTTTTGCATTTTGTTTGCCAATTGAAATGAATGGAACACATTATCAGTGTGGTCACTGATTTTTCTTGCTGGGTTGAGCTATGTTTTAGCTCAGTGAGATGAGCAGCCGTTCTCAGAGCAGGGTTCAAACCCCGCTTATGGCAGCAATTTTTTCAGCTAACACTTAAACTTTTTTTTAAACTCTTTTCAACACAAATATCAGCTTCTTTACCCCTTTTCAGCAGAATTTTCTGTTTTTTCACCTCTGTTCATGAGAAATTTCAGTTTCTGCACCTCTTTTCAGCACAATTTTCAGTTTTTTCATCTCTTTTCAGTAGAAAATTCAAAAAGGTTTCTACTTTTCAGCAGAATTTTCAGCTTTTCCACCTCTTTTCAATTACCTAACAACCAGTTTGGCTCAGTGAGCTGAGTAGCTCCCTTGAGAGCAGAAAGCCTGGGTTCAAGCCCAGCTTATGGCAACATTTCCTTTCAGCAGACAGTTAAAGTTTTTCACCTCTTTTCAGTACAAATTTTAGCTTCTTCACCGCTTTTCAACAGAATTTTCAGTTTTTTCACCTCTTTTCAGCAAAATATTTTGCTTCTTCACCTGTTTTCAGCAGAATTTTTAGTTTCTTCACCTCCTTTCAGCACATAGTTTTACTTCTTCAGCTGTTTTCAGCAGATTCCACTACAAGGCATTCACAGAGCATTTTCGCAGGAAATGCAACTTTTTCTAGTTAAGAATAGGTTTTCTTTTTAGATAAAAAATAAAATAAAATTAGAAAAAATGTCCATAAAAAGTTTTTTTTTGTACTTTCTTGAAAATCATTTTTAATCTACTGTCAAACTATGAGTCACATCTCTCTCTCTCTCTCTCTCCAAACTTGAACCTCTGAAAATGAAACTTTAGAGGGACTCATACTACAGTATATTGATATGCCTGTAAGCAGGTGAAATAAGTACACAATTAAGCCTACAGCAGCAGTTTGGAAAAGCCTTTTATTACTGTTGATGAAAAGATAACAGGTTTTTCCACTACGCTAACTACGCAGCTGAAGTAAACTGTACCCGAATTCAAGTAACTGTTTTACTTCTCTTTTCCCTCTTTTCAGTTAATGGTATTTAACACACAGAGAGTTTACTTTACCTTTACCTTCAGAATCAAGTTCTTTCCATAAACAAATGAGGAGAAAAAAGAATAAAGCTGATTTCCAAACAGACATCCTTCCACCCCTTCTGTCTACAGGGTTCATGAACAGTAACTTCCTAGTCATTAATTCTCCACGCCTCCTGTTGTTATGTCATTTTCAGGAAATGAAGCACAGGAACACTTTAACCCTTTACAGCCGATCGGAGCGGGCACGCTCTGTTTTGCGTAACTATTTTTAAATCCCGGTAGCACTGCAACCACGTAAACTAGCGCAATTTTTTTTTGCATATGAAACCGGAGGAGTTGTACTTACATCTTATGCCATCAGCTTGTCCTAGGTCACGGTTTCCTTCCACATAAAGCTTTGCAAAAACTGCATAAAAAGCACTTGCAGGAACAAAAACATAATATTCCAGAAACACGCTTTGCCGACCCGATCAGCTGTTCATAACACTTCCTACGTTGGAATAGACGTCAGCGCGAACTTTTGCATTTCCGCCATTACCTGCCCGAAACCGGAAGTGACGTCATTTTCGCGGAAATGTAGTCTTTTTTACTATCAGGGCCTCAGGGCCTATACTCGTCTTTTTAAAAGTTATCTTTGACTCCATGACTTTCTGTGTCGTTTCTGGGATGCTTAGGACTCATGTTGCACTGCTGGAAATAGTTTATTTTGATGCATATGCTGCTTTTTTGCAAATTTGCAGTATAATATTTATTTTCGTTTTTCCTGCAGTGTATAAAAATTGGTGTATTTCAAAAATAAAACTATGAAAACACTCAAAATAAATTTCCTGTGGTGGGAAACTATTTTGTGCAACTTTTTTGTATTTACAGTTTTGAGGGATAAGCCTCTTAAATTTCTCTAACTACAAATATATGTTAAAAAAGCAAAAACGATTTTCAATTTTTGTGTAGTTTATTGCACTTTTTTGCAATTTATGTAATTACTATGCACTTAATGAATACATATTATTAAAATCTGGGCTATAATGGTTGTATTGATGTATAGCAACTTGAAATGCTCCCAAAAATGGCTCCACAGCAGGTAAAAATATAATATAAGCTCTGGTGGACTTGGTACTATGGTAGGTCTTAAAGGGTTAAACAACATGTACTGAAGTACTACAATGTTTTTATGTGTTAAAACATCCTCGTATCCGTACAACATTAAAAAGTTTTTGCATCTCTGTGTGTGGAGTGAAGCTGTGGAACAGACTAAGTAAAGATATGAAGCAATGTCCAAGCATGGCACAGTTTAAAAAGCGGTTTAAGGATATGGTTTTTACAGGGTACAGGGAAAAGGTAGAGATTTGATAGGGTGTTCTTGTCTAATATTTTCATGTGTGTGCGCATGCACGGGTATGTTGGTATGGGTATATATATATATGTATATATATATATATATATATATATATATATATATATATATATATATATTTGTAGGTTGTGTATCCTTGAGGTGTTAATGGGGTTATTGAAAATGTGCATATGTGTGTATATATGTATGTATGGATAGATAGAAACATATATGTGTATATATTAAAAAAAAAAAATTACACATAACATATAATGTAATTGCAAGGAGGTATTTCTGTAGTCTATTGATACTAGATAGTGGAAAAGGTGTCATGGTCCTGCGACCATGACTCAGTGACTTTATGTTTATGTTCTTTATTGTTATTACTTTCATTATTATTCATGGCTGTTTTGGGATGGTTTGTGTTTGGGATTTTAGACACTGGGTTCTGGGTTTGTGCTCCCTCTGTTGGTCCCTGGTGTTAGTGTTCCCCTGTCTCGTCAGGTTAATCAGGTCCAGCTGTTTCCCCCACCTGTGTGTGATTTCCCAGTGTCTCTTTGTGTACTTATAGTGTGTGATTTCCTCTGCTCCTCGTCGCGTCGTCTGTGTTCCTACCTGTGTTCATCCTCTGTGTTACCCTGCGTACTCTGCATCTACCCTGTGAAATCCTCTGCGTGCTCTCCCTGCTGTTCTCCCTTCGTGTTCAGGTTTGCCACTCCTCTGTGTAGTTTATCCCAGTTTAGTTTCGTCCTTAGTTTTGTTTGCCATCTCCACTTTGTGTTTGTTATTAACAATAAATCACCCTCACATCTGAATAAGTGCTGCATTTTGGGTCCTCCTTCCACTCTCCACACGGCCGCTGCCCCGGACCGTGACAAAAGGGGTGGGATTAAATAAGCTTATGCTTCTTCCTGCTCCTTTTTGAACATGGACGTTATTTGGAGTTGTGGTTGCTCGTTTTCCTTTTGTTTGCTTTGTTCATTTGTCTCTTTTAATTCTATTTTTTTTTATACTTTTTCAACATGTTCAAAATAAAGATTCAATCAATCAATCAATCAATGTGTTGCAAGATGGACATCTGCATTTGTTATCTCGTCTGTTATTTCAAATTCAGATCATTTTTTATTTTAATTTTGTTTCACACATGGTAGAGCAGTAATTCATTTCCTATACACAACCTTCCTTTCAATTAAAGTAACACTGTTTCCATGCATGAAAAGGAGCAGGAAGAGGAATAAATTCTTATTGATACATGCCCCCTATCTGTGATAGTACAAGTAGGCACTTACAACCAAAAATACACTCTGACACTATTCTGCACACAGCAAAACAAAACAAAACAAACATAACAATATACTCAACTCAATATCAAACTAAAAGGATAATTCTTTCTAAAATTAAATTCTGTTATTTTCAGCTTCTTCATATTGGTTTATCATTTTATTCTTATAGAAGATTTTAAATTGAGAAACATTTGTACAACCCTTAAACTGGAATTCTCTCCATGATCATCATGGAGAGAATTCCAGTTTCTTATGCCTATGACTGTTGGACACATTTGCCTTTGTGTGGTTCGAGCAAACCGATGCTTAAAATAAAACTTCCTTCGGCCGTCCCCATTTTCTGAACACAATACAAATAAACTTTGTAGTTTCAGAGGTAATGTTTTTTTTTTTTGCCCTAAACAAAATAATTCATGTCTGTAATTTCACTATATTTTCTAGTTTTAATAATTTTGATTTTTATAAACAAACTATTAGTGTGTTCTCTATATTTAACATTATGCATAATTCGAAGCGCTCTCTTCTGTAATAATTATAATGGTTTCATATTTGTCACATATGTATTCCCCCATACTTCAACACAATGAGTCAGATAGGGTAGAAATAATGAAAAATATAATATTCACATTGCCTTGTAATCTAATATATATCTAACATTACTCAGGATATAAATACTTTAAGCCAACTTTTTTTTAACATGTTCAATATGAGATTTTCATGTTAACTTGTCATCCACTATTACACCCAGGAAATGGAATTCTGTAACTCCTTCAATTATAGGGGTGCAACGATACACAAAATTCACGGTTTGGTTCGGTTCGATACTTTGGTGTCACGGTTCGATATCTTTTCGATACAAAAAAATGTTCATGCCTTTTCAATTTGTCATTTATTAAAATTATAAATATATATTTTAACTCAAAAGTACAGTTTTTAAATTTAATGTTGCTGAAACAACAAAATAAAAAAATTAATCTATCTGATCGAGAAATCACTCATCTTTGGAAAAGAGAGTTTATTACAGAGAAATGGCTCTTTCCAAAATAAAAGCTATACTATACGCTTCTTCTGGGCTATATTCTCAGCAGCATATTAAACATATCAGGTCCCCATAAGGAGAATCATGTGCTAACGGCTGTCTAAATGACTCGGGTAAAGTTTGTAGCATGCGTGCTTGTTGTTTTTGTCTGCTTCCACTTGTCTTTGCACTAGGATGATGTCGGCGTAAATGTGCAGTCATATTCATTGTGTTCCCACTAGTGCTGTCAGCATTAAACTGAAACAGGGCCGTGCAGAGAGGTTTAAAGGGGCGGGTGCTCAAAGTTAAAAAGGGGCACATTGAACCAGGCTGAATAACAACAACACACATTCATCAAGAATCTAATATGGGAAGGGCAGGGCTGTGTTGATCTGAGACTGTAGACATTAAAAAGTCCATAGGAGAGATGGTAGCTGATTAAACAAGTGTCATGAGATAATAACAAAATGCAAAGATTGGTGACAGCGCTTGGAACCATAAGGCAACAAAAAACTGTGAGAAATAATTTAGGCTCTGCCTGTGGTTCACTCTTTGCTTCTCTTCTTCCTTCCATCCCATCATTTCATATGTCACTCTCCACTTGCTGTCTATCTGAGAACAAGGCACAACTTGCTATTGCAATAAACTATAATCTAATTATCCACACCTAACAACTCTTGCACTTAATCTATAATAAAATGATGAGAGAAAAATGTTATAGCACTGCCTTTAGTAGCCTCACACAGCTCTACTGTTTCCTCCTCATGTCCTTACCAGCCATGTCTGCACAATGTTATATCATGAGTAATATTTTTTTTAAAATCCATCTAAATAAAACACACACATGCACGCACACACAGTGACATTTTAGACCTTCTTCAGAATACTGTATATACTATGGACATCATGGTGCTGATCCAGAATCCTTACATTATTATTTATTACTAGAGCTACAATAATAAAGCAATGAGGAGGGGGAAGTAATAAATATGAAATAATGTATTTATGATGATTCCATTTGTTTCACTATCCACTCTGTGCAGGGCAAAGCTTATTACATTTTTAAACTATAGAGATACAATCATTTTACTGCTGTAAAATCCAAATTTTGTCTTATTTAAAATATAAATCTAATATAATCTGCTTCTTAATGTATGTTCTTTAAAATACAGCGTGTGTTTTTTAATATATTATAATTATAATTATTATTATGTGGACATGCATATTAGATCGTTTTTTAGTGAAATATAATCCCTCCAGAAAGGCAGGAAAAGCCCGGAAACTTACTTTAAAACTAAATATGTTCCCTAAAACGGTGACAGAGCTGCAGACCCATGACAGCCTTACACAGGTAGCCAGCAGCTATGACCAGCACTACATGTGCAGTTAATAAAAGGACAGGTAATGTTTGTCGCGCTGTTGCACACACAGCACGCTCGTTTGTTTCAGTTCGTCAGTTGCAACAAGACAGCTTACCAACATGTACGTAATAAGCTAATACTCCTGGCTAGTGATGGTCCGCTTGAAGCTGAAGCTCCGGTGCGTGTGTCAAAAAAATCAACATACTGCTTCAGAAGCACTGTGTCGAAGCTTGATTCATTTGGCCAGAGTCACGTGATCAGTGACGTCCGAAGCTTCATTTAGAACCTGACTGCTTCGGTATCTGATTCAATGGTTTATAAGGAAGCGAATCATTCGCGGGATTTGTGGAGTGTTTTGATGGTGACAGATAGCGAACCACTGATCATTCTACTGAGAGATTTGGAGCCAGCGAGGAATAGAGGAGGTTCTATTGTGTGGGAGATTTTGAGTTGATTTTTGTCAATCGGGTGGGTTTTCCAGCTTTGTGTTCTGGCTGTTTGCTTTTGTTTTGTGTTTTGTATAATATTATTTATAAATACACCCCTCCGGCGATTAATTGCATACCTGCATGGAGGCAAGACCTCACAGCAGAAGCATACTCCATAATGTGTTTTACATTATTATATGTATATATATATGTAACGTGGTATTTTTCAATTATTGTATTTACCAACATCAAGAAGTCACAAGCAAAGAAAGACCACACCATGGTACATATTTAAACAAGGGGAGTTTACTGGTCAAAACTATTTATTAAACAAATAAAACACATTTTCTTAACCACCAAAAAATACACGTTCAAAGCAACACAACGGAGGCCCAATATCAGACAGGATTCCGCTCTGTAGAGTGGGCAATCATAATGAAGCGGTTGGTTTTATTTTGTGGATTCAAGCTGCTCTTCATAGTTTTGGCCACCAGATGTCACCAGAGAGGACTGTGTTGAAAAGCTTCGAGTAATGAACCGTTTTTCAATACAAGCTTCAGTGCTTCAGAAAGCTTCATTTGGCCATCGCTACTCCTGGGTGCTATACACTACAGTGCACGCTGTACACCTACTTACTGGTTTTGTCGCATCAGTCTGTGTCTCTGAGTTAACTTGTGTTTCTCCTACAGCTCCGGGCCGCTAAAAATGCGCGTGCTCTTTGTGAGCTCGTTCCCGGCTCGTAACCAGCCCGTTCTGCTGTCAAGGGCGGTCATTGGTTAAATGTGATCATGTGACTGATGCGAGCCAGATCCTTTTATTTAGCAAAACTGTGATTAATAGTTAAATATTATTGTTGAGGGGCACAGACAGGACTCCGCACGCACGCACACACACATAAAAAAAATAAATAATTTTTTTTTAAAAAGTTGCCTCAACAAAAGGACACTTTGGGCACCCATCAGGAAAGGGGCGGGTGCTCAAGCCCCTATAGCCCCCCCCCCCTCTGCACGTGCTTGAACTGAAATGACGTTAATGCCACAACACGGCAAATCTCCGTTAACGAGCCACTGCGGATCGCCCCGTGCGTGGGGCTGGACAGCCAACACATTAACGAGCTAACTGCGCTAACGCAGTAGTTCCCACCCATGTAACTGAGCATTGTGTGGCACACCCGACACAGTTTTAGTTTTGTCCATGACGTGCTTACCTTCAGGGTCATACTTCACATGAAGACCAAAATAGTTCCAAAGGCCACATCTGAATGAGGGTGGGTGTCAATAGAAAATTGTACTTAGTAGTCAGTATAATCTTTTAATAATATAAGTTTGCATATGGTAGTGATAGGATGTGCGATCCTTAATAGTCTGCAAAGGCTTTGTGTGCATTCCAGAGTGCTCTGGCATTCACACCCACATCCTGGGAGCATGGGAGAGGCCGTACCTTGTCTTATTGTTTTATGGTAGGATAAACGTAGCTATGGCTTTTGTGTTTTAGCATTTGAGAAAAACTGTAATACCATTATTCTCTCAAAGCTGGACAGGAAACTGCAGGTTCTAGGATTAAGCAGCTCTCTCTGCAGCTGGATCCTTCACTTCCTGACTGATAGACGTCAAGTGGTAAGACTGGGCACCTCATCCCCCGTCATAATGAACACTGGTGCTCCACAGGGGTGTGCATTGAGCCCTCTCCTGTACTCACACTACACCTATGACTGCACTGCCACTAGCAACTCCAACATCATTGTGAATTTTGCGGACAACACTACAGCGGTGGGTCTTATCACCAAAAGTGATGAGACAGCTTACAGGGAGGAGGTTAGCACCCTGACCCACTGGTGTCAAGATAACCATCTTACACTCAACATTGCAAAGACAGAGCTAATAGTGGACTTCCGGAGGTGCAGAGAAGCACACACCCCCATCATCATCAACGGAGGTGCTGTGAAGAGAGTGAGCAGCTTCCGTTTCCTAGGTGTACATCTGGTAGAGGATCTCACATGATGAGTACGCATAAACAAAACAGTGAAGAAGGCGCAGCAGCGCCTCTTCTTTCTTAGGAGACTGAAAAGATTTGGCATGAGCCCCACATGCTCAGGACCTTCTACCGCTGTGCCATTGAGAGCATCCTCACTGGATGCATCGCCATCTGGTATGGCAATAGCACCGCTTACAACAGCAAAGCTCTCCAGAGAGTGGTGCGGTGCTCTGAACGGATAACTGAGGGTGAGCTTCCCTCCCTCCAGGACATCTACAGGAAGCGGTGCCTGAGGAAAGCGGGGAGGATCATCAAAGACTTCAGTCACCCCAGCCATAAACTGTTCAGACTACTTCCATCAGGCAGGACGTACTGCAGTATCTAGTCCTGAACCAGCAGACTGAGAGACAGCTTTTTCCATCAGGCCATCAGACTGCTGACTATTTCATAGACACCTCACCTTACCTTACCAGAACTTCAACATTATGCACTCCAGACTGTACATTAATGGCTCTGTTTTGCACATTTCCAAATGCCAACCTCTGCTTATTTTTATTTAATTTATATATATGTATACACACACACACACGCGTAGATTTATATATATTCATTAATGCGCATACACTCTTATATTGTACATATAGTTATTGTTATAATCCTCAGATGTACCCATTCTTGTATTTTGCTTGTTCTTATGTTATTGTGTATTTTGCACACCTCTGTTTCTTGTGAAGCTTTCACACAAGAATTTCACTGTGCTGTACCAGTGTACTTGCATGTGATGTGACAATAAAAGTGATTTGATATTAATATACAGAGTTATCATTCCTTTTATGAAACTTTTTTACAAAGTCTAAAATCAAATTTATCCTTTCATGTAAGTTTTCTTGTCAGTGAACATCAGGTAATAAATATCTACAGATTTTACCAGTGTTCCTCTTTGCTTTGTAATTCAGCTTCTAGATTATCCTTTTCCTTGATAGTGTTATGTCTAATTTTCTTTTGTTAAGAATATCTTCTCTGCAGACAATCACAAAGAAAAATTTTTTTTTCTCTAAAGAGGAAACCACAGCATTGAAAGCCACAGTCAGTCAGGAAGAGGAGTGTTCTGTCGCCTGATGTCACCGTAAACTGATCCTACACATTGCAATATAGCACGATGGAAGGATCTTCTCTACCACAGTTAATCTGTAAGTTTACTCTTTAATTTCATACAACTACATTGGGGAATGATGCTACAATCATCTTTTTTAGCATATTCACACAATGACTCCAACGGGTTATGAGACAATTAGCAGCATAAGAAAAAGATAATAAAATTCCATTTTAGAAAATTATTGTTACTGGCTAAAATGACTTCTTTAAGTTTCAAATAGCCCTTTTTAGTGATGGTTCAACCAAGTTATTACTCCACCATTAAATAATGGTGGCTGAAACAAGTTGACATTTTGACGGAAAACAAGTCACAAGAGGAATCATCAATTTTTGCATGGTTCCCAAAACACTTCTTAGTATTTGTTTATGTTCCAGAACTATAAAGACAAAAAACCCTGACAGTAACTGCAAGTATCTGTTGTATCTGTCCTTTAAGCTACACAGTGTTTTTTTTAGGTCATGCATAAAATCAGAAATAAAAGAAAAATATCAACACTACTCAGTATTCATACAACATTTAAATCAAAAAGTGTTCAGTCTTTTCACCATCGTGTGGTCATCCCCAGGTTACAACATCTATAAAAGACAAAAGGAAGACATATAGCGTGAAAAGTGAAAAGGATGCTTTCTGTCTTCTCCGTTTCCATTGCAGACATCTGGTCTGCTGCAAACCTACATTAGAGAGTGGTTTGCTGCTTCCTGTGCTCATTTTGAATCAGCTAAAGCCCACCACTTAAACACCAGTGCATGTTTCACACACGCTGATCTCCATTTTTCTTTTCTCTGCTGTGAAACCTCAAACTAACCTGACCATCTTTCTCTGTAGTTCTGATGTCACTGGTGAGCTGCACAGAAAATCAAGGTCAGTATAGTTCTTTTATCAGTTGAAACTGTGAATTTCTCTATTAATCTTTGCAGTCTACTAGAGCAGCTTGGCATACTGTACAGTTCAAAATATCCCAACTTTATCTTGTCCAAATGACTAGGCTAAAAAATGTGGGGTTTTTTTTAAACTAAAAAGTAATTATATAAAGTAAAACTAAAAAGTGATCACAAAATCGCCATTTGTAATTAATTTAATTACTGTAATTAATCTTTTCTGTTATGGTCTCATTTTGTCCTAAATCAAGTGCACCCCTGACCTTTATAGGAATATTTTCTTCTCTTTCTAAAAACCCAAAGTTGCTCCCTGAATAGTTCAGCTTCACCCAAGATAAGAGAAAAATCATGCATTCTTACATGTGTGGTATCCACAGAAACCTCACAGTTAAGAGCTCATATAAAACCATTTCTATGACCACCAAACACAGTGAAAACAACAAACAGTTAAAAAAAGAAGTTATTTCATTTCGTGAAATGTACATAAAACACAAAAAATCGAATTCCGCAATCTACCACGTTTAACAGACCAAAGAGAACATTTTCAAAAAGGCGACATTTCACAGATTTAAAGAAAACTTCAAATTTTGTCAGGCTCCAAGCAAAATTCACCTACTGCTTCACACTCGGCTGAGAATCGTTTCAATGCAAGCTGGAGGCCACCACCTGATGCAGCCAACAGAACCATATCATAGGACTCCTTCAGCCTGATGGTTCCCTTCACCTCCAGTGACCACCAGCTAGTTTAGGTTTATATCTATGTCCCCTTGTGTGGGTCAGCCCTTGTCCTCTGTGTCAGTATGACTTGTATTTCTTGTCTGTTTGTTTCATGTTGTCAAGCCTGTGTTGTCACCCCTACGTCTCTCCGTGTTTCCTGTTTTATTTTGAATGTCTTGTGTTTCTTTGTTCAGTGTGTTTAGTTTTACTCTTTTCCTGTGATGTAGTTATGTTCATTTGTGTCATCTGTTTCCCAATGTGTTTCCACTTCCCCTGATCACCTCCTGTATGTACGTATTTATTCTGTGTGTTTCGTTCAGTCTTTGTCAGGTCATTTGTGTTCCTTCCCTCCACATCACATCATGTTAAAAGTTTTTCATGATTTTCCTCAGGTCATGTTCATGTTCTTGTTGTTTCATCATAGTTATTTGCATGTCCCTGCTCAAAATCACGTTCCTGTCAGTAGTCATAATTATCATAGTTTAATCATAGTAATCACAGTCTTTTTTCCCCCAGTTTAGATTTTAGTTCAATTTTTGTCCATGTTTACCTTTTGCCTTGTTTTGTGTATTCATGTTATATGCCACAATAAAAGGCTCGCTTTTGTTTGCCACTCAGTTCCGTCTCCTTTAGTGTCTGCATTCCGGTCCATTTACTTAAACACACTGGCTGACACTCAGTTTCAACTGAAGAGAAGACTTCCAGCTGCAGGTTTAACAGGACGAACTGCAGCAAGAAAGTCATTGCCAAGTAGGGCTGGGATGTAAAATACGTTGATGTAAAAAATTTGCGTCGATGCGTCGTCACTTTCAAAAAAACACATGGCGGCAGCGAGTAGCGGTAACATGAGTGAGGCAGTCGCAGTCGACTTAAACCACTCCACCCAAACACGCAGTTCTACAGCATGGGGATATTTTAACCGAAAAGGAAGTGATTCAGTCGTTTGCCGGCTTTGTAAGGTGGAAATGGCCTATCATAAAAGCACGACGGCTATGCACCAGCACCTCAAACGACAACATCCAGGAGCAACTTCTGAAAAGGACAAACCACCGTAAGTTTTCAACTTTTTTACTAAAGCTGGTTTTTACCCTTTAATTCATCCAGACACACGCCCCCCCGTAGACATACACTCACTCATAGAAAGGGATAAACACCCAACCTCCGTAAATGCAAAACTAATTTAAGCTGCTTAGCAGTAACATATAGCAGCTGCTGTTTAGTTGTTGTTGTTTTTTTAATTTGTGGCCCATGCTGGCAAAATGAGTCGGAATGTGCGTAGGCTGATTATCATAATCAGCGAAAGATGAAAATGTGAGACATGTAAGACAAAATGTTAACAAGGATAATGCCCCACCTGCTAAACGTAGCCGTCGTGGACGCTATTACAACATTGTTAAAGTGTTTGCAAAAGCAAAATGACAACGAACTCTTGATTTGTCAAGTTTAATGTCTTTCATCCTACTTGATACTGATAGTTATGCCATCTAATGACTAGAAAGCATTGCACCAGTAAAGGTGCCATCAGCTATGGCTGTTTAAATGTTGTTTTTTGACGTTATTTTTTGCAGCCATCACGATGGCTGCATATCATATGTTCAACATTGGTGATTATCTTTAGCCTCTTACTGTTATGCTATGAAAGCACATACATGGTTTTTATATATATATATATATATATATATATATATATATATATATATATTAGGGGTGCAACGATACACAAAATTCACGGTTCGGTTCGGTTCGATACTTTGGTGTCACGGTTCGATATTTTTTCGATACAAAAAAATGTTCATGCCTTTTTAATTTGTCATTTATTAAAATTATAAATATATATTTTAACTGTGCGTGTTTTTTATTTTGACAGCGAATGCTCACCACTTATGTGCACCCCTGGTTATATAGCTCGTCATATTGCAGCCACAGAAATTCTTTTGTCCATGAAACCATAAAGCTGCACTTTCTTTTTGCCTTATAGTCTGATTAGTCATAACTTCTCCGTTTTGTGGTAAGCTTTTCTTTGGCTGTCACTTCTTCACCCTGACCTGGCTTTTACACACGCACTCACATAAGCTCAGCGATTCTCTGCGCGATCAACCTCTCACATGTTTAAGCTTGCTGCAGGAGATTTCACTTGTCATGTTTGCATAGTAAGCTAACGATTAATAGGACGATGTCAGAGGAATTGGTGCACAAATTATCATCACTCACAGATCAGTGCTGTCGCTCTTTATACACAGTTCGCACGATTGCAAAGTGAAAGCAAAAAAACAAGCGCAAATGCAAACGCGATTTCAATATGTCACATATTGGCAGTGGCTCACCAATGACATAATTACCCAGCTACATTTCCGAAAGAATGCAAAAGCATTGACATATATTTTTCCTTCCTACAATAGCCCGACGGGCAGGGCAGAGATAGATTTTGGTACCCCGACTGAAAAAATCGCTAGCCCCGGGACGTCGGGCTAGCGATATTGCGAGCCCTGTATCTGATTGAGGAATCACTCATCTTTGTCTTTGCACTAGGATGATGTCGGCGTAAATGTGCAGTCATATTCGTTGTGTTCCCACTAGTGCTTTCAGGTTAATCTCGTTGAAATGACTTTAACGCCACAGCACGGCAAATCTCCGTGCTACCGCCGATCGCCCCGTGCATGGGGCTAGACGGCCAACACGTTAACGAGCTAACTGCGCTAACACACTAGTTCCCACCCATGTAATTGAGCATTGCATGGCACATCCAACATACTGTTTTACTTTAGTCCATGACTCGCTTACCTTCAGGGTCATACGTCACATGAAAACTAAAATAATTCCAAACGCCAGATCTGAATGAGGGTGGGGGAGGTCCATGTTGCGAGGAGAGCTTATCTTCTGTCTCGCTAGCTTGCCCTGCGCTCTTCCTTCTGACGATGCTGTCTGTGTTGAGCGCTCAGTGGATCTGCGCTGGACAGTGCAGCCTAGGCGGAGTAGTCGAACGCAGATTCACTGAGCGCTCAACACAGACAGCATCGTCAGAAGGAAAGTTGATAAAATAAATTACAAATTTTGTATTGTTCGATACATATGCGTACCGAACCGAAAGCACTGTATCGAACGGTTCAATATCGATACGAATATCATTGCACCCCTTATAATATATATATATATATATATATATATATATATATATATATATATATATATATATATATATATATATATATATATATAACAACCAGATCCTTATCAAATTATTTTGATATTATGCTTTCCATATAATTATTTTGTAATTATTCGAATTCATCTGTGTGCTATGTGTGATTTATGATTTCAGGAACAAACAGAAAAGTCTGGAGGACTACTGACAGAGAAGAAGTACACCATACACCCCCCAGGAGGCAGCTGTACTTACTGAGAGCATCTTATCTATAATTTTAAAAGACATGAGACCACTTGCTGTGGTTGAGGGTGAGGGATTCAAAGAAATGCTGACCACTTTCCAACCAGGTTACACTCTACCATCTAGCCATCATTATAGTATGAAACTTCAGTTCAGAAACTAAGGAATGAACTAAAAAAGGCCAAATCCAAAATCTCCCTTACCACTGATTCTTGGTCTGGTCACAGAGTCCTACCTAGGGGTAACTTGTCATTTCATTAATGACAATTGGGATCTTCTCTCCTTCAATTTAGCAACACTGACAGTTGAAGAGTGCCACACTGCAGAAAACCTTGCCTCCTGGGTGGAGAAGGTGGCAGAAAAATTCCACATTTCCTTGCATAATGTCCTTGCTGTTGTGCATGATAATGCAAATAACATAGTTGCAGCTCTCCAGATCCTGACGTTTGGAGTGGTGTCCTATTGGTGTGCCGGGCATACACTGCAACTGGTTGTAAACCATGCACTGAAAGACCCCAAGATTGATAAGGCACTATCAGCTGCACGGGGCCTTGTAAAGCACATCAGGAAAAGTGAGCCAGCTAGCACCAAACTTAAGCAGAAGCAAAAGCAGATGGGTACAGCTGAGCATAAACTAATCCAGGATGTTGCTGTCAGATGGAACAGTTCATACTACATGATTGAACGTCTGTTGGAACAGAGATGGCCAGTGGTTGCGACGCATTCAGATCCAAAAGTCACACAGCGTGGGAAACAGTACCTAGATCTGAAAAGTGATCAGTGGATTCTTCTGGATGAATTGAAGGAGGTGCTCAAGCCTTGTGAGCAAGCCACTAATGTTCTTAATGGACAGTCTTATGTCACAGTCTCTGTTCTTCCCCCCCTGCTGAAAGGTCTCCTGAAATCCACCCAAAACAAATCAGTGAACTCTTTCCAGAACTGTGCAGAAGAGGAAATCTTGTATAGGTGGCATCCAGAGGTATCTGCATTTCAAGCAGATGGAAAAAAATGTGTCACTCATTGCTGCTGCCCTCGATCCACGTTTTCGTAAACTGAAATTCCTTTCTCCAGAAGATGCTCTGAAACTGCAAGCAAGAGTACAGAGGGAGGCACTTGATCTCAAAAGGGAGCAGAGATCACAGTTACAGCAGGAACATGTGGTACAGGAAGCCTCAGCAATTCCCCCAACAAAGAAGAGGTCTGTGTTGGACACTTTGTTGGGTACAGATTCTGAGGAGGTCAGAAAACACTGACCAGGGTGGGGATGGAGAAAATGAGGCGGTGAGGAAAGAAGCACTGTTGTATGTTGGGGAAGCCCCTATTCCAAGGGATAATGACCCCCTTACATGGTGGAAGAATAATGCAACAAGATTCCCCACACTGGCTAATTTAGCCAAATCATATCTGGCTGTACCTGCCACATCAACACCATCTGAAAGGCTTTTTTCAGTTGCCGGAAACATTGTCACCAAAAAAAGGGCAAGCCTGACTGCTGAGCATGTAGAAATGCTAACATTTCTCCACTCCAATGCATAACTACTTCATGTGATGAACGTGATTGAACACACACACACAGAAATAGGAGAGAAGGCAGCAAAATGGATATTTTGTTAATGAATAGCACTTTTTTTGCAGAGAGCAAAGTGAATGTTATGTTTTATTTTTTCAAAGACGCCCTTGCTGCTGTTTATATTTTATTGATTTTTTGGTATGATTTCCTTTATTCATATTTGTTTTGCACAACATTTAATTTTTTGTTAAAAACAGAAGATTATACTACAATATTATTGTGGATTTTCTTTTGTGATTGAAGAGCACTTTTTGGCAGAAAGCAAAGTGAATGTTACATTTTGTTTGTTTAAAGACACCATTGTTGCTATTTATTTGAAATGTTTTGTTAACTTTTCCTTAATTTTATATATGTTTGCACATTTCATTTCTTGTTAAATGCTATCTCTGTTGTATTGTTTGTACGACCTCTAAGACTTTATTTTGCAATTTTTTTATTAAAAGGTCTTCAAATGAAGAAATTTGTGTTTTTCATTGATATACATAAATTAGTAAATGTGAAATTGCTATACAAGTCAAATAATATGGAAATAATCAAATCAAATTGAAATCGAATCGGATTGAAAAATTAATCATTAGATTAATCAATGCATCGAAAAATTAATCGCTAGATTCATTTGATTAGGAAAATACTCGTTTTTCCCAGCCCCATTGCTAAGACGTCAGAATAAGGCACAGAAGTTTGCCTGGGCCATGAAACACTGTCCATGGACTACTGAAAACTGGAAAAAGAAAAATTTTGGACTGATGAATCAAAATTTGAAATCTTCGTTTTATCTGGCAGTATCTTTTTATGCCGTTGAGTAGTCGAACGGATGGTTCCACAGTGTGTGGCATCAACTTTCAACCATGGAGGCTACCCCAGCATTCTGCAGTGGCATGCAGTACCCTGTGCTTTGTTTCTAGTTGGTCAGGGGTTCACCCTACAACCAGATAATGACCCAAAACATAAGTCCAAGATTTGGCAGAACTACCTCAGGGAAAAATAAAAAGAAAGTCAGCTTGAAAATATGGGAGTGTCCAGCACAGTCTCCAAACTTAAACCCTATCAATTTGGTTTGGTATGAACTGGACAGAAGAGTGAAAGCAACCTACAAGTGCTACACATCTATGGGAACTTCTGCAACAGATATGGGAAGAACTTTCTGATGAATATTTGAATTTGAACATATTGTAGAAAGAGTGCTGCCTGTGTGTTCATCTGTTGTATCTGTCATGATCCTGGGTCCTTTTGACCCAGTGTTTTGTGTTTTGTGTTATTGTGATTTTGGTTCTGTTCTTCCTCTGTTTAGTGTTTATTCGGTTCTGCCCATGTATTCATGTGTTAAGTCCGCGTTTTTTAGTCCGTGTCCTTGCATGTGTAGGTTCCTGTTTTATTGTGAAGGTCTCTGTCTTATGTCAGTGTGTTCTGTTTACGTTTCCTCTGCCTCGTCAGCTGTTATGTCTTCCAAGTGTGTTCCCCTCGTGTTTCCCATCCCCTGATTCCTGGCGTGTGTATTTATAGTGTGTGTGTTACCTCGTCCTCGTTGCTGGTTCGTCTGTGTTATTTGGTGTTTTCGTGTCTGTGAATCTCCTGCCATCATCCTGTGAATTCTCCCTGCAAGGTACTCTCATTCGTGTTCGGGTTTTGTGGTTTAAGTTCTAGTTTTCCCAGTTTAGAGTATTTTCAGTTCCATTCTCGCCACCTTTTCTTTTGTGTTGTACTTCATGCCTTTGGTTAATAAAGCTCGCTCACTACTACGCAGTCTGCATCTTGGGTCCATTTATATTCACACACGGCCTGCCTCGGCACCCCATGACAGTATCAGCCAAAGGTGGCTACTTTGATGAGTCAAAAATGTGAATACATTTGGTCTTAAAATTGATTCCATGATTTCTTCTTTTTTTTTTTAATTCCAATCACTTATTTGTACTATGCTTTCATTTCAGAATACAATGAGACATTAAACCACATAACCTTTTAATGAAAAACTGAAAAAGTGTGGGTGTTTTGACTTTTGACTTTATTTGAAAGCATAATTAACCACATATAGTTCTCTATCCATATTTACAATGCCAATGGTAAGATTATTTCACGACAACCTTACTTTTATGCATTCATGCATAAAATTATTATTATTATTAATATTATTAGCTAAGGTCATGTTAGCTACTATACAACTGTTAGATACTCTGTTAATCTTGTACTTTGTGGCATAAGTTAATAACTAAAAGAGACATAGTCCTAAATATATATTAAGGTTTTTATTTACCTTGCAGTCCTGCAACAGTAGCTAGAATGTGGGTTAAATTCCAAATACACTGTTATAGTCCACTGATTTATGCAAGCATGGAGCTACGAGCAAAAAAACGTTGCTTATAATAGGAAATGTGCATTAAATTAGACTGTATGATGATAAATCACTCGCAAGCAGGTCAATTATGAATTTAACTCCACTTTAGTGACTGATTAGTTCCAAAAACACAAAAGAAAATAAGTAAAATTAATAAAGTATACAAGCACTAAGAATATATATTAAATACAAGACAGTTTCCAGGTAATCAGAATCAGAAAAGGTTTTATAACCAAATGTTGAGCAGGTTTACAACATTAGGAAATTGCTGCGGTACTTAGTGCAAACATACTGTCAGATAACGCTTAAATAAACATAAAAATTAAAGTTAAAAGTGCTAAGTAGATAGATATATACATGAGTGTATATATCCTATAATTCCTATAATCTATAATTTATAACTTATAATCTTTATAATCTCTTCTGCTATTTGCACATTCTTTACTGTAAATTCCTAAGTTAATTTGTAAATTCTGTAGTAAACTGTAAATTGTAAATATTGTAAAACTTTTCTTCTGTCATTTAATGGTCTGGCATTTTACAGCTACAAGCATTTCACCCCCATGTCATACTGTGTATGGTTGTGTGTGTGTGACAAATAAAATTTGAATTTGAATTTAAAAATTTGAATTTGAGTGCAGGTGGTGATCAGTGCAAACATGGAATGATGCAGTGAACACGGTGTCGGGTCATGTGTTAGTGGTGGGAACAGTCATATGGTTATTGTTCATGAGTCCAACAGCAGAGGGGAAGAAACTGTTCTTATGGCGAGAGGTTCTGGTGCGAATGGACCGGAGCCTCCTGCCTGAGGACAGCAGGTCAAACAGAGTGTGTCCAGGGTGAGAAGGGTCAGCTGTACACAGCTTTTTAAGTTTGCTTCAAAAGGTTATTAATATGGTATTTAATAAAAACAGGGACTTTTACATTTTGCAGCTCTGTTTTCCTCCATATTACACAGAAACTACCACAGATAATAATTGGGGTTATATGATTGTTGGGTTTTTCTCTGTATGTATTATTGTAGGGTCTTACAATATAAAGCACCTTAAGACAACTGTTGTTGTGATTTGGTGCTGTATAAATAAAACTGAATTGAATTTGGTAATAATTTAGAAATTACCACAATAATACGTTTGTGTCTTCTTTGTTAAGCTACTATTTTGATACTATTACTTTACCGAGCTCCACATTATTTCCCCAGTTTTTGGGCCCTTATTATCCAGTTAAATAAATTTCAGTGTAATATTACTTAACTGTAGCCAATGTTGCTACCACGATATTACTTGGAAATTAAATTACTTGTTATTACTTTGGTAATTATATTGTAATTGCATTACCACATTATTACGTTCTTGTTTTTGCTTTGTTACCCTATTATTACCACTGTTTTGTTTTATTGAAAAATTAATTTAATCTGTCTTTCACAGTTCATCTGACTGTGAGTCCCAGCAGCTCTCAGCTGTTTAAAGATGAATCTGTGACTCTGAGCTGTGAGGAGGATGACAGCTCTGCTGGATGGACTCTGAGAAGAAACACAAGCATACACACCAGAACTGAATGTGGAGTTAAATTTGGAGAAATACATGGTTCTTCCTGTGAAATCATCTACATCGAGCCATCTGAAAGTGGAGTTTACTGGTGTGAGTCCAGTGAGGGTCCCATCAGTAACATGGTTAACCTGACAGTCACTGGTAAGCTGAGTGTGTGGAGTTAGTGTTGATGAAGCTGTGTGTAAATGGATGAAATGCTGTAGTTTGTCTCTGTGTTGAGGTGGATCAGTGATCCTGCAGAGTCCTGTCCTCCCTGTGATGGAGGGAGATGACGTCACTCTGCTCTGTAAAACAAAGACCACTCCCTCCAACCTCCCAGCTGCTTTCTTCAAAGATGGAGTCTTCATCGGGAAAGAGCTTACAGGTCACATGACCATCCAGCATGTTTCCAGGTCTGATGAAGGCCTCTACAAGTGTGACATCAGCGGTCATGGAGAGTCTCCATCCAGCTGGATCACTGTCACAGGTGAGGAGTGTCACTCTGATTTCACCTCTTATTTGATTCACATACTCACCTGAACAGGTGGGATTCTCTCTGCAGGTAAACCTACAACCACACCTCCACCAACCACCTCCACTCCACCCAGTTCCGGAGCTTCACCCCCTGTCTCAAGCACTTATTTTGACTTCACACTGATGCGTTATCTGATGGTGTTCTGTCCTTACTGCATCTCCACCCTCCTTATGGTGAATTTATATTGTCACAGGTAAGTTTTAATCAGTAATGAATAATCTCATGATTGGTATCTGTCTCTAAATGTATCAATTTGTTAATATTTGGAAAAAATAAGTTAATATTTTGTTTCCTACCATCTCCAAAGAAAAGAAAAACACACAAAAAACTTGAAACTGTGGAGATCTCAATATGGATTTGCTAAACCTAAGCAAACATAAAATCACTGAGGAATTTTTTAACACAATGTACTGCATGAACATATTCCCTAAAATTACTAGCCCTACCAGGATCACATCACATTGTGCAACTCTCATAGACAAGATTTTTACAAATGACATTGAAAATAAGACTGTAAGTGGACTTACATCAGTGACCATCTTTCAATTTTTACAGTATACAATATGAATTACAAGATTAATTACAAGTGGACAGTAAAAAACAGAGTACAGACAAATAAGAGCAGAGGAAAGAATAAATGCATTTTAAAAAAGATTTAATGAAAGAGAACTTCAAAAGAGTTAAATATATCAGAAACAAAACGTCAATAGTGTGTATGATGGATTCTTTAGAATATTTACATTGTTGTATAATACAAACTGTCCAATGAAGCAACGTAGTAGGAAACATAATTATATGGCCTGTCCATGGGTAACAAAAGGTCTACAAAATGCATGTAAAAAAATGCTCTATACAGATATGTCTTAAGAAAGACAACTGAAGATGCTGAAATTAGATATAAAAGGTATAAAACTAAGTTAATAAATATAATAAGATATAGTAAAAAGTAATACTATAAAAAGCAATTATATAATAATAGAAATAATATTAAAAGATTGTGGGAAATACTGAACAGTGTTATAAAACGTGGGGCTAGACTAAACAACTATCCCAAGTATTTCATTGTTAATGACCATGAAGTATATAATATGGATGTTGCGACAAACAGCCTCAATGACTTCTTTGTAACTGATGGGCCAAATTTAGCAAGAACTGATCCTGGGAAAGAAGAGGAAAAACTGGATACACTGATTGACTAAAATCCTTATTCAATGTTTCTCATAGCCGTTGATGAAAATGAAGTTTTTGAAATTGTCGAAAAATGTAAAAAACAAATCTTTGGATTGTAATGATATTGATATGAGAGTGTTTAAAAGGGTAATTGAGGCTATTTTAAAACCATTTACATAAATCTATAAGTTCTTCTTTTCTTTGCTAAATGCACTTGTATATTGTTTAGATGATCAAAATCAATTAACAATCAATCAATCAAACTCCAGGAAGTGACCTGCTTTTCTCCATGGTGATTACTCCATCCTTTCAGGCTAAGCAGGTATTGGACAAGAATGTTGATGACATCACAAAACAGCATCACTTTTGAACTAAACTTAAGTCAGCGCAGTGTCTCTATCAACTGCTTCTATTTTGCGTTTGTTTATTTAGATTTTCTGTGCAAGTTCATAATCCTTTGACTGTATTCATTTCTCCTTCTAGAAATAATTTCTGTTTTTTGTGTATGAGTGGCCAACTAAACTGTGAATGATAAAGTAGACTGATCTTCAGATTTGATTATTTTCAAAACATTAAGCGTAACAAATGCTTTTAGAAGACTTTGTTTAGTATGTTAGAACTGGGTTACAAATGGCTCCATTCAAGAACCACTTAAATGTTAAAGTAGTTAAAGATAATTATTAATTTGTAGCACAGAGTCAGGAAATCACACTGTATTGAAAGATGCATTAATATACAGTTGGTTTGAGTGTAAACATGATGTTTGACATTAATTAGAAAAATGTACAATAAAACCAAATGTATTCTTTGTTAAATTGGCTCTCATGCTTTAATACTGACATTGCTGGACAAAATGACCCTTTCTCCTTCCTTAGCTTACCACAAGTTGTATGGCATGCAACGGAGTTGAGGAGATGTTCATTTCATTTGAGGAAGCAGTCATTAATTCTCCTGATATCTTAATCCAGACCATAACCTTTTACTAGAACATAACTGTTATCCTGTGGCTAGGAAAAACCCAAGCTTAACATAAATGAACAACACTGCTGTCTGAATCACATCACAGTCTGGTTGGGAGTCAAACTGGATCACAGCAAGTCTAAATTAGAGTTCACATAATTGAGAACTCAAAGCAGGGTGAACAGCAACATTCACAGACATTGGCTGTATCCCAATTCAGGGTCTGCAGGCTTAAAGGCTGCATTTTAAGGCAGATTACGTCCCAGCGACGCAGCTGTCCCAATTTGAAGGCTTACACATGCACACGCGCGCACACACACACACACACATACGGGTCTATGTGGTATGGAGGGACTATCCTATGTCAATCCGCCCGGTGGTGGTTTAAGTGGACTACCCTTTTCAAAGGACTTAGAGCCAAGGGAGCGAGGTTAAAGTGTTCGAAAAAATCTGAAAAAAATTTGGGTCACTTCAGACCTCATGCACTCCCTATAGAAGTCTAGATACACTGATACACACCAACCAGACTCTATTGTGTTTTCTGGAGACATTGTCCACTTGACAACAATGTGTTTTATGAGGTCCAAAAAAAACAATATTGGGTCTTTAAAGGGACAATGATGTAATATTTAAATAGCTCATCATTACCATGAATACACATCTGACAGGACACAGGATTACTGGAACATCATTTTATTAGTGTTCTTGGATCTGAACATTAATTTTAACCATAAATAAAAAAAGAAATCTATGGACAAAAATGCCCACGCTTCCCACAGAAATATAAAAATATAGAAAACAGAAAAATTAAAAACATTTAAAATGAATTTTAATAGTTTAAAGGTAAATATTAAGGGGAGAAAATATGCATTTATAATTTTTTATTTTAAATATAACCCGTCAAAAAAACCCTAAATAAATTAAATGTAAAAATTATGAAATACAAACTACTTCTGTATTTAACAAGAACTTTTTTTTTCTTTAAACAGAACATCAGTGTTAACAACAATTGGCAATCTGACCAAGATGTAAAACCACATCTGGCTAAACAGTTTTTTTAGTTCATTTTTTTCTGCCTTTTTGCAGTTAATCCTCTGTTTCTTACAAAATCTCTTATGTTTTGAACTGTTCTTCCTGCCAACACCGGATCTTCTACCAATTTGCAATGACTGCATTCATTTTTGGTGGCTAGTTTCCCTTCGTTTATGTGGTCTTTAAAATGCCTCATCACTGCAGCAACCTCAGCCTTGGACCACATGTTTTTGGGAGCTCTTCGGGAATTGTGGGATTGAGCAGCATTTTTCTCTGGAAGATATATAAAGTAGTAGTAGTTAAAACAAACAAAAACCCAAACAAAAAAAAAAACAAAAAACATTTGCTTGCTAAAAGAATGGATGCTACCCTGTACTAACTTCTGAAATGTGTTGCTACCATCAATATCAAAACGAGCTAAAATTCTCTTTGAAAATTTATCAAATTTCTAAAATGAGACAACATTTAGTGTTCCGCTGTGAATAAAAGACTGAATAAAAAGTTGAATAAAAGTCTCTTGATGCATGCTCAATCATCCAGGTAAGTAAATCCCAAAACGTTGATTCTGTTAATCTGGACGTAGCGTTTTCAGTGGGAGAAACATTTTGTCACTCATCCAAGTGACTTTTTGCCACCACTCTGCAGTTTGCCATATGTTGCAAAGTGATGAAACAATAATAAGCTTAGAGAACCAACTGCACCCCTTACCTTCAGAGGGAGCAGCAGTCTCACTTGCTGCAGGCATTGTGAGTGGTCCTTCATCTGCTGATTACACAATTTGATTAAGTTTTAATATTTGTAACAAACATTTTATCCACAGAAACAAAGCTAGTGGTAACTTACCACAATCTACAGTGTCTTGGAGCTGCGCTGTGTTTGTGGAATCAGCTACTGCATGTACAGGCTCACTGGTGCCACACGCCGACATTGTGAGTGCTGTGTCATCATCATCTGATTCACTCTCACTGTCCTTTGTTTCAGCATCACTTAATGCAATTTCATCTGAGAAATTGTGGGGGGGAAAAACCACAAAAAACAAACACAAACACAACCCCCCAAAAAAACCTCACATTAACCCTTTACAGCCGATCGGAGCGGGCACGCTCTGTTTTGCGTAACTATTTTTAAATCCCGGTAGCTCTGCAACCACGTAAGCTAGCGCAATCATTTTTTTTTGCATATGAAACTGGAGGAGTTGTACTTACATCTTATGCCATCAGCTTGTCCTAGGTCACAGTTTCCTTCCACATATAGCTTTGCAAAAACTGCATAAAAATCACTTGCAGCAACAAAAACATGATATTCCAGAAACACGCTTCGCCGATCCGATTAGCTGTTTGTAACACTTCCTACGTCCATCAGCGCGAACTATCACATGACCGCATGACCTGCCCGAAACCGGAAGTGACGTCATTTTGCGGAAATGTAGTTTTTTTTACCATCGTGGCCTCATGAGCTTATACTTGTGTTTTTAAAAGTTATGTTTGACTTCATGACTTTCTGTGTCGTTTCTGGGATCCTTAGGACTCATATTGCACTGCTGGAAATAGTTTATTTTGATGCATATGCTGTTATTTTGCAAATTTGCAGTATAATATTTATTTTCGTTTTTCCTGCAGTATATAAAAATTGGTGTATTTCAAAAATAAAACTATGAAGACACTTAAAATAAATTTCCTGTGGTGGGAAACTAGTTTGTGCAACTTTTTTGTATTTACAGTTTTGAGGGATAAGCCTCTTAAATTTCTCTAACTAGAAATATATGTTAAAAAAACAAAAACGATTTTCAATTTTTTTGTAGTTTATTGCACTTTTTTGCAATTTATGTAATTACTATGCACCTAATGCAGACATATTATTAAAGTTTGGGCTATAATGGTTGTATTGATGTATAGCAACTTGAAATGCTCCCAAAAATGGCTCCACAGCATGTAAAAATATAATATAAGCTCTGGCGGACTTGGTTCTATGGTAGGTCTTAAAGGGTTAATAACGAGATATGACAAAAAACAGAGCAAATACTGGAAATTATAGTACATAGTTTTACTATTTAAGGCCTGCTGCTGGGTTGTTGCCCTCCTATGGCCTACTCCACATCCAGGTAGCACCTCCATGCTCTGGACACTACACTAACAGACACAGCAAACCTTCTTGCCACAGCTCACATTGATGTGCTACGCTAGATGAGCTGCACTACCTGAGCCACTTGTGTGGGTTGTAGACTGTCTCATGCTACCACTAAAATGAAATCACCGCCAGCATTCAAAAGTGACCATAACATCAGCCAGAAAGAATAAGTGCTGAGAAGTGGTCTGTGGTCACCACTTGCAGAACCAGTCCTTTATTATGGTGAATTGACTATAATTTCCACTTGTTGTCTACTCTATTTGCAAAACAGCATGTGAAACTGGTTGTCAGTGTTACTTCCTAAGTGAACAGTTTGATATAACAGAAGTGTGACTGACTTGGAGTAACATCGCATTGTTTAAGTGTTCCCTTTATTATTTTGAGCAGTTTATGTTATGGAATGGGGAATTGAGGACAATCCCAAGTATACCATTTTTACAAGGTCCTGCACCAATGAGGTAATACTACATTTCTTTAATTAGACGTGACCACCCATTAATTAAAAAGGGAGCAGTGTTCATTTCAGCTAGTCTTAACTTGTTGAACTCCATTAATGCTTTTTACTATATACTGTACCTATTCACTAAATGTCTCACCTTTGCACTTATAGCCAAGCAACTTGAGGGAGGAAACCAGTCCCACACACTGAATGCACTTGTCCAAAGATGATATTGTTGTGCACACGAGACGATGATTGTGACACTGTTAGCAAAATATTGCAAATTTATTTGTTTTGGACAGTTGGAAAGGTGAGGCGTTTTCAATTCAGTTGCAGATATCAACTAATAAACTTCGTCCATGTAAATCACATCTCACCCAGGTGACTGCCAAACACACACACACACAGCATCCATAAAGAATGATGATAGATTAAATTATTAGTTCATTAAGTGGTACACTGGATTATATTTACCCTTTCAGGCTCTGGATGTTTCAGGTCCAGATCATTGTTTGGAAAGCTGTTTGGTTGCGGCTTTAGGCAGCTCACAGTCTTCTGAATCTGGCTGGTCTCAGTCTTCGTGTGTAACAGATAGAAAATGAAGACAAAAGAACAGTAATCTGACAGTTACTAAAAATGCATCACTCAAGAGGATGAATAAACCATTTCACTATCGGCAAATAGCGTAAGGTACACATCGTGCATGAGAAACATTCATTAAAATCTGTCCTAGGTCAATGTTACCTCTTCAAAATCTTGCACTGAAGAAGAATGCATGGCTTCTGAGCCTTGCTGAGGCATTTCTTCATCAAGATCCTGCAACAAAGAAAAGATGGCACAAAGATTAGACCAAGTGCTCTTCTTGCAACTGTACTGGGCAAGCCTGTGCTTCTGTTTCTATTTTGCATGTGTGTGTGTGGGGTGCGGTGGGGGGGTGGGGGGGCTTTTCACTCAAGAAATGTTTTCTTCTGAAAAAACTACTGGCTACAATAATTAACAACTGATTCCTTTGCAATCATCCATCCTCTTCCACTTATCCTTATCAGGATTGTGGGGTAGCAGGTTTGGGGCCTATACCAGCTACCATAGGGCAGTACAACCTGGACAGATCACCAGTCTAACATGGAAGGACAAGCATTTGCATTCACACCAAAGGGCAGTTTTGAATCACCAGTTAACCTAAGCCCATAAGCTACATCTTTGGACTGTGGGAAGAAGCCAGAGTACACAGCCAGAGAGAACCCATGCACTACAGCAGTAAAAAGTGCCTAAAACAAGTTAAGAAGTTGTATAGTACTATCTATCTTAATGTTCAAGCCTGAGTTTCAAACCATTTCAACATAGAAACAAAGCACATGTAGTCAGTTCTGCATGCTGTAGGTCAAACTGTCAAAAAATACGAGAAGACCACTCCTAAAACCAGAGTGATGTCACCATGAAGCAAACTTTGACGGAGTCTCCCAATAACAGTGTGGTCCTCCTAAGTCACATTTGGGTGGTTAACACACACACACACACACTCAGATGTTATCCAGACTTGCACTTTGAAACAATGAAAAGGACCTACAAGCCACGGTCCATGTAAATCACATCTCACCCAGGTGACTGCCAAACACACACACACACAGCATCCATAAAGAATGATGATAGATTAAATTATTAGTTCATTAAGTGGTACACTGGATTATATTTACCCTTTCAGGCTCTGGATGTTTCAGGTCCAGATCATTGTTTGGAAAGCTGTTTGGTTGCGGCTTTAGGCAGCTCACAGTCTTCTGAATCTGGCTGGTCTCAGTCTTCGTGTGTAACAGATAGAAAATGAAGACAAAAGAACAGTAATCTGACAGTTACTAAAAATGCATCACTCAAGAGGATGAATAAACCATTTCACTATTGGCAAATAGCGTAAGGTACACATCGTGCATGAGAAACATTTATTAAAATCTGTCCTAGGTCAATGTTACCTCTTCAAAATCTTGCACTGAAGAAGAATGCGTGACAGTTAAAACACTGTAGTTGTAGGTAACTCCCTAGAGGTCATAAAACCCCTCTCCCTTCCAGACCACAGTTACAAATCTTGAGACCCCCACCCTAAAACATCCTCTGGGGAATTTCCACTCAGTGGGGGAGAGGTCTCCTACAATCTACTCCTAAGTTCACGACACAGTGAGGCCTTTATTACTTTAAGGGCAGTGTCTCTACAATAGTTCTACGTTATTTTAACACATTTCTAAACTCTAAAATCAGCTAAACATTCTACAATATAAACTTACATGAACTTACACACACCTGTATAAGAACCCAGAATTATCCTAGGAATTTTGGGCCTTTTATACACTATGGCTGTGTCCCAAAACGTCGGCTGCATCCTCCGGAGGCCGCATTTGAAGGCCGATTACGTCACAGCCGGGCGACGAAGGCTGTCCCAATTCGTCGACTCCTTCAAATGCGGCCGACAACTGCGTCCTTCATCTCCCCAAATTTGAAGGATGGGTCGGGTGTGTCCTTCGTGGCCCACCATATCCCAGAATTCATAGCGCGGCCCAGCCAAACTCCAGTTTCCAACAATGGCGATAAATAATTACTCTTATTAATCTTTCTGGGTCACAAAATAAACTTTTAACATATTTTAAGGCGAGAAAGTAGCTGTGTAAATTACAAATATCTGCTCGGTTTATCAAGACATTGCATATTTGCAAAAGTGTGCCGACATTTTCGGAGACGTCTGGGGGGGATTCAATGGTCACTCCAGCCGGCGAGAGCAGCGGACTCCCGGCTTCATCGATTTCCGACCCCCGGTCTTTCGCTACTCGGGTTAAACATGATATATAAGTCACTTGGATAACTTAAAAATGCAATTGTTTGCCTTTGTTGCCTTGCCTCTTTCACTTTGTCTGTAAATTGATCAACCTAAGCATTCCCTCCGATGCATTCATTTCGTTTCTTGTTCATCTCGGTCATTCCCTATGAAACCCTTAACATCTCCTTTCTTTTTGTCAGTGTCAACCAGTGTTGGTCAAGTTACTTGAAAAAAGTAATCAGTAACTAATTACTGATTACTTCCCCAAAAAAGTAATCCCGTTACTTTACTGATTACTTATTTTCAAAAGTAATTAATTACTTAGTTACTTAGTTACTTTTTAAAAACATAATTTACAACCTGAAGAGGTTATAAAGCGATAGATCTTTCAGCCCAGTTCTACTTTTTCTACATAATCCATCATATAAAATGTAATCAAATGGAAAAGTCTATTTTTTAACTTGTTTTATTAGTTTTAATCTTTTAACTTTATGCATCAAGCAAAAATTTAATTATATGCAACATTCTCTGACTTGAATAAATTAGTTTAACATTTAAACCTATTTTCTGCACATTCCAGCACATAAAATAAAATATTTTTTGTGTTTACACTCACTCTTTCAAATAGATGCAAGTAAAACACAGCAGAAAATAAAAAAAGTCAAAGACTCAGCGGTCCTGTTGCTCTATTTTCACCTGTAAAGCAGGACTGCGGTAGGCGGAGGTTTACCCTGGTGCAGGTGTGCCGCAGCGGTCAGTTGAAGAATCCGCGAGTGTCTCTGTGAATTTCCCATTACGTCGTTGCGCACTCAGAATCAGAATCAGAATCAGAATGGGTTTATTGCCAGATGTTGAGGTTTACAACATTAGGAATTTGCTGCGGTGCTTCAGTGCAAACAATAAGAATTAAAGTGCTATGTAGAAAGAAAGATATGTGCATGAGATATACATGAGATATATACATGAGAATAAGAATTAAGAGTGCTACGTAGAAAGATATATACATGAGTGCAGGTGGTGATCAGTGCCAGACATGAAATGATGCAGTGACACAGCGTAGGGTCATGTGTTAGTGGCGGGGACAGTCATGTGGTTATTGTTCATGTGTCCAACAGCAGAGGGGAAGAAACTGTTCTTGTGGCGAGAGGTTCTGGTGCGAATGGACCGGAGCCTCCTGCCTGAGGGGAGCAGGTCAAACAGACTGTGTCCAGGGTGAGAAGGGTCAGCTGAGATCCGGGCTGCACGCCGCAGTGTCCTGGAGGTGTACAGGTCCTGCAGAGATGGGAGTCTGCAGCCAATCACTCGGTGCTTGCTCGGAAGTTTAGGGGTTTTTTTCGCTGTAAAAAGAAGTTTTCTTCCCACGCACGATGGACACTAATGTTTTTGTCACTTTTTATGGAATCAAACTCAAAGTAAGGTCAGTACTTCCACGCTTTAAACGCTGCACGCTCATACTCTCTCCCACAATCAATATATGATCCATTGTTGATCTGCACACAGCTGTTGTCACTAACGGCGCACTCGCTTACGTCACTGTTGTGAGACATTCTCGCAAAAAAATCACGGTTTTAGTAACGCAGTAACGCAGCGTTCCTACAGGAAAGTAACGGTAATCTAATTACCGTTTTTGCAATAGTAATCCCTTACTAGTGTTACAAACAGATGATCGGATCGGCAAAGCGTGTTTCTGGAATATTATGTTTTTGTTGCTGCAAGTGCTTTTTACGCAGTTTTTGCAAAGCTATATGTGGAAGGAAACTGTGACCTAGGACAAGCTGATGGCATAAGATGTAAGTACAACTCCTCTGGTTTCATATGCAAAAAAAATTATTGCGCTAGGTTACATGGTTGCAGTGCTACCGGGAGGATTTAAAAATAGTTACGCAAAATGGAGCGTGTCCACTCCGACCGGCTTTAAAGGGTTAACTATAACCAGTGTCGGTAAGTTACTTTAAATTAGTAACTTAGTTACATTACTAGTTACTTTAAAAGTAACTCAGTTACTTCAAGTTACTCGTTACTTTCAAATTAACTAGTTACTAGGGAAAGTAACTTTGGTTTTACTCAGAATTCTCTTGTTACTGTGTTGCTAACTGGATACCCAGCAAGAGTGCCAGTCTTCTAGCTTGCTTACTTGCCACAAGTGCAGTGTGCCACCTACCAATGGGAAGGAAAAAATAATCTGCATATTTCCACGAGAGAAATCCCACGCCTGGACCATAGTTGACCGCCACCATGATTCTAACCTATGTCTCAGTTTCATGTGCGCTTTTTACATCCAACACAAAAACTGCAGCCGTGGTGCTTTCGATTGTACTCAGAACTGAGAAATTCTGCCTTCGGAATAGGAAGATGTAGGTAATACCAGACTGCAGATGAGCTGCATACAGGGCTGGACTGGGACAAAAAAATCCGCCCGGTCATTTTGACTGGCCCACCATTATAGGAAAAATCATTAAGCCTTTGAATGCAAACAAACACTGTTGTGACAGTGATGTACACTGTTTTGATGGTATATATGTATCAATCTATCAATCGTTTATTGTAAGATTCAGATAATTATTTTTTAAAAGCTTGATATTTTAAATGAGAATAAGAAAGAAAAGTATTTCTTTGAGCCCCCCTCTTCCTGTTAATGCCCTACATGGCCCCCCTGGCAACACTTTGCTAGATCCGCCCCTGCACAGTTACCAGCTGTCAGCTACGTAAAGAAAAAAACGATCGTGGTGTTATTTGTCTCTCAGAAACAGTTCATAACTTCCCTTTAACTCATTCATGTCACCTAAAAGGTAAACCTGTTTCTCCATCACCTGTTCAGCTCTGATGATTCAGTAAGGACATCTCCTGGTTTCATCTTCATGTTTCCCTCTCACCAGATAACCAAACCGTATCATGACCAGCAGCTTTTACAGCTGTGGCTCCAGCAAACATCAGCTGATACTAGAAATTAATATTAAATAAATTCTAACAACAGCTGATCAAGCTTAAACGTGCTGCTGTTGTTTAACAGACCTCCGCTGGTTTCTTCTTTCTGGCGCAAAGTGGGCGATAAACAAACAAGAGAGAAAAGCCGATCAGCTGATCATTGATCTTTTTCATGATTGAAGTAGAAACAGGAGAGGGAGGGGAGAGAATGAGAGAAGAGGCAGCTGTGCAGCAAAGATACAGAATAACTCCAGCTTTGTGTCTTTTTCATTGTAGCTGAAGTCCGGGACAAACTGTTCCTTTTCACCTCAGTACGAAACGCGTAATATTTTCTCTGAATGCGAGACCATTCCGTTTTTTAGGGGACGTTTGGCAACTCTAATAACCAACCTTATGAATAAAAAAAATAAAGTTCAACATCAGTACCATAGCACCCACCCAGCTGTATAGAAACTCCGTCATGCTAGCTAGTACGCAGTAAGAAAAAGTCAGCATAATGAAAATAAACTCCACCTAAACTTGGTTTATCTGGGTCCCGAAACTCTGGCTGATTGGGACCCACACCCAATTTCACACCTTGTCTCAGGCGATTAGAGGATCATCAGGGGGTCCTTTTGTCCCTCTGTGGGGGGTCACTCCCACTAGGTTTATATCTGGGACTCTCCACCATTTGACCTTAGAACTGAAGAAGCTTCTCGGATGAGAGGTGAAACGTCTTCAAGTAACTTAAAGAAGTCCAGACGCTTTTCTTTGCAAGCTCCTTTGACTGTGTCAATTGTAGTTCGTAGGCACTTAAAAGCATAGAAAACAGTGCTCTTGAGAATGTGGTATGTTGTATAAAGCACTTTCAGTACTCTGGGTGAGTAGAAAAGGGCTATATAAGAATCAGTCCATTTACCATTAACAAGTCCTTAGGAGTCAGCTGAATGCTAAGAACAAGATCTCTCCCTTTAAGCCGAAAGACTCCACCAGCCAAGTAAGCCAAGTTCCTCCCTTAACCTTCATTTCCTCCTGGATAACTTTCATATGACTACTATATCCTCTGTTAAGTTTGCCACTTTAGATCACCACACCACGGATCCCTCGTTGTATTTAATTCTTTGTTTATATTTACAAATAAACCTTGTGTAAAATTAACTCAGCCGTCTCTATATCTTGTTCACATTTGAGTCCACAGTCACATACAGGCCTCCAGGCCCACTTTGATAGTTTTTACCCTCAGCTATAAAGGCTGATGAGGTATTGTCACCACCCTGCCAGGAAAGCAGACAGGCAGCATGGACACCAACGCTTGTGAATGCAATTGGGAATCCTTGCAAAGTAGGATTTTGAAATTCATAACATATATACTAAAGTCTCAGAGTTTGAATCTGATTGACTTTAAGGTCAAGGTTAGAGGTCAAGTGCCAGGTTCAGGGAAAGAACAGGAAATAACAGGAAAAACAGGATCCAAACGCAAGACTTCCTGGTTAGGGACAGTAAGTTTATATATAGTGAATAAAGAACAGCATATGTGAATTGCAAAATCAAAATGTTTCAGAGGTTTTCCAGTCTGGCTTTAAATCCTTACATGGCATCGAATTAGCCCTTTTAAAAATTCTTATCGACATATTTTTAGCTACTGATGCTGGCAACTGTGTTGTTCTCATGATTTTAGATTTGACAGCTGGACTTTGATAAAGTGGATCATGCTATTTTACTGTCTCGTTTGCAGCAGTAGGTTTGTATTAGGAACACAGCACTGCAGGTCCTACTTGGCAGAGTGACCTCTTTGTGTCAGTCTCTGTGACTATACCAGAAATTAACTCCATAAATTTTTGGTAGACCCACTGAGACCTGCAATGTGTATTTACATGTTTTTGGCCCAGTATAATAAACTAACTATCATGAACCTGGGGGTCAAACCTGGGGTCTGAACTGAAGCTTAACAGTCAGATTCAGGCAGTAATAAAATCAAACTTCTTTTTGCCGAGACAGTTGGCTAAAACAAAGCCAATTCTTTTACGGCAGCACTATGAGGCAGTTACCCACGCCTTGGATTACTGTAATGCCCTTTATATAGAGTGTTATGGTTCAAAATATTGGGGATGGAGACAAGACTGTGCAAGATGGCGCCAGTGTGTACGGCAAGCCGTCTCCGCTCCTCCGAGTTCCTTTTGTTGTTAGCTGTTTTATTTTCCTTATGTTTTTTGGATGGAACCACATTAATTGTTTATGACCGTCAAACGCTGCTGGATCTCCGACCTCTGAAACATTTCCGACCTTTGAAACATCAACCAGCATATCCACTTTTGAAATTGGGAAGCGACATTCCGTCTCCCATAGACACGACTACTGGCATATATTGCCTGCCTTTTTTCCCCCCTGCCAAGAAACGGCCCAGACGACGGGGAAAACGGAGCGGCATCCGGATTCGCATCAAAACTTATTTGAAACTACATGGTGTAACCAACTACTACGCCATTTCGGATATCCTCCAACCCCTATCCTCTCTCCATGACCAGCACACCATCAGATTACTCCGCCATCGATGGATCCGACAACTCGGACAACTCGCTAATTCGGAACTACCAATCGTCCACTAGAAGCTGGATACGGGCGCGTGGTGGTGGCGTGAACCACAGCAACCTACGTCCGCTGAGGCGTGCTCCAAATAGCGATGAGATGACTACGATCAAGATGGCTGTGCTGAACATTAGATCGCTGGCGAACAAGTCTTTCGTTCTGAATGATTTTTTTCTTTCCTCCGAGCGAGACTTTCTATTCCTGACAGAAACCTGGATCCGACCTGGTGAGTCTGTCTCCCTATCGGAATTTCTTCCACCAGAATGTACTTTTGTCAGTACTCCTAGGACTTCGGGCAGAGGGGAAGGGCTAGTCACGGCTTTTAAAAACAAATTCCGTGTGCGACAGCTTCCCCCAGCCATATTTTCTAGCTTTGAGGTGCAGTTACTTGAGTTGAACTGCTCCTCCCCGATCCTCTGTGCGGTGGTATATCGCCCACCAAAAGTCAATAAGGATTTTATTCATGAGTTCGCTGACTTTTTAGGAAACCTCTTGGTTAATTATGACTGTACTCTCATTACTGGTGATTTCAATATTCATGTCTGTTGTGAGTTGGACCCACTGGTCAAGGACTTTCTTGCTCTTATAGACTCTTTTAACCTTACTCAGTGGGTCAGTAAACCAACCCATATTAAAGGCCACACGCTTGATTTGGTACTATCCTACGGTTTGGACATTTGCATTACGGACATTTATAATCCTGGGATATCGGACCATTTCCCGGTTTTGTTTAATGTCAATGTGTGCAATATGGAGCTGAAACGTGAGGGTCCTGTGCAAAATATACGCATGATTAACTCAGAGACTATTGCTCAGTTTTCTATGGCTCTGACCAACACTGCCTTCTGCGAAATTAACTGGGATACAGCTACACCGGTTAATGATCTCGCTAACTCCTTCATCGCCACCTGTACTTCTATTTTAGACACTGTGGCTCCCTTAAAGACCAAACGCCTTAAACCATTCCGTCAACCATGGATGAATGACTATACTCGTACCCTCCGACGTGAATGCCGCCAAGCGGAGAGGAGATGGAAGAAAGACAAACTCCAGATCTCCTTTGACATTCTCCACAATTGTCTGAAGAAATATCAGAAGGCTGTTAAAACTGCAAAAGCCTCCTTCCTTTCGGAGATCATTGCGACTAATAGTCATAAGCCGCAGGTCCTTTTTGGCATTTTTAATTCGTTAATAAATCCACTCTCCACTCAGACCGAGACCTCCCAAGCTTTATGTGAAAAATTCCTAAACTATTTTTCAGATAAAACTATAGCACTAAGATCCCCATATCTACCCATTGAGGACACATCTTTAACATCCGAACCCTCGTTGGTACTAGAACAGTTTGAATTTGTTTCCTTTCCGACCCTTAAGGAAATAATAGCTCAAACGAAAAATTCCAATTCCCGTCACGATGTGCTCCCTTCTCGCATTATCAAAAACGCCCTGAATATTGTAGGACCCTGGATTTTACTTATAATGAATTCATCACTACTATCAGGCTGCGTCCCTGCCGTGTTCAAACATGCAGTTATCCAACCTGTAATCAAGAAAAGTAATCTTGATCCTAATGTCCTCTCAAACTATAGGCCGGTATCGAAACTCCCTTTTATGGCTAAAGTCTTAGAGAAAATTGTTCTCAAGCAATTGCAATCTTTCTTAGAGGCAAATGGAATCAATGAAAAATTCCAATCTGGTTTTAAACCTCACCACAGTACCGAGACAGCTTTACTGAGAGTTTTTAACGATCTCCTCGTAACTGTTGATACAGGGCGCCCTGTGGTTTTAGTTCTTTTAGACTTGTCCTCTGCTTTTGATACGGTCAACCATGATATTCTCCTTTCAAGACTTGAACATGTAGTTGGCCTTAAAGGCAAAGTACTCTCATGGTTTAAATCATACCTATCCGAGCGGTTTTTCTCTGTCTCTATGGGAAATCACTCCTCTTCCCCCGCACCCCTTCGTTGCGGTGTTCCCCAGGGGTCTGTGTTAAGTCCCACGTTGTTCTCTCTCTATCTGTTACCCCTGGGAAAAATCTTTAGAAATCACAATATCTCTTTCCACTGCTATGCGGATGATATCCAAATCTATTTCCCTTTGGATTTGGATCTTCAATCCCCGCTATTGCCGTTGCTTAATTGCCTGTGTGACGTCAGAGACTGGCTACTGCATAATTCGCTCACCCTCAATGAAAACAAAACAGAAATTATCGTCTTTGGTAGCCACATGCCATTGAAACAGCTTTCGGAGACCTTAGGTTCCTATGCCAGCCACTTATCGCCCACTGTTAGAAATCTCGGAGTAATGCTGGACAGCTCCCTCAAATTAGATAAGCAAGTGGCTGCAGTGGTAAAAACCAGCTTCTACCAACTACGCCAAATTTCGAAGGCAATGCCTTACCTACGACATAAAGACCTTGAAAGGCTCATTCATGCTTTTATAACCTCTAGACTGGACTACTGTAATTCTCTTTACTTAGGCCTCCAACTCTCTCTTATTCAACGCCTACAATTAGTCCAGAATGCCGCAGCACGCCTTTTAAGCGGCACTAGAAGACAGGATCATATTACTCCCATTCTAGCTGACCTCCACTGGCTTCCAGTCAAATACCGTATTCTTTTTAAAATTCTTTTATATACTTTTAAAATCTTAAATAACTTGGCACCCAGTTATTTGATTGACCTTCTTAATCTATATATCCCTACAAGGGCACTCAGATCCTCTAATCAGGGGCTCCTAATGCAACCAATGTCTCGATTAAAGACGAAGGGGGATCGGGCCTTTGCTTTCGCTGCACCAAAACTCTGGAACAGCCTACCGGTTGATGTCCGTGCGTCGGAAACTATCCAATCTTTTAAATCTCGGTTAAAAACCCATCTGTTTAAGCTCGCTTTTCATTTTTTTTTTTTTTTTTTTAAATGACATCAGAAACAGCAGTATGCGACATTACGTGATGGCAGAGCTTCAGTTCATCCTTTGTCATTTTTTTTTTTTTTTTTTTTTTTAATAAATAGGACAGGGGGAATGAATGAGAGAAAGAGGGGGAGAGAAAGAAAGAAAACCAAAGGGGAGAAGAGACGGTGAGAAGGGGGGGGGAAGAGAGAGAAAAAAAAAAAAGAACTCCTGGGTCACCTGTATGGAGAAAAAAAAAAAACAAACAAAAAAAACAAACAGAGGAGACAGCAAACAACAAAGAGTAACATAATAATAGAGAAAACAAAGCACCATCACAATAAACTAGCTAGTCATAGATATCAATATTTACTAAATAATAAACGATATTGTGCAGCACGCAAGATAGACAGCGCACAGTGTGCTTTGAGGCAGCAGCCAAGAAAGCTTTAGTCCGCGTCTGTGAATACCCATGTGTGCATACCTGTGTGGATCAGCATGCTTGCATTCCAAAGGTTTCTCCATGTAATGATCTGCTAGGGAGTGTGGGGGGGCCACAGCCCCGTCCTCCAGGGTGTGAAGCGGGTATGGAGGAGATCAAAACTCCAGACATCCAGAGGCCCCCAGAACACAAGAGACCATGGAAGACCAACAGAGGGGCAGCCGCGCCACTGTTCCAGTAAGAGCTGAGGAGAGTCCCAGATGAGGGCTCGCCCAGCAGCCGCGGAGCAGAAGTCAGGGGGAGTTGCAGTGACGCGCCCGTGAGCTCCGCCGGCCCCCAGCTGTGCCTGAGTGACCGAGCCCCAGGCCGAGAGGCCGGGGGCACCCCACCTCCAAAGGGGCCCGAGCGAGCCCCAGGCCCCGACAAGCGGCCGCCAAGGAGTGAGCCGGTGTGTACCCGGACGCCCACCCCCAGACACAAAGAACCACCAACACACCGACACCTGAGGGAGTCCGCCACCGGCAGGGGAAGTGGTGGTGGGTGGAGATAGGCCTCCAAACCTTGGAGGGCCTGAGGTGTCCCCAGAGAGGTGGCGTCTGATACCCAACCTGACATATAGACACAGACATACAGGCACACACAGACACAAACATCCATTCCCACCCTCATGCTCTCATATGCACTCACTCCACACTCAACCAACGTGGAGACAGACATAAAGAGACGCTGTACACACAATCACACTCCCCAAGCATACTCTACAAACCGGGTCTAGGTACCCTTGCCCCTGGAGGGGGGAATTGCACCCAGACCCAGGTGGTGTTACCCTTTTCCCTGCGGTGGGGAGAGGCAGACCACCCCGACTCCGCAACAGCAGGGAGGCCCCACACCCCAGACCGCAGTCGGACGGCCAACTCCTCCTACTAGCCCTCCCGCTCCAGCAGGCCGCAGAGAATGGGGGTGGGAGAAGACTCCAAACCTCCCTCCACCCGCTCATTGTAGTGTTGATGCATATGTGTTCTAAGGTGCAATTAAAACCCAGGAGGGCATGGAGCTACCTGCCAAGGAGCAGCAGGTAAGCGCATAGTCCCTCCTGCTAGCCCTCAATGACTAAGTGTATTTAAAATTGAGAGGTGGGCAACGACGTCAGGGGTGAGGTATACACCCTGATGGTGATTTGGACTCCGTGATTGTGCCCACCCCCAAGATCCTATATGTATGTGTAATGAGAGTGTGAATAATGTGAATGTCTAAGTTGTGGGATAAGCTCGCTTTTCAAACTACTTAGCTTAATTTTCCCCGATTCATGTCTGTTCCTATATTATTATTTTATAATTTTATTCTTTGTTAACTGTTTTCTCCTGTTGTAAATTGCAAGTATGGTTCGTTTGTGAAGCACTTTGTTGTACTTGTGACTTTTAAATGTGCTATAGAAATAAAATTGAAATTGAAATTGAAATTGAAGAGAAAAAACCACAATAACAACCCTGGTCCGGCCGGGTTACGTCAAACGATGATTTTAATGATCACACACGTGGGAGATGGACACTGTATGCAGACAGCCTCAGATCTCAAAATGGTGGAGCATTGCTCAAACTTTTATAGCCTCTGGTGTCCCCACCTTATCATAAAAGCCTAAACATTCACATGCTTTCTCTCACACAGCGCCTAAGCTACGACCTTGGCTCCCCGTCTATCTGCTCCTGCTGTGATGGGGCAGACAACTCCAGTATATTCTGTTCTCTTCTAATCAGACAAATAAGGCGATGACTTTCTGCGAACAGTATTTCTTATAACTCAGCAGTATAATGCATCATACAACAATATCATTCATTCACAATAAATCAGCAGTTTAATGTAATGCAAATCAGTTTAACTAATGCAATAGTTATCAGCTTCTTCTAATTCAGGAGAATAATGCCAACTAAAACTACATAATAATTCACAATCTTTACTTAGGGGTCTAACATGGCATAAAATAATATTATAATCTAATAAGAGGTCAGTGCTTCATACATTACTCATCTACAGAGGGTGCCAAATTTTCTTATCTCTCTGAGCTGCTACAGCCTTATGTTGATTTTAGTGAGATGCTGCTTTTTAGTTTATTTTTCTTAGTTTATATTAATTGAATCTATATTGTTTTTTGTTGTTACAGCCCTGGACCTCTTAGGGAGTGAGACCGCCTTTCTCTTCAAGCAAATCCAAGAGTGCCAGGACTCACCGATGATTGGCTAGCTGGAGACCCGTGCCAGCCCTCCTACAGTGGGGCAAAAAAGTATTTAGTCAGCCACCGATTGTGCAAGTTCCCCCACTTAAAATGATGACAGAGGTCAGTAATTTGCACCAGAGGTACACTTCAACTGTGAGAGATAGAATGTGAAAAAAAATCCATGAATTCACATGGTAGGATTTGTAAAGAATTTATTCGTAAATCAGGGTGGAAAATAAGTATTTGGTCAATAACAAAAATACAACTCAATACTTTGTAACATAACCTTTGTTAGCAATAACAGAGGTCAAACGTTTACTATAGGTCTTTACCAGGTTTGCACACACAGTAGCTGGTATTTTGGCCCATTCCTCCATGCAGATCTTCTCGAGAGCAGTGATGTTTTGGGGCTGTCGCCGAGCAACACGGACTTTCAACTCCCGCCACAGATTTTCTATGGGGTTGAGGTCTGGAGACTGGCTAGGCCACTCCAGGACTTTCAAATGCTTCTTACGGAGCCACTCCTTTGTTGCCCGGGCGGTGTGTTTTGGATCATTGTCATGTTGGAAGACCCAGCCTCGTTTCATCTTCAAAGTTCTCACTGATGGAAGGAGGTTTTGGCTCAAAATCTCACGATACATGGCCCCATTCATTCTGTCCTTAACACGGATCAGTCGTCCTGTCCCCTTGGCAGAAAAACAGCCCCATAGCATGATGTTTCCACCCCCATGCTTCACAGTAGGTATGGTGTTCTTGGGATGCAACTCAGTATTTTTCGTCCTCCAAACACGACGAGTTGAGTTTATACCAAAAAGTTCTACTTTGGTTTCATCTGACCACATGACATTCTCCCAATCCTCTGCTGTATCATCCATGTGCTCTCTGGCAAACTTCAGACGGGCCTGGACATGCACTGGCTTCAGCAGCGGAACACGTCTGGCACTGCGGGATTTGATTCCCTGCCGTTGTAGTGTGTTACTGATGGTGACCTTTGTTACTTTGGTCCCAGCTCTCTGCAGGTCATTCACCAGGTCCCCCCGTGTGGTTCTGGGATCTTTGCTCACCGTTCTCATGATCATTTTGACCCCACAGGATGAGATCTTGCGTGGAGCCCCAGATCGTGGGAGATTATCAGTGGTCTTGTATGTCTTCGATTTTCTGATGATTGCTCCCACAGTTGATTTTTTCACACCAAGCTGCTTGCCTATTGTAGATTCACTCTTCCCAGTCTGGTGCAGGTCTACAATACTTTTCCTGGTGTCCTTCGAAAGCTCTTTGGTCTTGGCCATGGCGGAGTTTGGAGTCTGACTGTTTGAGGCTGTGGACAGGTGTCTTTTATACAGATGATGAGTTCAAACAGGTGCCATTCATACAGGTAACGAGTGGGGGACAGAAAAGCTTCTTACAGAAGACGTTACAGGTCTGTGAGAGCCAGAGATTTTCCATGTTTGAGGTGACCAAATACTTATTTTCCACCCTGATTTACGAATAAATTCTTTACAAATCCTACCATGTGAATTCATGGATTTTTTTTTCACATTCTGTCTCTCACAGTTGAAGTGTACCTCTGGTGCAAATTACTGACCTCTGTCATCATTTTAAGTGGGGGAACTTGCACAATCGGTGGCTGACTAAATACTTTTTTGCCCCACTGTATATGCAGATTGCAGTGTGTCAACCCTCCTAGACAATTGGCTACCTGGATCCTGTAGTGCTCTAGGAAGCAATGAGTGGTTGATTGTACTTGCCTTTGGCTACAAAAGGCTGGAGATCCTTCTGATGCTTAGGGCTGAACATGTAGTTTGCCCTTTGTGCCTCTGGCATGGTTGGGTGTAGGTCACAATCAGCCAAGGTTTCGGATGAGCTCATTGTGAAACCTAGCCCCACCCTATTATGTGATTTCCTGAGGTCAGATGACCCAGGATGTGAGTGGGCATTAAGGTGTCTGGGAACGGATCTCAAAACTGGATTATAGATGGCAGACAGTTAGTGTCATAAACCACCACCTCTCTTTAAAGATTGTCGTTCACAGTGGACATTATAATTGCTTCTTTCACTCCTCTTTCAAACCATCTATCTTCTCTGTCCAAAATGTGAACATTGGCATCCTCGAAAGAGTGACCTTTGTCCTTTAGATTTGGATGAACCGCCAAGTCTTGTCCCATTGATGTGGCCCTTCTATGTTGTGCCATGCGTTTACGAAGTGGCTGTTTGGTTTGGTGGGGCAAGGTTTCACAATGAGCTCACCAAATATTGGCTGATAGTGATCTACACCCATTCTCACACCTTAGCTCATGTGATTAGGTAGAGGATCATTAGGGGGTCCATTGTCCCTCTCGGAGGCTTCCTCCCACAGATCTTAAATCTGGGACTCGGATGAGAGGTGAAACATTTTCAAGCAACTTAAAGAAGTCCAGATCCTTTTCTTTCCAAGCTCCTTAGACTACGATGACCTGGATGACTGAGAACCTTCACAGACATACTGTTTAAAGATAGTCTACCCTACCCTAAAAAGAGATATGTTAGATACCAAATGCACTCTGATGGCAGTGTGCTGGTATACTTTGAGTGTGTTTAATCTTCTTTTGTTTTATATAGTTTCTCATCCTCTTGTGGTCCCAGTTGGAACTTGGAAAGCTTGTTAGACCCAACTAGCTCATGTCTGGTAGAGGATTCTAGCCTCTCAATATATCTCCATGTCTTTGTCCAATTTTTCATTTAATTATGTTTTTGGCTGGTAAAAGTCATAGGTCAGTTTAAGGTAGGTCAGTTTGACACTTGAACTTTTAACTTATGCTGTTGTAATAGATGCATTATATGGTTTAGGATCGTGCAATTGAAAAATGTAAGGCCTTCCCAGAAAGGGACATTTGTCAGGGACATGTCTACAGAATATTCTGCTCTAAAATCTGTATGTACTTTTAAACATTAATGGTGCTTTTTCAGATATTCAGCCTGTGACTCCAAAGGTATATATGGCTTCTCCTTTGTATGAGAGAGCTTTAACCTACATCTGTGGACGTTTTTTCTGAAACTGTTCCTGAGCCCATTCAGTGATTTCTTTAACAGAATCATCCCAGTTTTCAATACAGCATTGCCTGAGGGCCTAAAGATCATAAGCCTCTAACTGTGATCTTTGGTCCCTTGTGCACAGAGCTTTCTCAGATTACTAGAATCTTTAGTGAACTTCTACCCATCCTTACTTTTGAGAAGCTTTGCAACTTCTCTGAGGAGGAAACCACTAAAAATGAAACTAGTCAGTCCTTCTTCCTGACGGTATGTTTCTTGTCATGCATGCGAACGCAGCTAAGATCTTATAGCATCATCAATGAGCATGTTAATAGGAAAATTGTACTTAGTAGTCAGTATAATCTTTTAATGATATAAGTTTGCATATGGTAGAATGCTGCATGTAATCATTTGTATGTAGAAGTATATAGTTGGTGGCATATTGAAAGAATGTCTCATCCTAGGGTGTTCACCCCCACATCCTAGGAGCATGAGAGAGGTCGTACCTTGTCTTATTGTTTTACGGTAGGATTAACGTAGCTATGTCAGTTTTAGTCTAAGTGCCTTTTGTTTAGATGAACTGCTGGACTTCTTCACTGTGTTATCTAGGGTGAACCATCTAGGGTGAGGGGGAGACTACCCTCTTCCTGACCAAGGATGTACCTTTTGTGCTTTCATGTTATATGACCCTTTGATCAGCAGGACACCACACACACACACACACACACACACACACACACACACACACACACACACACACACACACACTGAAGTATAAATAAAGACCGGGACAGCGCGAGTCTCAGTTCTGCTTTTGTCAGCAAGAAGTTCTGTGTGTTTCTCTTCTCTGAGTCTTTACTGAAGAAGTGTTTTAGAGTATATTTCTTAACAGAGCATGATGGAGGGAACGTATCTGCTGTGGCTGCTCTGTAAGTTGTCTTTATTTTTATATCCAGACTCAGATTTGAATAAAGCCTTTTAAATTACACTAGATTTAAACTACATTACTACATTAGGAAATAAAGCTGCAGTTGGTTAGTTATTGGGCATATTCAGTGCTTCAGTAGGGGATTACAGAACGACTCTAAATGGTCATGTGACAATAAGGAACATAAGAAAGAAGATGCAAATAACACACTCTTAGAATATTTTTTATTGCTGGTAATATAATTTCTTTAGGTTTCACATAGGTCTTTTAATTTGATAAGTTACAAATCAAACACATATTCAGTGATGGTGATTTTTTTGAGGAGTGGCAAGTCATAAGATGTGGAAAGAAGAAGAATTCTAAGAGGTTTACACAATTACTAAGACACTTTCCATTATTCTTTTATTCAAAAAATATATATAATATTGAGAGATTTTGATTTGTGCTCAAAACCACACAGTGTTTTGTTTAGTTGTTTTTTTTTATGTTAGATCATGTGCAAGGCCAGGAAAACACTAACAGAAATTAATTGCACACTTCAAGATGAAATGGAACAACAAAAATATCCAGTATACTGTCTCGTGTTCTCAGTTTGGCCAGTAAAAGAAAAACAGGTTGATATAAACTGTTTAAATGTGAAGAAGCCTTTCTGCCTACTTGTTTTTTGTAATTGCAAACATCCGGCCTGCTCTACGGAGAACGTTTCCTGCTTCTTGTCAGTCGCCTTAACCTCAACTAACGAAACGCACGCATGTTATTCACACCTGTTTGTTGCTCTTTCTTTCTGTGAAAATTCACCTGACTATCCTTCTTCTATCTTTCTTTGCAGTTCTGAACTCAGTGCTGACTTGTTCAACAAAGCAAGGTGAATAATTTTCTTCAATCACAGTTTCAAGTTTTCCTTTAAATATTTTATCCTTGGACTCTAATCGAGTAGCTTTGCAAAATTCATATCCCAAAATAGGTCTTATTTATCTTATACTGGGCTCAGGACAAGAAAGAAAGTTCAACATATCCATAATATTGCTAGATGGTTTTACTTAGCCTAATTACCAATGTTAAGGATAAGTAGTTACATGATGGTGAGCAACTTTATAAGTTAGCTCAGAATTTGTCATTTTGTTAGAGCTACAGGCCTCCAGGCAGGTTTGCTCTGTGTGTGTGTGTTTGGTGCTGCAGTAGTTTCCAAAATAGAGATTCAGGAGATGGCTGAAACTGCAGAAAACATGGCTGGTGTTCTGAGAGGCTATTTAATACTCAGAGAAGAGCTCACTTCTTGAGTGCTAACAGAAATTCATTGCACACTTCAAGATGAAATGGAACAACGAAAATATCCAGTTCTCGCGTTCCTTCTTCTTCGTGTTGCTGTCATTTGGGATCGTTACATCTATCACTACGGCCATCTTCTTCTGCTTATCTACCACCATTAAAACTGTTGCTGGGCAAGGAGGGCTCCCACTGTCTTTGCTCCAGGAAGCACCTGGCACAGGCCTCCCTGGGAATCCTCACACTCACTATCTCCCTCTTCTCTATCTGAGTCTAAACTTTGCAAAATATGCAAAATATTATTAACGGTACAATGGAAAAATAAAAACTTCCAAGAATATCAGATTACCCATGGAAATATTAAACAGCGTTAGTTGTTCACCTGCAAAAAGAGAAAGCTTTAACATTTTAGCTAAATGAATTTGTTCATTAATGAAAAACTGTTGTTAAGATAAGGCAGTCATTCTGTGTGAGAATCAAACTGTGTTTATCAAACTCATCCATTATCCAATGTTTCCAATTTAGTGATTGTTTTTGCAAAAAACAAAAAACAAAAAAAAACCATTTCCAGCAGTATTTTTTGGGATAGAGGTACAAACGCATCACCAAACATCACATACATTCTAGCGAGAAGAAGTCACCAGAGTCGCAGTTTGGCTTTGGAATACGGTAAAAAAATACATTTTTCCTGGCCAAAATATATTTAAAATATATGGTAAATATATTTTGCATTTGTGATGCTCCAAAAATATATTTTTGAAATTGAAAATATATTTCTTTCAAACCAAAATACATTTCAAAACATATTTTTGGGTGAAGAAAATACATTTCCAACCTTACAGTAGAATGTATATCAAAGTATCCTTTATTTAAAATGTATTTAGTGCAATAATGATGATAATGATAATAATACAGTGTTACAGATGATGATTCCAAGATGGCGCCGCGGATGGCAGCCTCGGTACTGCGCTCTCTCGCACTTTTCTTGTTTTTGTTTATTTTCTGCGCTTTTGGCCACTCAGACCACATCACTTTCTCCAGAGATCAACTGCTTAACATCAGGCAGTCGTCTCACTATAGTTCTTATCCATTTTTCACAAACCCGGAAAGTTTTTTGGAGATTTTAATTGGAGGCGCAGCAGCTCTCTGTGGCTCCTGGAGAAGACGTAGACGGGGGAGTCGCGCCGGTGCGCTGGTGAAACTACGTCGGCGAGGATTCCGCACGGCACTCCCCTCCATTCACCTCGCGAATCTCCGCTCTCTTCCAAACAAAGTCGACGAATTACTGCTCTTAAACCGGACTAACAATGTCACGGTGGTTAGAGAGTAGACTCAGGCGCGGAGCTCAGAAATAATGACAGTGCATTTATTTACAGTGCAGCAAGGTGACAACAGTTCAAATGTGCGACAGTGGTGATAGTGCGTCCCTCCTTCCGTGTAAGCCCGTGCGTAGTAATGAGTGCCCGTCTCTCCTCCAGGTGCTTCCCTTGTGTCCGTGAATCCTCCGTCAATCCCTGGGTGAACACACACACACGACAGCAGAATGAGTATGACGATCGGACAGCACTACAATAACGTTTAGCGACTAAACGACACTACCAGGCTTAGTGCAATACTCCAGCGCTGTCTGTCGCTCAGCCACACCATTAAGTAGCCCTGCTGAAGATGGAAGTTGATTGGCAGCAGCTGGTGGCTTGACTGTAGGTGTGGCAGCTCCAGGCGACAGCACCTCCGGGTCGAAGGTAGCCCGTTGCTAGGCTACCCCCCAACACATCACAGCGGAGCCGGAGGGGAAGACAGAGTGACAGGAGAGACACATATACACACACACACACACACACACACACACACACACAGGCAGGTCAACCGGTCAGGGTACCGTCAGATCCTGACAGTATCCCCCCTCTAATGGGAGCCACCCGGCGACCTACCAAACTTGTCTGGGTGCCGGCGGCGGAACTCTCTCACCATGGCATCATCGAGAATCGCAGACCGCGGCACCCAGGAACGCTCTTCCGGACCATACCCGTCCCAATCCACCAAAAACTGAAAACCCCTACCGCGGCGCTGGGCATCCATAATGCGGGTGATGGAGTACGCCGGGGCGCCGTCGATAATCCGGGCAGGCGGCGGGGGCCCGGGAGGTGGGCACAGCGGGCTGGTCCGAACAGGCCTCACCTGCGAGACATGAAAAACATTGTGAGTTCGCATGTTACGAGGCAGGCTCAACCGAACAGTCACCGGATTCAACACAGACTGGACAGGAAACGGGCCAATGAACCGAGGAGCAAGCTTCTTAGATTCAGTCCTGAGAGAAACATGCTTGGTCGAGAGCCACACCCGCTGGCCCACCTGGTAGTCTGGTGCCGGGACGCGGCGGCGATCGGCCAGTCTCTTGTTCAGGGCCGCCGTCCTCAAGAGGGCTGCCCTGGCGGCGCGCCACGCTCTCCGACAGCGTCGCATGTGGAGCTGGACCGAAGGAACGGCCAACTCTCCCTCCGAAATGGAAAGAAGCGGGGGCTGAAAACCCAAGGACGCCTCGAACGGGGACACACCGGTGGCCGCCGACATACTGGAGTTGTACGCATATTCCACCCATGCGAGCTGCCCGCTCCACGTCGATTGGTTGGAGGAGATCACACAGCGCAGCATAGCCTCCAGTGCCTGATTAGCCCGTTCCGTCTGGCCGTTGGTCTGGGGATGGAAACCCGAAGACAGGCTGACCTGAGCCCCCGGCTCCGCACAGAACTCCCGCCACACCCGGGACGTGAACTGGGGACCACGATCAGACACGATGTCCCGAGGAATGCCATGGAGCCGAAAAACATGCTGGGTGAGAAGGCGAGCCGTCTCCAGAGCAGAAGGAAGCCGCGGCAGGGCTACAAAGTGGGCAGCCTTGGAAAACCGGTCAACAATAGTGAGCACAGCAGTGTTGCCCGAGGACGGAGGCAGTCCCGTAACAAAGTCCAGAGCAATATGCGACCAGGGACGCATGGGAACAGGCAAAGGGCATAGGAGGCCAGCAGGCGGCGAGGTTGGCATCTTGTTCGCAGCACACACAGGACAAGCCACCACGTATTCCCCAGCATCCCGCAACAGAGAGGGTCACCAAAACAACCGGCGCAGGAAAGAGACGGTGCGGTTCTTACCCGGATGGCAGGCAAAACGGGCGGTGTGAGCCCACTGAAGCACCTTACCGCGGGCCGACGCAGGAACAAACAGCTTGCCCCCCGGGCCCGTGCCAGGATCCGGTTCCCGCCGCTGGGCGTCCCGCACAACCCGCTCAATCTCCCAGGTCAAAGCGCCGACGAAACAAGAGGGAGGCAAGATGGGCAAGTCCTCCCCATCGCCCCCGGCCTCAGGCGCAAACTGTCGAGACAGCGCATCAGCCTTGGCGTTGCGAGACCCGGGCCTGTAAGTGATGGAAAGGTCAAAGCGAGCGAAGAACAGGGCCCACCTGGCCTGTCGGGCGTTAAGGTGCTTCGCAGCCCGGAGGTACGCCAAATTCCTGTGGTCAGTCCACACCACCACTGGATAACTGCTCCCCTCCAGCCAGTGACGCCATTCCTCCAGGGCCATTTTAACAGCGAGAAGCTCCCGGTCACCAACATCATAATTCCGCTCTGCGGGCGACAACCGGTGAGAAAAAAAGGCACAGGGACGCATCTTACCGGCCACCCGCTGTGAGAGAACGGCCCCCACCCCCGAGTCAGAAGCATCCACCTCCACGAAGAATGGGAGCTCCAGGTCAGCCTGCACCAGCACAGGCGCAGACGAAAACAGAGCCTTCAGTTGAGTGAAAGCCCGTGCGTAGTAATGAGTGCCCGTCTCTCCTCCAGGTGCTTCCCTTGTGTCCGTGAATCCTCCGTCAATCCCTGGGTGAACACACACACACGACAGCAGAATGAGTATGACGATCGGACAGCACTACAATAACGTTTAGCGACTAAACGACACTACCAGGCTTAGTGCAATACTCCAGCGCTGTCTGTCGCTCAGCCACACCATTAAGTAGCCCTGCTGAAGATGGAAGTTGATTGGCAGCAGCTGGTGGCTTGACTGTAGGTGTGGCAGCTCCGGGCGACAGCACCTCCGGGTCGAAGGTAGCCCGTTGCTAGGCTACCCCCCAACACATCACAGCGGAGCCGGAGGGGAAGACAGAGCGACAGGAGAGACACATATACACACACACACACACACACACACACACACACACACACACACACACACACACACACACACACACAGGCAGGTCGACCGGTCAGGGTACCGTCAGATCCTGACAAACAAGGACTTTGCACGCTCTGCTGCCCTCTGCTTCACTGAAACCTGGCTCAGTGAGCGAGTCCCAGACGCTGTCTTAAATCTGCCGGGCTTCCAACTTCACCGGGCGGACCGCGAAACAGAGCTCTCAGGGAAAACAAAGGGTGGTGGAGTCTGCTTCTACATTAATGAAGGTTGGTGTACTGATGTCACAGTGTTACAGAAACACTGCAGAAAGTTTTTTCATCAACTGTAAACCTTTTTATTCACCGCAGGAGTTTTCTTCCTTCATGCTGGTCGGAGTTTACATCCCTCCACAGGCCAACGCGAACAACGCACTGTGCGAGCTGGCTGACCAGATTACTACCCTGGAGAGGAAATTCCCGGATTCCTTTACAATTATTCTTGGGGATTTTAACAGAGCAAACCTAAACTACGAACTCCCTAAATACAGACAGCATATAGACTGCCCCACCAGGGACAACATCATACTGGATCACTGCTACACCACTCTAAAAGATGCCTATCGCTCTGTGCCCCGGGCAGCTTTGGGACATTCTGATCACTGCATGGTCCATCTTATTCCAGTTTATAGGCAAAAACTCAAACGTGCCAAGCCTGTAGTCAAAACTGTGAAGAAGTGGACTAACGCAGCAAAGCAGGAACTGCAGGACTGTTTTGACTCCACTGATTGGACTATTTTTGAAGCTGCATCTGAGAACCTAGATGAGCTCACGGACACTGTGACATCATACATCAGTTTCTGTGAAGACGTGTGTGTGCCAACAAAGACCTTTTGCACATACAACAACAATAAACCACGGTTCACTCCTAAACTCCAACATCTTCGTAAGGCCAAGGAGGACGCCTACAGAAGTGGTGACAGGGTCCTGTACAAGCAAGCCAGGAACACACTGACCAAGGAGATCAAAGCAGCTAAAAGGATCTACTCCCAGAAGCTGGAAGAACGGCTCTCAGCCAACGACCCTGCGTCAGTGTGGAGGGGCCTGCAGGAAATCACCAGCTACAGACGCCCCCCACCCACTATTGAAGCAAACAAAGACCTGGCCAACGAGTTAAACACTTTCTATTGCAGGTTTGAGACGGACAGACTCCCACGCCCCACCCTCCCCTCCCCAGGGACATTGCTTCAGACATTGACCCCCAACACACCTTCCACCTCTCCCCCCTTCACCCTGCCCCTCCCCAATCAAGACTCAACGACCACCCCCACCCTCCCCAATCCAGACTCAACGACCACCACCACCCTCTCCAATCCAGACTCAACGACCTCCACCACACCTCTCACCCCCCTTTCCTCCTCCCTGAAACTAAGAATACAAACTCAGGATGTGAGCCGACTATTCCAGAAACAGAAGCCCAGGAAAACCCCCGGACCAGATGGCGTCTCACCCTCCTGCCTCAAAACCTGTGCTGAACAGCTGGCTCCCATCTTTACTCGCATCTTCAACAGATCCCTGGAGCTGTGTGAAGTTCCCTCCTGCTTCAAACGCTCCACCATCATCCCTGTTCCAAAGAAACCCACCATCACAGGACTGAATGACTACAGACCTGTTGCCTTGACGTCTGTGGTCATGAAATCCTTCGAACGACTGGTGTTAGCCCATCTGTAAGACATTACAGGCCACCAGCTGGACCCTCTGCAGTTTTCCTACCGGGCAAACAGGTCGGTGGATGATGCAGTGAACATGGGGCTGCATTACATCCTGCAACACCTTGACCGCCCGGGAACTTATGCCAGGGTCCTGTTTGTGGACTTTAGTTCGGCTTTTAACACCATTGTGCCTGAACTTCTTTCCTCCAAACTCTCCCAGCTCAGCGTGTCACCAGCTACCTGTCAGTGGATCACCAGCTTCCTGACAGACAGAAAGCAACAAGTGAGGCTGGGGGAGATCACCTCTGAAACCCGGTCCCTCAGTATTGGTGCCCCTCAAGGATGTGTCCTCTCACCACTACTGTTCTCCCTCTACACTAACGACTGCACCTCCAAGAACTCGGCTGTCAAACTCCTAAAGTTTGCAGATGACACCACTGTCATTGGCCTCATTCAAGATGGTGATGAGTCTGCATACCGGCAGGAAGTTGAGCGGCTGGCACTCTGGTGCAGACAGCACAATCTGGAGCTGAACACTCTTAAGACTGTAGAGATGACAGTGGACTTCAGGAGACATCCCTCAACTCTGCTCCCCCTCACCATATCAGACAGCCCTGTGTCAACTGTGAAGACCTTCAAGTTCCTGGGTACAACCATCTCCCAGGACCTGAAGTGGGAGACCAACATCAACTCCATCCTCAAAAAGACCCAGCAGAGGATGTACTACCTGAGACAACTGGGGAAGTACAGTCTTCCACAGGAGCTGCTGATCCAGTTCTACACTGCGGTCATTGAGTCTGTCCTGTGCTCCTCCATCACAGTCTGGTATGGAGCAGCCACTAAACAGGACAGGAGCAGACTGCAGCGGACTGTACGGGCAGCAGACAGGATCATCAGCGCCCTCCTGCCCTCCATCCAGGATCTGTACCTCTCAAGAACCAGGAAACGGGCAGGGAAAATCATCGCAGACCCCTCACACCCTGCACACAGACTTTTTGATCTGCTGCCCTCTGGCAGACGGTACAGAAGCCTGCAGACCAGGACCACCCGACACAGGAACAGTTTCTTTCCCCTCGCCATCTCCCTTCTTAACAGTTGACCTGTTACACAATATCTCACTATAATGTAGCGTTCATTGACTTTGAAATTATTTGTCAGTGATACAGTAAACAAGATACAACAACTGCTATGTACACTTTAGTTTTTGACAATATAGTACTGTTACGACCCCCTCTGCTAGGCGTCAGGGAGGTAGTAACATACACGAGCCCCCCAACACAAAACTGAGTAAAGCAAAAGGTTTTAATTACAAACTTTAAACAGAAAACCGACAGGGCTGTTCAACAGACCACTGGGCAGACAATTATTACATAAAGAAAGAACAGTCACGAGTAAAAGTTAAAGGGTAACTAAGGCAGGCTGGCCGCACACAAAATAAAAGCTAGGGTTTTAACTAAGGCAAGCCAGCTTCACAAAATCCTACTCACAGCCAGCTAGCAGCTCAAAACTCTAATCAGGCTAAGTTTAAAGCATGCACCAAGATTCGACAAAGTTCAGCAATATGAAAAAGTTCAACAAAGATCGACGAGGGAGGCACGAAGGGCAAACTGCATGTTCAGTCCTAAGCAGCATCCACTGAGTGAAGGACCTCCAGCCTTTTGTAGCCACAGGTGGGCACGATCAGCCACTGATTGCCTCTTGGAGCATCACGGGATCCCCAGGCAGCCAATCGTCCGTGTGGTCTGGCACACTTCATTCTGCATAAGAGAGGGTTGGCACGGGTCTCCCAGTAACCAATCACACACGAGTTCTGGAACACATTGATTTACCTAGAGGAAGGCGGGGCCACCTGAGGCCAGAGGCCGTAACACCCCTCCCCTTAAAACACCAACTATGTCGGGCAGAAGCGGACATTGCAGAGTGTGAACAACAACAAAGAACAAACACAGTAAAACATGTTTACAAGCGGGACAGACCATCAGCTAAAACATTTTCAGACCCCTTTTTATGGCGAATACTTAAGTTGTATTCCTGAGCCCAGAATACAGAGCCCAGCGCATAAGGCGCTGGTTATGATTAAACATACGAGCAAGGAACACAAGTCGGTTGTGGTCGGTGTACACAACAAGAGGCAACATGCTGGACCCCAGATACACGTGAAAGTGCTGAAGAGCCAACAACAAAGCCAGGGTCTCCTTTTCAATGGTGGAGTAGTTTAACTGATTTTTATTGAACTTGCGGGAAAAGTAACAAACGGGGTGGTTCAAACCCTGCAAGTCTTCTTGCAACAGCACTGCCCCAGCCCCGACAGCACTGGCATATATATATATATATATATATTATGGAATGCCCTTTAGGAAAATATTATATATATATTCCAACCAAAGTCTGAGTATATAGAATGAAACTTGAATATATAGAATGATCTTTTGAATATATAGAATGAAACTTGAATATATAGAATGATCTTCTGAATATATAGAATGATCTTTTGAATATATAGAATGAAACTTGAATATATAGAATGATCTTTTGAATATATAGAATGAAGCTTTCATTAATATTAATAAAAAAGTGGTCATGGCCCACTGCACCATGGCAACGTCGTCAGAGATGAAACAAAACTGTCGCACGTCATACTGGTCGCTGAACATTAGCTGACTAAACCTGGACGGGTCTGTGATGAGCTCAGATGACGCCATGTTTGACCTCATACTGAAACGACCCCATAACGAGTTTAGCAACAGCTTGTTGCAGTTTCGAACAGCTTTATTTACGCCTATTTTGGCCGGATCTAGCATTATTCCCTCCTTTTCATGATACTTGTCTATGTATTCTTGCTGTTCGTTAGGGGTTTTCACATGTTCTGGATACCCCGAGGACTCCTGTTTAAGTTTTAGAAAGGCTTTCACATAGTCTTTAAACAATGTTTCAGTCTTGTTGGGGAAATGCCACACCTCATCAATAGAAACAAGCTTGTATCCTAGCTCAACGGCTTTTTCAAGCTCAAATGAGACCCATGTACCTTTCAACACCCATTCACTGTCACTGTGCCCGCAGGCAGTGAGCTGATTCTGTTCTTCAGCGCACATACTGCAGAGTGGAAACATCAGTTTACCATGGCACCTGTAGGGAAGTACGGGGTGAAAAAGCCCTCTTGGGGGCAGTACTGTGCATTTAACAAAGCCGAAATAATTTTCTAGCCTGTCAAAGTTACTGTAAATGATTTGTGGGTGTCCTACAGGATAATCTTTTTTAGATTGCACTGTGGGATAGAGGCTGGTGAAGTCGTAGTAAAATATTTTTTCATCACACGCAACCTTGTGGTACAGTTTTAGAGCATTTGTGCGACCGCCAAAAAGGGCGTCTCGGGGATTTAGGCGTTCTGGCCTTCTGTATGTGTGCATGAAAGCCGCAACTGCAGGGTCTGCCTGCTTCAGTGCAGCCCATTCACACTCCCACATCACAACAACGGTCAAATGGTATTGCGATCTCAGTGCATACACTTTGTCACAAAACATACGGTGCAACAGTCCATAGGATGCTTTGCTGACAGGATTAACTTCACTCTCGGGGTAGCATTTAACACATCCGTGGTGAAAACATCCTGCAAATTCGTAAGCCTTGTTAGTTGTGGGGTCAAAGCCGTCCACAAAATATGGCCTGACCCTATGCTCGCCTCCTCTGAGAGCGTGTTTTATCACTGTGTTGTTTGTGTGGGACACATATTGAAGCCATTCAATAGAGACGTTTGAAAACGTCTTATTCTGCTCAACGTATGCACCATCATACGTGAGAGCGAGCGTGTCTCTAGGCAGAAACAGGGTTTTATACACACCCATACTGAATGCAGCCAGGGTGGTGTGCATGAATGGATCGACTTGTGTACAATCCAACAGTGTGTCACGATAAATGATGCATGCTTTACGCAGGACTTCGACATCGTTAACACAGTAGCGCCTGAGTTCGGTCTGAAAATCAAAGGGTTTCTGTGAAGCGGTCTGATACCATTCCATGAAGTGCACCTTATCACTTTCAGACATGCGCTCATAGCCGTAGAAGGAGGGGTTTGGGTATGGACCAACATAATACTCATTATCCCTAGTGTTGAATCTGTGTGGGAAATGACCCTTCTGCAGGTCTTGAAAACCTAAAGCAGAGGGTATTTTGGCAAGACCCATGGGCAAAAAGCTGAACGAATCAATCCACCGCTGGTCATAGTCCCTGTCATGCATCAGAATCACATGACTCCCTCTCATTGTGACGGTGGGTGTTATACGTTGCTTGACAAAGTACTCCAAAAGTATGTAGTTATCAAAGCCCGATGCATTATGTGCTATGAATGTGTACCCACGAAACCTCGGACGTCTGTAATGCCGCAGAAACGCCTTCACACATTTTAATGTATTAAATGTGAACTTGTTGCCCTTCAGATCAGAGGCACACACAAAGTTGGCCTCATGTTTGCCGTTGTGATACCGTGTCTCAAAATCATATAAAATATATTTATCACAAGGTTTCTGTTGTTCAACAGGCTGTATGAAACACTGATGCTCAGAGTCCCCTGCTAATTTAGGCTCGCGGCAGTGCTCGCATTTAGGCTGGACACATTTGTGTGGTGATTTTTTGGATTCTTTATATGTGATACCACAACTCATGCAATGCTTCATATTGTCACACGGGACCATGTTGTGTTTTATTTCTGGTAATTTGTGTTGTTGGTAACAGTGTTGTGATTTGTAGATGCGGTTACAGTCACTGTATTTCACTGTGGGACCACTGTGGTGATGACAGAGTGTGAAACATACATTGCATCTATGTTTACAGCTGTGATAGAGCGGTGATTCATATGTATTGTAACAAAAATTACACACATAGCTTGCCCCGAGAAACGCTGTTGGCTTTTCAATCAGGTGATAGTGTTCATTGTGTAGGTACAGCATTACAGTGTTTGGATTTGGCTCATCACGTGTGAAGAAACTATGCAGACGTTTACGCCCTGCTGCGTGATAATAGATTACTATCTTAATGTTTAGGTGCTTCTCAAATTTGCAGACATCAGAGAATGATACTGTCTGTGTGTCGCATAGCCCTACTTGAGCATGTAACTGTTTAGCAGTAGCATGTTTTTCATGTTCGGATGCTGTTGGGTTTAATGAATGTGCTATGCACAGGGAGAAACACAAATTGTTGTGCATATTGTTTGGTGTGTACAAATGTTTACCCTTCTTTGAGAGAATCTCATCATAAGGAATGTTTGCCAGTTTTAAGCGAACACCTCCGCTACTGTTTTGTGCAACCGTGACAATAAACTCTAATTCATCATCACCGATAGATTCATCGTTACTTTGCATAACTTGTGCTATTTGTTCAAGAAACAGGTCAGGATCATACTGATTATCAGGATTTAAAACAGCTTGAACATCAGAAGCCAGTGAGGGTCCCCGTAGGACTACATTTAGAACACAACCCTGCTGAGATCCAGTCACTGCTCTATCTATCACATTAGCTAAGCAGCTTCTAACTCTTTCTGGCACTTGTTCTGGATCATCGAGACTTATGTCCCTAAAATCAAGGCGCTCGCGCAATTCTCACGCATTGAAATTAGGTATCTCTCTGATGCTAAGCTGACTGTGACTACCAGCCCCTGACTGAACAATGGGTTCGACTGCTGCAGCACTTGTTTGTGAATGGATAACACTTAAGGTATTTCCATTGTTTGAGGGGATGTGTGGTGATGCGTCAGCAGCAACAGATGCAGTAGCGTCTGCAGTCAGGTGAGCATGTGCGCGAGGTGCACAGACCCTATCAGGCGTGACAGAAGCTCCGGTAATAAGGCAATCGGTGGCAGCTTGAGTAACAATAGTCCCTGCAACAGTAACCCCAGTGGCTACAGGCAAATCCGAATGTGTTTCGGCTAGTTGATCAACAGCATCATCAGCTACGGGTTCAGAATGAGTTGGACGAACGGGCTCATTAGACACACCCCTGCTTGTTGCAGCGAGACTACTAAGCGTTGCATGCAAAACTTGACAATTGCTTACTAATTGTGCAACCGACCGGTTAAAAGCGTCAAAGTCAAACCATTTAGATCGATTGGAGGTACCATCATTGTGTTTGAATAATTTACGGGGTGGATCCATGGTGTGGATTTTAAAAAGTCACCTATTTAGAATGCTGGTATTTATGAGATGTAATACACCAGAGGTATTGTTTATTGTCTGGTGGATACTAGTTAAAACTCCTGCTATTTCTTGCAAGTTCCCATGTACGGCTTCTTGATGTTGGTTGGCTATAGCCACTATTTCATGCGTGTTCACTTGTGCTGCTTGTTTATGTTGGTTAAGTTTAGCTGCTATTTCTTGCATGAGTTTAGCTGCTATTTCTTGAACATCCCTCTGTACTATTTGTTGATGTTGCCTGAGTTTAGCATCTATCAAAGATAATATATCATTTTTTGAAGCATAATGACTCTGTTCAAAAGTAGAGGTGTTTGCTGCTGCTGCTGCATTTAAGTATGCGTCATATGCCTGTGATATTTGCGAGTCTGTTATGCAACCTTCTTCTTCAAAACCGATGCCTGGATCACTGTTGATGTTTCTGAGACATTCAGGCGTGGTGGGTATGTGATTTATATTAAAATCTGATAGACTGTACTCAAAAACATCGCTGAAATCACTAGGCAGACACTCACTCACTGGCCCTGTGATGAAGATTGCTTCCGAGTCACTGTTGTTGCACAAAGGTTGTGGGTTTTCTGGTTGTTGTTGTTCTGGGAGTTCGATATCGCGTAAATATTCCAAAAACATCAAGGGGTCTTCATGGGGCCCATAGTGGTAAGGGGTTGTGTGATCACTGTGGAGATAGAAGAGTGTTAGAAACAAATATATATATATATATATATATATATATATATATATATATATATATACATGGTATATCATTTCAAAAACGGGATGTGTTTGGCTCTTTTGATTTATTTATGCCTATACTCACACAATGTTCTGTGTTATTCCGGATGGCCCCGGTTCTTGACACGCTGCGTACTCTGTCTCAGGTCTGGTGTATTAGAACATTTGTAAACATTTAAAACCTTTTTTTTTACCTTTAAATTGAGTGTCATGTATACATACCTAGCATATGGCTTGGTCTTATTGCACCCGCTTCTGTAGGTTTTTCTGGACAACTTATTGACCCTGTGCCCAGGGGATACGTCCCATTAATACAAGGTTTAAACAAACACGCATATATTTAAAACATGTGTAACACCGTATTTACCTTGTGTTTTTTGGAGGTGTAGTTTTCCCAATATAGCTTTGTGATCCTGTAGAAACAAAGAGAAATATACATTTAAATGATACTATGTGTGAAACAGGTAAGATTGCTTCTAAAACAATGAGGCACAGACTGTTTTCTTCTGAACAACAACTGGTGCAACAGTGCGAACGTTGTTCCTCTCACACGCTCCTGCACACCAAATCTGGAACTACTGTCCATCATGTGTCGTCCTTTTTATCTACCTCGGGAATTTACATCGGTCATTATAAGTGCCGTTTATATTCTACCACAAGCGGACACGGTCACCGCCTTATGCGAGCTGCATGAGGCACTCACACAGCACCAGACACAACACCGGGACGCTGCGCTTATTGTGACGGGGGACTTTAATAGCGCCAACCTCAAACGCGCAGCGCCGAACTTTTATCAACACATCACCTGCCCCACCAGAGGTGAAAGGACACTGGACCACTGCTACACTACGGTCAAGGACGGCTACAAGGCACAATCCCGCCCTCCGTTTGGCAAATCTGATCACGCCGCCATCTTCCTCATGCCAAAATACAAACAAAGGCTGAAACAGGAAGTTCCGGTTCAGAGGAAGGTCGCGCGCTGGACGGATCAATCAGTGGCCGCGTTACAGGACGCACTCGATGACGCAGACTGGGGCATATTCAGAAACAGCTCCGATGATGACGTCAACGTGTTTACGGAAGCGGTTGTGGGATTCATCGGGAAACTAGCGGATGATACCGTGGAGACAAAGACTATCACAACGTTTCCCAACCAGAAGCCGTGGGTGGATAAAACCATCCACGACGCTCTGAGATCCCGCACCGCTGCCTACAACACGGGACTCACGACGGGGGACATGGACCCGTACAAAGCCGCGTCATATAACGTGCGGAGGGCGGTGAAAGAGGCGAAGCAGCGCTACGGGAGGAAACTAGAGTCACAACTCCAAGAGAGTGACTCTAGGAGCCTGTGGCGGGGACTAAGGACAATAACGGACTATAAAGCACCAACAACCGGTATGACGAACGCGGCCGTGACTCTGGCAGACGAGCTGAACACTTTCTATGCTCACTTCGAGGCTGCAGCTAAGGACTCCAACGATGCTAATGCTAGCGGCGCTAACGGCTGCAGACAGGAAGATACTGCCAGCACCGGAAACGTGCTCGTCATCTCCGAGCATGAAGTAAGGAGAGCCTTCAAGAGAGTGAACACCAGGAAAGCAGCAGGACCAGACGGCATCCCAGGTCGTGTCCTAAGAGACTGCGCATACCAGCTAGCTCCTGTGTTCACTGAGATATTCAACATCTCTTTATCTCAGTCGGTGATCCCCACATGCTTCAAAGAGTCCATCATTGTTCCTGTCCCGAAGAAACCCCACCCTGCTTCTCTCAATGACTATCGCCCTGTAGCCCTCACCTCAGTAGTGATGAAGTGCTTTGAACGCCTGGTCAGAGACTTCATCATTTCTTCACTACCAGACACACTGGACCCACTACAGTTCGCTTACCGTCCAAATCGTTCCACAGACGATGCCATCTCTCATCTCCTCCACACATCACTCACTCACTTGGACACTAGAAGGGGGAATTATGTTAAAATGCTCTTCATAGACTACAGCTCTGCATTTAACACCATAATTCCCTCCACACTCACCACCAAGCTGGAACATCTGGGACTCAGCTCATCTATGTGTCAGTGGATCTCCAACTTCCTAACTGGCAGACCACAGGCAGTAAGGATGGGCGGACATGTCTCAGCCTCCACCACTCTCAGCACTGGAGCCCCCCAGGGGTGTGTTCTGAGCCCCCTGCTGTACTCTCTGTACACATATGACTGCGTGGCCACTACCAGCTCCACCACCATCATCAAGTTTGCTGACGACACCGTCGTGGTGGGCCTGATCTCTGATAACAACGAGACGGCCTACCTGAAGGAGATTAGGAATCTGGAGAACTGGTGCCAGAGGAACAACCTCCTTCTAAACGTCAGTAAGACAAAGGAGCTGATAGTGGACTTCAGCACTAAGCAGGAGAGGAACTACCAGGCCCCCGTCATCAACGAGTGCCCAGTGGAGAGAGTGGACAGCTTCAAATACCTCGGAGTTCACATCACGCAGGACCTGTCATGGTCCTGTCACATCAACTCCGTGGTGAAAAAGGCCCGTCAGCGTCTCTACCACCTCAGACGCTTGAGAGACTTCCAACTGCCCTCCAAGGTGCTCAGGAACTTTTACTCGTGCACCATAGAGAGCATCCTGACGGGAAACATCTTAACCTGGTTCGGGAACAGCACCATGCAGGACAGACGAGCTCTACAGAGGGTTGTGCGATTAGCTGAGCGCACCATCCGCTCCGAGCTCCCTGACCTGCACTCAATCTACAGCAGGCGGTGCTGGACCAAGGCCAGGAAGATCGTGAAGGACCTCAGCCATCCCAACAACAGACTGTTCTCTCTGTTGAGGTCAGGAAAGCGATTCCGCTCCCTGAAGACCAACACAGAGAGACTGAGGAGGAGCTTCTTCCCGCAGGCGATACGGTCTCTCAATCACAATCACACCACCACACAGTACTGACCCACACATATAGTTCTTACACACACACTGGGCATTCTGGACATTGTTTTCACTTCATCACTTAAATCACTGCTGCTGTTATTGTGTATATATTTATTTATACTTCTTGTGTATTTTGTTCATACATTCTTATATAGTTCTATATTGTGTATTTTGTTGTACAGTTATTTTATTTTCAATTTAATTTATATATTTTATCTTATTCTTTCCCAGTGTGTTGTACAGTTATTTCATTTTTAACCTTAATTTATATTTTATTCCTTCCTAGTTAAATTTACCCTTTTTAATTTTTCATATTTATTTCCTATCTTATTCATAGCCTTTTCCTTTTTTGTTTTCTTTAGGTCACGAGCAGTTGTCCAAGCATTTCACTACATATCGTACTGTGTATGACTGTGTATGTGACAAATAAAATTTGAATTTGAATTTGAATTTTGAATTTTGAATTTTTGTGTGAACTGATGACTGTTTTTAAAAAAGAAGAAACTCAGACCTTCTGTAAGTGAAACGTGTGTTGTCCCTTTGTGTCGATCTCCTAAAAAATCAGGCTTTTGTTTAGAAAAAGAAAACAGTTTGAATATTTTATGATATACCGGGGTATACATTTAAGAATCCAATAATATCATTGTTTTACTTACCATATATGTTGTCCATGTTAAAAAGAATGCTGTTAGGTTTGCTGACCGCGTTGATGAATGATGTCTTATGCTCTTGAGGTCCGTTGTGATACCGTGTGGAAGAATACCAGGTGTCTGATTAGGGTGTTTTTATATAGGTGGGACTACTTTCAGTTGACCTCTGAGATGTAGAGATATAAGAATATGCTGTAAGGAAGAAAGGTGGAAAGCCTTTGGAGACTCTGTTGGACATGGTTTCTGCTGGCCTCTGACATGATAAGACTAGTTGCATGAAAGCCATTAACTGTTTGTGAATATACACCTTTGGGCTGGGATGCTCTTGATAAGGAGCATCTTTTGTTTGCTTCATACTTTTTTATAGACTTTTGGGAGCCTAACTGTTACAGAGTGTGGGAATATGACTGTTGCAGCGTGTGGGAATTAACTGTTTGTGAGAAAACACCTTTGGGCTGGGATGCTCTTGATAAGGAGCCTCTTTTGTTTGCTTCACGACTTCTTTTGCAGACTGTTGGGAGCCTAACTGTTACAGAGTGTGGGAATATGACTGTTGCAGCGTGTGGGAATATGTGTTTTTTAGAAGTATCACAGCTTATTTCTAAAAGAAATACATGTTGTTTGCGGTGCTCTATTTAAAACTATTGGTCTGTGAAACTTTTAGAAAAGTGAAATGCCCCTAAAGTAGTTAAATCATCTATGTGTAATCATCGAGTCTAACTGTTGCAGACTAGTAGATAATTATAAGACTAGTTTCATTAAAGCCACATTGAGGTTGATACAGCTCTAGTGTGAATATGTACTTTTAGAAGTATCACAGTTTATTTCTAAAGGGATACATGTTGTTTGTGGTGCTCTATTTAAAAAAAACTACTAGCCTGTGAAACTATTAAAAAAGTGAAATCTTCCTAAACTAGCTAAATTAAATGCTGTGTGGGAATACACGGTTTTTAGAAGTATCACTGTTTATTTCTAAAGGGATACCTGTTATTTGCTCCTAAATAGCACTGAAGAAAATGCAAAAGGCTCCTAAATAGTTAAAATACCCCTAAAGTAGTTAAATTAAATCATCTATGTCTAAATAACAGAACTCTGAGACCTATACAATCCTTTAAAAAGAGTTTAATTAAAACACATAATGGTTTCATTAAATAATACTCTATTAAACACATGTGAACTTATATGACCCCTGGACACACACGCACATGCAAAAAGTCCGTTCTCGCGCACGTGCACACGCACATGGACGCGGCGGGGGATAGGGAGGGGGGAAAATGCCCTCGGGGTGTGGGGGGGGGGGGGGGGCAAAAATAGGTACAGGTATATTACTACTAAGTTTCATTCTATATATTCAGAAGATCATTCTATATATTCAGACTTTGGTTGGAATATATATATATATAATATTTTCCTAAAGGGCATTCCATAACACACACACACACACATATATATATATATATATATATATATATATATATATATATATATATATATATATATATATATATATATATATATATATATATTTCACATTTCCCCATTTTTGTGTCTTGTTTATACACTCAACAAAAATATAAACGCAACGCCTTTGTTACTGCTCCCATTCCCCATGGGATGGACGTAGAGACCTAAAATTCATTCCAGATACACAATATAACCATCCCTCCCAAACAGTGGTCACAAATCAGTCCAAATGTGTGGTAGTGGGCACATCTGCTATATTGAGATAATCCATCCCACCTCACAGGTGTGCCACATCAGGATGCTGATCTGACATCATGAGTAGTGCACAGGTGTACCTCAGACTGCCCACAACAAAAGGCCACCCTGGAATGTGTTACTTTGATCTTGCCATCTAGCCTCCTTCTCCATGGAGGGTACCCATGGAGAAGTGTAAATATACTTTATAAATATATTTCAAAATATAAAAAAACAGCCAAAAAATATATGTGCTAAAATGCATTTCAAAATATATAAATATATTTTAAAATGTATTTTAGCACATATATTTGTTGGTAATTGTTAAGTTAATTCTTAACAACATAAAAGCAGTTAGCCAAGGATATAAGTCTTTGGCAGTTATTGAGGTCTCTGGTATTGGCAGCTTGTTTTAGTTCTTAGGCACCCCTTTCTTCATCACAGCTTTCTGTAGTTCCCATAGTTGGCTAACTTCCCTCCGTGCTGCCTTGACCTTAAGCTGTAGTCACTTTGTAGCTCAGTTCATCTTGTAGCCAAACATCTCAAAGATCACTGTTGCAGTGGTATAGATGAGTTGGTTGGTTTCAGTGATGGTCACAGTAGAGACTGATAATGCTGCATTTGCATGTTCTAGTAGACACGTTGTTTTTGTTGTTATTATTATTATTATTATTATTATTATTATTATTATTATTATTATTATTATTATTATTATTGTTGTTATTTTTATTATTATTATTATTATTTTATTTTTATTAGTGATCCAGCACAGTCCTACAGCTTACAGTATGTACTCTAAATAGGTAAAAGTAATCCTATGGAACAGCCCAAAACTGGTAATTCAAAACATTCACAAAATGATGCATTTGGGAATATTAGGGATAGTCAGAAATCTAATTGCCAGTGCTAATGTATTGGACTGAATTAAATATGAAATGCTTACTTTTAAAAAAGTGGCTGTAGAGTGTGTTTCATGTGAACCATTTTTTTCTTAATAATTTGCATAATCCGCTCTCCCTCACAGCTCGTCTGACTGTGAGTCCCAGCAGCTCTCAGCTGTTTAAAGATGAGTTTGTGTCTCTGAGCTGTGAGGAGGACGACAGCTCTGCTGGATGGACTCTGAGGAGAAACACAAGCAGACAGCAGAACACTCAGTGTGGAGATGGGTGGGGGAAACTAGCTGGTTCTTCCTGTAACATCAGTTACATTGACCCACTTGAAAGTGGAGTTTACTGGTGTGAGTCCAGAGAGGGTCCCATCAGTAACATGGTTAACCTGACAGTCACTGGTAAGCTGAGTGTGTGGAGTTAGTGTTGATGAAGCTGTGTGTAAATGGATGAAATGCTGTAGTTTGTCTCTGTGTTGAGGTGGATCAGTGATCCTGCAGAGTCCTGTCCTCCCTGTGATGGAGGGAGATGACGTCACTCTGCTCTGTAAAACAAAGACCACTCCCTCCAACCTCCCAGCTGCTTTCTTCAAAGATGGAGTCTTCATCGGGAAAGAGCTTACAGGTCACATGACCATCCAGCATGTTTCCAGGTCTGATGAAGGCCTCTACAAGTGTGACATCAGCGGTCATGGAGAGTCTCCATCCAGCTGGATCACTGTCACAGGTGAGGAGCTTCACTCTGATTTCACCTCTTATTTCATCCACATATTCACCTGATTAGGTGAGATTCTCTCTGCAGAAAAACCTCAAATTACATCTGGAGCTCCGCCCCCCGCAATATCCCTCCTGCATTTTGAGTTTACTCTGATGGGCTACCTGGTGTTTGTTGTTCTGTCCATAGTACATCTCCAATCTCCTCAAGGTGAATCTCTAACATCACACAGCCATGGGCAACACACAGACCTGTCAATCAGTTATTAACAACCTGATGATTATAGAATAGAATAGAATTCAACTTTATTGTCATTGCACATGCACAGGTACAGGGCAACGAAATGCAGTTTGCATCCATCCAGAAGTTCTTAGTGATATAGATATATTACAATATATATTAGCAATAATATAGATATGTAAGTATATTACAGAAATGGGTCTATTATGTTATAATGTACAAGGTATGAAGTATGTTGTGAATATTCTATAACTATAAGTATGTACAGGCTGTAGTGAGTACAAGCTATGTACAGGTTATGAACAGGATATAAATATGAAAAACTATACAGAATATGAAATAAATAACTTTACAGAAATCTGAGATATACAGTTATACAGAAATGGGAACTATGCAAGTTGTAAACGAGATTATGAGCTGTCTCTAACTGAAACCATGATAAAGTTAAATCCATTCTATTCCAACTTTAGGTAACTGAGCTGCCTGCCCCCAGATGATAACCAGATCCAAATCCAAATCCAGATCCATGGTGAGCAGGATTTGGGCAAGGAGGTTGATGATGTCACCTTATGGCTCGTGCTAATCTATTTCTGTGTTTTTATCAACTGTTTCCACTTTGCTTTTGTTCTCTGATCCAGTTCATAAACTTTTGACTGCAACTCTGTTCCATATTTATTTACGTTTGGCTCTTCTGATTAGATTGTATATGGGTGTTAATGCACCCATCGTTGCTGTTCATTGTTAGGATAAAGGATTGAAAAAGTCTTTGTAAGTCATGAATTGTAAATTTTTATCCAAATTCTGGGTTCTTTGCAATGGGGTTGGGTTTCAATTATCAATTTTCCAATTAAAATCGATTCTAGCTTGAATAACTTGATTCATTAAAATCCTGAATCATTTTTAAATATAAATGTATTTTGCCAGGATCTCAGGTTAAAGCTGTCATTCCAAAACCACCAAACAGCAAAAACAGTAAATCAGATAAGTGGATTTCACACAAAGACGTAAACACAAAGCTGTTTTTTCCGTCTCGTCTTCATGTTTTTCTGTGTTTTATCCTCAGTTACTTTGAAACAAAGACATCTGCTGTGATGCTCACACCTCTGATAAAGTGTCAGCTTTTATTTTATAGATATAAAAATATGGATACAGTGGGGCAAAAAAAGTATTTAGTCAGCCACCGATTGTGCAAGTTCCCCCACCTAAAATGATGACAGAGGTCAGTAATTTGCACCAGAGGTACACTTCAACTGTGAGAGACAGAATGTGAAAAAAAAATCCATGAATTCACATGGTAGGATTTGTAAAGAATTTATTCGTAAATTAGGGTGTAAAATAAGTATTTGGTCACCTCAAACATGAAAAATCTCTGGCTCTCACAGACCTGTAACGTCTTCTGTCCCCCACTCGTTACCTGTATGAATGGCACCTGTTTGAACTCATCATCTGTATAAAAGACACCTGTCCACAGCCTCAAACAGTCAGACTCCAAACTCCGCCATGGCCAAGACCAAAGAGCTTTCGAAGGACACCAGGAAAAGTATTGTAGACCTGCACCAGACTGGGAAGAGTGAATCTACAATAGGCAAGCAGCTTGGTGTGAAAAAATCAACTGTGGGAGCAATCATCAGAAAATGGAAGACATACAAGACCACTGATAATCTCCCACGATCTAGGGCTCCACGCAAGATCTCATCCTGTGGGGTCAAAATGATCATGAGAACGGTGAGCAAAGATCCCAGAACCACACGGGGGGACCTGGTGAATGACCTGCAGAGAGCTGGGACCAAAGTAACAAAGGTCACCATCAGTAACACACTACAACGGCAGGGAATCAAATCCCGCAGTGCCAGACGTGTTCCGCTGCTGAAGCCAGTGCATGTCCAGGCCCGTCTGAAGTTTGCCAGAGAGCACATGGATGATACAGCAGAGGATTGGGAGAATGTCATGTGGTCAGATGAAACCAAAGTAGAACTTTTTGGTATAAACTCAACTCGTCGTGTTTGGAGGACGAAGAATACTGAGTTGCATCCCAAGAACACCATACCTACTGTGAAGCATGGGGGTGGAAACATCATTCTATGGGGCTGTTTTTCTGCCAAGGGGACAGGACGACTGATCCGTGTTAAGGACAGAATGAATGGGGCCATGTATCGTGAGATTTTGAGCCAAAACCTCCTTCCATCAGTGAGAACTTTGAAGATGAAACGAGGCTGGGTCTTCCAACATGACAATGATCCAAAACACACCGCCCGGGCAACAAAGGAGTGGCTCCGTAAGAAGCATTTGAAAGTCCTGGAGTGGCCTAGCCAGTCTCCAGACCTCAACCCCATAGAAAATCTGTGGCGGGAGTTGAAAGTCCGTGTTGCTCGGCGACAGCCCCAAAACATCACTGCTCTCGAGAAGATCTGCATGGAGGAATGGGCCAAAATACCAGCTACTGTGTGCGCAAACCTGGTAAAGACCTATAGTAAACGTTTGACCTCTGTTATTGCTAACAAAGGTTATGTTACAAAGTATTGAGTTGTATTTTTGTTATTGACCAAATACTTATTTTCCACCATGATTTACGAATAAATTCTTTACAAATCCTACCATGTGAATTCATGGATTTTTTTTCACATTCTATCTCTCACAGTTGAAGTGTACCTCTGGTGCAAATTACTGACCTCTGTCATCATTTTAAGTGGGGGAACTTGCACAATCGGTGGCTGACTAAATACTTTTTTGCCCCACTGTACCAAACCTGATGGAGATGATGGTGGCGTCTTCATATGGTATCCCAAAGCCTAAGCTGGTGATCTTCCGGTCGGGGAGAGAGAGTGACTTCGCCTTATTAAAGAAAGGGCTGGACAGCACCTTAGGGCCACATTCACATCTGGGAGAAGATTACAAGTATCAGGTCCTACTAGATCATCTAGAGCATCCCAGCGCCTTACAGGTAGCCAAGCGCTACATTCACGACCGCACTCCCTACACTAGTGCAATGAGGGCGCTAGAGCAAAGGTATGGACAGCCAAGGCAGTTAGTCCAAAGTGAGTTTAGCACCATATTAAACGGCCCCCCTATTAGAGCCGGAGACTATGGCTACCTGGATTACCGAGAAGGCCAAATGCTGGCGCTGTGGCCGTAAACATTCTCCAGAGCAGTGTACTCTGAAGAAGCCGTGCAGCACCTGTGGTGACCAGCATTTATCGGTGCTCCATGACCTGGTTGAGGCCAAGAAGCGGGACCCTAACATACTAACTGTGAGTACTAGTATGGTCTACCTAGACTATTCAAGTCACTCAGGTCGTGTTATGCTTAAGGTAGTACCAATCCAACTACATTATGGGGGCAAATCACTGGATACATTTGCTGTGCTCGATGACGGCTCAGAGAAGACTGTTGTGCTTCCAGCGGCAGTTAAATCTCTAGGTTTGGAACAGGAGGAAGCAACACTCTCACTGAGAACTATCTGTCGAGATGTAATCCAGATGAAGGGAGGCTTTGTCTCATTTCAGGTGTCACCAAGGGCTAAGCCCAAAGTGAGGTACAAAGTAACACATGCCTTCACAGCCCAACAACTGAGCCTAGCTACTCAGTCATGTCCAGCTGAACAGCTAAAGAAGAAGTATCTTCACTTACAGAAAGTCCAGATTGAGGGATTTAACCAGATCCAACCTTTGGTGCTGATTGGCTCAGATAACGCTCATCTCATCACCCCTGTCCGCCCCGTCCTTCGGGGCTCGTCCAAAGGGCCAGTAGCTATCTGCACCAAGCTCGGATGGGCCATCCAGGGGCCGGCGAGTAGTATGCCTACATCTGAGGGGGACCTGCAGTGCCTGAACATGTGCCTTTCTCCTGCAGAGGCCCTGCATCAAGATGTGAAGCGTTTGTGGCAACTAGATGCTCCCCCCTACAGGACAGAGAAGGAGGTCACACGGTCAAAGGAGGACAGAGAGGCGGTAGCTATGTTGGAGACAAAGACTATCAGAGTCCCAGTAGACAGCGTCGAGAGATACGCCACTCCGCTGCTGAGAAGAAGGGACTTTCCACGGCTGTGTGTCTCTCCTGAAGCAGTAAAAGGCCTCCTCAGATCCACCGAACGTAAGCTGGCCAAGAATCCTGATCTGACCCTCACATACAGCCAGGAGATCCACAGGTTAGTAGATTCTGGTTATGTTGTTAAGCTGAGCCCAGATGAGACACATAGCTCTTCCGAGTCATGGTATGTACCCCACCACATGGTACATCACAATGATAAGGCTAGGGTGGTCTTCAACTGTTCGTTTGAGTTTCAGGGGGCCGTCCTGAACCACTACCTCTTACCAGGACCTCCCTTGGGGCCCACTCTGCTGGGGGTATTACTCCGCTTCCGCCAACACCCTGTAGCCGTGAGTGGAGATATCAAAGCCATGTTTCACCAGATTCGGCTGCTCCCAGAGGACTGTCCTCTGCTACGGTTTCTGTGGAGGGATTGTGAAACTGACCGGCCCCCAGACGTATATGAGTGGAGAGTTTTGCCCTTCGGAACGACATGTAGCCCCTGTTGTGCTATTTTCGCCCTACAGAGACATGCAAGGGAGCACGAAGACACCCACAAGGACATCTGTGACTCTGTCCACACAGCCTTCTATGTGGATAACTGTTTACAGTCCTTATCCAACCCAGAAGAGGCAAAGCAGCTCATCGACCGAATGAGAGATTTACTCATTCAAGGAGGATTCGAGATACGTCAGTGGGCGAGCAACGTGCCCGAAGTAGTTGCTCACCTGCCTGCTTCAGCTAGATCAGAGAGCTGCGAGCTTTGGCTGAACTTCAAAAGTCTCGACCCACAAGAGTCAACATTAGGACTCAGCTGGTACTGCCCGACAGATGTCCTGGGATATAAGCACCGCCCTATAACCTACTCCACGGTCACGCTGCCTAACGTGTACAAGGTACTAGCTACCCAGTATGACCCCCTAGGTTATATTTATCCCTACACTACAAGGGCCAAGCTGATTGTACAGGCCCTGTGGAGCACAGAGAGAGGATGGGATGAGCCCATCGAAGGGAATCTACTTCAGTCCTGGCTTGAGTGGGAAGTGAACTGTCACACCTTCAGCATGTCACCATTCCCCGCTGCTACACTCCTTCTCACAACTCCAGCAATGTGACATACGAGGCTCACATATTCTGTGACGCATCCGAAAAAGCGTATGGGGCTGTGGCTTATCTCCGAGTAATCGATCAACAACTGCCCATCGCCACATCATTCCTGATGGCTCGCTCCAGAGTGGCCCCACGTAAACAGGTGTCAATGCCCCGGCTGGAGCTTTGCGCAGCACTCACAGGGGCCCAATTGGCCAAATTACTCCAGACAGAGCTCACCATTCTCCTGCAATCGATCTACCTGGGGACAGACTCTACAACGGTGCTGCAGTGGATCCAGTCTAGTTCCTGTCGCTATAAGGTATTTGTGGGGACTAGAATCTGTGAAATACAGGAGCTGACATCTCCTGAACAGTGGCGGTATGTGACCTCTGACCTCAATCCCGCTGATGACATCACCAGAGGGAAACATCTCGCTGACCTAACTGTCCGCAATCGTTGGTCACATGGTCCACCCTTTCTGTCACAAACTGCTGACACTTGGCCTAAGTTGCCAACAGAGTTCCAGGCATGTAGTGAGGCAGAGCTCAGGAAGACTGCATTCTGTGGGCACGTTTCTGCATCCCCGACTTTACCGGATCCAACACAGTATGCCACGCTAGATGAGCTGATTGCTGCTACCTACCAGACCCAACACGGGGCGGCTGATGCTCCTATTACAGCAGCGGAGCAACTAGAAACCGAGACCATGCTGCTTCGCTCGGCACAGACTGATAGCTTCCCAGAGGAGGCCCGAGCCCTCCAGATCGGGCACCCAGTCCGCTCAGACAGCCGTCTTAGCGTGCTGTCCCCTGAATATGACAGTCTTACCGGTCTCATCAGAGTCGGAGGCCGCCTCCGTCGAGCTGCCGACTTAGATCCAGACAGTATTCATCCCATCGTATTAGCAGCTGAACATCCCCTGACCAAGCTCATCATAAAAACTTATGATGACCAGCTCCTTCATCCAGGTGCAGAGAGGCTGTTTGCGGAAATACGGCACACCTATTGGATTCTCAGAGGACGCCAAGCCATTAAGAAGCATCAGCACCAGTGTGTGGACTGTAGGAGATGGCGCGCCTCACCTTCTACACCCAAAATGGCTGACTTACCTTCATCGCGGCTGAGACTCTATAAGCCGCCGTTCTGGTCAACGGGCGTAGACTGTTTTGGGCCATACACGATAAAGATAGGTTGTAGAAGAGAGAAATGCTGGGGAATCATCTACAAGTGTCTTACAACCAGATGCGTGCACCTTGATCTCCTCCCTAGTCTTGACACCGATTCCTTCCTTATGTCATTACGCAGATTTATTGCACGCCGAGGAAAGCCATACGAGATGTGGTCTGATCGAGGGACCAATTTCAGAGGTGGGCACAGAGAACTCCAAACGGCGTTTGAAAACATGGAGCTGGACCTCAAGCAGCAACTGGCCAAGCAGACTATCAACTTCTGCTTCAATCCCCCACACTCTCCTCATTTCGGAGGAGCATGGGAAAGGGAAATCAGAGCAGTGAAGTCAGCTCTGCAAGTGGTCCTGAAGGACCAAGTTGTGGCGGAAGAAGTCCTACTCACTGCTCTCATAGAGGTTGAGGGCATTTTGAACTCAAAGCCGCTCGGCTATGCATCGGCTGACATAGCTGACCCAGATCCCATCACACCAAATCTTCTCTTGATGGCGGCATGATTCGGCACTACCCCAGGCAGCTTACGGCCCCTCAGGCACTCTTTCTAACAGAAGATGGAGGCACAGTCAGGTCATCAGTGACCACTTCTGGAAGCGGTTCATACAGAACTACCTCCCAGGACTGCAACTCCGACAGAAATGGAGGAAGTCCACTGACAACATGGCTGTGGGACAAGCTGTTATGATTGTGGACTGTAACTTGCCTAGAGGCCTTTGGCCTGTGGGTACCATTGCCAAAGTTTTCCCAGGGATTGATGGCGTTGTTCGAGCTGCCGAGGTCAAAGTTAAAGACAGTACCTATGTTCGCCCGGTAACTAAGCTGGTGGAACTTCCCAAAGTTCCTGAGGACTCAAATGACACTGTTTCAAAATAGAAGGACTCTAGCGGGAGTGTATTTGCCTACAAATACAGGGGCGGCTGTTAAAAGTCCGCTTGTTCACTGTAGCTGTTTTTATACTACGTTACCCATGATGCACCTCGGTATCTGTACTTCCGGTTGGGAACGTGTTCAGCGCAGTTCTGCACAGATGAGAGGTGTGTCGGAGGAGTAACGTATTTACTTGCATTCCTGTGTGAGTTAATACTGTGTGCGTGCTTACCATGTGAGTATTGTAGGATGAGAGTGATGATTGTTTGACTTCATCTGTGTAATTTGCTACGTAAGAAGCTAGTCCCGTTGCTATCGCTAAGATGCGTTTTTTGACCTACTACAGGCAGCCTTGTGTTCAGCCCATATTTCATTCCATATACGACTTACTGTCAAGCATTGTGGTTGTAGGTGGATTTAACTATTTACTATGTTTATTCTCTGAAGCGTTGTAAATCTGCAGAGGTCTGGTTTGCCAATGTATATACGAGCCAGAAATGCATTTATGGTCTTAGGGTGCCATCTAGTGGCCATGAGGTTATGGCAGATTGTATAACATTACGCTGGAAACCCACAGTACTGTATAAGGGGTACACTGCTATCCATAGTGGTTAATACAATGTCACGGCTCAGCTGTGTGGCAGGCAGGATGAGGACCCAATCGCAAAAACTCACAGACTCAGGGGATGAACTCAAAAAGCAGCTTTATTGCTGACAAAAGATAATAGGAGATACAAAACTAAACTGGGAAAAACTAACATAAAGCTCACCAGGAAACACAGGGGGAATCACACACAGCATGAGGGAGAACGCGACACAGAACTGAGGGAGACGCAGACATAAATACACAGAGGGTTAACGAGGGAAGTGGGAGCACACGGGGAACACAGGTGACACTGATAATAATCACGAGACATGGCAGGAGTGAACACAACACTGACGGGAGACGGGCGAGGTGAAACAGGAAGTACAGAGGTTCAGACAGGAGGAGAGAGAGCACGAGTAGAACACCAACATAACGGGCAGGGGAGACACGGAATAAACACGAAAGGGGACGAGGGCTCATGAATACACAGAGGGGCACACAGGGGGTGAGAGTCACAAAGGGAAAGCACTCAGGGAACAACGCAACAGGGCAACTCAGGAAACAGAGCCTAAACAGGGAACTGAATACAAAGACACATGAGAACTAAGAATACTGGGCCAACATGGCCCAGGATCATGACAGTACCCCCCCCTCAAGGGCTGGCTCCCGACAGCCCAAACCCAGGAACCAAAACAGAAAACACCCCACCCAGGGCGGGAGGCGGGGGACCAGGACGGAGGGACCAAAACAGGAAACAAAACCCCTAACAGAAAATACAAGAGCACAAGACACTAGTTCATAACAAACGTCAGGAGGCCGACCCAGGGCCCACAGGCACAAAAGTTCACGGGTCACACAGTCGGGGGGCCGACCAGACGGGTGGCACAGGAGACAGAGCTGGTCCGGAGGCCGGCCGCGTGGAAGACAACGGCGGCGACGAAGGAAACGGAGCAGTTCAGGAGGCCGGCAGCGCGGAAAGCAGCGGCGGCGGCGAAGGAGACGACGGAGCAGTTTAGGAGGCCGGCCGCGCGAAAGGCAGCGGCGGCGGCGAAGGAGACGACGGAGCAGTTCAGGAGGCCGGCCGCGCGAAAGGCAGCGGCGGCGGCGAAGGAGACGACGGAGCAGTTCAGGAGGCCGGCCGCGCGGAAGGCAGCGGCGGCTCTCCAGTGTTAGGCGTGCAGGCCATGGCCTGGTGGGCACAGGACCAGACGAGGCAGGACCAGACGAGGCAGGACCAGACGAGGCGGGACCAGACGAGGCGGGACCAGACGAGGCAGGACCAGACGAGGCAGGACCAGACGGTGGCGATGCGGGGGCCGGACCAGGCGTCGCTGCAGAGGCTGAGGCTGGACCAGGCGACGGCGAAGCAGGAGCTGAGGCTGAGGCCGGACTGGGCGAAGCACAGGCTGAAGCTGGACCAGGAGGAGCAGAAGCCAAAGTCGAAGCTGGACCAGACGAGGACGAAGACTCCGAGGCTGGGCCAGGCGAGGACGAGGCTGCCGGTGAAGCAGCTGGTGGCTGAACGGGCCCCTCGGACCCTCCAGCGGAGACGAGGAGGTGCTGGCCGGGCTGACCTGAGCCGCCAGCGGAGACGAGGAGCGGCTGGAGAGGTTCCCCTGAACCCCCAGCGGAGACGAGGAGGTGCTGGCCGGGCTGACCTGAGCCGCCAGCGGAGACGAGGAGCGGCTGGAGAGGTTCCCCTGAACCCCCAGCGGAGACGAGGAGGTGCTGGCCGGGCTGAGCAGAGCCGCCAGCGGAGACGAGGAGGTGCTGGCCGGGCTGAGCAGAGCCGCCAGCGGAGACGAGGAGGTGCTGGAGAGGTTCTCCTGAACCCCCAGCGGAGACGAGGAGCTGCTGGAGGGGTCCTCCTGAACCCCCAGCGGAGACAGATGCAGAGCCAGCAGGTGCAGAGACTTCTGGCTGAGGGGACGCTAACTGTAGCTGCACAGGGCACGCAGTCGGCTTAGCATGCAACGGCTGGGGCTGTGCAGGGCAAACAGTCTGTCCAAAGTTTGTCAGCACCACACAGTCCGCAGCTGGCAGAGAAAGCTCACAAAGGCTTCCAGCTGAGGTTGGCAGTGTCTGAGCGGGTTGCTGTGCTATGAACTGAGCTGGTGACAGAGGTGATGACAGAGCTAATAATGACTGAGCCGTTAACTGAACAGGCAATGGAGTAAGACACTGAGGTGGTAACAGAGCGGATGACTGAGTGGGTAATGGAGCCGCTAACTGTGCTAAAGACTGAACTGGTGACAAAACAGGAAACTGTGCTAATAACTGAGCTACTGACTGAGTTATGGACAGCAATGCCAGTTGTAGTGGTAGTTGCGCTTGTGGTTGAGCAGGTGTCTGACTCTGGGCTGCTCTCCTCCGGGGAACAGGAATGGGTGCTGGGCCTGGCCGAACACCAGCCATCCCCACCCGAGGAACAGATACGGGTGCAGGGACGAGCTGGGCTCTGGCTGCCTTTACCCTGGGGGCCGGTGTAGGTGCAGGAGCTAGCTGGACCTCTGTCGCTCCCACCCGAGGAACTGAGACGGGTGCAGGAGTCGGCAGGGTCACGGCCGACCTCACCCGGGGAACCGGAACAGGAGCAGGCAAAGGCTGGGTGTCCATCAACCCCACCCGAGGAGCAGGTACGGGTGCCGGGATGAACGGAGCCTTTGCCAGACTGGGGACAGAAGCAGGCACAGGCTGGACCTCAGCCACCCTCTCCCGAGGAACTGATACGGGAGCAAGGGAAAGCTGGGCCCGCGCTGCCCTGGTTACAGGAACTGGAGGTGGAGAGCAGAGTTCAGGAGCAGAAGAAACACCATCCACAGTTTTATACACAGCAGGTACAGGAGTTGGGGAGTTAACACAGGTGGTGTCTGAGGCAACTGGGTGCGAAACCAACTCAGGAATAGTCAACCTGAGCTCCCCTAGCAGTTTACACATGACGGACGGTAACTTGTTGCACTTGACCTTAACAGCTGTGATTGAATGCACAGTCTTAGTGTTTTCAAAACCTGAGTTAACAGACTTCGCATCAGCTAGTGTTAACACGAGAGGAGCAACATTTTTTAACCCTGGAGAAACAGTTTCAGAGCTAAGAGACAAGACAGGAAAATCTACATGTGGCAGAGGGTCACAAGCAACCTGAAGAACAGAACGCGCAGCCTTTGAAGGTTGGCAGACACACTGTTCGTTCTCCAGGGGGTCCACTCTGGTTTCAGCAGGAAGAGGAAACTCAGGACAGTTTGTTTTAATATTTAGTTCACAAGTATGCAACTCAAAAATAGTATTTTTCTTTTCTAAAGTGGGATTATCAGTCTGTGTGTTAATTACTGCTGACCCAGGAGGAGCAAAGGAAAAACAGTCATTCTCAAACATGGGTGTGAGGGTAGGTAATGCAGACTCTGGATTAACTGACCCAGAATTACCAGACACAGAGTCAACGGTCTCTGGGATGACGCACACAGAGTTTACAGTGCCAGAGTTTTTTAAGTCAGCCTGAACAGCAGTCTCTAGGGGGGCAATGACCTCAGTCTCATGCTTAATAGGTGCAGAGGTGAACTTAGAAATGTTATGAGGCCTGGAAACACAGTCATTTTCAAACTTACTGTTCATCTCTGATGAGTTACTGACGTGAAAAACTGCGGACTCAGGAACAGAATATTGTCCGAGTCGGTCCGACTTGGAAGTGGCATGGAAGAAACAGTCAGAGTCACTCACCACCGGAGTTTGCTCAATAACTTTAGGGCGGCGGCGGCGTGAGCGCCGTTTTTTCCGGGGACCTGTGCCGTGAGTTCCCGAGGCTATAGGCGCAGGCACCTCGGAGATGTCGGCTGGCTGAGCCGCTGACGGGCCGGGCCGCATTGCAGTGACAGGGAGCTTGTGCAGCTCTGAGCGTGGAAGTCCCAGGAAGAGCGCAAAGGACTGCAGCGGGGATAGGCTGCTTGTCGGAGACACGAAATCTCTCCTCGGCCGCCGAGTAACCCTCTTCTTTGTGCGGGACGTGGGCGGCGACTGGGGAGGTGAACCGGAAGTTGAAAAGGCCGGAGGAGTTGTGGCAGGCGATAGGCTGAATCCTCCAACTCTTATCACCGTGGGACGATGTGGGGAAAAGGCAGCAGCGTTTGCAGTTTGGAGGCTGCGCGGCCCACCTAGAGCCAATCGAGTCCCATAGAAGGCAGACTCGCGCTCCCGGGCATGCCGAGCCTCCTGCCTTCTCCTCTCGTTAGGGAAGGCGGAGTCTGCACGCTGCCGGTTCCGTAGGGAGTTTGCTGGGTCCATTACTGGTCGCGTTCTTCTGTCACGGCTCGGCTGTGTGGCAGGCAGGATGAGGACCCAATCACAAAAACTCACAGACTCAGGGGATGAACTCAAAAAGCAGCTTTATTGCTGACAAAAGATAATAGGAGATACAAAACTAAACTGGGAAAACTAACATAAAGCTCACCAGGAAACACAGGGGGAATCACACACAGCATGAGGGAGAACGCGACACAGAACTGAGGGAGACGCAGACGTAAATACACAGAGGGTTAACGAGGGAAGTGGGAGCACACGGGGAACACAGGTGACACTGATAATAATCACGAGACATGGCAGGAGTGAACACAACACTGACGGGAGACGGGCGAGGTGAAACAGGAAGTACAGAGGTTCAGACAGGAGGAGAGAGAGCACGAGTAGAACACCAACATAACGGGCAGGGGAGACACGGAATAAACACGAAAGGGGACGAGGGCTCATGAATACACAGAGGGGCACACAGGGGGTGAGGGTCACAAAGGGAAAGCACTCAGGGAACAACGCAACAGGGCAACTCAGGAAACAGAGCCTAAACAGGGAACTGAATACAAAGACACATGAGAACTAAGAATACTGGGCCAACATGGCCCAGGATCATGACATACAAATGTTTGTTCTTTCTGTTTACAGATGACCACACACACACACACACACAAACACCCATATACACACTCACACCCCCTTTACCTGCATGTGAATACTGTAATGCCTCCCTACCAACGCTGTACATCCTGTTGATGTCATCTGCCACCTCCTTAGTAAAGTTATTTGAACTACATCACTGTGGAGTACCATTCCTTCTGACCGAGGACGACTCAGTTGAAGCGTGATCGGCAATCAGTGCAAACATACATTACACTCTCCCTTCACCCCCAACTGACAGTGGCAGATGGCTGCCGCTCCACAATGTAAAGTAATGTTGGACAGACCATCACATCATATTTGAACAACTGAATTTAAACCAAAAAAGGCCCCAGGCTCTGGAAAGCATTTCAGACCCAGCAACACACTCAGACAAAAACTGGTTCACCCAAAAGACAAAACTCCTAAACACAAACTTAACAATGTGGTGTATGCTGTACAGAGTTCTACATTGGAGAGACCAAACAGCCACTTCATAAACGCATGCCACAACGTAGAAGAGCCACCTCCACGGGACAAGACGCGGCTGTCCATCTTCATCTAAAGGACAAAGGTCACTCTTTTGAGGATGCTAAGAGCATTTTCTTAGCGGTTCTTTAATGAAATCAGTTTTATATTGTACATATTATCTTTAACCCTTTCATGCATGAATTGTGTACTCAATAAGGATTTTCTTAAGTATTTTTATTCATCTTTAGGCATGAAAAAAATATTTTTGAACTTCATTTTTTAAAAACATGTACTTTCCAAAGAGTTTTCTTTTTAATTTTTTAAACATGTTCACTTAGGTGGACACGTTTTGACTTATCAATTTGACAAAATCCACATCAGTGTCCAATGTAGTGTCACGGTTCTGGGTCAGGTTGACCCAGTATTTTGAGTTATGTTTTGGTTTATTTTTGAATGATAGATTGTTCTTTATGTTTCTCTGGTGCTTTGTTGGGTTTTATGATGAATCTGCCTTTCAAGTTACTTTGGTGTGTTTCATTGTTTCCTTGTTCTCTTAGTGCTTGTGATGATGATGATGATTATGATGCTGTTCTATGTTCCAGCTTATTCTGGTTTATTCTTAGTTCTGCCCGTGTTAAGTCTGTGTCTCTTACTCTGCATCCTTGTGTCTTATTTCCTGTTTTATTGTGAAAGTCTATGTCTTATGTTAGTGTGTGCTGCTTTGCTCCCCCTGTCTCGTTAGTCCAATTTCTCCTAGCTGTGTCTCCCTCATGTTGCCCATTCCCTGATTACCACCCTGTGTATTTAAGCCCTGTGTTTTCCTGTGCTCAGTGTTGCGTCGTACCCTCAACTAGCTGTGTGTTCTGGGGCTATGTTCCTAGTAGTGATGGGCAGATGAAGCTTCATGAAGCACTGAAGCTTTTCATCCAATTGGTTCACCCCAGCGCAAAGCTTCTTGAAGCTTCATTTGCTCTAGTAGGACACCTACTGGACGTAAAAATATTAGTTGGCATGAATTTGAAGAGTGTGGCCTTTTGTACACAGCCTATAAATGTCAACAACTAAAGGAGTGTGTAAAACATCTATATTGTAGTGATGGCAGTATACTGTGTATATTTATACTGGCAGTATGGAAAATGATTATTTGGAAATGCTTAAAATGGAAATGATCATTTACTGTGAGGTGAGGTGTGGTTGGGGTGTGGACAGTAGTTGTGTTTTTGTGACGTTGAGGTATGGACAGCTACACACTGAGGCGTCAGTCCTGCCTGTTCACATTTTATTCTGTAAAAACTACATTTTCACTGCTTTTATGACCTTTTTTAGTGGGGAGAACATAGCTAGGATTTAATGATTTAACAAATCTTTTGAATCCTTTGTCCTCCACAATGCTAAATGGCTGGGAGTCCTCAATCACCATGGTAACCAGGTCTTCATCTATTGGAGATTGTTCTCCTGAGGAAAGACAATAAAGACAAAGCACAAATATAAATATCACACACGTAACTTATTACAGTTGTATAATATTGTTATATCATTTAGTAACATTACTGCATGCTATATTATCATGGCATTTGATGGCTCACCTGGTCTTGCTCCACAATCGGTGTTCCCCTTATTCTCATGCAAAGCTCTGTAGTGCCTAAGCATGAATGAGGTGTTGTTGTTATATCCCAGCTCCCTGGCACATAGCAAACACTTCACCTTGTACAAAAGTCAAGACAGCTTAACATAAATTGTATTGCACCATCAGTATTATGAAAATACATCTTCTGTGGAAATTTACATACCTTGTTGGGAGGAATAAGATCAAAATGTTCCCACACAGGGGAGGACATCCTCCTCTTCTTAGCTGGCTCCACTCTTTCCTGACTTTCTCTCCTCACTCTCATAAACCTCCAAACTGTCTCCAAGCTCTCACTAACCGCAACTCTCCATCAAACACCCACATTTTTGAATGAAGTCTGAGGGGTTTATATCGCTGTCATAGCTCGCGGCAAAGTTCGAACCACTTCATGAACCAGTCACGTGGTACAGCCGGGCAGCGAGGCTTCGGACGTCATCATTTTCAGCTCCTCCCATAAATGAAGCATCGCGGAAACGCTCCCTCCATTACTTGACACAAGCTTCGAAGCCTCGATACAGAACGTCACATCACTAGTTCCTAGTGTTTAGTCTCCTGCTCCAGTTTTGTATTTCTTTTCCATTGTCTCAGTCCTTGGTTCCTCTGTTCAGTAGTGATGGTGAGATGAAGCCTCATGATGAACTGAAGCTTTCCACCCAATTGGTCGACTCATGGTTCGAAGCATTGTGATGATTCATTTGCTCTACTGCGCCATCAAGTGGACAATTCAAGTGAAGCGGGCTCTGTGATTATAATGATGGGTAAACCTCTAAACTGAATAAATAAATTGTTTTCTTGGTTATTTATCCCGAATATTGTCTCAGTATGTCTGATACAAAAGAGAAAGTGGAAACTATCAGGACAGCGTTTTGGTATGAAACTGTTAGCCTCAGACAGTCAGTCAATAGTATAATTCAGATCATAGATCAGTACATTTGCATATTTGTATAACTATAAAAAGAAAGCTGACACTTTCGTGACTTTATCTAATGTGTAAGCATCACAGCAGATGCCTTTGTGTCAACATAGCTGAGGCTGAAACAGAAAAACGATTTTATAAAAATATTCAGCAGTAGATCAAAACCGAAAGAAAACCATTAATGAACAAATGAACATTACCTGATGCTGCTGAATTGAAGCAGAGCAAATTACAGAGGTTTTATTAGAGACACACCTTAGCGTTTTGCAATTTTGCATAATGTTAAAAAGTTAAAATTATTTTAGTAGGCTATTGAACGGCAGAAATTAGGTTTTCTTTTCGGAAGTATTTAAATGGGAAAAAACAGCGGCTGACAGCGCTGTAAACAACGGAGGTCTTATGCATAACAAACAAGCGAATAATGCAGAAAACAGATTTTTAGACGGGAAACTGTTCTTGAAGTATACTGTGTGTGTGTGAGTGTGTGTGTGTGAGAAAGAGAGAGTGTGAGAGAGAAAGCTGTGCATGAAGTGTGATTTTATCCTGGTGGAAGCAAAACAGCAAAAGTCAGAGGAAATTCGTGACGATGTTTATGTGAAGTATAGTTTGGATCTTCTTTTGCTGCTGGTTCGGTCAATATTGTTTGAAGAGAAATAGAACCTGCAGCTTCAGAATCAGCGCAAAAAAGGCGTAAACACGAAGCACGGACCCGCCGATGGATCAGAATCAGCGAGCTGTCGGCTTTCAGCCCCGACCGTGTCCGTGCTGTCTGGTGAGAAAGGCGACATCTCACTGATTCTGATATGTCAGCGGTCCGCGCCTTGTGTTTACGTCTTTGTGCAGAATCGGTGTACCTGCTCTCATTTACTGTTTTAGCTGTGTAGAATAAGGAGGGGATGTTTTTCTCATTATCATTCATTATTTTAATATGGCATTATTAGTTCATCAGAAGTATATAACCAGCTTTGCATTAAACATAAATTGAAGTTTTTGACCTTATATTATGCTTTGCATTACAGTGATGGTTTTAACTTTAGTTTGATTTTTTTCCTTACAGGTACCAGAATAATAACATGATTTTTCATTGCAGATGTAACCATGATCATTCCATACACATTGCAGTTTGTTGCTTATTCTAGAGTTGTGCTCAAGTTAATTAAAGGTTAAAAGCTACAGCCGGCGTGATGTCTGGCTGATCTATGGAGGGCAAAGGCTTTGAGCTTGGAAGGCCACACGCGCTTACACAGCACTTATAAGATGTTATTCTTGGTGATTTTGTGCTTAGTCATGTTTTAATATGTTTTAAGTAGAAGTAGCTGATCCAGCAATATTCATTTAATATTATATACTTGATTCAGAGCAATACACACTGATGGTCTTAATAAATGAAAGAGTCCTTGTAGCTGCCATGTTGTGTCTTAGCAGGGGTACAGACGGTTCCAGGAGACGGGGGCAGTCAGCGTCTGCCCTCGGGAAGGAGACAATGTTATTTTTTGTGTTAAATAAAATTGTCAACATTGATTGTATTACACCTGTCACTACGCATGAGGGGGCGTTCTAATACCCTGATTTCATAAAACTATGGTGATGTGTTTTTTGAGATGAGATCTGAGACTGTCTGCATACAGTGTCCATCTCCCACGTGTGACCATTAAAATCATCGTTTGACTCAACCCGACCGGACCAGTGTTGTTATTGTGGGTTTTTCCTCTGGTGTCCATCCCCAATATTTTGAACCTTAACAGCTGTTTGGTGGTGTTGAAATGTAGTAATATTTATGTTAAAAATCGATTCAGGATTTTAATGAATCGATATCACGTTATCCAAGCTAGAATCGATTTTAATCGATAATCAAAACCTTCCCTAACTGTGTAATCATGCTTATGTACATCTGGATAATGACACAAACTAGTGTTTGGCGCTTCACCTTTTAATAAACTAAAAGACAGAAATCAGATTATAGGATCTGTAGTGTTGCTTATTTATATTATGGTGTTTATCATTTGTGATATTTATTACTGTGTGCATACTTTATTAGGAGAGATAAAATAAAATAAAAAATCTCTTCCTTGCTGGTTCCATCGAAGAAGAAATGCTCAAGTAACTATGTAACACGTACGCAGGGCTGTAGACTAACTTTTTGCCATGGGCGTACCGGTATGCCTAACTTTAAAAAGTTAGGCGTACCGGCACAAAAGTTAGGCGCACACAAATTTTCTAATAATTGATATAATATAATGTGTTTTTCTGGATACACTGTGCTTTTTCAGCATTCAAAGATTGATGACACCCTGTCAGAGCACTGGCTATGAATTTCAGAAGGATCAGGCCTTAACTTAACAGAAAAGTTAGCAATAGTTCTTTTCCTATTACAGCTACATCCACTTCTGTCGTGCCTAGGCTGCTCACTAGGGCTGGGTATCATCACTGATTTCTATAATCCATTCGATTCCGGTTTTCAAAGTCCCGATTCGATTCAACTTACCGTATTTTCACGACCATAAGACGCACTGTGCTAAAAGGCGCAGTCTCAGTTATGTGTGCCATTACTGTATTTAACACACACATAAGGCGCACTGGATCATAGGGCGCATACAAGTACCGTATGCGTATTTAAAAATAAAGCGGGAGCAAACCTGAGTTCGGTACCTTACTCACATTTTTATTACCAGTAATCGTCATCATCAACAACACACAAGCATACAAGTGTGCGTATTTAAAAATAAAGCAGGAGCAAAACAAAGTTTGGTACTCACATTTTTATCATCAATCAAACCCATCGAAGTCCTCATCCTCTGTGTCTGAATTGAACAGCTGCGCTAAATCTCCATCAAACATGCCAGGTTCACTTTCTTCACTGTCAGAGTCACTTTCCGTGCCGTGCGGCTCCTCGGAAATGATGCCGGCTTTTGCGAAAGCTCGAACAACAGTGCCAGCAGACATGTTAGCCCAAGCATCTACAATCCATTGGCAAATTGTGGCGTAACTCGCCCGGCGCTGCCTTCCACTCTTGGTGAAACTGTGGTCTCCATCGGTCATCCATCGCTGGATGTGTTTGTCGCCGTTGTGTTTGCTGCAGTAGGAGCGAAAGATGGCCAGCTTTTCCTTATAATCCGCTGGAAGTTGCTGCGCTACCGTAGTCCTGGTCCAGATGGAAAAATGGCACCGTTTCATAAAAAGTGAAAGTGAAACTGCTTTTAGCCGAATGGTGACCGTCGAAACGCTTCTCCCGCTCGTTCTTTGCTTGATGATCGCCTTATGTCCGCGGAAACTCAGCTGCGTATTCTTGACCTATCGGAGCTTGTTTTCCAGATTCCTCTACTTGCGAACCATCGATTCATTAATCTTAAATTCTCTCGCCGCTGCTCGATTTCCATGTTCCTACGCGTAGCTGATGGCCTTCAGTTTAAACTGTGCTTCGTAAGCGTGTCTCTTTGCCATTTTCAGGGTTGTTAAAACAACGGTGTCCTGCATAACGCACATACCTGTTCTTTTATACAGGTATGTGCAATAAAGTCAACGCACACACTTCACCCTTTAGCGTTCTCATGGTGTTCTCTACTACGTCCTCCTTACAACACAAAGGGCGCACTGCGCTATAGGGCGCGCCGTACTTTTTGAAGAAAATCTAAGACTTTTAAGTGCGCCTTATGGTCGTGAAAATACGGTAGCCTCAGACAGTCAGAAATATTATAAATCTGATCATTTATCAGTACTGACTTCAGAATTGTGAACATCACAGCAGATGCCTTTGTGTGAAAGTAACTGAGAATAAAACACAGAAAAACATGAAGGAGATTTTCCTGGTCTGGCTTTTTATAGCAGATAACCTTAAAAATATTCTACAATGTTCTGCATATAAAGTTTAAATTTCTTCAGTATTTAACAACAGAAAAAATAGGCTTTCTTGTCCGAGGTCATTTAAGTGAAAAAAAGAAAAAGAAAAGAAAAAGACAGCAGCCACAGCGCTGTAAACAACGGTAGACTGGTGGGTAATAAGCGAATGAATAATACAGAAAACAGAGATTGGAGACGGGAAACTGTTCTTGAAGTACAGAGAGAGAGAGAGCTAGCTGTGCATGAAGTGTGATTTTAATAGTCGTGGAAGCAAAACGGCAAAATTCAGCTCGGTAAATTTTGGTTGGAGAGACAAAACCTGCAGCTCAGAATCAGCGCAAAAAGACGTAAACACAGCGCGGACCGGACGCATCAGGATCGCTAAGCTCCGACAGCGTGTCCGGCTACAGGCCGTCGGGTCAGAAAGCCGAGAAAGACAAAGCTGATTCTGACGCGTCGGTCCGCTCTGTGTTTACGTCTTTGTGTGGAATCCGTGTACCTGCTCTCATTTGCTGTTTGGTTGTTGTTGAAATGGTTTTGTGAGCTTTAATCTGAGAATCTGGCGTTTCTGGCAAAACACAGTTATATTTAAAAGTCAATTCAGGATTTAATGAATTGATATCGCTTTATTCAAGCTACTCACCTCCCACTTCCACCTGCACTTTCAACTGGACCACGGCCAATCAGAGAGGTCCCGCCCCTGACTATCTCTGATTGGTTTAGTCCACGATAGGGGCAAAATGTGTGTCTGTTGTTGACCACAGGGAAGGTTGCAGATTTTTTTTTTTTTTGCTACCCGAACAGTTGGTCGCACAGGTGCAACCAAATATTTTTTTTTAGTCGCACCACTGAAAAATTTGGTCACATTTGCGACCAAATTGGTCGCACTCTAGAGCCCTGGTACGTAATCCAATACCACAACACAATGTGATGGGAAATCAGCTGTGTTTTTCTGCCCATTTTATTTCGAATCTGGCGCGAACCGGTGAACCAGTCCCTGAATCAGTCACGTGGTACGGACTGCCCGCAAGGCCTCGAGCGTCACTGCATACGTAATCAAAGCGAGCCTCGATACGCGCTTCACAAAAACGCCCCCGAGATTACCCGACACACGATTCGACGCTTCGACACACAGGACACATCACTACTGTTCAGAATTTTGTTTGTCTTTTGGTGAGTTTAGTTTGTACTAGGTTTTTCCCAGCAATAAAGCTGCGCTTTAATTTTCACTTCCGTGTCTGAGTTCTGCATTTTGGGTCCACCACTCCTGCTTGCCTGCCTGCCACACAGCGATTCATGACATGTAGTGGTTTATGTGCAAATATACCATCAACACTGACACAAAAACAAGAAACCAGCCTTTGAATAGCTGTATCACTGTAGTGACCACTATGTGTGAAAGGGTTAATACACATGGCACAGGAGTCTGTATGTGGAATTTAAAATCGTTTAATCTGAAGCTCATTATTCAGACACTGAGGCAGCAAATAGAGAATGTCTTCCTAAAATGAGAAATGAATAAATCTACAGTCAAAGGTTTATGAACTTGCTCAGAAAATATGAGTCCATTTGTTATCTTTTCCAATCTGATCTGAAAACAGCTGCAGGTTTTGTTTAGATTTAAGCTAACTGCCTTGTACATTACTTATTGTTCAAAGCTGCAATGATGCATAGATAGCACACGATGTGAATCTTCCTCAGAACAGGAATAAGTCTGCATCAATACGAGGCTGAACATGAGCTCTGCTTCAGAAGTGATGCTCTATGGTGACATCTTCAGAGTCATTATCCAATCCCTGCTCAGCCTGGTTGGTTGGAGTCTTTACCACAAACATGCATGTAGTTTAGTTATGTTAAAACATTGTATCAGCTGTTAACACATGGACAGTTCAGAGAAAGAGACGATAAGTCTGATCAATCATCAGCATATTGATTCATTAGAGCAGCGGTCCCCAACCCCTGGGCCTCAGACCGGTACCGGTCTGTGAGTCGTTTGGTACCGGGCCGCGAGAGTTGAGGCTCAGGTGTGAAATGTATGGTTTTCAGGGTTTTTATCGGTGTTCAGCGTTATTTTGTTATCGTTTTTATCATTAACTCGGTTTTCCTGGGTCTTTTCACATGTGTTATGAATAAATTTTCTTTTTTTCGGTACCGGTACTAGTTTTATTTTGTTGTATTTATCCGCGGCACCTTAACCTCCTAAGACCCGAACTCTTCCATGGCATTTTTTATTTCTCTTTGATATTTGGGCTGATTGGGGCCTGATAAATGTAAAAACAACGAATTAGCAGATTTTTTTTTTCTTCACCTAATTTTAGTTTCTAAGAAAAATGAGAGCCACATATGAGGATATTCATTTAAAATTTCGATAGAACAGTAGCAGTATAATGTCCTCGTAAGTGGATATCAGGCCCTTGTAGAGCAGAATTGAGTATTTTGGTCTAAGTAACCCAAAATGTGATGTCCACATATGTGGACGCCAGGTCCTAGGAGGTTAAAGGCCGGTCCATGAAAATATTGTCGGGCATAAACCAGTCCATGGCGCAAAAAAGGTTGAATCATTAGAGAATGATTCAGAGTGTCACCTTTGGCTCTGCATCGATATACAAACACCATGGTTGGTGGGACTGTGGTTGTAGGTTTTTCAGGTAAATATGTGGATAAAATAAGAGGTGAAATCAGAGTGAAGCTCCTCACCTATTACAGTGATCCACTGAATGGAGACTCTCCATGACCGCTAATGTCACACCTGTAGAGGCCTTCATCAGACCTGGAAACATGCTGGATGGTCATGTGACCTGCAAGCTGCTTCCTGATGAAGCAGCCATCTTTATAGAAAGCAGCTGGGAGGTTGGAGGGAGCTCTGTTGTTTACTTGTGTCCATCCAGGAGAGCAGTCGTCCTCCTCACAGCTCAGAGACAAACTCATCTTTAAACAGCTGAGAGCTGCTGGGACTCAGTCAGTTGAGCTGTGATGGAGAGCAGATCATGACACGCCACCGGGCCCTCTTACCACCACCAGTAGGCGAACATGGGGTAAAATATTAATTTAAGTACTCTGTCTCAACCAGTACTATTGTAGTTTTTGTTTTTATGTTTTCCTATGTAGCTGCAGCACTAAAGGCCATTTTAACATCATACATTTTTGCTTGGCATGTGACTGATTCGTGCATTTGGCATCATGTTGTACTGAATGCAGCAGGCCAAGCATGCATTGCAGACCCCACTTAAAGTAGCTCCTCTCCTGTGAAACAATGTTTTACCAGCACAAGGCAGGAGATTTTAAATGTGAGTCATAGATATGTCAACCTTCAGGCTGTTGTGTGGGGAGGCTAGTTCAGGACATCAGAGCAGCTATTCAAAGCTTTGAGGTTGTAATGCTAAATATATATATATATATATATATATATATATATATATATATATATATATATACATACATACATACATACATACATACATACATACAGGGAAAAATATGCATAAAAGACACCAGACATTTTGGTGCATTTTTACTTTTTATTTTGCAGTTTTAAAAATAAAAGATTAAAAGAAACAAATTTTGCTTTGCCGCATCAGCTGCTGATGTTGGTTTCTGGGTGAAGAGAGGAGTGTATTGGTTAGCCACAACCAAACCAGAACAAGTTAAATTTTCCATTTGACACCATTTTAAGACAACACCGTCACAGAAGGAAAACAAGTGAGACAAACATTTATTAAACCAGATCTCTGTCATGCGAATAAAAGAAGCTTCAGTAACAGTTAAGTTACTTTAGGTATAAAACAAATGAAAGTTTTGATCAGTTTATTTTAACGAGAAATTTCTGTATATACATATGTAAACATAAAATTTTATATTTGCTCTTTGCTAAGGTGTCTGTTACGTGTGGACACAACACTGGTTCATTCCTTGATGTAGATGCATTTTATATGCTTAAACAATTCACAGGTGGATCAATGAAAAAACTAAATAAAAAAAATTTAAATCACTCTAAAACTTATCATATACAAGGCCTGGACTGAAAATGAGTGTAAAAGCAATGTCCAAAGAAAACCTTTGAAAGGCCTTCAGACAGGAATATCATGTCTCTCTCTCTCTCTTTATGTTCTCTCTGTTCCTCAAGCTTGGGTCTTCTACCAGAGGCACAGATTATTATCACATTTAGATATACACATACACTGCTCAAAAAAATTAAATTCACACTTAGAAAGATATCAAATCCAAAACAATCCAGGGTATGTGTACGGCTGGGGGACCATGTTTGATGTGGTGATTAGTAATACTAGACTAGGGGGTGGTCCTATCTCCATTCCTATTTACCTTGTACAACTCAGATTTCCAGTACAACAGTGAAACATGCCACCGTCAGAAGTTCTCTGATGACACTGCAATGGTTGGGTCTATTAAGGGTGGGCAGGATATGGAGTACAGGGAGCTGGTTAGGAACTATGTGGAATGGCCCTGAAGTAATCACCCTCATCTAAATGTCAGCAAGACAAATGAGTTGGTGGTTGACTTCCAGAAGAAAAAAAACAGTGACTAGGCCCATCAACATCATGGTAAAGAAGGTCAAAACAGTGGACAGCTTGGATGTTCACCTGAATGACAGACTGAACTGGAGGACCAACAGTGATGCTGTTTACAAAGGAGATGAGCAGACTCTACTTTCTAAGGAAGCTCAGATCCTTTACTGTGTGCAGCAAGATGTTGGAGATCTTCTACTAGTCTGTGGTAGCGAGTGCTCTTGTCTGCTGAGGGAGCAATGTCGGTGCCAGATATGCCTACAGGATTAACAAACTAATTCACAAGGCTGGAAGCATCATTGGTCAGAATTTTGAGGTGTTTTAGTCAATGAGGGACAGGAGGTCACTGAAGGTCACTGAACAAACTGCTCTCTATCACACCCACTGGCTGGAAAGGTTAACAGCACTCTATGATCACTTGGCAGCACAAATGAAGAGTCTACTAACAGCAGGTACTCATCCAGACTTGCTAACACCGGGCAGAACAATCCTGGTCATGAAGAATCCCCAGAGCAGCTGCTTTAAAAGTGCCTCAGGCAGCTGAAGACAAACAGTAATATGGAACAAGAGAATGAATTGTAATGGCTAGAAAAGGCTGGAATAAAGAACACCCAAGTTTAAAACTGTGCAAAGGTCCTCCAGACACTATCCAACACATTGTAGCATATAAGAGAAGATATGAACTGGGATAATGTATACTGAGAGGAACAACCAAGTCTTAGATAGTGTACAGGAGTATCTGTGGTGAGGTGTGGACTAAAAGTCTCAGAGTCCCAATGGGAGACGCCACCAATGGAGGTTGAGAAAAACAGGGTTAAGAACAGACAAGCAGCTGCTAGCCAACCAACCAGTGCTGGTTGATAAGTAACAGAAGGGGGGGTTACATATATAAACACAACCACAACATATACTTAATATGTCCAACTTGGGTTCATTTTCATCAAATGAGAAAAAAAGTATTAAATCATTTGAAGATCTTTCTTAACACATTTTAAGACATGTACTCTGTTCTGCAGTTGTTGGGGACCAAGTTAGTGACCAACATCAACTGGACATCAGTGGTTGGACTGGTGGACTACTTCAGTGAAGAGTAGATTATGTCTGGCTCTGGTTTCAAGTCTAAACACAAACAAAAACAGTTCAAATGACAAGATGTTTAGAAGATTTGTAGTTCAATCAGAACCACTTCTCTGCATCACAGTCCCAGTTCTGATTTCACACTTTACTGGGAACCACCTCACATACAAATCACAGAGTATCTTGCTGCTTAAATTTCAACTGATTATTAAATGGTCCAATAAATTCAAATCTGGAACTGAAAAAACTAAAACAATCAGTTCATTAACAGAATTAATTTATGTTAAAATTGAAACACTGACTGCTTTCCCTTTCTTTTTCTTCCTCTCCACTTTATAAATTACGCAGACAGACCTTTTTTATACTGTGTTGCAAGGATGAGTATGAATCACTAGAGACACCGCAGTCAAATAGTCAATCCTATTATACTGCTTTGAAGTCAGCTACTGTCTGGGGCACATGTGCAGTTGGTGCACTAAAATGTAAAATCTCTGTGCAGTCACAAAACATTGGTATGGATGTCATTTAAAACCCTCATGCTTATTGTGTGATGCCCTTAGACAATCTAGCACATAACAGCAAGGATCAAGATGCTATCAAGCAGGGTATTCATTGAACAGCATAACCAAGTGGCTGGAAGATCTGCGCCAGAATGGCCTGGAGGTCCCGAGGTCAAAATAGGGGACGCCCCCAGGGTGGTTGAAAAAATGACTGAGCTAAGATCCTGTGGGACCAGATACTGACAGACAAACTATTGATGGCTAATCATAGTAGTGGTGGAGAAGCAGAGGAAGATGGCCATAGTGATAGATGTAGTGATTCAGAAAGACAGCAAAATCAGGAAGAAGGGACACGAGAAGCTAGAGAAGTATCAAAGACTGAAAGAGGAGCTTAAGAAGACGTAGAGAGTGAAGGCAACAGTGGTTCCATTGGTAATTGGTGCACTTGGAGCAGTGGCCCCAAAACTGGGCGAGAAGTTCCAGCAGATCCCAGGAACAACATTGGAGATCTCTGTCCAGAAGTGCAGTCCTAGGAACAGCAAATATACTGTGTGGGACCCTCAAGCCCCCAGGTCTCTGGTAGAGGACCTAAGCTTGAAGGATAAAGACTGCCTGCACCCCTAACCCCTATCACTCTGCAGAGAATTGTACAAACTAGTCTTCTGGCAGCATTTCATTTTGATGGGATTTTAAAATGCAAAACTTTAAACTTTAATTTAAATGTTAAATGTAAACATTTGGATTGCACAGTGATACTTTAACTTTTGATAAGAAACAGATGTATTTCTTTAGCTGTATTTCAAATACTCAATTTTAATTTCAAATGGAAAATCTAATCTTTCCATTACGAACTCATAAGGAGGGAATTGAAAATGTATTTTTGTGTTTATTTTATACAATGGAAAAGTCTAAGATGTTTATGTTGATGGCTTTTGCTTATGATGTGGTCATAAAAATAGCAGAGTAGTTTTGTTTTGGACTACATTGAGAGTCACAGCTTTAAGTCCCGTTTTGCTCTTTTCCTGCTCCTGAAAACTACAACAAAGTAAAAACCTCACAATAACGTTTAAATTTCAATTAGGTCTTAAAAATGACAATAACACTGTATTTTAGTATCAAGAAAACTCAGTGAAACTCAGTACATTACTTTTTTAATACACTCAACAAAAATATAAACGCAACACCTTTGTTTTTGCTCCCATTCCCCATGGGATGGACGTAGAGACCTAAAATTCATTCCAGATACACAATATAACCATCCCTCCCAAACAGTGGTCACAAATCAGTCCAAATGTGTGGTAGTGGGCACATCTGCCATATTGAGATAATCCATCCCACCTCACAGGTGTGCCACATCAGGATGCTGATCTGACATCATGAGTAGTGCACAGGTGTACCTCAGACTGCCCACAACAAAAGGCCACCCTGGAATGTGCAGTTTTTTGCGCTATTGGGGGTCTGGGGACCCAGAACCGGTCAGTATCTGGTGTGACCACCATTTGCCTCATGCAGTGCAACACATCGTCGCATGGAGTCTATCAGATTGTCAATTGTGGCCTGTGGAATGTTGGTCCACTCCACTTCAATGGCTGTGCGAGGTATTCGTGGGAACTGGTACACGCTGTCGTATACGCCGGTCAAGCACATCCCGAACATGCTCAATGGGTGACATGTCCGGTGAGTATGCTGGCCATGCAAGAACTGGGACATTCTCAGCTGCCATCTGCCCTGAACAATGTGAACCATGATTCATCCGTGAAGTGCACACCTCTCCAACGTGCCAGACGCCATCGAATGTCAGCATTTGCCCACACAAGTCTGTTACGGCGACGAGCTGAAGTCAGGTCAAGACCCCGATGAGGACGACGGGCATGCAGTTGAGCGTCCCTGAGACGGTTTCTGACAGTTTGTGCAGAAATTGTTTGGTTGTGCAAACCAATTGTTCCAGCAGCTGTCTGGGTGGCTGGTCTCAGACGATCTTGGAGGTGAACCTGCTGGATGTGGAGGTCCTGGGCTGGTGTGGTTACACGAGGTCTGCGGTTGTGAGGCCGGTTGGACGTGCTGCCATATTCTCTGAAATGCCTGTGGAGACGGCTTATGGTTGAGAAATGAACATTCAATGCACGGGCGACAGATCTGGTTGACATTCCTGCTGTCAGCATGCCAATTGCACGCTCCCTCATTGCTTGTGGCATCTGTGGCATTTTGCTGTGAGACAAAACTGCACATTCCAGGGTGGCCTTTTGTTGTGGGCAGTCTGAGGTACACCTGTGCACTACTCATGATGTCAGATCAGCATCCTGATGTGGCACACCTGTGAGGTGGGATGGATTATCTCAATATAGCAGATGTGCCCACTACCACACATTTGGACTGATTTGTGACCACTGTTTGGGAGGGATGGTTATATTGTGTATCTGGAATGAATTTTAGGTCTCTATGTCCATCCCATGGGGAATGGGAGCAGTAACAAAGGTGTTGCGTTTATATTTTTGTTCAGTGTACATTACATGACATGTCTTTGAGAAAACTTTATATTTTAATAGCTGTAAATGGTAAAATATTCTATGGTATTTCTGGAGTGTTGGCAAAATAGAAGAAGGAGAAGAAGAAGAAAACAGCATGAATTTTGTGAACCTTTTCAGCCCTAGACTAAAATTGAAAACACACCTGAATTGAAAAATTTAAAAGTGTGGCCCAAAGAGTTTGTCCACATCCACTGTAGCTTCTTTCTATCCAAAGTTTAAAAGTAGCCATACCTCGAGTCCTCTTTGGTGTGATGGCTATTTGTCCATAACTGACATCTTCAGTTCTCACTGCTGAGTACACTGCTGCTGGATCACTCTCTGGAGAATAAAACATATTTAAATTACTGCAGGTACAACAGCTGCAAGAGTACTGTTATGTTAAAAAGAAAACACAAGAGTGCTATTGGTATTCCTCAAATCTCCAGTGCTTTCAAAGAGAAATGTAGTAAGACAGATACAGTACAGTAATACGATATGATACCTTTATTTATATAGCACTTTTCAAAACACAGAGTCACAAAGTGCTTTACAGTTCAAACAAATACCGCACATGGAAGGTAAGTGTACATATTAACACATACAGACACATAAACAGACATGTAATCAACTGACAGTCATTCATTCCAGCATTCATACATACACACATACATCCTTGTGTAGTTTTCAAACTATGGCAAGAAATGAAGGGGAATGGATTAAGGAAATTCTAACCTATAAAAATGAATTTTCAGCATTCAGCAGTTAGAGTGAGTAAGACTGTTTCACAGTTTGGGTGCTATAACCTCAAAACACGATCGCCTCTGTTTTTTGTTTTTTTAAATCAAAGTGTGTGGCTGTTAGAAGGCCCTGATCAAAGAGGCTGGCTGCATTTATAAGGTGTTAGAAGCTAAGCTAATTTATTTAACTAGTAATGGTGATTTGTCGGCACATATTTAAAAATGTCAGATTTTTGACAGTGCATCTGGAAAGTATTCACAGAGCTTAATTTTGTCATGCCTTATTCCCTCTGCCTTGGAGGGAATATTTTCTGTCCTGTGTTGTAGGGACCTGAACACTTCAAGTTTGTGTTCCAGAGGGTGATGGGAGTCAAACAGTAGGTACTGGGCTATCTGTAAATGTCAGAGTTGAGACTTCCATTCCCCTCAGTGCATACAGCACACTGCGTACATAGAGGAGGATGATAGCCTCAACACTGAAGTTTACTGGAAGCCCACACACACCCACACACACACAGACTGGTAACTACTTTTTGACTCCACCACCCTCTGAAACACTAACCTGAAGTAATCAGGATCCTGCAAGAAAATGTACCCTGCCAGACAAGAAATAAAAGGAAGACACGTGTAAAGAAAGTCTTAAAACGTGTGGTTATCCCACATGAAATCAGCAAAGATGCCACCAGATAGGGGAAAACAACATAGTCATTCTTTATGTAGCAGGTTTATCAGAGAAATTAGGGAAAATTTCCTCCAAGTGGACATCCCAGTGTACTTCAGATTGAGTCACACGTTTAGAAAAAAAACTGGTTCCTCTTAAGGACAAAACTCCCAAACACAAGCATGGGACAACATAAAACAGCCACCTTGAAAGGACAAAACATAACTATATATCTCTACCTAGAGAGGTCACTCTTGTGAGGATGCGAAAGAGGCCATCTATGTCAGTAGTAATATACCTGTACTTTTTTTGCCCCCCCACACACACACACCCCGCACCCTCCACCCCCCCCCACCCCCCCACTTCCTCTTTCCCCCCTCCCCTAGCCCCCTCCGCGTTCATGTGAGTGCATGTGCGCGTGAACGGACTTTTTGCACGTGCATGTGGGTTCAGGGGTTCAGACTTTGCTACCCGCACAGAGCGTTTCTGACAGTCAGGCGCTGCTTGTACAATAGAGAAAAGAAACAATACAGAGTGTTTCTCTGCTCCAAGAAATCCGAGGGCCTTTCACAAGGTAAGCATGTCTGTTATGCCCAGGGCATAAATGTCTGTATGTCAGTGCTGATTATTCAAACCCTGTTTAAAATGTGACACACATGTCCGAAAACATTTCCTCTAAATTTGCAAAGTTACTGATTTAAAGAAAATATATTTTCGAATTTTTAGTTGCATGTCAAACATATGATAGACTCTTGAGCATGTTTATATAGCTAAATTCACAATGGTATAACCATGCTAAATAAAAGAGGCCCAAGCACCAAGGCACTCTAATGCAAACCTCTAAACTGTATGTTGATAAGTACTGTCAGAAACGCTCTGTGGGGGTAGCAAAGTCGGCTCAATGCACATCCAGGAATCCTTGTGAAAGAAAGGTGTCGCTGCAGCTAGGCTCTCAGGATAGTGAGGCTTTTATTTATATTTGCATCCTGGTGCGTTAAAACTAGCAGCCTCTGTGTCCCGCTTGGATCCTCATTCCGAAAATTCAGATATTTAAATAAAATGGTGAATTGGCTAGTGATGAGGAGCCACTTAGCTCCGTAAAATGAGGTTTGATTAAATTAAACTCTTATGAACAGCTTTGAATTCTACCTCTCTGCTGATGTGTTCCAAACAAACGATGTTTTCTACATGGTCAAATTGTGTGCTAACTACCTCACACCGCTGTGTCTGGGATCTGAAAAAATAAAAAGTTAAAACGATATACCTTGCGGCAGTTGTGAAGTGCTGAGGAAAATACTGTGTGTCTGATGGGGTGTTTTTATATAGGTGGACTTGGTTTCAGTTGGGTTCTGAGATGCAGATATAAAGAGGAGGTTGTAAAGAGAAGGGTGGAAAAACTATGGTGGTTCGGTTAGTCAGTAGGAGGTGTAATTGTCTGCCTGTAGAGATAAAGGTGTGGGGTGTAAGAAAATGTGAAAAACCTTTGGAGGTTCAGTTGGACAAGGTTTCAGTTGACCTCTGAAATGATAGGATAAGATAATGGAACTGTTTGTAATTAAAAATGTGGAAACTATGGAACTACAGTTGGGATGTGTGCTGGGATGCTCTTGGTAAAGGGAGCCTCTTTTATTGTTTTATGACTTGTTTTGCTGACTGTTGGGGCCCTACCTGTAACCCACTCTGTCTAACTGTTGCAGAGTTAAGAATATGTGGTTTTAGAAGTATCACTAGAAAAGTTTATTTCTAAAGGAATACCTGTTGTTGTTTGTGGTACTCTAAACTATTAGCCTCTGTGTCTTTTTGGAGCACTAAAGAAAAAAGCAAAATGCTCCTAATGGAGTTAAATCATCTTTGTGTAATCATTGAGTCTTACTGTTACAGGGTGTTTGTGCCTTTTGGATAATTAGAGGTTTAGTTGCATTAAAGGCACATTGGGGGTTGATACAGTGCTAGTGTGGCTATATGTGAATATGTGCTTTTAGAAGTATCACAGTTTATTTCTAAAAGAATACATGTTGTTTGTTGTGCTCTGTTTGAAAACGATTTGCTCCTAAATAGCACTAAAGAAAAAGCAAAAGGCTCCTAACTAGTTAAAATACCCCTAAACTAGTTAAATTAAATCATCTATGTCTAAATAACAGAGCTCTGAGACCTATACAATCCTTTAAAAAGAGTTTAATTAAAACACATAATGGTTTCATTAAATAAAACGCTATTAAACACATGTAAACTCACATGACCCCTGAACCCACATGCATGTGCAAAAAGTCCGTTCACGCGCACGTGCACTCACATGAACGTGGAGGGGGATAGGGGAGGGGAGAAAGAGGAAGTGTGTGTGTGTGTGTGTGTGTGTGTGGGGGGGGGCAAAAAAAGTACAGGTATACTACAACTTATGTCCACTGCTAATGACCATTATTAAACAGACACAGTGGCTTATGACACCCCCATCAGGCAACTACTATGCAGTTTCTTTATAATGTTTTTGATCAGGGCAGCCTCTCTCCTATAGTATTTGACAAAGTAAGGTTATAGTAAAGCTATAGCGGCTCTCCTGAGGTCTTTGTTTCTTTGCACTTTGAACAAGGTTGATATGTATTAGTGTATTTTATTGTCTTTATTCCAGTAAAATAAAGTTTTTTTATTCCTTTTTAAACTTACATTGAGTGCCTGGACTTGGATGTTTTATGCCATGCTTTGATCACAATCTTTCCATTTGTCGTAGTACTGCAATACAGCTATACAAACCTTTTTATTTTTGTAACGCTGCATTATATGGAGATGCTTTTTTTAAAAGCTGCAACGCCTTTTCACAGTTTTTTGTTTTTTTGTTTTAACACCTCTGCTGTCAAAAGCAGAATGACCAACTGGAAGTCGTGGGTGTTTGTATGTGTAAAGATCTCCACAGTTGTCACGCTAATACAAAGCTGTGAAAAAGTAAGGTGGACAACCATGTAGTTCACCATCTTCTTTCAATGCAAACTAACACTTTTCACCACAGAGCAATAAACAAACACGTTCTCACAAAATGAATGCTATTATTAGCCACTCAACAACAGACTGTGGTGAGAGGTGTTATCATCTTTACACTACAGTTAACTAGAATCAAGAGGTACTGCTATGCCTTTACACTGAAATTTAAAGAAGTGAGAATGACAGTTTGAAAACACGTAGTTAAGAATAACTGATATTTTCCATCTGTCTTTTGAATCTTATAGTACCTGGAAATATTTCCTGCTAATCCTGCTAAAAAATTGAGTGTGCACCAAACCCTGAAAGGCAGACACATCTGGGGCCATTCTGGGCACTTAATTGCTTGTCTAAAAAGCAGCCCCCTTCAAAATGCTCTGTGGGTCAGATGTGGCCTAAAAGTTACAAGACGTCTGATGTTGTAAAGATTTTATTAACTAATTATTGCCAAAAAACACATCAACAGTCCAAGTTTATTACCAGTGTTGGAGTGTAATGTGTTAATGTAATTGCATCACATTTTACAGTAATGCAGAAATATAACAAGCTAGTGTACTAAATCAAATAATTGCATTACATTTACATTTATTACAAAAATCCTTCAGTTATTGTCACACTGGATGGATGTGCAGGGAGGTGGAAAATGATGGAGTACAGTCTATTTCTTTTTTGGGAATAGAGATAAAGTCATTACTTTTTTTTTCACAAAAAGACACGAGAAGAGTGGTAAAGTGCAAACTGCATCCAGGATAGAACAAAGAGCATAATCGTGCTAACACAACTTTTGCCTCTTTGCAAACATCTGAACATACAGCGTGTGTGTAAACCCCAACCCAATAGACAAACCCTTAGGTGCCAGTAGGTGCCAAAGGCACTGATTCAGGGTTAAAGCAATTATTTCCACTTGTACATTATTCTATAATAGAATCACAACTGTGATCGCTTTGAACTTTCTGTGGGCCGGTTTCCAGCTTTCCATTTTGCTGTTAATTTTTTCTTTAATGTGGAATGTTTAAACTGTTTGGTATAGTGATGTTGACTAACATGTGTTGTCCCTGTTAAAGAACAAAAAAGACATAAATAAAAGAAATAGAATGCAATTTAGGTCATTTTATGGTGTAACACAAAAGTAGTGTAACACGTAGTGTAATAAATTGCTTTCTTTGGCAAATAAATTGCAATTACTTTTCTAATACATTACATGGCATGTCTTTGAGAAAAATGGATATTTTAAAAGCTGTAAATGGTGGAATATTATATGATATTTCTGGAGTGGTGACAACATAGAAAAATAAGGGGGAAAAACAAACCATGGATTTTGTGAACCATTACAGCCCTAGACTAAAATTGAAAACACACCTGAATTGAAAAATTAAAAAGTGTGGCCCAAAGAGTTTGTCCACATCTTCTGTAACTTGTCTCTATCCAAAGTTTAAGAGTAGCCATACCTCGAGTCCTCTTTGGTCTGATGACTATTTGTCCATAACTGACATCTTCAGTTCTCACTGCTGAGTACACTGCTGCTGGATCACTCTCTGGAGAATGAAACACATTTAAATGACTGCAGGTACAACAGCTGCAAGAGTACTGTTATGTTAAAAAGAAAACACAAGAGTGTGAAGATATGCGTAGCCTATTTTAGAGTTTAGCAATGTGTTAGATAGGATGTAGAATTATTGTAGAGACACTGACACTGCCCTGGATGTAATAAAGGCCTGAGTGTGTCATAAACTTAGGAGTAGATTTCTAGGAGACCCTCCCCCAGTTTGAACTGTGAAAGTGAGACAAAGAGAGGTTAATGTTGAGTGGAAATTCCTCAGGGCATGCCTGGCTGGGAGTCCCAAAGTTTGTAACTAAATGACTTTGGTTTGGAAGGGAGACGGACTTTTATGACCCTCAGGAAGGCACGTACATAGAGATATACGCACATAGTGCTTTAACTGTTACGCACACACATCCACACGCACACTCACTCACGTGTACTCACACATACACACGGATACGCGCACACACAGGCACTCACGTGCTCTTGCACATAGACACAGACAGAGTTTGCAGCACACCGTGGGGGTTTTGTGATAGGGTCGCTCCTATAAAACTGTGTTTCACAGACAAAGGAGTGAAGATTTTGCAGAGGGACATCGGCCTGGCAAGTCTTCCTTTCTAGAAGAATGCATGCTTGAGTAAAGATGAGTAAAGATGAATAAAGTTTTTGTGAAAATGACTACTGAGTCCGGTGCATCTCTGGAGGCATGAGGAATAAAAAGAACCGGGGTAAAACTGATTTCCCAACAAGTGCTATTGGTATTCCTCAAATCTCCAGTGCTTTCAAAGATAAAAATAGTAAGAAAGAAATATAAAAAAAGGGCAAAAAATGACATAAATTACACAGGTCTCTGGACTAATAAAATGCCTTTCTTTTAATGGATTAAATACATTAAAAACGTGCTCTAATTTAGTGGCTTTTGCCTTCTAGAGTGCAGAAAAATAAACATGGCAACAAAACAGTTCCAGCATCACTCAACGCGCATTCACAACACTTATTTCTTTTTATACACATTTTTCCTTCTTTTTTTCAGCTTCTCGGAGCAAAGATGTGTCCACCATTTATTTAGCATTTAAGGGCATCACCCACGAAGGCTTTTGTAAACACTTTTGTAATCAACTGTTTGTAGACAAGAAATTAAAATACATAATAAAAACACATTAAAATAAATGATATTCAGTAATAATAATAATGACGACCCTAGCACTGGTCATTCCTATCAGTCTCATACAGCATATTTGTAAAGCATTATAAGGTTTCCCATTAGTGGTAATACCTGGTACCAGGTTTCATCGGTAGTATTCATGAGTCACTAGAATGACTCCTTCACATAATTATACCCAACATTTTTTTAAACCTGGTAATGAGGGAAGTGGCCACATGTTTATGGGTAGCTGTAGCTCAGCTTGTACAATAGGTCACTAACTGGTTCAACCCCTGGCTGCTTCAGTCTGTACTTTAAATATATGTGGGCATGATATTAACCATGATTAAAATACATTCATCCAAGCCTGTACTGGTAATCTGGCATGGTGGGCATTTTCAAAGTGGGGCGGGTGGTGACTGGTGTGCAGTGGCCCATCCCGACATGCATTTACAGCAGCCTATTTGTTCATTTTTTTGTGGAAGAAATGGCAAAAAGGTGGAGCTGAAAAGCGAAGATTAAACAATATATATGCAGTATAAGCAAAAAATAAGCAGTTAAATAAGTCAAGGGGAACAGACTGACCACAGAGCTGTAAGTGTTTTATCAACAGTATGAAAGGATCTGGTTAACATGTCAGGATGTCACACAAACTATTGAATTATTGTCTTTACAAAAGTTAGATTCAGAATTTAAGAGTAAATTTGTATTGTAATTAATAATTAAGTTTTAAAATTATGGTAATAAATAATATAACAGTGTTTGATTCATGGTTTGTGCATATAATTTGCACTACTGTTATACTTTTACAACCTTTTTGAAATGAACATGGTTTTAATAATTGTATTACTTTTTAATTGTGGAAAAATAGGACGCTAGATAGCTGGAGAGCTGGTGTCATGGTCCCTGTGTTTCCCCAGAAAGCTTGCTCAGAAGCAATGTGTTTTTGTTATTGTTTCTCTCTCTCTCTCGCTCTCTCTCTGTGTGTGTGTGTGTTATGAACAGCTGATCAGATCATTGTGCAACCTGCGTCATTGTAGCCCCGGCTTTATTCTACACTCATGTTTCTTTGTGATCTTTTAGTGTTGTTCTAATCATTGCAAGAACCAGTTCACCTACCAACCCAGCAGATCCACAAAGGATGCCATCTCCAATGTCCTGCACACCACTCTCAGCCACATGGGCCAGAAACAGGGTAACTATGTGAGACTGCTGTTTGTAGATTATAGTTCAGCATCTAACACAATAGAATGTAGACAGTAGAATGTTCACAAAGCTCAGGGATCTAGGACTCAACAGCCGTCTGTGTGCATGGGTGTTGGACTTCCTCACTGGCAGAACTCAGGTAGTGAGGTTGGGTAGGTGTGTCTATGACAGCATCAACACCAACACGGGAGCGCCACAGGGGTTTGTACTCTCGCCACTGCTGTACTCCCTTGTCTAAATGAAACACAGGATGTTGGAATCCCTTCTGACTGTGTGGCCACTCATGACTCCAACACCACTGCGAAGTTTGCTGATGACACAGTGGTGTTGGGCGCCATCTCCAACAATGATGAAGCGGCCTACATGGATGAAGTGGAGAATCTGGCATTGTGGTGCCAAGAAAACCATCTCCAGCTGAATGTCGGCAAGACCAAGGAGCTGGTGATGAACTTGAGAAGGAGTCAGCACAGAGTCTACAAGCCCCTCCATTGCAACCTCCATCATCAGTGCGGTCCTTCAAGCATCTCGGTGTCCACATCTCCTCAGACCCGACATGGTCTGCTCACATTCAGGTCCAGTCCAAAAAGGCTAGGCAGCACCTGTACCAACAACTGAGGAAGTTTGGGGTCTCTCCAGTGATACTCAGAACTTTCTATGCAGGCGCACAAGAGCATCTTCACACAGAACATAACATCCTGGTATGGGAACAGCTGTGTTAAGGACCAAAAAGCTCTTCAGATAGTGAGCCATACAGCAGAACGTTGCTCTTCCTTCCCTACAGGACAGCACCAGGAGATTTTGTTCTAGAGCACCTCAGATAATAAAGGACCCGTCCCATCCCAGCAACAAACTGTTCCAACTTCTGCAATCAGGCAGAAGGTTCCACACAATCCAGGCAAAAACAGAGAGGCTCAAGAAGAGATTCTGGACCCACCCACCTGGGGGTGTTTGTATCCAGTAAGGGCCTAAGGCTAGACCCCCCATGGTAAGCGAGCCTACTGCGGACATGAGCGAGACAGATAAATATGAAGGCATGCCAGCTCGGACGTCGCCCAGATTGACAAGGTCAGGTATTGAGGAACAAGATCACCCTGATGAGAAGTGAAAACAGGGCATTGTTGAAATGCTACTACACAAGTAACCCTGGTTTAAGGGGTTACATGAATAGGATGAGGGACCTATGGAATCTTTGATACCCAACATCCACATTGAGGGTGAAACAACTAGTAGCTCAGTGTTCCAACATTGGGAAGAAGGGACTGCTCTCACAGCTAGAGATTGACATGGTACAACACACATGCTACGGCAAGGGGGAGCCAGGACGACAGGTCAGAGGGGGAGATTTTATCACTCCCACCCGAGATTGGGTACCAAGCCTCAAGTGGGATAGAAGAAGGATCGTTGAGTGCGAGAGGAACTGACCTGAAAGATAGGATCACGACGAAGCTTGAAACCTGGATCCTCCATAGCCGGTTCCCAAGACTACTTGAAGTACCATGACAAGATCTGCGTGAGGATGTGAATGAGCACTTGATGGTTTGCCTTTAAAGTTGTCTCGAACCTGGTACACTCCAGAAGCTAAGTAAGCTAGGTTTTGAGTAAGTAGGCCTGGGGTGAGGGGTATTTTTATGGTAAAAATACAGTGGTAGGGGAAGGGGATAGGGGCCTTGCCAATGTCTGCCAGTTCACCTTGTGTGGCTGAGCATGGTGCAGCATCTCACCCTGTTCCTCTGCTACCGGATCAAGCTGTAGCACCATCGGTGTCTACGCCTGTTGCTCAGGGGCTGCCTGAGAACAGGCCGATGACACTGCCTCACTTTGAACCACTCTCGATAGTCATCAGTGGGTTCAAAGCAGGATGCTAGACTCCGGGTACGCCTGGCTCATCTCCAGCTGGAAAGGGAAGATCGTGAGAGAGTGTTCCAGCTGAAGAAGGAGTTGGAGCTTAGGCGTTTAGAGGCGGAGCAGGCCAGAGCCAGAGAGATTGAACTGAAAAAGGTGGAAGCAGAGACGACTGTCAAACTATGACAGTTGGAACTCCAACAGGTTTCCCTTCCAACTACTGCCTCCATGCCACGGTCTGAGGCAGAGTTTGATGTAGAAAAAAATAATCGTCTTGTTCTGGTGTTGACGGTTATTTTGAGTCATTTGAGCAAATAGCCACAGCCTTGCACTGGCCACGAGATGTGTGGGCCATCCTGCAGCAATGCAAACTAGTAGGTAAGGCTCAGGAAGTTTGTTCCTCATTGTCAGCTGAGGACAGTCTGAATTATGACTGCTGGCTTATGAGCTGGTCCCAAAGGCGTATAGGCAGCGTTTCCGGGGGTTGAAAAGGGGACAGGGTCAATCCTACTGAGATTTTGCAAGGGAGAAAAGTGTGCTTTTTAATCGGTGGTGTGTGTCCTGCAAAGCTGCTGACCTGGTGTTGATGCATGAATTAATGCTTGTAGAAGAATTTAAGAACTGCATTTCCAAGAAAATTGCAGTATATCTTAGCGAACAGTAGGTTTCCTCGCTACAGCAGGCTGCGACGCTGGCTGATGAGTTTCTGCTCGTCCATAAAACTAGTGTCAGTAGGTATGACCGAGTCACCTCGCTAGCCCCAGTGAAGGCTAGCCAGGTGCCACCTGGGCAGTACCCAAAGTGTGAGGTACTTGTGTCTCGTCCCAAGGTGGAAAGAAAGCGTTTCTTCTGTTTCAAGTCTGGCCATTTAAGAGCAGATTATGAGGCCTACAAACGGAAACAGTCAGTCTCGAGAGCTAGGAGTGTGCCAGCTAACAAAGCTGATACAGGCATGGTTTTAAGATCCGAAACAAAGCTTTGTTTCTTCTGCCACAAAACTGGCCACCTGGTTGCTATCTGTTTGAAAGGGACGATCTGATATCCTCGTGTTGGTGTAGTGCCCTCGTCATCATAAATAATGTTGTTCCAGGTTCAACATTGCAAGTGACCAATCACCTTCTCCTGAGGTCATCCGTGACCTCGAAAAAAACAAACGCCTTCAAAAAATCTACCTCACTTGCGCGAAGAGAAACCGCCTCTGTAAGGACAATATGTATAATGCTTACCGTTTATTAAAGAAAAGTATCCTGAAATGCAAAGAATTCAAGTTCCTGGATCGGCGGACAGAAGCGGTTTCTCTTCTCGCAAGTGAAGTAGATTTTTCTAAGGCGGTTAGTGGTAACATGGTGCATGGTAAGTAATATATTTTTTTAAAAATTTTGTAGGACGTTCTGTGACAAACCACTGGTTTGTATTTATGGGAGGGGGTGTTACGGCCTCTTGAAATTGCCCTTGTGTGGGTGTGGTGTTCTCTCTCCACCTCCTCCTTTCTTGCTCCACCCCTCCGTCTCTCTTTTACTCCCTCTCTCTCCCCAGGATACAGTTGCCGTTCATTGGCCTCGTTTACCACCTAGGCCCAGTCAGCAATCTGGGCTGGGGAAGAACTGTGTGATAGAGGGTGGTGTTTCTGTTGACTCTACACTATTTTTCTAGGTGTTGGAAAGGTTGCGTGTTTGTCCTGTCTGTGGTGTGGAGTTGTAGGAGCAGTGGGGAGAGTAGCTGCCTCATATGAATAGCATGGGCTTGTGGGCCTCAACAGCAGTGGCAATAGGGCTTGCTGCTGCTAGTGACAGGGTGGGCCTGTGGGCCCCCGGAAGTGCCTCCTCGTGGTGTGGAGTTTCTTTGTTTAGTTGTTGTGTCCTTTGTTGTTGTGACCTCTTCTTTCTTTTGGTTTTATTGATAAAGTGGCATTGCAGTTTCTTTATGTTAAGATTATTTGCTAAACACTTCTGTCTGGTCTCTTTTTCTTTCTGTTCTACACCCATTTGTTAACGGTCCCCAAACACACCCCTAGACCTCTTTCATGTGGACATAACAAGCATAACAGACGATACCTACAGCCGCCATTACCAAGACTAACAAGCTGATCCACACTACGGCAGCAGTGATCCGTGAGATTCTTGGCTACAAGTTGAACAGCCACAAGGGGCAATACCCTCCATGGAGAAGGAGACTAGGGGCTAAGATCAAAGTAGCACAGAGAGAGGTTAACCAACTATCGGAGCTGCAGAAAGGTGCGACAAAGAAGGTGCCAAAGAAGTATATCAAGCTGCCCATACCTGAGGCCTTAGAAACTGCCAAGCAATGACTTAAAGCCTTAAACTCCTGCACGCTTTCCCTCACTGCTAAAAGGAGCAGCGGCAACCCCTCATCTGCCGATCGTGTCTGGCACTTAGGGGAAACCCTATAACTTTTGGCAGGATGAGTTGCGGAAGTGTACTCACGGCGCGCTGTCGAAAGTGCAGCACGATGAGTTAACACAAATTCATCGGCAAGGACAGCGGCTTTAGACAGTAACCCCACCTTCTGTTCATTAAGGTACACCACAATATTTTCAGGGAGACATGTCTTGAACTCCTCCAGCAGGATCAACTCTTTCAGCTGAGTAAAGTTCTCCGTGTGACTGGCAGCCAAAACTCACGTGGGCCCAAATTTACTGCATGTGGCATTTGTCCAGTCATGTGTCTGTAGGTGGGTCTAAAATGGAGGTTGTTGACGGAAATGGCTCTGATGCGGCTAGTTAGCCATGTTAATGATATGCCATGATAGTCATGAGGCTACCAGTTACTGGCAAAAATAATGGAGGAAATTGGGACGGTAAGCCAATTTCTGTCTTTCTGGTTCGGTTTTGTTTGTTTAGCGGACTTTTGTGCATTTACGTAACTGCTCTTTTAATCATGGCTTGTTTTTGTTGTGTTTGGTGGTTGTACAAATGGTTTATATGAGATTTTAGCTGAGATTCAGAGGTTTCTGTGGATACCACACATGCTGGGACTTATATTTCTGACCCTGTGTTATAACCGATTAAACATTGATCTCCTCCCTTTTGCCCTTGTTACGGGGAGGGGGGGGCGTAACCGGTTCTGTGCTTGAAGCTGTTGTCCTGTGAGCCCCCTATCACTCAAGCTGTTAACTCTCAGAAACTTGATGGTGAAGGAAACTGTACTTACTGACACCTTGACTTTCTTTGCAATTTATCTGTAGGAAGGACCCACATTTTAAGTGTTAAACCTGTAGAAATTATTAGAACCAGCTTGATCAACCTCCATTGCTGCAGAGCAGCTTTAAATTGCTGACCCATTTTGTGTTCACTGAAAAAGACTATTTTGTATCATTTTGAAATGTACATTATTTTTCAGTTTTGGGTAACCTTAAACTTTTTTTTAACCTCTGGCAGTTCACCACTTACCATTTCAAACTATTCATTGGACTGGAACAACTTGAATAGCAATAAATAACTGGAAAAATTGTGGTGTTATAAAACTTTTGACAGTTAGTGTATACAAAATGTGGAACAAGTGAAGTGCAAGTGAAGGGAATTTCTGACTGGTAGTGTATATATAGTGCAATGAGTCCTTGGTACATTTGTTTATTTTCCTTGGTTGTGTGTTGTGTCTGTGTGGATTTTTGATTCGTTTTTATTTGTTTGTTTTTTTTTTATTCCTTTTATCTACTTTGTGTTTGTTTCAATTTCTGCCTCAGCATCAATAAAATTGCTCCCTTTGATTATTGTATCTGCTTGTGTCCTGAATTTTGGGTCCTAACTCTGTAAAAACTGAGAAAAATATACATTAGAAAATGTATATTTTACTCATTTTATTTAAAAAAAAAACCTTTTCGTAACTCCATGATCGTCCAATAGCCCCCAAGCACACCATAAAAGAATAAGATCACCTCTGCTTTGTTTGACTGGCAGCTGTTGAAGATGTGATATTTTTATATCACTATATGTGACATCAGCAGCATCTTCTCCAGCTTGTTCATCAACTGAAATTAAACAGAATAAACAATAACATGAAATGAATATAAACTTTATTCTGCAAAACAAACCTATATATCTAAGATACAGAAAAATGGGTTTTACCTTTAGACTTCTTACGAACATGTCTTCTCACCAGCAGAGCCAGTAATGCCAGTAGAACCACAACACAGACTGATCCAGCAAAAGACAACACAGAGAAAACAGAAGGAAAGAGGGATGGAGCAAGAGAGGTCCAACCAGGAGGAGGTGTGTATGTAGGTGGAGGGGTGGGGGTGGGGGAGGGTTTCTCTGAAATAAAGCAAACACAGTCCTTAAGTTGTCGTCACATTGTGAACGTTGAAACCTGCAGAAACACAGACAGGTGAGTGTGTCACCTGTGACAGTGATCCAGCTGGATGGAGACTCTCCATGACCGCTGATGTCACACTTGTAGAGGCCTTCATCAGACCTGGAAACATGCTGGATGGTCATGTGACCTGTAGGCTGCTTCCTGATGAGGGAGCCATCTTTATAGAAAGCAGCTGGGAGGTTGGAGGGAGTGGTCTTTGTTTTACAGAGCAGAGTGACGTCATCTCCCTCCATCACAGGGAGGACAGGACTCTGCAGGATCACTGATCCACCTCAACACAGAGACAAACTACAGCATTTCATCCATTTACACACAGCTTCATCAACACTAACTCCACACACTCAGCTTACCAGCGACTGTCAGGTTAACCATGTTACTGATGCGACCCTCTCTGGACTCACACCCGTAAACTCCACTTTCAAGTGGGTCAATGTAGCTGATGTTGCAGGAAGAACCAGCTGGTTTTCCCCACCCATCTCCACACTCAGTCCTCTGTTGTTTGCTTGTGTTTCTCCTCAGAGTCCATCCAGCAGAGCTGTCGTCCTCCTCACAGCTCAGAGACACAAAGTCGTCTTTAAAAAACTGAGAGTTGCTGGGACTCACAGTCAGACGAGCTATGGAGAATTCAATGTAATCTGATTCTGTATTCTGATTAAAACATGCTGTTTTTTATAACCTATGGAACGCCAGGACTGCCATAATGAATTAATTAAATACACCATTAAATAATTAATTAAATGTGGCAATAATTAATTAAAATTGGAATTAATTAATTAAATAAATTGTTATGACACATGTAATTAATTAATTATTGACACATTTAATTAATTATTTATGTATTTCACATTTTAATTAATTATTGACACATTTCATTAATTACTGACACATTTAATTAATTATTTAATGATATATTTATTTATTTCATTTTGGCAGTCCTGACGCCTGGCTCTCATCATGAAATAATTTTATCTGTCAGCCTCACCCATCAAACTCAGGGGGCGGGGTTAACGCTGATCGAGTCAAAACCATTGCTTTGGCCTGGTGGCCATTGTTTCTAGCACACAACAACCGGCATGTGGAAGCTAACAGAACTGAACTTTGAAAAACCCTGTTTGTGTGTCACCAAATACCGTTTTAATATTTTTTTAGCCGAGAATGTAGTGGTTTAATCTTCATGTGTCTGGTCGGTTTGTCAAGATACAGCCTCTTTGCAAAAGTGTTTCGATGATTTCGGAGATGTCTGCCCAGTCTCACGGCAAAGCGTGGGATAGACCCGCTCGCCTCGCAAGCAATCCCACCGACAAAGCGCAGGCCCCGGTACACAGCTGTAGTAACCCCCGCTGACTTCTTTTACTGAGGTTATATTTATCGGTGTTTTATTTCCTGATGTTCTTATGTGTCCTACGTGTTTCAGTCGCCAATTCTGAATTCTAACTAACATTAAAAACATGTTTAAGGAGGAGAGAGAGCAAATATATCTGTTTAACATCTGATCTTTGGGTTTTTGTTCAGTAATCAGCGTGACCTGTGTATAAACACATAAAAGAGATAACGTTGGTGTTTCCGTCATGTAGTAACTGCTGGCTTTAACTGTACAAAGGTTGTTCGACACTATGAAACACATACAGACTTCATGATGTTCGGCTAATATTTTTATTGTGAATATTAATCATGCTGACCTCGCTCTGTACACCACGCAGCGAGGTCAGCATATCCACGATATCCTCAGCTCCATGAGTTAACACAGAGTTTCCCAGCTGACTATCTAACTTCCAACTATTCCAGAGACGTGAAAATATACAGCATAAAGAAAAGTGTAAGAGACTCAGCAGCAGATTAGAATAACAGTTATACATTTAATAAATCACCAAATGAATCCAAGAAACGAGCAAACCTGTTCCGACAATTTGAGTTTGTATTCCCTCAGCTGCAGACTCGCTGCTGTTTAAATGTTTGAAAAGGAAGATTAGATATAAAAAAACGTCAAACATAGACTCAGTCTGCCTTCACATTTGATATGAGGCCAGCACGTATAGTGGCCTCAGCAGGCTATTACTGAAATACACGTGCTATATCATAAACTATGATATAAACAGGGAGGTCCTATTAACATGTTTAGTTTTAAAGGACACCTTCCTGCCTTTAGTCTCATTCATGAGCAGTATTAGTTTTCTTCTAACATCCAGAAGTCTGCACGATGTGTTTCATAGTTTGTAACAAGCCTTTGACAGGTAAACATAACATGACCGAAAAAGCAAAAAAAAAAAAAAAAAAAAAAGAGAGAGAGAGAGAGAGAGAGAGAGTGTTGACATAAGAAGAGAAAATGCTCTCAATTATGGAGACAGGCAAATGGTTCATTTATGTTTGATGTGTGTTTATTCCTCCCTAAATATCGTCGGTGAAGTTTGCCATGCACGTCAGATTTTCCTGCGCATTTTTATACCTCTGCCAACAGAGAGAGAAAAAAAATCACATTCTAACAGACAGCTGGTGCTTAGAATACAGTTGAATAACTATTAAAAAACAGATGATATTTAGATGATAGTTCAGTCTAACACATGTGCCAGTGAACCATTAAACGTCTGTGAAACTATGCAGTTATGAAACGTAACTTTAACCTCAGCCAAACCGATTTGCTCAGTTGTAAATAAAACAGCGAAGTAAACGTGACCCGACAGACAGAACCTGAGTGAATGAAGTCCAGCGTTTAACCACTGAGAGCTAAAACTCAGCTGAGGTTTCAAAGCTGTGTGCCGGTGATTGGACATCAGCCGCTGATGAAGCTGTTCGCCTATAAAGTGCTCTGTAAGGAAACAAGCTCCAGCAGCTCTGCGCTGGAAAACACTATATTTACTTATCTTGTGCAGAAAAATGCGCTGACATTGCGTTATATCGAGCACCGGCTGCCCAGTTAAACTGTGACTATCACCAGGTAACGTAGGCGTGTTTCTTGAATTAGCAGCAGGTGTTAAACAGCTGACAGATGAGGAGGAGGATGCATGCAGGTAAACTGAGGGTCTGTTGAGCTGATCGCTGGTTTCGTGAGAAAAATGTCAGCTCGTTCTTTATGTTACAGAAGCACAGAGACACAAGACCAGGCGGAAAGAGACGATCGTTCGGTGAAAATGAGAATCTGCGAATGCAACATGTGGAACACGGAGAGTGGAATATGTAAACAAACCGGTTAACGTAACCCCCTGGGTGCACTCTGCATGCTAATTGTTAGCAGAGCTAGTGAAATCTCTGAAAACATCTGAGCACTTTTGCAAACATGTTCTATGTTCACAACCTGACCAGACATACGGCGCGACATTCGCGGCTAAAACACTGTTAAAAGTGTAGCTGGTGACAGAAAAACGGGGTATTTTAAAACTACACCACCACCATTGCTGCCTGTGATTTGATCTGCATTCTGGGATACCTGGCTGCCCCAAGTCTACACAAGCAATCGATTATCTAGGATCGACCTGTTTTGACTTACTTTGCACGGCAACCAATCAAATGTTAGAGAAGCTGCATGGGCAGCGTTAACCCCGCCTCCTGAGTTTGATGGGTGAGGCTGACAGATAAAATTATTTCATGATGAGAGCCAGGCGCCAGGACTGCCAAAATGAAATAAATAAATATATCATTAAATAATTAATTAAATGTGTCAATAATTAATTAAATGTGTCAATAATTAATTAAAATGTGAAATACATAAATAATTAATTAAATGTGTCAATAATTAATTAATTAAATGTGTCAATAATTAATTAAAATGTGAAATACATAAATAATTAATTAAATGTGTCAATAATTAATTAATTACATGTGTCATAACAATTTATTTAATTAATTAATTCCAATTTTAATTAATCCACATTTAATTAATTATTTAATGGTGTATTTAATTAATTCATTATGGCAGTCCTGGCGTTCCATAATAACCCACCATTCAGTGGTGGCTTGTAATAACATATTACCAGAAACAATATATTACAATAACCACATAGTATTTGCTTCTAATAAAATATATTTGTTTTCCTAAATTCCATAATCACTTTATGTTTAATAATCAAAGATTACTGTTAGTAGTTAGTAAGACAACAGGCTAATATCAGACTTAGCGGGAACTAAAAAATATGGAATCAGAGAATTACATTTTTCCTTTTCTGTCAAGATTGGCAGATTTAGAGAGACTGAGAAAATTAAGCTATACATAAAATCACATAAAACACATAAGCTTAGTATGGAGTCATGTCCAGACCAGATAAAGAGTTTTTACTCCATGATAAATGCTTCTTGGAGACATAGATAAGGTAGACTCATAGGTTTGTTGATATTTCATTACTTTCAGGTACACCACAATGCAAGAAGTAATAATGCAGTAATTAAAAAAAAAAAATTCTGGTGTTGTTTGCTTATTAACTCCATTAACAACATGTAGAAAAGGATGTTTAACACACTTTATTGGGTTTAGATTGGTTTAGATTGTCATATGGTAAACTTACTGACCTTGGTTTGCTGTGTAGCACAGAAGTGAGGTCAGAACTAAAGAGAAATAACATTTAGGTTAGTCTAAGCTTTGAGTTGTTTAAATTACAGCAAATTTCTGGTACAATAGTTTCCCTCTATCCATCCATCCATTCGCTTCCGCTTATCCTTTTCAGGGTCGCGGGGGGCGCTGGAGCCTATCCCAGCTGTCATAGGGCAAGAGGCAGGGTACACCCTGGACAGGTCGCCAGTCTGTCACAGGGCTAACACACAGGGACAGACAATCATGCGCGCTCACATTCACTCGCACATTCAGACCAAGTGGCAATTTGGATTATCCAATTAACCTATCCCCACAAGTTTCCCTCTATTTGCCTCATTTTACAGTGACTTAAAACATCTGTAGACTCAGTAGATTTTCAATCAACACATTTACAGCACGATTTTTAAAATCTAATGTGGCAGCATTTCAGTATGAGACTTGTGCTCATGTATATTTTTGATGAGTCCTGTGTAAATTCCATGTGTTTTTTTGTAAATGTTTGTCAAACTATTTCTTTCCTTCATAATAAATTCTTGTGTGGACCGATGATGTTGCCTGTGTAGCTGCATTCTGCAGCTGAAAGCACAGCTGGAGCCAGTTATCGCTGACAAATCGCTGGACTTTGGTGCATGTACCTCAAAGGGTCTTAAGGTTGCATTTGCTAGGGCAGGCTTTGTATGCAGCTATACCTTTTCTCTTTTCCTTTATTACAGGAATCATTTCCTCTGAACCTTCTTCCAACTACTCTGCTAAATTGATGTTCGTCTTGCCAAAAGTGGACATTGCAGAATTGTAGATGGTGTTTTTGAAGTCCATTTTCATTCATTATCCCCATACCAAACTTTTCTTCTTTCTGTTGCTTGATGTGCATTTGTTAATCCACTTGTTGGGGTCTTCCACTTGACTTTTTTTGTTCCATAACCCTCAGGATCATTAAGAATTTCCAAATGACTGTCTTACTAAGTCCAACCTCAGCAGCGATGGAGCGCTGTGAGAGATCCTGCTTAAGCAGTTCAACAACCCTCCACGTTCAAAAAGGGAATGTTGGTTTTTTTTGCCGTTGCCATCAGAATATCATGACACAGCCTGACAGAAAACTACAATGAATCCACATTTTTACACAGAATTGGCTTTTTAATGGCATGTGGTCCTAAACTTTTCATCAGCTGTGAAAGCAGCCTGTTTCAGTTCAAGCGTTGTTTTCAATACATGCTTTTTTGCCATTTTTCAAGTGGTTTTAAACTTTTGATCGCAACTGTATAAAAAGAAATATGGTATCTAACCAAATGCTTACTCTGCATTACCTTGGCCTCCAGTAACACTGTGAGAAATCTTGGAATCATTTTTGACCATGATATGTCCTTCAAAGCACATATTACAAAATATGTAGGACTGTTTTCTTCCATTTGAACAACATCTCTAAAGTTAGAAATATCCTGTCTCAGAGTGACGCTGAAAAACTAGTTCATGCATTTATTACTTCCAGGCTGGACGACTGTAATTCATTATTATCAGGATGTCCTAAAAACTCCCTGAAAAGCCTTCAGTTAATCCAAAATGCTGCAGCAAGAGTCCTGACAGGGACTAGAAAGAGAGAGCATATTTCTCCTGTTTTGGCTTCGCTTCATTGGCTTCCTGTTAAATCCAGAATTGAATTCAAAATCCTGCCCCTCACATACAAGGTCTTGAATAATCAGGCCCCATCTTATCTTAACCACATAAAACCATATCACCCTATTAGAGCACTTCGCTCTCGCTCTGCAGGCCTACTTGTTGTTCCTAGAGTATTTAAAAGTAGAATGGGAGGGAGAGCCTTCAGTTTTCAGGCCCCTCTTCTGTGGAACCAGCTTCCAGTTTGGATTCAGGAGAAAAACACACACTCTATTTTTAAACTTCAAACTTTCCGCTTTGATAGAACATATAGTTAGGGCTGGATCAGGTGACCCTGAATCATTCTTTAGTTAAATTTAGTTGAATTTCAGCCAAGACTTGGCTAATGGGGCCTTCCCATGATGCACCAGGTGTTTCTTTTTCTTTTACATTCACCTGTATCACTCATTTTTTTTATGCACCTCTGTGCATTTAATTATTAGTTATTATTAATCTCTGGCTCTCTTCCACCACATGTCATTTCTTTCCCACTGTTGCTAAAGCACTTGCTCACAGTGGGTGATATGATTGTTGGGATTTTCTGTTTTCTTTGTAGTATTGTAGGGTCTTTACCTTACAAGATAAAGCATCTTGAGGAAACTGTTGATTATTTGGCACTATATAAACAAAATTGAATTGAATTGAAAATTAAGTAAGTACAACTTGTTAGAGTAGTTTTAATGAACCAATTTTTGTTTTAATTTGCAACAGCCATTAAAAATTGGAAATGTTTTGCTGCCCACTGAAGGTAAAACACAACTCTAGTCTTTGCACAAGCTGATCCCTTCCAACCCGTTCTCACTCCCAAAGCGTAACATTTTACGCTAGGTGACAAATCGTCACCATATTACGTTTTCGGCTACCCACCACGTTCCTAAATGACGACCTCGGGAAAAGAGGAAATATGAGAACCGTCTGGACTGAACCTACACATGTTCGCTCTTTTTCTTCAAATCGCTTAGAAACACGCTATTTAACATCATTAAAGTCCTGGTTACGGTCTGGAATAAGGTTATGGTTAGGGCTAGGGATAAGGTTAGGTTTAGGGCTGGAATACAGGGCTGGAACGTCTATTACCGCGGGAGCGTCATTGCACTGGATTCCAGCCATAACCCACCGCGTACCATAAGAACGCCGAAGGTCTCCTTTCGCGTTCCTCAGGAACGCCGCGGGACGTGACAAAACGTCGACATGTTACGCCTCGGGAGTGAGAACGCTCTGTCCCTTCAGTTATTCTCATTTTTGTTTGTTGAGGTTGGCTCTCCGTTAAAAGCTTTGTTTCCATCACTTGTCAGCCAGAACTTTATCCTAGTTATTTTCCACTAAAGGCAAATATGAATTGATAAGATGACTTCATGGCTAATAATAGTAAAGAAAATTAAAATGTATAAATTACAGATTACTGATATTAGATCTAAAGATATAAATCCCTGATCAAAAAAGTTGCACTCTCATCCTTAATAATATAATGTTAAAGTTATGGTCCAAGACCATAATTCTCAAAGATAAAAATAATTAGAAAAATGAATAAATGAAATTAAATGTGATACACACCTTCTTCTAAATCTAAATATTCTAAGTCATATTGCTGTTGTTTATTATATATTTTTATACCAGCAGTCTTTCACTGTTTAGCCGAATGCAGAAACCACTAAACTATGGAGCCGCTATATCGTTTCATATTACATAATTTTCTATATGAAAGGATTGCAATAAATTGTCTTTTGAGAAAGAAAAGTGATTATGATATGACATGGATCTTTTAACAAAGAGAAACTTGAATATACCGCTTTAAGACCTATCATCGCAGACTCTTAAATGATGAATTGAATTGTTATTATTAATCTATGTGTGTGTTCATTTCCCTCCTTTTTCAAACATGTGCATTCTACACTTGCATTGTTACTTCATTAAAAAATAAAAATGTTCTGAAATTATTTCATTGTTTCTACTGTTGATTATTTATTTTCTAATGCTAATCAGTAATTTAAAAAAAAATTCTGTAGAAAAAGTCTGGTTCTTTAACTGATGTGGTCTAAATATAATTAATTAAGTTTGGAAATTAAAGGTTATACTCACAGAGCAGCTTCTGAAGAGATGCTGGGTTCATTTTCCTTCCCAAGAACTTACTGAGCTAAACACTTTTTTTGGACACAGCAGTTAAACCAACTTCCTTCCTCTTTGTAAGTTAGGTTCCGATGCTGGAAATGCAACAGTTGTTCGTTTGCATTACTAGAACAGAGGTATTTGATGGTTTGATGTGACTTTAGTACTATATTGTGTTCTGTCAGGTTTCCTCCTACTTTTTAACATAAACCACAAAAGATCATATTGACTGAGTGGATAGCTCTGCTAGGTAGAAAGTGTCTTTGTTTTCTAGTCGGGGCTGCTTGTCTCTGCTCTTTTACGATGCAAGAATTGCAGGATAAAAGACACATAGCAACACATTAGGACCAGACATCAAAACAGTTACACATTTTTTTCATCACCAGATTAATATATGTAAACTCCAGCGGCAACATCGATTTTACATGACGTTTGCGCTGTCCAGACTTCACAACAAGGTTTAACAATTGGCACATAAAACATATCCAACATTTTATAATGTAAATGCAACAATGAATGAAAATGTGTCACGTCCATACATTGTTCATGGTTACCATCTTATATGGAAAGACACCTTTGTGACAATGAAGACTGGTTCCACCCTTCCCACCCCCCACCGGTTTTATCAATTTAGCTTTGTGTGCTTTCTGATGAAAGAGGTAGAGTTTGCAGCACTTGACCACAAATGCCACAGGCAAAGGTGTTCTAGCTTCTGATTGGGTAGTGCAATCACAAGGACACGAGAAAGGAAGTTTTATGGTGAGTTGTTGATTGTGTGGTCAAGAGAGCAGGTTTTGCTCAAGGAAGTCATCTATCTCAGAAAACCTGTTTCTTTTAATATGAGTGCTTCACTACCTCACACATATATACAGGGAGTGCAGAATTATTTGGCAAATGAGTATTTTGTCCACATCATCCTCTTCATGCATGTTGTCTTACTCCAAGCTGTCTAGGCTCGAAAGCCTACTACCAATTAAGCATATTAGGTGATGTGCATCTCTGTAATGAGACGAGGTGTGGTCTAATGACATCAACACCCTATATCAGGTGTGCATAATTATTAGGCAACGTCCTTTCCTTTGGCAAAACAGGTCAAAAGAAGGACTTGACAGGCTCAGAAAAGTCAAAAATAGTGAGATATCTTGCAGAGGGATGCAGCAGTCTCAAAATTGCAAAGCTTCTGAAGCGTGATCATCGAACAATCAAGCGTTTCATTCAAAATAGTCAACAGGGTCGCAAGAAGCGTGTGGAAAAACCAAGGTGCAAAATAACTGCCCATGAACTGAGAAAAGTCAAGCGTGCAGCTGCCAAGATGCCACTTGCCACCAGTTTGGCCATATTTCAGAGCTGCAACATCACTGGAGTGCCCAAAAGCACAAGGTGTGCAATACTCAGAGACATGGCCAAGGTAAGAAAGGCTGAAAGACGACCACCACTGAACAAGACACACAAGCTGAAACGTCAAGACTGGGCCAAGAAATATCTCAAGACTGGTTTTTCTAAGGTTGTATGGACTGATGAAATGAGAGTGAGTCTTGATGGGCCAGATGGATGGGCCCGTGGCTGGATTGATAAAGGGCAGAGAGCTCCAGTCCGACTCAGACGCCAGCAAGGTGGAGGTGGAGTACTGGTTTGGGCTGGTATCATCAAAGATGAGCTTGTGGGGCCTTTTCGGGTTGAGGATGGAGTCAAGCTCAACTCCCAGTCCTACTGCCAGTTTCTGGAAGTCACCTTCCTCAAGCAGTGGTACAGGAAGAAGTCTGCATCCTTCAAGAACAACATGATTTTCATGCAGGACAATGCTCCATCACACGCGTCCAAGTACTCCACAGCGTGGCTGGCAAGAAAGGGTATAAAAGAAGAAAAACCAATGACATGGCCACCTTGTTCACCTGATCTGAACCCCATTGAGAACCTGTGGTCCATCATCAAATGTGAGATTTACAAGGAGGGAAAACAGTACACCTCTCTGAACAGTGTCTGGGAGGCTGTGGTTGCTGCTGCACGCAATGTTGATGGTGAACAGATCAAAACACTGACAGAATCCATGGATGGCAGGCTTTTGAGTGTCCTTGCAAAGAAAGGTGGCTATATTGGTCGCTGATTTGTTTTTGTTTTGTTTTTGAATGTCAGAAATGTATATTTGTGAATGTGGAGATGTTATATTGGTGTCACTGGTAAAAAGAAATAATTGAAATGGGTATATATTTGTTTTTTGTTAAGTTGCCTAATAATTATGCACAGTAATAGTCACCTGCACACACAGATATCCCCCTAAAATAGCTAAAACTAAAAACAAACTAAAAACTACTTCCAAAAACATTCAGCTTTGATATTAATGAGTTTTTTGGGTTCATTGAGAACATGGTTGTTGTTCAATAATAAAATTATTCCTCAAAAATACAACTTGCCTAATAATTCTGCACTCCCTGTAGATGATAGCAAGGATGAATCAGCTGATGCAGCAAATGACATTTTCTGTAGAAAGTAGAAAATGCTAGTTGTTGAGCACTGATGAGCAGCGCCTTGATGAGCTTTCTACCTCTTCAGTTTAGGTAACCACGTTAGTATGCTAACAAGCTTGCTAAAAGAAGCCTGCCTGTCACCTGGCATGTTGATTTGATAGCAACATATAAAATCTTTAATGATCTGTTGTAAATAGCAAAACAAACATGTTAACTTTTGGTAACATATTTTGTTATAGAGTGGGGGCAGACAGAAATGTAAAGGGGGCACATGGTGGCAATGGAGGCAGGAAAGGGGTTGGGTAGGGTGCTGTGGATAACTGTTTTTGTCATGTAATTGGATTGCACTTTGTCAGGCCTCTACCCTAAGACCTGACTAACTTGGGTGTCCCACATGAAGGCTAAGTTTCTGCTGGTCTAGCTCTTAGGGTCACTGAGGTGTACATGTCACACAGTGGAAAATTGTGTTTTTATATTTTGTTTTGGATCAGACTGTGTTGGTACAGGGTGTCGATTTTATTTGCATGATTTTATTGTAATAGTGATATTGCATGTTTGTTTATTGATATTCCTATTGCATGATTTTATCTCCATATTTATAGTGTGTGTTTAGTGTTGATTGAACAATATGCTTTTTTTATTCCACTGTGGATTAAGCGGACAATTGTAGGCACCTGTGAGGTGGGGGCGTTCCCCGAGGTGGCCTATCAGCCACCAAACGGACTTAAGGGAGATAGTGAGCGCAAAGACTGAAAAAAGAGAGACACACGAAAAGTGAAGAGCTGGAAAACAAAACATGTGCAAGCCAGCATATGAGAAGAAGGACCTCCGGCCTGACTGTGGGGCGCCACGAGACATTCGGCGATCGGCCAGCATAACCCGGCGATCCAGTCCCGACGGACAGAATAGCGACCGTGGGAGGCGACGCGTGAAATCCACAGTAGGGCAGGGGTACGCCTCTGTCTGCATCTGTGAGTATCGCTCTCCCACTGTTGGGCGCTAGGAGTAGCTTTGCCGGGGAAGGGTAACAGCGGCTGCGCTGACAACGTTGCTGGCCCGTGTCTGTTGTTTCAGGGCGGAGCTACGAGGGAGGTCGTGCGCGGAGGTGGAGAGTGGCTGGACTGCACGATTGCGCACAGTCAGGTGGAGATAGGAGCCTCCTCCCTGGTCTTCTGCTGGCGAGATTCCGCATCCCGGAAGAGGAGTTCCTCTCCTGTCTCTTTCAGCTCAGGAGAATTTGCCCGTGTGTTGCTGGACTGGGAGAATTAGGACCCTGGGGGGGAGTTTTTAGTATCGGGAAAAACATTCATTTTGCTTTGTGTTTTTAGCATTTAATCATTCCTGCCGGCAGGGTTTTTAGCGGGTTGTAAACACGATTTTTATTGTATACTGGGATTTTAGCTTGTATTTGGGGTTCTGACTGTGTTTTATCCTGAAAATAAATGGTGTGTTTGAAGCCAGCTAAATTTCTGTGCTCTGAGCGCTGACCCACTCACTCCCCTTTCGGCTTGTATAGACGTGGTGGTGAAGATTTAGTTCCACCAGTTTAGCGGCTACACACAAACCCCTGACCATGTTAACTGAAAAACAAAACAACAAAAAATAAATTAAAATATTGTTCATCAGATTCTATTTAGTATTTATTTATTTATTGTCATTGTCAAGAACAATGAAATTGCGTTTGGGGCTTCCATACAACCCAAAAAAAAGAAGAAAATAATAAATACCCCTTAAAACCCAAGTGTACATATTTAACCCAGTGTGACTCCAATGCAATAAGACAATCCTTAGCAATAATGTTCGTAGAAATTCAGACAAAGACCTGAGAAACATGACAAAATACAACAATGCAACCCATTCAATATTATTGTACTGTGAGATATGATATCAGATATGATAGTTATCTATTTAAGAAAGAGGGGGGGGGGGGGCAGGAGGGGGAAGAGAATAAAGATATGATGCACCAATGCAGACCAGTTCATTGCTATTAAGAAGTTGGATATGGTTATTGTCCGTGAGAGGGGGGCAGAGAGTTCAGGAGCCTCACAGCCTGTGGATACAGGCTGTTGGCCAGTCTGGATGTTCTGGCCTGTATAGACCTGTACCTTCTCCCTGAGGGCAGCAGATGGAAAAGGTGGCGCGCAGGGTGATGTTGGTCCCGCAGGATACTGTGCACCCTCCTCAGACAGCGAGTGGGGAAGATATTACTGATCTCTGGCAGACTTGTTCCAATAATTCTGCCAGCTTCTTTCACCACCCGCTGGAGTGCTTGCTGATCGGCCTTGGTGCAGCTGGGGAACCACACTAGAAATCCATACATCAGAACGCTGCTGATGGCACAGTTGTAGAAGTTCAACATCAGAGATCTGGGAATGTGTGCGCTCCGCAGTCTCCTCAGGTAGTAGAGGCGCTGTTGGGCCTTCCGTGCAACTGAGGTGATATGGTTGCCCCAGGACAGGTCCTCGGTCACAGTTACCCCCAAGAATTTAAAACTGCTCACCCTCTCCACCGCCTCACTGCCAATGAAGAGAGGCAGATGGTTGTTATGACCCCTCTTCCGGAAATCTACAATGATCTCCTTGGTCTTTTTGGTGTTTAAGACCAAGTTATTGTCGTGGCACCATGACTCTAGTTGTTGCACCTCTGTCCTATAGTTTGTCTCATCATTGTTGGATATAAGTCCGAGCACTGTGGTGTCATCTGCAAACTTAACAATGAGATTGGACGCGCAGGAGGAAATACAGTCATGGGTGAAGAGAGTGTATAGCAGAGGGCTCAGAACACACCCCTGAGGGGCCCGGCCGCCTTCCTGGTGTTAATGCTCCGGAACACACGCCTCAGCTCATGAGTGCTCAGGACCGGAGCAGGGTCGGTTGAGGGGAGAGGGGACAGGACAGGGTCGGTGTTCTCCCTATCAAAACGGGCATAAAAGAGATTTAGATCCTCAGCCAGAGTAGAACTGTCGGCTGAGGATGATGGTGTTCTTCTTTTGTAGTCCGTGATAGCCCTGATGCCCTCCCAGACCTGCCTTGGGTTTGTGTTGTTCTCAAACCTGGCCTCGATACGCCTCCTGTGCTGCTGCTTGGCAGTCTTGATGCCTCTTCTCAGGTTGGCCCTGGCAGCACTGTATGCCTCCTGGTCCCCGGATTTGAAAGCGTTGTTCCTTGTTCGAATAAGTTGTTGAACTCCGTGTGTCATCCAGGGTGGATTATTAGGGAACACACGGAATCGTTTCCAAGTTGTTACATTGTCCACACAGAAACAGATGTAGTCCAAGACAGTGGAGGTGTAACTGTCCAATGCGACACGATTGTCAGTGTCCTGCACCTTGAATACATCCCAGTCTGTGCAGTGGAAACAGTCCTGAAGCATCGGAATAGCATCCTGCGGCCATGTTCTCACGGTTTTGGTTGTAATCCCAGTGCTCTTGATCTTTTGTGTGTATATTGGGTGTAGCAGAAGGGAGAGATGGTCTGACAGACCCAGGTGGGGATAAGCCTGGGCTCTGTACGCATTCGCCATGTTGGTGTACACCTGGTCCAACGTTCTATCTCCTCTGGTAGCACACTTCACATTACGGTGGAAATTGTGAAGTACAGATTTCAGGTCCGCGTGGTTAAAATCCCCAGCCGCAATAGAGACACTGTCCGGGTGTGCTACCAGGCTGTTATTGATGCTGCTGCTCAATTGTGCTAACGCTAGCTTAGCATTAGCATCTGGTGGAATGTAAACAGCGCAGATGTAAACGGCAGAAAATTCCCGAGGGAGATAGAATGGACGGCACTTTAACACCAACAGTTCTACCTCTGTACTGCACAGTCTTTCCGTTACCGTGACGTTTGTGCACCAAAGGTTGTTAATATAGATGCACAGCCCCCTGCCAGTCTTCTTACCCGAGTCCGCAGACCTGTCGGCTCGATAGGCGGTGCGGCCTGCTAGATCGATAGCCGCATCGGGAATGGCGCTGTCCAGCCAGGTTTCAGTGAAAATCATGCACGAACAGTTATTAAAAGTCCGTCGAGTGGGGATAGATTGGCGACTTCCGGAAGGAGAAACCAAGATGGACGTGTAGTTGGGAGTCTGGCAGCAAACTTTTCTAATTAACCCCCCAAATTCAAGAAGATACACAATTATTCGTGATTCTTGACTGGGATGAGTGGGGGTAAGAAGACGAGAAGTCACAAAAAGCGAGCAGCATACCAAGAATATAAAGAAATGGATAACTCTGATCAACGGCGGGACTCCGAGAGTTTTAGCGAAATGTTAAAAGACATCAAGATGGAGCTGCAATCATTTCGCGCTGAAAGTAAACAAGATATGCTAAAAATTAGAGAAGAGTTGAAACAAGACATGAGAGTTGAGTTGGCATTATTGAAAACAGAAGTCTATCAAAGCATCTCTGCAAATACTGAAAAAGCCAACACACTTGAGCGTAAATTGACAGAAGCAGAGACACGAATAGCGGAAGCGGAGAAATTAAACGCAGCCATGAAAGATGCTTTAATCAAAGTTATGGAAAACTACAAATCTATACAAAGAAAGATGACGGATTTGGAAGGACGATCCAGGAGGAATAATATTCGACTTTACGGAGTCCCGGAAGGAGTAGAAGGTGAATCGATGCCACAGTTCGTGGAAGATTTATTGAAAAAAGCTCTTTCATTGCCACAGGATATGAGACTACGGATACAACGAGCCCATAGAGCGTTGACGGGAAAACCGGGTCAGAATGCGCCGCCCAGGTCAATAATAATAAATTTTCAGGAATACATATGTAAGGAGGACATCTTGAAAAGAGCCTGGGCTGGCAAAGTGGAGTATGAAGGTCAGCATATATCATTTGACCATGATTATGCCACAGAGGTGGCCCAGAAACGTCGGGAATATGGGAACATCAAAAGGGCATTGAAAGAAAAAGGCGTCAGATTCCAAACACCGCTGGACAAAATTCGTATCCATTGGGATACGGGTGTACGAACCTACGGCAGCGCAAGGGAGGCTGCGCTTGAGCTGAGAAAGAGAGGATACACTGTGCAGCTGCCAGGAGCAGATTCAACGGATTTGGGACCGGAGATGGAGCATCTTTTACGAGCAACAGTGCGGCAGTGAATCGGCGCAGTAAGAGGATAATACAAGCTGCTCTCAAGACATGAAGATCTCATCTATGTCACTCAAGGTATCGATTATTTTTCCCACGGGATTACTTAACTTTAGAACTGTGAGTCCTCAATTATTCTCTACCCGGGGTTTCCCCCTTTCCCCCTTTTTCCCTTTTTTTTTTTTTTTTCTTCTTCTCCTTCCTCTTCCGAGAGTGACAATCTATTCCTAAGTGTGAGAACAACGATCAAAAAAAGAGCACCTACTGAATAGTTTAATACAAAGTAGACTTCGCTGTGACTTTAAATATCGCTGCCAGAGATTGTTGGACTTTTGGATGTGTGAAACATTATGTATCACCGCCAAGGAGGGGCCCTCTGTGAAGAGACTTTCTCCTCAGCCTGCCAACGGGGATTCGGGGTGGGAAGCGTTCACCCCAACGTGGAAGTCGGGTGTTATAGGGGTTGTTTGTTTTTTTGTTTTTTGTTTTTTGTTTTTTTTTTTTATTTTGCACTGTTGTAATGGTATATGGTGGTTGGCCAAATGTCAAGGCCACAATTTTTTGTTGTCTGGAGAATTACGATCTACAATCGCGTGGATTACATGCCTTTTAATAATATAAAACTGGTGTCACTAAATGTGAATGGTCTGAATAACCCAATCAAAAGAAGTAAAGTGGTAACAAAACTCAAAAAAGAAAAGGCACAGGTAATATTCTTGCAGGAGACTCACCTGCCCCAACAGGAACATGAAAAATTGAAAAGATTTGGTTATAAAAACACCTATTACAATTCCTACAGACAAAGTCAGAAAAGAGGAGTAGCTATTTTAATAGCAAACTCTGTACAATTTGAATGCCACAAAGAAGTGTCTGATAAAGAGGGTAGATACTTACTAATTAAAGGGAAATTGGAAAATAAACTAGTTACCCTGGTTAATATCTACGCCCCACCAGGAAGTAAGAAAAGTGATTACAAAGATTTATTCAATTTAGTGACACAAGAATCTGAAGGTCCGGTGATATGTGCAGGGGATTACAATGTTGTGCTAAATCGGGATATTGACACTACCAGTGCTGCAACATGTAAACATCGTTTGTCTAATTTTATGAATACAATATTACAAGAGGTGGGACTGATTGATGTATGGAGAACACGTAATCCTCAAACCAGGGACTACACCCACTACTCTGCACCTCATGCCACATATTCGAGAATTGATTATTTTCTAATTAATATTGAAGAACTTCATAATGTTACAGATTGTAAAATAGGTGTGGCAGATGTCTCAGACCATAGTTTGATTAGTCTAGAAATCAGTCTCGATAATAGGAAAATACATACAGCATGGAGACTTAATTTGGGTATTTTAAATAGGGATGAACATGTTAAGAAAATTAAAGAAGATATAAAAATGTATATAGAAGACAATGATACCGGAGATGTGAGCCCAACTATACTTTGGGATGCATTAAAGGCAGTCTTAAGGGGAAAACTCATAGCCCTAACAGCAGCACAAAAAAAAGCGCGACTGGCCCTATATAAAAATTTGATAGAAAAACTTAAACATCTGGAGAGGGAACATAAACTACTTAAAAATCCTGAAATTCTAGAAGAAATATCAGACATCAGAAACCAAATTGATGAATTACTAAAAGAAGAAGTAGAAAAAAAGGCTAGGTATATGCAACAAACCTATTACGAATCAGGGCCCAAAGCAACTAAAATACTTGCCAGTAGACTGCGTAAAAAGCAGAGATCAAGGATTATTGATAAAGTAAGAAATTTGGATAGTAACAAATTACACTATATGCCTAATGAGATAGAAAATGAATTTAAAAAATATTACACGAGACTGTATTCACAACCGGCAGCCGCAGACCTTGAGACAATAAAAAATTTTCTTGACCCGCTGGATCTGCCCTCCATAGGAGATACCCAAAACAAGTTACTGATTTCACAGATTACAGATAAGGAACTAGATACAGTTATTGCCGAACAAAAAACAAATAAAGCCCCAGGAAGCGATGGCTTTCAGGCTGAATTTTACAAAGTTTTCAAAGAAGAACTCAAGCCACTTCTTCTATCTTGCTTCAACTGGACTCTGAATCAGGGAATAGCTCCACCATCATGGGGAGAAGCTATTATAACAATCTTACCCAAAGAAGGAAAAAACAAAGAATACTGCAAGAATTATAGACCCATTTCCCTCCTAAATAACGACTATAAATTGTACGCTTCGATCATTAGCAAAAGACTCCAAAAATTTGTACCAGATCTGATAGAAGTGGATCAAACTGGATTCATCAAGGGACGTCAGGCACAGGACAATATAAGGAGAGTCCTTCACATTATTGACAATGCAGAAAAAACGAATATCAGTACTGTGTTAATTAGCTTAGATCAAGAAAAGGCATTTGATAGCGTAAGCTGGCTCTTCCTATTTGGAGTATTGGAAAAATTCGGGTTTAAGGACAGCTCAATACAATGTATAAGGACAATCTATAATCAACCTACAGCTAGAATCAAGGTGAATGGTAGTCTGACAGATAGAATTCGGCTATATAGAGGTACAAAACAGGGCTGTGTCTTGTCACCAATTCTTTTTGCTTTATATGTTGAGCCACTAGCACAAGCAGTGCGACAACATTCAAAGTTGGAGGGGGTATCCCTTGCTGGACAAAAACACCTTATTGGATTGTTTGCTGATGACGTTATTATTTTTCTACAAAACCCTGACAAGTGCTTCCCAATTTTGATGCAACTATTCTATACCTTTGAATACTTATCAGGCTATAAAATTAATGTATCCAAAACACAAATTCTATCATTCAATTATATACCCTCCCAAAAGATCAGAGACGAATACAAATTAAATTGGCACTCGAACAACATGAAATATTTGGGCGTAACCTTGACAAAATCATTATCAGATATGGCGGACATAAACTATAATCAGGTGGAGGGCAACATTAGAAAAGATCTAGAACGGTGGTCGGCAACACCTACAAACTTCTACTCAAGAATCCAAATAATAAAGATGAATGTTCTCCCAAGACTGTTATACATGTTTCAGTCACTCCCACTTCCTATATCTCAAAAAAAATTCAAAATATGGGACAAGGTTTATTTGGGGTGGGAAGAAGCCCAGAATAAGACTAACAACACTGCAACTCCCGAAGCGCAAAGGAGGGATGGCCTTGCCGAACCTAAGGGAATACTTCTATGCAGCCCAACTCAGACCACTTGCTGGTTGGTGTAGACCAGAATATGAGGCAAGATGGAAGGAAATTGAGAAAGAAATCGAGGGAAACAACATTCAGATTTTTATCTCTGACAAACATTTAATGACAAAGAATAAAAGTGGAATGAATCAAATTGTGAAATTTACATTAGACATATGGCACACAGTAATAGAAAAATGTCAGTTAAAAGAACAATTATTTATACTCAGATGGTTTAGACATGATAAAAATTTCAAGGCAGGACAATTGGACCAAACATTCAAACAGTGGGAACTAAAAGGGATTACAGCAGTTTGTACCCTTATGAAAAACGGAGGACTAATGAGTTTCCAACAACTAAAAAACAAATACAAATTGGAAAATAGAGATTTCTTTAGATATTTGCAAGTTAGGGACTACTACACAAAACAAATAAAATCTGACTGGCTTGGTAAACCACTGGGGGTTGTCGGAAAAGTAAAAGATTGCTATGAAAATAAACAATTTAAAACTATTTCCACCTTCTATAGGTCATTAGAAGAAAATAGACAAGATTCAACACTCTATATTAAAAAGAAATGGGAAGTTGAACTGACCATAAAAATAACAGAGAAAGAATGGCTCAATATGTGTGAATTGCAACACAGTACAACTAATTCGCCGTTGTGGAGGGAATTTTGTTGGAAAAATTTGACACGTTTTTTCATTACACCCAAAATAAAAAGCAAACTGACCTCAAGTTTACAAAATTGTTGGAGATTGTGTGGAGAAATGGAAGCGGATCATTCTCATGTATTCTGGAAATGCATTAAAATTAAAAAGTATTGGGAAGACTTAAAAATGAATATGGATAATATTTTGAGTTATACATTCCCAAATACTTGCCAAGTGATGTATCTAGGAAACATAAAAGAATACACACAAAAAGAGGACGTGTATTTAGTCAAAATAATTCTGGCCGCAACAAAAAAAGCAATTACAAAGAAGTGGTTACATCCAGATCCTCCCACCCAGCGGGATTGGATCAGTATTGTAGAGGATATCTCAGAGATGGAAAAAATAACACTCAACATTAGACTGATGGGAGGTAAATACGACAGACTATGGAGGAAGTGGAAAACATTCAGAAGTGACACAAATGAAATAACATAATAGGTTTTCTTTTTTTTTTTCCTGCAATGTGATAAATGGAGAAAGATATGTAAACTCCAGACTCTATGTTTGTTTATATGTATGTCTGTTTGTTATTTTCTTTACTGTATGTCCACAATGTCAAAATAACCTATAAAAATCAAAGTAAAAAAAAAAAAAAAAAGTCCGTCGAGTGGCGATCTGCAGTCGTATTTCATCCAGTTTGTAACGGATTGAACGGGCGTTGGAGAGGAATATGATCGGGAGTGGTGGTTTAAACGGACTAGTCTTTAGCCGTGCCCACAGGCCTCCCCGCTTGCCTCTCTTCTGCCTCCGATCGCAACGTCTCCTCCTGCGGCTTGCTGTTGCGGGTAGCCCCGGGGGCGTTGCTTAACGATCTCCGGGGGGATGAGATACTCGGATGTTAGTTGAAGATCTCCACGGCTTAGTTGTAGTAGATCATCTCTGTTGTATTGAAGTAACCCCAGACTGTGTGAAATAATACACAGTACCACCAAAAGTGCAAAAGTGTAGGAGCTCCGGGCCGCTGCGTCTGTGCGCGCCGCCATCTGGTCATGGTGTAACCTAACACCTAAAAACATGACATTTACCATAATTGGATGGCCTATATCAAATATATTCAAGCCCAACAATAGTACTTCTCACTATTGCCAACATTAACAAAACTAAAAGGGTAGGCCAAGTCATTTTAAAAAAAGGCAATTCACCAAGTCTTCAAAAATAAAACAGAAAAATTTAGTAAAAAAAAAAGTTAAATAAATAAAATAAAGAATAAAATACATTATTCATCTAGATCTTTAGAAACAGCAGCATAAAATCGGTCTTAATTGCCTAATTCTCGAATAACTTCTCAAAATAAAGTAAGAATAAAATAACCCTGCCTAGTGAGAAACCTGACACCGGGTCGTTTGCATACTAACAACGATTCGGTATTTAGCTGGGGTGAGTGCTGCGTGAGCCTGCGCAGTGCGCACAAACAGAGCACGCGAACGAATGAAACCTATCATCTCATTTGTGCCTTTTCCAGCGGATTTTTCAGCTATTGTAGTAAACCTTGTCAATATTCAGTTTGTGGATAATCTATTATTTTCTTTCTCAACTTCTAAAAGTCTGATTTAAGGGGGCATTGCCCCAGTGTATAAGCGGCGCCGCTTCCGACTGTAATGCCGCCTTGGCGACCATGGACTGTCCTGACGGAAGTATTAATCTTCTATCTGCTGGGACTTGACTGTGAAGGTAACCAGCGTTTAATCAGTCTGATGGGTAGTAAAATGTCACAGGGAGAGGGATAGATTTGGGCTCTATGTAATTACTGTGAGGCATCGTGTAAGTCACAAGACTTCAGTCACGATAACAGTTTAGTTTCATTTTCACTTGCGGAGCTGCTGAGTAAAATTAAAGTGAACTTTTAAAAACGTATGGATTTAACAGTAGATTGGTTTTAGAGCTAAGTGACGACATTATGACGAAATTTACCGCGAGACAATTTTTTCGCCGTTGAAATAAGAGACATGATCAATATAAAATCAAAAGGCCTCCATCTGAGGGTTAAAGGAAAGTCCCGTTTGCACCATCGTCACGTGGTTTATGTAAACGTCAGCTATTTCCAACATGTGGATAGAGGGAGACAAAGCTCCGTTTATTATTAATAATAATGATGATAATAAAATGCATTTATCCACAATAGTTTTTATACCAAAGTGAAGTGTATGTAGTTGAACTTCCTTATATTTATAAGTCAAACATTCAAGCATCAGCAGCCTTACCTTTTTGCTGACATTAAGTTTGTATTATCACAGATGGAGATGCTGCTGCCTAAAAAAAAAAAAAGTACATTCTAACCAGCGGTCACAGCTTAATATTTATTGTTATATTTTGATAGAATACGGGTAATATTAACATAGTATTATAATCTATCAAATTAATTATTTTCTACCTGACAGTTTTTCTTCACTGTGCTTTGAGTAATGCCATAATAACACAGACTGTAAATGATCTTTATAACTAAAACACTTTTAAGTCACAGACTGAGTGCATGTCTCCAGGTCCTGCTGTTAAAATATGGATCGTCTGTCAGATCAAAACAGTCCTGTTGCTGGAGGAGAGCATTATCAGGCCACGTTTTAATGACCCAGGTGCTTGGAGGGGTTTGTTTCCTGACGGGGATGTAGGCAGGAATGAGGAGCAGAGAATAAAATAGAGTAAACCTTTATTATCCCACGAATGAGAAATGTGGGTCTTACACAGCTCTTATAGCAAGAGGAGTATAAAAAATTAATATACTCCTCACACATACATATATATGTGTATGTGTGTATAAACAACAGAAATTCGAATGGGGAAAAAAAAACATACAGAGATATGTATAAATTGTACAGGGATATGTACGCAAGTGTGGGGAGTGTGAATGATCCTTATGAAATACAGTGTACAAACAAGCTGCAGATCAGTAGCAGCATTTGATGAGTAAGATAACCAAAAAGTGTTAAACTGTGTTATAGAGTCTGACAGCTGCTGGTAAGAATGACCTGCGCTCCTTCCTACACTGTGGGTGTAAAAGTCTCCTGCTGAACGAGCTGCTCAGTGCTCCTACAGTCTCATGCAGGGGGTGGGAGGGGTTTGCCATGATGGATGTTAGCTTAGACAACATCCTCTCCTCTCCAACCTGCTCAATGGACTTAAGTGGACAGTCCAGCACAGAGCTGGCCCTCCAGACCAGTTGAGTTTCCTTCTGTCCCTCTCTGCCATTCTAGAGATGGCACGATACCACTTTTTTATGTCTGATACCGATATCATAAATTTGGATATCTGCCGATACCGATATGAATCCGATATAGTGTTTTTTAATCAACAAAACTGTTTTTTAAAATATCTTGCTGCATTTTGCAAGTCTGCAAGTTCATACTCAAGTTTAAAACAACAACTACACTAAAGCTATTCTGTTATACCTGTATACAAAAAAAATATTTCATAGTTCAGCAATACTGATCAATCTAATAAACTTAGACCTACACCATCCTCCCTATTCTGGTATTTTAAAGAGTACTTAGCATAAATATTAAGCAACCTAACTAATAGGGTTCCAACTCCCAGCAACAACAAAAATAAATAAATAAAAAATAGGGAACCACCCCTCACGCTCCACCTCATGATGCTTAATCGACGTAATCAACGTTAATTTGATGCAGTGTGAAAAAAAATACACAGAAATCAATTATTTTTCAAGAAATATTAAATAGATTCAACATCTTTCTTCAACAAAATTACAGACTGCACAGATGGTACCTTCCCAAAGTAAAAAGTACTATAGCTTACTAGGGTATATATATTAGACTTAATAGTCACTATATACAGTAATTGACTTCTATTCATTTTACATCAAATTAAAACTTTGGGTGTCAGATAATTATTTATTAAAAGCTAGACATTTTAAATGAGAATAAGAAAGAAAAGTATGTCTTTGTGCCCCCTTTTCCCTGTTCATGCCCTATCGGCCCCCCTGGCTAAACTTTGCTAGATCCGCCCCTGCACAGTTACCAGCGTCAGCTACGTAGAAAAAGATCCTGGTGTAGAAAGTAATATTAAATAAATTCTAACAACAGCTTATCAAGCTTAAACGTGCTGCTGTTGTTCAGCCGCTGGTTTCCTCTTTCTGGTGCAAAGTGGGCCAAAAGCAAACTAGAGACACGGACTCGCGACAGAAAAGCCGATCAGCTGATCATTTAAGCAGTTTCACGATTGAAGTAGCTCGTTAAGCTTAACATGCTTAACAGTCGCTTGTTAAGCTTAACGTGGGAATGCTTTACAAACATTCAGAGATGGACTTACACACTTGCTTTACTTCTCTCGGGGATAACTTTGTCGGAGATGAAATGCCAGGTTGCTAGCGAAGCTCCAAATGCTATCCAGACCACCGACAGGTCCCGCATGCCACAGCCGCTCTATCACGTGATGCATACTGCTCCAACGTGCTAACGTTCTGAGGTGAGTTACGGCGTGTTGCAAGTTTTGCGAGGTGCTTTGTGATATTTAATGGATCGGATTACATTTTTTATTTTTCTCCGATATCCGATCCAGTAATTTAGGTCAGTATCGGACGATACCGATACGTAATATCGGATCGGTCCATCTCTATGCCATTCCACCAGTTTCTCTCTTCAAAAAGAGTTGATGAGAGTACACCACAGTGAAACCCAGAAACTAAATAACCAAGCAAGAATTAAGGAAGTAAGCAGAAATAAACAGAAGTGTTCTGCTCTTGTAGCTGAAACTGTTGCAAACTGACTGCAATACGATTAGATCCATGATTATTTGGACAGAGACAATTTGTTTCTAATTTTGGTTTTGTACATTACCACAATGAATTTTAAATGACATGACTCAGATGCAGTTGAAGTGCAGACTTTCAGCTTTAATTCACTGAGCTGAACAAAAAGTATTGCATAAAAGTGTGAGGAACTAAAGTATTTTTAACACAATCCCTTCATTTCAGTGCCTCAAACGTAATTGGACAAATTAAACAACTGGAAATGAAATGTTAATTTCTAATACTTGGTTGAAACCCCTTTGCTAGCAATGACAGCCTGAAGTCTTGAAGCCATGGACATCACCACATGCTGGGTTTGTTCCTTTTTAATGCCCTGCCAGACCTTTACTGCAGCTGCTTTCAGTTGGTCTTTCCAAGTATTCGACACCCTCTTACCCAACACCAAATTAAAAGAGTCAAAACAGAACCCACATGAGTCCAGAAATCCAAACTGACTGTAGGTGTTGTGGGCTGGGATGGTGGTCACATCGTGGGTGTGACTCCAGACAATAATGTTCATTGCTGTTTTTGCTCAGCACGCTGGTGTCTACTGCAGTGAATATAATGGGACCTTAAGAGAAATGACTACTTGGCTGTTGGCTCTCCACTGTACACAAAGGTGTAACTAAAGCTTGTGCTTGTTCTATGGTATTGCAGATGTCTCTGTTTCCGTAGGATGTGGTTGGTTAAAAACATTTTATAAATTTCCTTTTATTATTGAGCTGTTTGATATTCATCCTGTCAGGGATCTGTGCAGACATTAGCTGGACTTTCAAGCAAGAGGAAATGTGTTTTTAATACAATTATCAGTGAAAACAAACAAACAAGTTAAAAACAAATGGGTGCATCACGGTGGCTACATGTACATGACATTTATTCACGTAGAGCAAAAAGTCAAACTCAAAAAAATGTTTAGCTGATTATGGTTCAGAAATCACACAGTTCAGTTTAGGTGAGCACTGTTTAACAAACCGAACTTTAAAGCTCCCAGGCTCCATCCTGTGTCTGTGAAAACACCTGAAAGCACTTTGTAGGACTCACTTAAAAGGTACATTTTAAGTGTAGACCATTTTGATATATATTTTATCTTTATCTAAGTCAACAACAACATGTTTAAAGTTAATTTTAAAAAATACTTTCAATTATTGACTTTAATATGCACACCAGCTTTATTATTGGGGTTTTTCACTAGATTAAAAGCAAAGTACACAGGTTGGACATTTGTTCTATTTTTTTATGCAAGATATGTACTCAGGATAGAAATCTTCTACAGCACCTTCTACAAAAACAATAAAATTAAATAAAAATATAATTAAAATTAATGAATAAAACAGTAATTGGTATGACTTTACATCTACTTTTGTATAGGCTCTGGTGTTTTCCAAAAGTAAAATCAACATATTTTAATTAGTTCCTCTACAGACAAAAATCTATCATCAACATAAAAAGATCTATAAACACACGTGAATATGTCACCAGTAAAGCTTCGTTATTCACTTATAAACTCTCATACATATTTTTCTATTTCCATCATCTTATCATCTGTTTTGTGACATGTTCAGTTTAAAGTGAGAAGACTGCTTGAATTATTGTATTGAAATTAAATATTTTGTTAGAACTGTGTTACTGATTTTTCTTCCTTTTTTATCCCCTCATCTTTTTCTTCTGTGGGCCAAAAAGTCAGACGAGGAGAAGATGCCACTCTGGAGTGTTACGGCCCCAGTGATGCTACTAACGTACTGTTGAGGTGGACCAAACCTGAGCAGCAGATACAGGGTTATGTCTTTTACTTAAAAGACGGTCATTTTCAGGAAGACCTCCTGGATCAATCATTTAAAGGTCGGGTGAAGCTGAAGGATTCAAAATGGATGAAGAATGGAAACTTCTCAGTGATTCTCCAGAATGTCACCATGAACGATTCTGGAACATATGAATGTGAAGCAGCATACAACAATCAGGCAGCTCAGCTTTTAAACAACATCAGCCTGAAGGTAGAAGAACGAGGTGAGTGTGAAGTTGAGTGTGTGTGTGTGTGATCAGAGGTGAAGCTGCTTCCTGGTTGTTGATGTTTGTTTCTAAAGATGTTGTTGATGAGACTTTGTAGAAAGCAGCTGGTCTGAGTGATGTGATCAGAGTGCAGTAGATAATGTCTGACAGCAGTTTGAAGAGGAAATGGATTCTGTTCTGTTCTTCACTCATCACCTACCTGACAGCTGACACCTCACACCTGTTTCTCACCTGCAGGTCAGACAGGAGGACAGAGTGGAGATGGAGGAGAGAAGAGTGGATCTGTTGGACTGATCGTTGGTCTGTCAGTTTCTGCTGTGCTTCTTGTTGTTGCTGTTGTTGATTTTGTGATCTACAGACAATATGGGAATTCAAAGTACAAGTCTCCTTCTGAACAAGGACAGCAGATGGAAATGTCTTAATAGCTGACCTGTGAGTCCTGCTGCTGTTCGATTTTTTTAATCATTAAGTGTTAACACTTAATGTGACAGTTGGACAGGTACAGGTAACAATGCAAAAGTAAACTGTGTATAAAGGATTTAGAGTGGAGAGAATAGTAGTGGGGTTGGGCGATATGTAAAAATTTTCCAACAAGACATCACATATTAAATGTCTGTTACCCAACAGCCTGATAGCTCGCCGGAGTTCAAGGGTCACTAGAGCTGGCGAGAACAGCAAACTCCCGAGGCATCATTTTCAAACCCAGCCTATTAATTTGGACACGGCTGTAATCATGCACAATCAGATTTGAACATTTACAACACAGAAAAAGTCCAAACACAAACTAAGTGCCAAAAAAAGTAGCCAGTTTGGGATTTCTTTGGCTTTAAACCGGATGAAAGCGGTAAACCAAAGGATGTAACTAAAGCGGTTTGCCGCTTGTGCAGACGTATAGTGCGAGCAAAGGACTCAAACATGACTAACTTGCATGAGCATGTACGTGTCCAACATCCGAATGTTTTTTTCTGAGGCTACTGCCTTTCTATTATGAGTTTGAGTAAATGACTCGTTGCATTTGGGCGCACTCTGAGGAGGGAGCATTTGCTCGCAGATGAAAGAGGGTCCTGTTAAAACAGCGCTTTGATTTTATTTTTCTGTTGACTGCTTCTGTTAGCTCCATCATTATTAGCCAACTTACTCATGGGCAAATAAATAAACAAATTGCCCATGTAAAAACTATCGACGATGGGATAGTCGATGTATTCGTCCAATCGCCCAACCCTAAACGGCAGATCTGTTGGACTCATAGTTGGTCTTTCAGTTTTTGCTGTTAGTGGTGTTGTTGGTTTTTGGATCGACAACACATTCTGTCAGTGTCTTTACCAGCGTGCACTGCCTTATTATTTCTCTGTAATTCAAGTTAATTGTAAATTCAGAAGAATGCTGTGAAATGACTTTGCAAACACTGTGATCTGTAGTGAGAACAGGAAGCAAGTGGAGTTATGCACTGGTGAGAAGACGAATGAAAGTCAGTATAAACAACACAGAATACATGTGAGTGAATGACAGAGACATACAAGGAGTACAAGTAGTGACTGTTTGCCCCAAATCAAGTGTTTTGTTTGTTTGTTTAGAAACATGTTTTTATAAATAAAGTTTTAAGATGTATCAGTGTTTTGTATTTCTTTTTCAGTTCTTAGCAGAAAGACAATAAGAACAACTTTATTGATCACAGAGTGAAATGAGTCTTGAGAGGAAAAGAAAACTCTGACCTCTCAAATCAGTGTGTGCAGCTTTAGTCTGATCTGGAATCAATCCAAAGAAAATTGCAATGTTTAGGAAGTAGATGTGTGAATGAACCCTCTGCATCTACAAACATTTATTACATGAATAATAGAAAACCCATGTAAACCTATGTTCCTGTGTGCTGGAGCTTTGTTTCAAGCCTGGTGGCTTCAGCAGTGCTGGGAACAGTGGGTGTGTTAGTGGGAGGTGCTTAAATGAAAAGGCCATCAAATATTTGTAATTTGAAGTAAGATTTGATAAAAGTAGCATTTGAGATTTTTTTTTTTGTATGTTTTATCAGTTAAGTTAATTTACTGTGGTGGTTTGTGGCTCAGCTGCAGGGTGACCCGCACAGGTGACCTCCATCATGTAATCATGCCGCACTATTTGAGCAGGACGCTGAGCTGTGCTGCACTGGAGGCTGCTGGAAAGCTGTAGAAGCAAGAGTGAACACACTGTACATAAAAATATTCACGTGCCTGCAGTGTTATGTGCCTCAGGTCCTTTCTGTCACAAATACAGATTAGAGTAAACTAATAAAGAGTACAATAAAAACACAATGGCTAACACACAGATAATTTTATTATGAAAATCCCAAATGAATTTATGTGTGTAGGTGTGAAACAGATTAAACAGCTGATTGCCAAAATGTTAAAACTGACCTCAGAGCTGGATACAAAAACAGGAACATTGAATTGTGTGACTGTTAAGCAGAGGAGTTATGGAGCCGTATTCCCGGTGCACAGAGGTTAGTTGGAGGACCTGATTGCTGACCTGCCTGAGCAGGTATGATTTCATTACTTGTGTTGGAGTGCCATCTTGTGGAGCTTTTTTAGAATTTGTTTGGTACAGCACAATTTGGAGTTTGAGGCCTGTTTCAATGATCTTTATTCCTTATTTATATTGTAATGAACCTTTTGCGAGATCTCGGAATAGTTCATCGTAATTTTTTTCTCTCCAGTGTTCCTTGTGGGACTCTGTAAAAGTCAGGCTTTGGAACTCAAAGATCAAAAATATGTTTCTTGTGTTTTTTGTGTGTGTGCTCCTGAATCTGCTCCTGAAAGATGTCTCAGTGAGTTTGTAGCGTTGGAGGGAGTCATGTTTCCCTCCCTCTAATTTAGCAATGAGAAGCATTCAATAATTTATGAAATTTTACTTTCAAAAAGATCCAGACTTGGTGTGTTTGTTACTTCAGTTTAAACTTGATTAGAAGAGCTGTGTTCCCACCTGGAAGCTAAATTATGTGAGGACCTTCATTGTGATCACACAAATTGAGAAAAGACAAAAATCACAGTTGGCATACGTCAGTCATTCATGTTCTTCTATCCAGTCACAGTCTTTACTTAATCATCTATATTTGCCCAAAGTGTTCCAGGTGACTATAGTTAAACAAATGAAACAAAAAAATTCAGTACCCCATCATTTTAGAGGCATTTAAAATTGAATTTATTTCCCAAGCAAAAACAGAAGCAGTCTATGCCAACAGAACATGATAACATAAGCAAAATATTACTCTCTAAAATATCATGTGTGTGACTTGACATGTTCTTTCCTATAGATTTAAGCTAAAGATGAATAAACAGCCTTGCTTGGCCCACCGCTACTCCTAAACAATGAAAAAGAGGCGAAACAATTTTTAAATCAAAACAAATAAAAAAATAATATAGCTGTCTTCTGACTCCTACTTGAACTTATGCAAAACACTCAGAATGTACAATGGTTAAGTGTTTTATTTACAAAAACTATTGATTTCATCTAAGAACAAACAGCAAAGAGCACACACACAACCAGACACACTAATGGGAGGAGCTAAAGATTTTAAAAAATTTGGGATGCGGTCATGGCTCATAACAAAGTCTTCCTGACCACAGATAATACATGTAGAGTCAAAAGTTTATGATCTGGTTCAGAAAACATGTAAACAAAAGCAAAGTGGAAACAGCTGATAAACACACAGCGCTGGTTTGATTCAGTTCATAACTGCTCTGTGATGCTCTGGGGTGACATCATCAACCTCCTTGTCCAATCCCTGCTCACCACTGGTGGATGTGATTAGCACTGGAGGCAGATATTTATTACTGATTAATAGGTCAGTATAGACAGAACAACACCAGTTAGACCATTGTTGTAAAGTCAAAATGCAGGAGAGATACTGGGGCGGAGCTCAGTGGATAATTGGAGTTTCACCTGCGGAGCGAATCGCTCCTGTCCGGGTGATGAAATGTGGATGAAATTAGAGGTGAAATCAGAGTGAAGCTCCTCACCTGTGACAGTGATCCAGCTGGATGGAGACTCTCCATGACCGCTGATGTCACATTTGTAGAGGCCTTCATCAGACCTGGAAACATGCTGGATGGTCATGTGACCTGTAGGCTGCTTCCTGATGAGGGAGCCATCTTTATAGAAAGCAGCTGGGAGGTTGGAGGGAGTGGTCTTTGTTTTACAGAGCAGAGTGACGTCATCTCCCTCCATCACAGGGAGGACAGGACTCTGCAGGATCACTGATCCACCTCAACACAGAGACAAACTACAGCATTTCATCCATTTACACACAGCTTCATCAACACTAACTCCACACACTCAGCTTACCAGTGACTGTCAGGTTAACCATGTTACTGATGGGACCCTCTCTGGACTCACACCAGTAAACTCCACTTTCAAGTGGGTCAATATAGCTGATGTTACAGGAAGAACCAGATGGTTTTCCAAATCCATCTCCACACTTTGCTCTGGTGTCTCTGCTTGTGTTTCTCCTCAGAGTCCATCCAGCAGAGCTGTCGTCCTCCTCACAGCTCAGAGACACAAATGTATTTTCAAACAGCTGAGAGCTGCTGGGACTCACAGTCAGACGAGCTGTGAAGGAGAGGGAATGATGTGAATCAACTTTCACTAAAACTAAATCAAAATGAACTCTGCAGCCTTGTTTTGGGGTAAAAATCTCACATCCATTCCAACACAGCAACTCTGCCAGTTACACTTAAAATAATTTGTAATATTTTGGCCTCCCGTTGAAAATACATGATATTGCATACGTTTCCAGTGACCAGCTTTGAGTGCTCCTCAGTTTTCACATGTTTGCTGTCTGTGTATTCTATCATAATCAATAATTATACTTTTATCTATTCAGTAAATGCTGTCAGTTGTAGCTTTGTCTCATATGGGTCTTTCTTCTTGAAGTTTTCTTTTTCCATAATGTGGTCTCAAAGAAAATGGTCACTGTAGCTCATTTCAAATGTTTTCCAATTTTCCTATTTTATAAATATGACTACTTTTTTTTTTACACTTATTGCAAAAATCATAATCATACAATCAGTAACTGTAACCAAAATTTAACACAATTATTAATTAATGTAAAAAATGGTGAATGACAAATTCTTAAACTTTACATGTTTTTGAAATGAAGAAAAAAAAGCACAATTGGTGGATGTGTCAGCAATAGAAACAATCAGAAGTCTGGATGTTCTTCCCTCCTGGGTCTCCACTCTGTGTCATTTTTTTATTTATTTGTTTTTTCCAGAGGCAAGCATGTTTGCCCCTTAAGTTCTTACACTTAGTTTCAGTAATCTCCATCCCGGAACTGAACTGAACTGAAAAAGAACTGAACATGCCAGTCACAATATCGGTGGACAGCGTCAGTAGGACATATAGTTATTTTTCTAGGGTCTACAGCCACAACATGCTGTTAAAACCTTCTGTTTTTGTGAGGAGCAGCCATTTAGTGACAGTTGGCTTAAATGGGGAGGAGCTAAAAAAAAAAAAAAGAAAAAGCTTGTTTCAGAGAGAGAATAAACTAAAGGGCTGCTCCAAGGCAAATAAAGAAGGATTAGTTTTGAACTGTGATTAATGCAAAGTTACTCTAGTAGAGTCCAAGAATAAAAATAAATACTTTGAACTATAAGACAAGAAATTTGCTGACCTTGGTTTGTTGTGCAGCTCAACAGTGAGATCAGAACTACAAAGAAAGGCACATGTGTTAGTTTGACATTTCACAACTGAGACCAAAAAAAAAGACTCCAGATGTGCAGTGATATTTTCATGATTAGCTTTTAGCAGGCTGAGCAGATGAAGCAGCAGGCAGCAGACTGGATATATGCAATGGAAAGAGAACAGACAGAAAACCTTCCTTTTCACACCTTAAAACTTTACATCTACCAGTTTTTCTTTTACAAACACCTGAAATGCAAAAAATGTTTTTTTTCCAGTCTTTTATGTTCTTGACATTTTGCTCTTCCTCCTTTTGATGAACATACAATGAACAACTGAGTTGCGCTGAAACTAAAACAAAAAGAAACAGGCCATAAATGTGTGTGTGATCCCGCTGCATGAATAAACAGATTCCAGACTGTCACTGAGGCAAAGTGAAAACCTGTCTTAGCCTGCTTGTGTGTGTGATGGCTGCATGCAACCACACAATTCAAATACTCTGGTTTCTATCTTCCTTCTACATTAAGTTACATTCTACATTAAGTTTAGCTATTGTCAATGTGGTTTTAAGGTGGACCTTACAATAATAAAGAAAAACCAAACAAACCCTTTTAATAGGAATAAACCTTCAGCAGAACAAGACTCGGGGAGGGGCGGCCATCTGCTGGGTAAGAGAAGGAAGACAGGATGTTGGGGGAAAACTCTGTAAAAGACCCAGGAGAAATAAAGACACAATGAGACAAGATTACTTTTTATGCTTTAACGTGCGCACGGGTAAGCTGTTCAGAACAACTCACCCCGTGAACAGAGGCTTGGCACTTTTTATAGGCACAAATCACAGAGACAGTGAGAACAGGGCCCTGTGCTTCGTACGTCGCTTACTACATCCAAGATCAAATGAAACATCCAAGACCAAATCATCGCGCTAACTCTGAGCTCGCTATTCCGGTTCCCCGAACACACCTGTTGTTGACGATTAGTATAGCTGGATGAAGTAATGTGAGATCACTGGGTGGCCCAACAGGGGCTACGCATCGATAGTAGAAACATTGATCGGCAACCCTTTGATTGGTCGGCGAAAATGTCGAAGGAGCGCGCTCGGTATTTTTCGGCAGCAGAGCAAGAACTCTTGAGTGAGGGATTTCAGGAGTTTCAGAGTTTAATTAAAATGCAAGGGAACACTGCAAAGGCTGCAAAAGCAAGGAGAGAGGGCTGGCAGAAAGTTGCTGACAAATCAAACTCGTAAGTAATTCAATAATAACAATAATAATGGAGTGGATTTATATAGCGCTTTTCAAGGCACCCAAAGCGCTTTACAATGCCACTATTCAGTCACTCTCACATTCACACACTGGTGGAGGCAGCTACGGTTGTAGCCACAGCTGCCCTGGGGCAGACTGACAGAAGCCAGGCTGCCATATTGCGCCATCGGCCCCTCTGGCCAACACCAGTAGGCGGTAGGGTAGATTTATCATATCACACCATATTATCCAATATTATATTACATTATATTATATTATAATATGTTATATTATATCCCCTTTCACATTAGAGCCACAACAGGACCCACTAGAACATGGGAACAAGTAAAAGTGAAATATAAGAATATTCTACAGAATGGTAATATTTATCACTTATATTGCTTTTCGTCTCTTAGAAAGAGACCCTGGAATACTCTGTTTGTTTGTTCATAACAGCAACCAAGAAAAGGGCAGAGCAAAAAAAAAGACAGGTGGTGGTCCTGCACCCCCTCGTCAACAAGTTGGTTAAGTGAATAATACCCTCACGGGAAAATCGATATCTCTCTATGAGCACACTGTCGCGCTGAGCTAAAGGATCCTGTCTGTCCCGCAATATACGCTGAATTCTGAGGACTCTCCTTATCAATCTTGCACCTTCCGCAATGGGTGGCTCGCGTAAACGGACAGGACATGGCTGCGACAGGCTTCCCAAATCCACCTTAGCTTTTATAGCTGTGGTCTCTCATCTTGATTACACGAAGTAATTTACAATTACTACTCTAAAATATGAATTACATCTGTAATAATCACATACATGTAATAGAATGTTAATAGTACATTTCCCTTTTTTAGGGAATGACCTGTATGTATCTGTGTGAAATCAATAAAAGGATCAAGTGCTGCATTGTCTTTAGTTACATTGATGTTATTTATTTATGGTGAAACAGTGGTGGAATATCGCTGTTGCTTTCGTATGAATGACGCGGACATACCTGCGTGGCCGCGATCTAATCCTGTTTACATAAAGTAAACCTGCTCCCCAGCAGGTTTACGCTTACGGCTCTGTTGCTATGACAGCAAGTCCCGGATGGGCTTCGGGGAACCGAACGATCCAGGATCACGCGAAATCGTCAACAATCTCATCCAGCTAACTCACTTAGCGCGGTACGAAGAACAGGCCCCAGACGAGGTCACAGAGATGCGAGGATCCTCTGCAACAGAGACAGACACAGTGACTGCCGAGACACCAACTGAGTCCAAGGGTCATGGCGTTTGGGCTCCAGCTAGTCACCACAAAAGGATGGATCCCATAAACACAGCAATAACCATGAAGGGGTTGGCGGAAATCCGGGAACACCAGACCAACGAAGTTCGAGAGGCTTTTGGGCAAAAAAGGGGGACACCTTCCTGTTCCTTTTCTGGAGGGTACACAGATCGTTGTTTGAAATCGGGGCAGAATAATCCCCTGATCTGTGCCACGACTGAAGGGTTGTCTAACCCCTAAGGTTGAAGAATGAAGAGCAGAGGATCACCCAACTGGAAGACACTGGTAGCTGCAGCAATAAAATAAAGGCTAAAAGCTCTTTGGACAGAGGTTCTAGCCTGAGTACGTCTGAAGGGTATAAGGTAGCATCAAATAAAGCTGTTGGAGACATGGGGAGTGTCATCTGTACCCGCTATTGTTGGAATAATAGTTTTTCTTGCATCTGAATTGCGCAAACACAGAGGTCATCCCACATATGGTTCGCCCATCAGGGGGACAAAGGACCTCAGGAGTGAGAAGAGATGAACCCGGCCACAGTGGATTATAGGGTGTTGGTGAGCTCATTATTCTAATGAGCTCATCAGGGGGAATTATTAGATTATAATATTATTTTATGCCATGTTATACCCCTAATTAAAGATTGTGAATTATGTAGTTTTAGTTTGCATTATTCTCCTGAATTAGAAGAAGCTGATAACTATTGCATTAGTTAAACTGCTGACTTGTTGTGAATGAATGATATTGTTTTATGATGCATTATACTGCTGAGTTATAAGAAATACGGTTCGCAGAAAGTTATTGTCTTATTTGTCTGATTAGAAGAGAACAGAATATACTGGAGTTTTCTGCCCCATCTCAGCAGGAGCAGATAAACAGGGAGCCAAGGTCGTAGCTTAGGCGCTGTGTGAGAGAAAGCATGTGAATGTTTAGGCTTTTATGATTAGGTGGAGACACCAGAGGCTATAAAAGTTTGATCAATGCTCCACCATTTTGAGATCTGATGCTGTCTGCGTGCGGTGTCCATCTCCCACGCGTGTGATCATTAAAATCATCGTTTGACTCAACCCAGCCGGACCAGTGTTGTTATTGTGGTTTTTCCTCTCGTATCCATCCCCAATATTTGAATCCGTAACAGTAGAAAAAGTTATATTTTTTACTGTAACAACCACAAACATCTTTAATGAATCATATTTTATAACTTCAAATGCAAATATAAATACCTACAGGGCTCTAGAGTGCGACCAATTTGGTTGCAAATGCGACCAAATTTCTCCATGGTGCGACTAATAAAAAATACTTGGTTGCACCGGTGCGACCAAGTAAAAAAAATACCAAGTATTTTCTCGGAAAGAAAGTTTCAGCAACCCTGAAAGTCTCCGTGTGTTCAACAACAGACACACATTATGCCCATGTCGTGTTCTAAACCAATCAGAGATACTCAGAGGCGGGGACCTCTGTGATTGGCCATGGTCCAGATATTCCTGCAGACCTACTTGTGTTTACGTTTGAAAGTGCGGGCAGATAGAGAAGGGTGAGTAGCCCAGGTCAGAAGTGTATGAAGTTGGTATTGAGAAAATATGAAAAGAACAATTGATAACTTTTTCGTTAAGTTAAGGCCTGATCAGTCCAAAATTCTGAGCCAGCGCTCTGACACGGAGCCATCAACCTCTCCGTTTTTGTCAAACACTGGTCCGGAGACGGCATCAGAAAATGAGCCACATACGATCGACTCCCAGCCGGAGTCCACTCAAAGTAAAAGTGAGAAAATGTATAAATTTCGAATCGAGTGGCTTGACCAGTTTCCCTGGCTAAGATACAGCCAAGCTGACAATATGATGCACTGCATTTATTGTCGCGAGTGTGGAAAGACCATGGCCGGCAACACTGCATTTGTCACTGGTGCTAATACGTTTCGAATTGAAACGCTGAAAAAGCATACAGCATCGAGAAGACACATTATATGCCGCGATAAATGCTCTGCCAAAATGTCCCCGCTCCCCACTGCCTTTCAGCGGCAGGCAGGAGTAAACAGGTCATCGGAGGAGGCCGAGATGATCATTAAGTTTAACATCGCCTACAATATTGCAAAAGAAGAAGTTCCGTTTACTAAGTTCAAGTCAGAAATAACTCTTCACAGGAAAAATGGCTTGGACATAAACCCCACATACAGCAATGATGTTGCGTGCGCCCAGTTTATAGGCGTAATCGCTGACACACTGAAAAAAAAGACGTCAGTGGAAATTGCGAACAGTACATACATGGCCTTCCTGATCGATGGAGACACAGACATCGCCACAAAAGAATGTGTCATTGTGTACGCTCGTATCTTGCAAAAAGGAAGACCAGCGAATATACTGATTGGACACATTGAGGTCCAGCATGCCCATGCCCAAGGTAAGCCATGTCATGTCACGTAGCCTATGTATATGATTAATAATATTACGTCGTGTTACTGAATTAACCATATCTAGCATATTCTTATCATTGAAAATTAAACATAGCAATAATACATGAATATAGAAACTCAAACTGAAAAAGACTGCATTGTAAACTCTTGATCTGATAAGTAAATGTTTTTTTTTTTTAATTTGTTTAGGAATTTATGCTGCCTCAAAGAAAGCATTTGATGCTCTTGGGGACCAGTGCAGTAACTGGTTGGAGAAAATCATTGCTATGGGGGCTGATGGAGCTGCTGTTAATTTGGGCAGCAAAGGGGGTGTCATAGCCCTTCTGCAGCAGGAGGCAGGTGACCACATTGTGCCCTTCCACTGTATGCCTCACAGGTAAGACTAGAAGACAAGAAATGACTGACACTCTAAAGTCACTGTGTGGGTTAATTTCTTTTATAGAGCAGATATATCTACATTTAAAAGTTTACTATCGTTTCAGATTGGAATTGGCAATGTTGTCAGTTCAGAGGGAAATTCCAATGATCAGGCAGTTGTATGACCTTCTCCATTTAATTTGGAAGACGTATCATTTCAGCCCAAAATCAATGAGAGAGCTTAGGGTCATTGGGGCTGACTTGGGAGTAAATGTGCTGGTGCCCAGTGGGGTGAAGGGAACAAGGTGGCTCCCACATGTTTCAAGGGCCCTGGAGACCTTTCTGAAACCAGGGCAGTTCACTACTGTGTACCGCCACATGGACTATTTGGCAGGTTCCTCTTCTAATGCAGACATTGCAGGCCGAGCTACGAAGGTCAGTGCATTATTTCTGAATATTCTTTTTATTTTAGCGAATTATGCAATTGTTATTGACTTTATATTTTTTAAGAATGTAGTTCATCAATGTTCTAGGTGACTAATTTTTATTGTTGTATCATACAGGTTAGGAAATCAATGGAAGATGCCACTTTTGTGGCCTTTTGCCATTTTATTACAGATGTGTTCAGTGGCATTAGTAAGTTTAGCCTCCTACTTCAAAGGAATGATGTCATCTTACCACAGGTAAGTGAGATAAAGTGGGATGTGTAAATATGAACTGTGTTTGTGGTCATCTTCAACTTAAAAAAAAAAAAAAATACAGCACTGTTATACCCAAACAGGTCGTTTGCAGCCTGGAACAAATGCTGGTGACCACAGAGATAATGGTTGCAAGACCCAAGCCTCATGGAAGACTGTCAGAGTTCCTGAATGATATGAGGCTGCAGAGGAGGCAGCAGGATAAAGAGGGTGAAATGGCAGTCTACAAATTCCAGGTAGGCCTACATATAGCTGTGTCTCATATTTAAACAGAACACTATTTATTATTTTATTATTATTTTTTATTTATATTTGCAGACATATTTCTAATATCAATATCACAATCTCTATTTATCGTTTATGCAATGCACAGACAATAACACTCAAAGGAGATGCATCAACTCTGGCTGAAGATGGTGTTGCTGCAACTAAACTTAAAAAAGTAATGGATGCAACAATCAAATCCACTGTGAAAAATCTGAAAGCAAGATTCAGCAGTCTCCTAGGCAAGTGTATTAAATACATGTAGATAAGAAATATTTTTATTATTGTTAACAACATTGTTATATTTTTATTTTCATTTATTAAAATGTAGTTGTTCTTACAACAGAGGATAGTGCTTCTGAGTCAGCCACAACCAAAGCTGTCAAATGCTTCAACATTTTCAATCATGATAGCTGGCCAGAGAACAAAGAGGATTTAGTGGATCATGGTGCTGATGACCTTGCTTTTCTCTTGGATCACTTCTCCACAGTCCTGAGAAGGTAGCTGGTGGATTGCTACGATATCATGTGTGCTGGTCGTAGATATGTTGTTTATGTGAACACTGATTAGCTGTGTAAACCACATCATTTTCAGAAATGGTGTAAACGGAGAGCTTGCAAAAGAAGAGTTTGTAAGTTTGAAGCTGTTAATTGCCAGGATGTTCAAAGACAAGACCTACCTCAGCCTTTGGGAGCTCATGTTGACCAGAGAGCCGTACTGCTCAGAGTACAAGGTCAGTTTTGGTTGATGTTCTTTCCTAAGATTGTGTGAGTTTTGCTAACTAACACAAATTGGTTCAACAAATCTCTTGAATGTATTTTTCTCTCAGAACATCCTGCATCTTGTACACATTATGCTGGTCCTACCTGTCTCAGCTGCGGTATGTGAAAGAGGGTTCTCTGCACAGAAGAGAATTAAATCAGACACAAGAGCATCCCTTCATTCAGAGACAGTGGATGACCTGATAAGAATCAGTGTGGAGGGGCCAAGTTTGGAAGATTTTGATGCTAGAGAGAGCGTGGCAAGCTGGTTCACCCAAGGCGAAAGATCAAGAAGGCCAAATTACAGGAGCTGGCCATCTGAGGGGCATGTGACTACAATGGAGGACAATCCATAAGATGTCAAGTTGTTCGGATATTGAAATGTTCAGTGTGAAGCCTTTGACACTTTGAGGAACTTTTTGAGGATTTTTTTTTAAATTTAATATATCTTGAGATGTTTTAAATTTGTTTAATGTTTAAATTTCAGCTCATGAAGCACTTTAATCACAAGAATTTTTAAGTAATCTTTCTTGTAGAACATTGCTACAAATAAAGAGCTTTGTGTTGAAAGGTTGTTAGTTAATCATTTACAAATCAAAAAAACGTGAACATGTAAAACTGCGGTGTTAAGTAATGCAGTTAAAAAATTTGGGTACGCCTAACTTTTGTGCTTGTACGCCTAAATTTTGTGCTGGTGCGCCTAAATTTTATTTTTAGGCGCACCAGTGCAACCATGGCAAAAAGTTAGTCTAGAGCCCTGACCTATACCTATAAACCATTTTTTCTGGTGATACTCCCATACGTGAGAGAACTGCAAGGTCACCACACCAGTGCTGTGAAAGTGATCAGTCTGGAGAATCGTCTTTCCTTAGTTCTAACCTCACAACTAAAGTGTGCAGTTTGCATGTGCTCAAACGGACTCCAGTCCACCAGCACCACCTGTGGCAAACTGCCTTACAACCAGATTAACTTGTAACGCATCTGCACCTGCTCTGTCACCACATTTTAATACCCATGTCATGCACAATACATTTGTAACTTTTATTCTTGTTTCTTGCAAATAAGCAGTAATTTCTTCAGTTATCTCACATCAATAGGAAACAACATGTCAAATCGAACACATGGCATTTTAGAGAGTACTATTTTGGTTGTGTTATCATGTTCTGTTGGAATAGATTGTGTTTGTTTTTGCTTAGGAAACAAACTCAATTTTAAATGCCTCTGAAAGGATGGAGTAGTGTATTTTTCCTTCCTTCTTCTTTTTCTTCCTCAAAAAAAAACTTTTAAAGAAAACTAGTCAGTTAGTAGTCACAGTTAATAATCCTTCACATTATGGCATTATGATCGTGATTTTCTGTTTGCTTCAGATAGTTCCAAAAGTAGTCCCAATGTTTATCTTTGTCTTCTGCATCATTTTTAAGTTTATTGAGCATGGACTCATAGGAAGCAGTCTCTGCCATTGCTCTGATCCCATCTTTCAGCTCAGGACATACTGTAGTATTCCAGTGCCCGACGATAATCCTCAATGCAGTTACTAGTCCAACCATAACAACAGTAAAAATATTTTTATGAATTTTTGGGATATGAAAGTGGTCTCCTAACAAACTCAATCCAGGAGTTAAGGGCAATTCTAATCCTGACCAACCTTTTAGAAGTGTGACAACTTCCTTCCAAAAAGGAGCTACAAGGGAACATTCCCAAAAACAATTTAAGAAAGTCCCCACCTCAATTTTGCATTTCCAACAAAGATTGTCAGGTATATGCTTCACAGGGCTATGTGTTTATTATGTTTCTTATGTGTAACTATAGTAACCTGGGACACTGGAACACTTTGGGCAAATATAGGTAATTAATTAACACAGCTGGAGAGAATTGGTAGTCTGCTCCACTTCACCACTATAATGGGTTTGTTGTTGTTTGGAGCTCGACATGGCAGTGTTGTGTTCTGTTCAGACTCAGATGTGATGATCTTCTGGTCTGAGAAGAGGAAACAAAGAGCAGAGAGGCAGGAGTGATTCTACATTCAGGCTTTTATTAAAAAAAAACATAATTTAATGGATATAGTCTCTTCAAAAGAGCTGCTGTAACAGGCCACACGCTGTAACAACAGGTTATGCTTGCAAATGTTGTCAATTCTTCACATTTTTTTAAGACGTATTTCAACTGGGTCCATTAACTGTGTGGCCTTCAAAAGCAAGTCATTAAATTGGATGACCAACTGACAGAAAATAATACTAAAAGGAATTAATATTACTGCTATTTGTACAATTACTTTTAGAGGCGCTTGAGTATCCCCAAAAAGCATCTAAACTCGCCTATGCAGAACGGTTAAAGGTTTCAGATTATAACTGTTCACTTCTAAAGCAGCCAATCAGAATAGAGAGAACCCCCCCCCCCCCCCCCCCCCAAAAAAAAAGACCACTGAACTCCACAAAAGTGCTGCTGGCCGTATGCTGGACAAAAACAGTTTCAGTTTCAGAGTTCAAATAAACAGAATTCTAATAAAAAATACTTAACAAAATATCATAACTTAAAAAAATGACCGGCCCAAATGAGAGGCAGCTCCACGTATACAGTAACTCAATCGGAGGCAGAGCCTTCAGTTTTCAGGCCCCTCTTATATGGAACCAGCTTCCAGTTTGGATTCAGGAGACAGACACTATCTCTACTTTCAAGATTAGGCTTAAAACTTTACTTTTTGCTAAAGCATATAGTTAGGGCTGGACCAGGGATTCCCATTGTTATAGACAGTGTTGTTGTTAATGTATGTTTGGGGGCGTTGCACCCCGGAACCTTCAGAGGTTTTTCAGGGTTCTCCCTGCCGGAATGTTATGTGTGGGACAGTTTCCTGTATGTATGCGACTAGCTGTGGTTGTTTCTAAAAGTGGTCAGTAAATGTCCTAAAACTGGCACTTGAGTTTCCGAGCATTTTTATCCTGAGGTTATAACACCCATGATGCATTGAGTTATTCTTCTTCAGTCGCTATGTGTTAATAGACCTCTCTGTACTATATCATACTTGTTATTAATTTCTGGATCTTTCCATAGTCTGTCTTTTATCCTGTGTTACAGGAAAAATGATTCTATGTTTCTTTACCTTCTTTTAAATGTGCAAAGATGCCCTTTGTCTATGGTTAGATTAGTTTAGAATTATCCTTTTAGACTTTCTCAGCAAAGACATACTGTTTTGGGACATATTGTTTTAGATGGTTTTATCTCTCACAGCTTTCTCCCAGCTCTCTGCTGACGAGACTAGCGCCACATATGGAGTTGTTTATTTTATCTGTTTATTATTTTCTTATCCAGGGGCCTGTTCTTCGTACCGCGCTAAGTGAGTTAGCTGGATGAGATTGTTGACGATTTCGCGTGATCCTGGATCGTTCGGTTCCCCGAAGCCCATCCGGGACTTGCTGTCATAGCAACAGAGCCGTAAGCGTAAACCTGCTGGGGAGCAGGTTTACTTTATGTAAACAGGATTAGATCGCGGCCACGCAGGTATGTCCGCGTCATTCATACGAAAGCAACAGCGATATTCCACCACTGTTTCACCATAAATAAATAACATCAATGTAACTAAAGATAATGCAGCACTTGATCCTTTTATTGATTTCACACAGATACACACAGGTCATTCCCTAAAAAAGGGAAATGTACTATTAACATTCTATTACATGTATGTGATTATTACAGATGTAATTCATATTTCAGAGTAGTAATTGTAAATTACTTCGTGTAATCAAGATGGGAGACCACGGCTATAAAAGCGAAGGTGGATTTGGGAAGTCTGTCGCAGTCATATCCTGTCCGTTTACGCGAGCAACCCATTGCGGAAGGTGCAAGATTGATAAGGAGAGTCCTCAGAATTCAGCGTATATTGCGGGACAGACAGGATCCTTTAGCTCAGCGCGACAGTGTGCTCATAGAGAGATATCGATTTTCCCGTGAGGGTATTATTCACTTAACCAACTTGTTGACGAGGGGGTGCAGGACCACCACCTGTCTTTTTTTTTGCTCTGCCCTTTTCTTGGTTGCTGTTATGAACAAACAAACAGAGTATTCCAGGGTCTCTTTCCAAGAGACGACAAGCAATATAAGTGATAAATATTACCATTCTGTAGAATATTCTTATATTTCACTTTTACTTGTTCCCATGTTCTAGTGGGTCCTGTTGTGGCTCTAATGTGAAAGGGGATATAATATAACATATTATAATATAATATAATGTAATATAATATTGGATAATATGGTGTGATATGATAAATCTACCCTACCGCCTACTGGTGTTGGCCAGAGGGGCCGATGGCGCAATATGGCAGCCTGGCTTCTGTCAGTCTGCCCCAGGGCAGCTGTGGCTACAACCGTAGCTGCCTCCACCAGTGTGTGAATGTGAGAGTGAATGAATAGTGGCATTGTAAAGCGCTTTGGGTGCCTTGAAAAGCGCTAGATAAATACACTCCATTATTATTGTTATTATTAAATTACTTACGAGTTTGATTTGTCAGCAACTTTCTGCCAGCCCTCTCTCCTTGCTTTTGCAGCCTTTGCAGTGTTCCCTTGCGTTTTAATTAAACTCTGAAACTCCTGAAATCCCTCACTCAAGAGTTCTTGCTCTGCTGCCGAAAAATACCGAGCGCGCTCCTTCGACATTTTCGCCGACCAATCAAAGGGTTGCCGATCAATGTTTCTACTATCGATGCGTAGCCCCTGTTGGGCCACCCAGTGATCTCACATTACTTCATCCAGCTATACTAATCGTCAACAACAGGTGTGTTCGGGGAACCGGAATAGCGAGCTCAGAGTTAGCGCGATGATTTGGTCTTGGATGTTTCATTTGATCTTGGATGTAGTAAGCGACGTACGAAGCACAGGGCCCTGGTGTCTGTTCCTTTCTCTGTGAGAGACAGAAAACCAAAACACCTCTCTTCCTAACCCTAATAATCTGATGTTGTTATCTACTGACCTTCTAACGGTGTGTTCACACCGAACGCGATGGACGCGAATAGAGCGTCAGGTTTACATGTAAAGTCAATGGAAAGGCGCGATGACGCGCGATTGCGGGTCCCGCGAAAATTCGGAAGCAGATTTGCGTCGCGAAAACGCCAAAACGCGTGAAACGCGCGTCAGTGTAGCGCATCTGGCGCGTTTGACTCGCGAATAAAACCACGCGCGTGAGTTTTTGTGTTGCATTTTGTGCATACGCGCGTTTCGCGTCTACCGCTCGAGTTGGAAAAATCTGAACTCCAGCGTCAAATCGCGCCGCAACAACCAATCAGGAGCCTGGTGACGTGGCTGTTACCTAGGTCAAAGGGGCAGATCCAGCCAAAGCCTTTCATACTTCAATGGAGGGGAAGGCTAATCAATGCGGTAGCAAACAACTTGGAGCTGTACAACACCAGCTGCTTTCAGTACCGAGACAGGAATAAAAAGGACCGAGCTTGGAGGAAGATATGTGAAGAGATCGGGCAACCTGGTAAGTTCATTCATTTCTCTTTTGAAAGTTTTCACTGACCCGGGGAAGCCGCACAAAAGCTAGCAAGCCACCGCTATTTTCCCACTGACGTACAAATACCGTTCTGCTTTTATGCATGTTGTCATTTAGGAATATATTTTATTGTTTATTAATAAACAGCACACAGTGGTCCCGCTGTTCATCCGTCACTGCTTTGCTTTTTCGCTGATTTTTTATTGCACAGTACAGCATTGCATTCTGCAGCCTGATTGACAAATCTCCTGCGCTTGCCAAATTTATCACGTTTGGTTTTGATAACCATCGCGTCCAATAGAAAAAACAGCACAAAAACACCCATAACTATGAGCCTCATTCGGAAATAGACACCTGCACCGTGAGGGAAAAAGGCGCACGAAAGTGGCGGGCAGATGAAGACAAACCGCGGCATAATAATACTTTTACGTTTTGCAATCTACAAAGGTTTGCACTTTGAGAATCAATTGTGAGAACTGTGACCAGGGGCTAGTTATTCTGAGAACCCCTGCAATAAATGAGGGACCACTGTCTACTCTACGATTATTATATCCAACCTGTTAACATTTAATACTGTATTGATAGAACCAACTGATTCTGCAGCAGAGCATCCCCAGTCCCTGAGCTCCTGCTGCTGCACCCAGATATGTACAGCAAGCACTGATACCTTTTTAGTCGGTGGGATTCCCTTGTGATCACCTTTACTAAATATCTACAACCAATCTGATTATATCCTGTTTTTGTTTTTTTTCACTGTTGAAATTAAAATCTAGTAGCAGCCTTCTCATTTCTTTGTGTTTTGTGCTGTTTTACAGGCCCACAGAGGAGGACGGCTCCGAGGCAGATGAGGGACGGGTCCCAGGACGGTCCATCGGCGGTGGAGCTGGCCATCCTGGAGTCCCTGAAGAGGCCACACCAGTCTCCAATGGAGCATTTCCTCCTCAGCCTTGTTCCTGCTCTGGAGAGCAGCTGGTCCTTTTTATTCCTGTCTCTCTGTAAATTCTTATATTTTATATATTTATGTTTAATGTTTTTCTGTTTGAGACTTTTAATATTATTTCAAATAAATGTTTATAATGACTAATGTCTCAGTTCTACTACACAGCAAATGTTGGCACACAACTTGACACATGTAGAATTTATTTCATATTATACTAATGACAAAATATACTGATACAGTGGGATGCAGAAGTTTGGGCAACCTTGTTAATAGACATTATTTTCCTGTATAAATTGTTGGTTGTTACAATAAAAAATGTCAGTTAAATATCATACAGGAGACACACACAGTGATATTTGAGAAGTGAAAAGAAGTTTACTGGATTTACAGAAAGTGTGCAATAATTGTTTAAACAAAATCAAGCAGGTGCATCAATTTGGGCACCACAAAAAAGAAATGAAATGAATATTTAGTGTATATCAATGTGTGTGTCTCCTATATGATATATGGGGTGCCTTTGTCTGGATGTGCTTCCCATCCAGAGCTGCACAGCACAGAGGGAAGTTCCAGCGCTCCTGGAGTCCCTCTGTGATGGACCGCCAGTCTCCAGGTGAAGGCACAGCCATGAAGTCGTCCACTAGACAGTCCCAGATGGACGTCGCTGCCTGGGGGGTGATCTGGCTCACCGTGGACACACCGACTCTGAAACTGAACGCGATGGTCCTGAAGGAGTCCCCGGTGACAAGGAACCTGGACAAAATTGTTCAAAATCAGTATTATGTGTACTGCAGTTACAAAATACATTATTCAAATTCCAAAATACATTTGTGATGTCAGATATAAATCACAAAACTTAAATCTTACATAAAACATTTTGTAATTATAAGGATAATTACAAAATGTATATTAGATAATATCTAAAACAGTTGTGTTTTGTTTTAACTTTAACATATCATAATTTGATTGGTAGCAACTTTCACAACTACAGTGAGCCAATCACTCATAATTCCTAAACATGTCAATCAGGTAGGAATGAAGTAAGACATTAATAGAAATAAAGAGTTGTGTGTTGACATGTAGCCCTTTCCTTGCTTAAATCATTAATATTTTTGAAAAATTAATCTGTGATAAGACAGCTTATCAAGATAGAACCATGTAACTAGAGATGAACCAAACTGTTCACAGTTTTATCTAACTCTGTTTTAATAAAGGCTGTGACCCCTGCTATAGAGTCTGACAGCTGCAGGGATTATATACAAATATTCAACTATCCCAGAATTAAACCAGGTCTAAATAACAAGGAGTGAGTATCACTACAAAGGTTAACTCAGTGGTCCTAATGCTACAGTTTGATATCAGCAAACACCGAGCGCATACATTGATGTGACACCACAGCCATGCTATCATGCAAACACTGATAACAGCATAAATCGAATTAAATCGGGACTTGATGAGAGCTTCTGAGTATCACTAGAAATATTATAAAGAGTCGTCTCTGTACCACAGTTTGCTTTCAGTAAACACCGACAGCATTCACTGTTAGCATAGCACATCCATGTTAACAGTGTATAACTGGATGGATTAGCATATTAGCACAGATATCAATAAAGGACTACCGTATTAAATAGTTTTACTAACCTCAGGCAGACGGACAGGCGCTCTGCAGGTGGGATTGAGCGTCTGTAGTTGGTGTCTAGGCGGGCGATGCTGGGACCGACGAGGGAAAGCAGGTCCTCAAACTGGCCGACGGTGATAGCGCTGGAATCGGCCGTCATCCAGGCGCAGCTCCTGGAGCAAGTGGTGAAACTCACCAAACTGCTCATGCCTCTGGAGGACCTGATGGACCCAGGTACGGCGAGGACGTCTTTTACGCTGCTGCTCTGCTCTCCACAGTACATAGAGAAGGGAGACTCTCTCTTCCGATAGCTGCCATCTTGCAAAGATACCGGTCTGGCACAACTCCCTCCCACATTCCTCCCACATTTCCGGTTCACACGCGTCAAAATATCATATTTTGACGCGCGATGGATTTTTCTTGGACACGCGTTGAGACGCGAATGTACACGCGTCAAATTAGGGGCGTTTGGGGCGTTTTATTCGCGTCCATCGCGTTCGGTGTGAACACACCGTAATGATTCAGAATTGGTCTAAAACATTCAGAATGTCCCAGGGACTTATTCTAATCATATCCTATGTGTGTGTAAGCGTGTTTGCATTTAGCCCTCTGCACTCAAAGTCAATACCTGCAATATATCAGTCTGGACCATCACGCCGAATGAAGCTTATGACCTTCAAAAGACCAAGTGCCAACTCATTATAAGCACATTTGCAAGGTGTGTCTGAGAATTATTGAAACCACTCTTTTTAACAAAAGACAAAGAAATTAACAAATCTTCTAAACGCTATTCAGTTCATTTCAATGATTAATGCTTAAACATGGACGTGATGATCTATGCTTCTCACTGATTCTCTAAAAAAGTCCAGAAACTTCTCGGACCGCTATTAGCTTAAGCTTTACCATACCTAAGGTATTAAAGACACAAATGAAGTTATAAAATGTTCAAATAATCCTTGTTTGATGTTAAAGCTCAACCTTCCCCCCCTTTTTTGACACATTCCAATGTGTCAAATCAACGGAGCTAGAACATTCAAAAAAAAAAAGTTAGGCAGCTACAAAGTTTCCCAGACTCTTAAGCTGACTCAGGTATTTAATATTTTAATAAATGTCGTTTAATTAACTGCCACTATTTAAACTAAACAAAAGACATAATTCAAGAAAAAAATCACAAAGAATAACATGATATCAGTGTTTTGTAAGCGCGTGCGGCCTTCTATGCTCGAAGCCTTTTCCCTCAATAGATCAGTCAGACATTCGCGCTGACTGTAGCTTTTAACCCTTATTAACTTGAACACAACTCTACAATGAGCAACAAGTTGCAATATGTATGAAAATGATCATGGTTACACCTGCAATGAAAAATTATATCATTATCCTAACACCTGTAAACAGAAGATTCATCAGAGGTTATAACAATCACAGGAACACAGATGTTAGTATAAGGTCAAAAGCTTCAATAAATGATCATCGATGCAATGCTTGTTGCATGATTCTCATACAATAATAATGCTGATATTAAAATAACAGTAAAACACCCCCTTTTGTCCCGTTTAACTTGACCCATAAACGTTTTTAAATGCCTCTTTTATTCTTAATTTTATTTCCCCTGTTCTCCCCTTACTGACCACAGCAGAGGGATCTTAGTTTTGAATCAGCCATGAATCCAGCTCACCTGATTCATCAGTGAGCTCCACCGTCACTGGCGTCTGACAGGGTGGCGCTGCATACTCTTCCTTTAATGTTACTATTTTCAACCTGTTAATTAGAGTGTTTAAACCTGAAGTCGACTACGTCCACAACAAGTCAATACAGCTGTAAATGTGGCCAATTATCAATCTATTACTAATCAATAACAACAGATAACTTCTATTTTATGCATGCTTTTAATCAACCACTCACCCAGAGGATCTCCAATCCCAGGAAATTCCTTCTCCTCAGTCAATGAGTCTGTCCTCCTTCCATGCCCTGGTAACTGGTCCATCCAGAGCCATATGATCTCAAATATACATACAACAAGCCAAACCACACCTTGGTCACACCAACCCTCTCCTGCCCCGAAGATGTCCAATGCCATCCTAGTATGGACTGAAAGTGGCTTTAACGCTGACTGTCCTGACAATCCATCTCATACATTTCCTGGTCAGATTTGCCAATCTCTGCACCAGGGTTTTAAACGTTTCGCCATTTTCATTAGTTGTTATTTTTTATTTAGTTTCGACTCCAGATTTTCAATTTTTACCAGTTGTAATTAGTTTTTACCAATTCTTTGCTAGTTTAGTCTAGTTTTTATTTTCTGAAAATCCTTAGTTTCAGTTTAATTTTAGTTGTGTTTTGCAAAAATTAAGTGTAACAAAATCTCAGTTCCATCATATCAATCATGCTCTTCTGGTTATCCTTGGGTGTTGAGACTAATAACTATTAACTCTTGCCGCACCGAGTGTTCCTAATTTTGGTTGAAGTGAATTGATAACCTTTTTGAAGGCGGTTGTTTCACACATTTATTTAGATGTCCCCGTCCTGTTATCTCGGGATACATCACGCTGCCTTATCTGGGGTTAGCTATTTTCGGGGGACGCGGGTTGAGTGGGGGAGCTCTTCAAGGAGGGGGAGAGTGCTCCCCCTGATGAGGTCTTCTAGGTAAGCCAGGTTAACCTTCTTGTGTGAGCTTTTCAAGTGCACTTTAAGATTTGTGGGATTCTTCGTGTCATAAATGTCCCTCATAACCCCCTGATGACCCAGTAATTCATTTTTGCGCACTGTAGTACACATTTAGTTTTTGCTTGTAGCTCTCATACTCTACTTGCCACTCCTCGAAGTCCTGATGTTTCTTAGCGAGGACAACTGATAGGTTTGTAGCTTGAACCCATCCGCTGGAACGTTAAAGACAATATAATTACACTGCAAAGCAAGACACAAGTAGGCAAGCTTCTTCATGTTTCTCGTGCACGGGAGAAAACCAGACAAACGCCGTTCCTTCGCTTGACCCCAGTAGCTCTCGTCCGTTCTCCCGTACCACTGTTCTTTTATTGAGGTTACATGAATATGCATAAGTTCATTAACATATGACGTCTACATACACACAAAGAGTACCTTGCCTGTGTGTGTGTGTGTGTGTGTGTGTGTGTGTGTGTGTGTGTGTGTGTGTGTGTGTGTGTGTGGACTGCTGATCAAAGGGTCAAACATCCTTGGTCAGGAAGAGGGTAGCCTCCCCCTCACCCTAGATGGTTCATCCTAGATAACACGGTGAGGAAGTCCTGCAGTTCATCTAAACAAAGAGCACTTAGACTAGAACAGACGCAACTACGTTAATCCTACCATAAAACAATAAGACACGGATGACCTCTCATGCTCCCAAAGTGCTGTCTAATACACACAAAGTTTGCAGACTATCAAGGATCAAAACCTCTACCAATCTACAACTAATTACAAAACTCTAAGCATATATAAGTAAATATTTCTAAGCATAAATGACAATCAACAATACAAATCTAACAACAACAGTACCTTTAACCTTATATCACATGTGTGGGGGTGTGGCCTTGCCAATTGTTTTTCCCACCTTTTCAAAATGGCCGGCGTGCCCACAAGCACATTTTATGGAAGAAAGAAAGGTAAGCTTGATATTTACATTTAAAATGTTTTGTTAAACTCAGATTTTTATTTTATTCAAAAAATAAACATCTAGTAAATAATTTGAGGGGTCTTTAAGAATTAGGTTTATTTAGTTTCACAGAGAACATGACTAATTTATTAATGTGTGCTCTACACATTGGGACTTTGTACTTATATTTATTTCACTGTTTCCTAATAGACAACTCTTTAACAAAGGCAGAGAGAATTCATAGCAGAATAATTGAGGGAGATTCAAACATAGATTCTTCTGAGGATGAGTGTCATGTGAGCCAGATAGAGGAGGGTGAGAACCCAAGAAAAACCACACAAAGATTATCAAGATGCAGTGGCACATGTAATAGTGAAAGACACAGGGCCACCTGGAAACTGTCGTCCTATCTGGTCCAAAACCAACATGTAGTAGAATCTGGAATTTTGATTTTGAGTTAAAAATAAAATATGGGTAAAATGCAGAAATGTTTTCCAGTAAAGTAAAAAATAAGAGTCGCAATTATAGCTGAATCCATAACACCTAATTGTTTCTACAAGATCACGTCGTTGCTAAAAGTTATCAGTGATCTCAATGTGCGAAAAGAACTCACAGTATCTGGAGTTCAAGCTCCTCTTGGCTGAGAACCCTGGGACAAACATGTGAGCGAGACCTGAATAGTACCAGTAATGAAGAGTTCTCTCCAAAAATCAAGAAAAGGAAGCCCCAATCAGATGAGAGTGTAGCAAAATATGGTTCACTCCACTTGCCTGAAATGGTTAACAGTCCAAGGCATTTCAGTTGTAAAATGGTTGGGTGCAACAGTAAAACACATGTGAGATGTGGGAAGTGCCAAATGTTCCTTTGTGTGTCCGAATAAAAAAAAAATAATAATAAAAATAATCACAGTACCTCAGATATCATAAATTGACTTTTGTGAAATAGAAATCCCAGTGCAATCACTTGTTCCTGAACCAATGGCTTACATCTAGTGAAGTGTCAATGACTTCTAAGTTGATCCCTGATCTACATTTTTATGATATTGTTATATAAATAAGTTTTAATATCCTGCTTACAAAAATTTCAGTGGAACGTGTAATCTTCTTAAATAGCTCTTGAACGTTGTTTGTTTCACCTTCGTGATCAATGAACTCCCCTTGTGCACTGTAGTGCACATGTTGTAAAATTTAAATAAAATTAGTTTAAAACAATTTTGATTTTGTAATGTGTTTATTTTACCGTCCCAACACTTGATTTATCTTAAAAAGAAAAAAGAAAAAGAAAAAGAAAAAATGAAAATACTTTTCCTTTTTTCCTTTTCTTCCTCCCTGGGTCTCAGGAGGACATTGTGTCTCTCTCCACTACAAGACACTTGCTATATCTAAAAAACAGTCATATTCAAAGTAATCCTAAATTGGACTCTGGCGCTGTCTCCCGACTTTTCCTGACATGATTCTGCGCGTGGACGGAGCAGCAACACAGACGACTCGACTAACGTACTGCCTTAACTTTACTATTGCAGGGCACGCACACATCAATGCAACCAAACACATTTTGCTATAAATCCAGTTAATTTTAGTTAGTTTTGTGAACATTCAGTACAGTTTTAGTTAGTTTTCCTTTTTGTTTTGATTTCATTACCGTTAACGGAAATTTTTCCACTTCTAGTTTCGTTATTTCATTTGTTGTCTTTAATAATAATAATCTTGCTCTGCACACTGGAATAAACATAATCAATATGATCAACATTTTGCTGCTTATCAATTCACCATCTTATCGATTCAAATGCTCCAGCCGTATGTGATTTGTGACATGTGTTTATCTAAATCTCCACTTTGTCTCTAAATGTTTGAAGAATTTTTAGTTCGGGGTCAAATTTTGAGAATTTTGACCATAAGTGAAAGTTATGGCGTTATCACCCCCTTTGGGGATTACCTTTTTCCAGTTTTGATGATATTCCTCCCCATTCTCTATTTTTTACAAGTACCCCTCTTCGGTGGCGAGAAACTGTTGGTGTGATCAAGCGGGTGCTGTAAAAACAAAAGCTCAGGACAGAACAGTCACCAATCATGTACTTCATTCAAAATTAACATATATCAAACGTCATATTGATCCTCTGAGTGTAATGGTACATTTTAATTTGCACTTCTCAAAACTAAAAACAATATTTTCTTTATTTTGCTCTTGTTCTTGTGCAGCACCACCCCTCAGCACATGCCCCTGTTATTTTATCTTACTTTTAAATTGTTGACTACTTCAAGAAAGTGCCCAAAAGACGGGGACCAGTGTTTATCATTACATATCTCCATTTTGAGTGTGGCTGTCTATCATTCCCCTGTTATTCATAGACCTCGGTGGAGGTTTTTTTTTTTTTTTTTTTTACCTCTATAAAATTAATTGACTCTTTACAGTGACCCACTATGGTTAATAATAACATGTTCAGTCATGAGTGGAATCAAACCTTTTCTTCACTTTAGCATTTAACATTCCCAACCATATAATATGATACATTAATTAAAACACAGCTACTAAATCACAATTTTCTTAATGCAAACATCAGTAACTCAAAATTAGCAACCAAAGGGTTAAGTCTGCAGTTCACACTGCTGTGAAGCTACAGCTCTTTAGTCTCTGTCATTCTTCTGTTCTTGCAAACGAAACAAAGCAAGACAAAACATCCACCCTTCTTTTACAGGCTGGGTGAATTGTCTGTGGACATTCAATAATCCTAAAGTCGGCACCGTTTGTGTCTCAGTATCAAGTCAGTTAAACTTTTAGTCGTCAGTCCATCACAGTCCAGACACATGCATACATCCACACACATTCATACCATAAGTTGCTGATAATGGAGTCTCACGCACAACCTATTCGAGCCTCCCTCACCAGCAAGATGACGTCATCATATCAAAGGAAGCAGTTCCTTGTTTGTTTTTCCTTCTTTGGACTGGATTGACTCGCTGCAATCCTTTTAGGCTCAGGACTTCTCATTCGATCAGTGTCCCATATAAGTGAATTTCTCCCAAGCTCATTATAATCATAGAGAAAAACTACTTTGCGACCGTTTTCAGTAAGAATATTTTATAGCGCTTTAAAGTTCAATCTCTCAGGCCTGGATTAAAGAGCTGATTTGTTAAATCAGGAACTCACAAAATACCAAAATATCACCACCGGTGGATCACACCTCTCTGATGTTCTTATCTCAGTGCACTGTAACAAAAGAAAAAACAAACGTAACCAATAAAACACTCATATAATAACAGATACTGGGGCCCATTGCAAACATGTCCAAAGTTCAAACCATCTTTCTCTCTCTTAGAGAAAGAGAACAATCCAAACCTCACTGATAGAATCAACCTAGTGTCAAACAAAACCCAAAAATCAACCAAAACTTCACACACTATATTGTGTAGGCATACAGGCACCGTAACTCCTTTTTTTTTTTTCACTGACAAAAACATGTTGGATTGACTTAATTCAATAGTAGACACTGGTTACACACAAATGTTTTGCTTTGGCAGAAACTTAAACAACTGAGTCAAATCAACACAACCTTTTCATATTCTCTCCGAAATAAAACTCACATCATTCACTCATCATTTTCACTCTGTACCACTGCTCCTTATCAGGCTGTGTGAAGCACAGTAAACAATTCAGTGGAGGCCTTAAGCCATAAACAGACATTACGCACAGACATTGTTTTCACAACCAAACTACTTTAGACCTTGTCCCCTAAATCTACACAGATACCCTCTGTGTGGCATGAAATGCATTTAACCAATAAACAATCAATGAGTTCTTATTGTTGTAACCGACTCCATATTTGGATGTTTGTGTGCAGCATTTGTTAGTAAAGCATTCTTCATTGCATCAGCGTGTGTGTGTATCACTCTTTATTGCACAAGCTTGTAAATGTGTGTGTGTGTGGATTACTCTTCAGTGAGTTGAATCAGCATTTCGATTTTTTTTTTGCACGTGTGTGTGTCATTTCTCACTCAATCAACGAGTGCATATGTTCATATGTGTGTTTCTCTTCATTCTGAGTCAATGCATGTAGATGTGTGTGTTTGTGTGGGTGTTTGTGTTCATCACTTTCCTGTTCTGGTGTTCTGGGTAAACCGTGGCCTGAAGCGTGCCCTGGGGTCCTGCCCTCCTCCTTTTCAGTCTGTTTGCATCTGTTGGTGCTGCTGCTCAAAGTTCTGTCCATACTGGTTCTGGCCCCAATTGAGGCAGTGCTTTTCTCCAGTATCCTGCATCTTCTCCTTATTCCACGCCTCCTTAACTTGACCCTTTTGCTTCTGTAGCTCCTTCAGGGTTTTGATACGCAGCTCAATCGTCTGGATGTCAGTGTCAAGCTCCAGTCTACGCTGCTGCTCCAGCTCTTCCTCTGTTTCTCCCAGCCAATTCAAGATTTTGTTCAGGTCAAAGTTCAGCTGCTGTCACTGCTGCTCGTTCTGCTTTGTTCTCATCTCCTTGCTGAGGTCTCCTTGCTGATTTCAAGTCGTGTGTCTGGGACTCCAAGTCTGATGGGTTCGATAATCAGCCAGCTCCTCCTGAGCCATGCTCAGTTTCTGCTCTGATGCCTTGAGCTCTTACTAAGGGCAGAAAACTCAGAATCTTTTCCGTCCACTTCAGATTGAAGTCCATCGATGTTTTCCATGCTTTGCTCCACAGCCTTTTGCGGCTTTGCTGTTCGGCTCTTCTCAGAGGTCAGCTCCTGGCCGAGCCCCGACACCTGTGCCTTCAGCTTATTTTCTCCTGGTGTTTTGTCCATTCTGAGGTGCCTCCTGACCTCAGTTACTCCTCCTGTCTCTGGCACGCCCTTTTTTGCTGCCCGATGATCATTGTTGGTCCGTCACTGTCCTGCACAGTTTTAATGCAGAGTGGTTAAGGTCAGCATTGTTTTGCTTGGCCTCTCTTTTCATCTGGGCTTAATGGGCGTCTCGTCACAGCTCTGTCAGCTGAAGCTGTCTTTTTCCATATGGCAAGAGTGTGAAGAGTGTGTGAGAGGGGTGTGTCCGATCAGGCACAATGCTGGTGGCTTTGCGAGTGCCTCGTTTTCCAAATCCAGATGTTTATTTGTCACATACACAGCAACAGAGAGAACAGTCTGTTGTTGGGATGGCTGAGGTCCTTCACGATCTTCCTGGCCTTGGTCCAGCACCGCCTGCTGTAGATTGCGTGCAGGTCAGTGTGCTCGGAGCGGATGGTGCGCTCAGCTGATCGCACAACCCTCTGTAGAGCTTGTCTGTCCGGCATCGTGCTGTTCCCGAACCAGACAGTGATACAGCTGCTCAGGATGCTCTCGATAGTTCCTCTATATAAGGTGGTCAGAATCGGTGGTGGGAGCCGGGCCTTTCTCAGTCTTCTCAGAAAGAAAAGACGCTGACGGAAATCTCCCCGTGTAGTGAAACGGGCCTTGGATTTAACTCTCTCCGTCTCTGCTGCATGAGATCATTTTCCTGCAGCACTGTTGACATTTTCAAGTTGTTGTTGTGGGTCCAGCTGCTGTAGCATTTAGTCAGGGTCACAACACAAATGGTAGAGGAGAGAGCAAAGATGGTAGAGGGGAGAGCAGGAGTCCAGGGTCAGCCTCAGCTTCCCGGGCCGACAAAGCAGCCTGTAACCAAGCATAAAGAGAAAAAACAAAACAAAACAAAACAAAGACAAACAAAAACAAACGAACAGGAAAATCATGTTGTATTGGCTGTGTTATTCAGAGGGGGAGAAACAACGGGACCAGGCCCTGTGTCAGCCTTCTCTCCCCCTTTTTTTGTTTTTTCTCTCCATATAATCCACTCATGACCCGCCAAGCTGACAGGACAACACCGGTACATGTTAAAATTCTTAAGATCATGTTTAAAAGCACAAAAATTGGAATTTTCTTTCATTTAGTAATCACTTGTATTAATCAATCAGCAGAAAACATGTCACAATTTGACTTTTATTAACCACTAAATTTGTCGTGTCTTTTTTTTTTTTTTTTTTTGAAGTTAAGTTGTTGTCCTGCAACCCAGAGAGTTTATTTGTTAGTAGTGGATAAACTTTATTATTTAACGGCGGGTGTATGTTAAGTTTCACTGCTTTAAACTTGCTGGAAAATCTTCACGTGTTCATGGGTGTAAGCTGTTTCTTCATTGCGTGTATGTGCGTTTGTAGATGGGCTAATTTAACGTTTTTTTCTCAAACAAGGCATTTCTCTAGCACGTGCCTCTCTCTCACATTTCTCTGCTTGTGTGTGTTTTTGTTTCACCTTTTTGTTGTGATGCTCCGGACGCCTTCCCAACCTCCACACGTCTGTTGGCCCCAATTTTATGTGTTAAAACTTCTCTTAATTTCTCCTTTAATTCTCTGCTAGCTGCTGTCTTTTCCACAGCTGCTGATTCTTGCTGAGTTTGGTTTCCATTACTATAATTTGCTTCGGCCGCTGTGCTTGTGTGGGCAGTTGGTCCAGGCCCGTAGCCACCTGTATCAACACACTGAGAGATTTATTTAATATCATTTTCATCACAATCTTACTCTGCCGGCTGAGGTGCCGGTCTTAATCATACACGATTTGTCTCTTTTATATCAAAACCCAGCCAAACATCAAACATTCAGCGTAGTCATTCAAAACCTTATCTGTAGTATTATAATCAGAAAAATCAGCGTTTTAATTACAGGCATGTATCATTGTTTGCAAATTAAAATTATAAAACTCAATAACACGCTAAACAGGAAGCAAAGTCCTCTGTGCGCGTCACAGCTCATTTGCATGTTCACACACAGTCTAAAAATAGCTCGCAGCCCTGCAGCTGCACCTCACCCACAATCTCACACAAAACTCAGACAAAACTCTTTTATTATATATTACAAAGACATCTTATATTTACAATCACTGACAGGCCTGACAGATTCAGCACCTAACAAATGTCGACAAATTTAACCATAACGGGTCCAACCGAAGAAAGGTCACTTTTTTGTAATCAATTAACCAGTATCAGACTAACTGTATCTGGCCTAATCCCTAAGGTCCCTAACTCAATTTAACAGTATCCAAAAAAGCACATCACACCGTTTCTGACGGTGAAGTGGTGAAACCACTTAGTTGTTCTGGAGTGCCCCAGGCTCCACAGTGACCAACTGACTATCCCTCAAAGAGGACGGGCATTGAGCGTCCCCAACCCCGGCAAGCGTTACCTCTGAGCAATGCGCTTCTTAGCGCTTCTTAATTTCAGTGAGTAGACTTTAATTTAGTCATATCCAATTTGGCACACTTTGGAAATAATTCAACAGGTAGTGCCTTACCTTTAGATAAGCCGGCTTATGCCCACTCACGTCAGACCACTGGCTCGTGCCTGTCCGTTCAACAACCTCGGACCGTCCAAACTTTTAAATTCCACCCCAATACCACAGGACGAGCCCCCAAAATGTTAAGGTTCAAAAATATTGGGGATGGAGACAAGAGAAAAACCACAATAACAACACTGGTCCGGTCAGGTTGAGTCAAACGATGATTTTAATGATCACACATGTGGGAGATGGACACTGATGCAGACAGCCTCTGATCTCAAAATGGTGGAGCATTGCTCAAACTTTTATAGCCTCTGGTGCCTCCACCTTATCATAAAAAGCCTAAACATTCACATGCTTTCTCTCACACAGCGCCTAAGCTACAACCTTGGCTCCCCGTTTATCTGCTTCTGCTGAGATGGGGCAGAAAACTCCAGCATGTTCTGTTCTCTTCTAATCAGACAAATAAGGCGATGACTTTCTGCGAACCGTATTTCTTATAACTCAGCAGTATAATGCATCATAAACAATATCATTCATTCACAACAAGTCAGCAGTTTAATATAATGCACATCAGTTTAACTAATGCAATAGTTATCAGCTTCTTCTAATTCAGGAGAATAATGCAAACTAAAACTACATAATAATTCACAATCTTTAATTAGGGGTATAACGTGGCATAAAATAATATTATAATCTAATAACACCTCTAAGCATATATGGTTAAATATTTCTAAGCATAAATGACAATCAACAATATAAACCCTGACAATACCGATAATATGCCATTTTCAAGCTGCCAAAAAGTGATTGCCGCCTATAACTTGTCACTGAAACAATATCTCTGCTTCAAAATTGTTCGATATCACCCAGAAGGGCGTTGATGTGACACATCATATCCCAAACACTCTTCAAGAACTGCTGAATAACTTTTAAAATAACATTAATACTGATAAGATGTCATTTTCAACCTGCCAAAAAGTGATTGTGGCTTATAACTTATCACTGAAACAATATTTCTGTTTCAAACTTGCTGGAAATCATCCAGAGGTGTTACATGCAACATATTACATCCCAAACATTCCCTTAGAACTGCTGAATAATTTTTAAAACAACATTAATACCGATAATTTGTCATTTTCAACCTGTCAAAAAGTGATTGGCGCCTATGTCCTGTCACTGAAATAATATTTCTGCTTCAGATTTTATGGACATCATTCCCAAGGGTTTTATGTGACACATTTTGCTGCAAATTTAAATCAAGCCTTTATTGGACAGTGCATAAAAGGTCAAATTTCAAAAATGTTGTAATTCCAAAATAATACAAAAAAAGGATGATGGTCAAATGGAAACAGGTGGGAGGAGATCTGCTTAAACACATTAGGAACACCAAGTAATAGGAAAGAGAAAACAAACGGTAATAAAAATGTCATTCCAATACAGCACTTATTAATTGAAACGAAAACCAAAAACGAATAACAATTACATCCAATTAAAGAAACCACCAGTTAAACTAAACTAACAAATAGACCAGAAACAGGGGGTATAGCGGAAGCTCAACACCAGTAAACCATGGAACAACATATATATTAATTCTTTGCACACAGTAACTATGCTAACATGTTAGGAAACACAATAATTGAACAATCCTACAAACAAATTGCAATCAAAGCTGAACTGTAATGCTGTGAACAACACAGAAACACACACAGCAACACGAACATAAATGAATGAATTAATAAATAAACAAACAACCAATAAATATTATATGAGACCTTTGCTTTTTATGCAGTTTTTGCAAAGCTACATGTGGAAGGAAACCGTGACCTAGGATGAGCTGATGGTATAAGATGTAAGTACAACTCCTCTGATTTTATATGCAAAAAAATTATTGTACTAGCTTACGTGGTTGCAGTTCTACAGGGATTTAAAAATAGTTACGCAAAACGGAGCGTGCCCGCTCTGACCGGTTTTAAAGGGTAAAATAAATTCTAACAACAGCTGATCAAGCTTAAACTGTCAGGGCTCTGTGTGCGGGCAGGCGGAGAGGAGGATCCAAGCGCAGGACTCAAACACAGAATTGTAAATCAGAACCTCAGCTTTATTGCTGACATGAAAACCAAACGTGAAGTGACGTGAATACAGAAATCAAAGAAACACACAGGCAGGATCTGAGGGTACGACGCGACACCGAGCATGGGAAAACACCGGGCTTAAATACACAGGGTAGTAATGAGGGAATGGGCAACAGAAGGGAGACACAGCTGGGGGAGATCAGGGCTAACGAGACGGGGGAGCTAAGCTGCACACACTAACATAAGACAAAGACTTACAATAAGACAGGAAACAAGAAGTACTAAACCAGATGCAGACATGACACTGAGAGACAGACTAGACACTGAACAGAAACTGCAATTCACATGAGAACCCAAAACCTAAGAACTGATCCCTCACCAAGAATAACAGAAACAGATCCATAATGATAATAATAAACAAAGCACCAGAACATCAGAAAACAATCCATAATGCAAAAATAAACCAAAACATAATAAACTCAAAATACTGGGTCCAACGGACCCAGAACTGTGACATAAACGTGCTGCTGCTGTTTAGCGCGACATCCGCTGGTTTCTTCTTTTTGGCGCAAAGTGGGCGATAAACAAACAAACAAACAAGAGAGACGATCAGCTGATCATTGATCAGTTTCATGATTGAAGTAGCAACAGTAGGGTGGCCCCTAGAGACAAAGCACATAAAAACTCCAAAATGCGTACAAAGTCAGAAGCACGTACAAATCCCAAAGCACGTACAAACTTCGAAACACATGCAAACTCAAAAACACAACGGAAGTGCTCCAGGACGCTAGGGGCAGTGTTGAGCTCGATTTTTCAAAATAAACGGGAAGTTTGTTGCAAAAATGTAGGCCTTCGCGGTCTACGTCGGCCGGGTCCTTCGAAGACTGAGAAGGCCGGAAGTGTAAGGCTGTGAAATGGGACAGTCTAGCCCTCAGATTTGCGTCACCGCTGTCTCGGTGGAGTTTAATAAACTCAGCCATCTGCGCCTCGCAATCTAAAATATAACAGGACACTGGTCTCACACTTCTGTTTAATCAGTTTTCTGTTTGACGTTTATTCAGCTGTGTGAAAATCCTGGGGGAGCCCACCCGATGGATTAATTAAGTTCTATTTAATCTATTCCAATCTAATAACTTTGATCTCAGGCAATCTGATTTACTCTGGAACAAATGAAACATCGAAAAAAAGCCAAACAATTGCATTTTTAAGTTATCAAAGTGATTTATATATCATGTTTAACCTGAGTAGCGAAAGACCACAGGGGTCTGAAAACGATGAAGCCGGGAGTCCGCTGTTCTAGCCGGCTCGAGTGACCATTGAACTCCCCCCCCCCCCCGGCCTAGCAACTTTTGAGTTTGCATGTGTTTTGGATTTTGTATGTGGTTTTTGGAGTTTGTACGTGGTTTGAAGTTTGTACGTGTTTTGAAGTTTGTACGTGTTTTGAAGTTTGTACGTGCTTTGTCTCTCGGGGCCACCGTACAACAGGAGAGGGAGGGGGAGAGAATGAGAGAAGAAGAGGCAGCTGTGCAGCGTGAAGACACAGAAAAACTCCAGCTTTGTGTCTTTTTCATTCTAGCTGAAGTCCGGGACAAACTGTGTTCCTTTTCAGCTCAATACGAAACACGTAATATTTTCTCTGAATACAGGACGATTCCGTTTTTTACGTTGGTAACTAATTAAATAGCTTTAAACAGCATCTGTATATTCCTTATTATTCTTTTTTTAATCCAGGAAACTACCAACAATGAAGCTGTGGGAGATAAGAAAGGAAATCATGTTAAAAACGGCTTTAACTGTGTTTTTCGTCTCATGTTTCCTGGGACGTCTGGACTGTGAAGGTAAGATGTGTTTACCTGTTTGAATAAATCTTAAAGATCTTTTCTGTTCCACATAACAGTTGAGATAAATTCAAGTGAACTTTCTGACAGGGAACATAAGTCCACTTGTTTTTTTTTTGGTCAAAAGTGGAAGCTGACATTACCTCTTCTTGAACTTCCTTTTTATTCCATCAAAAGAAAGTGTATCTTAATATTTTTTATTTATTTATATTTTACCATCAATTAGAATAATAATACACATAAACATTCTGATTATAAATGATGAGAAGATTTTAAGAGTCTGTGTTTTGTTTTTCATAAATCGTGCAAGAAAAAACATTTAATTGTAGGTAAATTCAAATGCTAATATACAGTACAGGTTCAGTACATCAGACACAGCCTCTCAACTGTCTGGCCTTATGTACAGGTCCTTTAGAAATAAACTATGAAATGAATAACATGCCATCGCTGTCTGGTACACAAAAATCAACAAATTTCTGTATTAAACACCCTGAATGTGACTGACAAGTACAAACAGGTTTGTATACCTTTTGTTAGTATTTTGTACAGACTCTGGGCTTTTCCACAAAGTATGTGAAGCTATTTTACCCATTTTAGCTCAACAAAACCCACACTGCAGTATACAAATGTTAAAAAGGTTATAAATAAATAAACTCTGAACTTAGACTCTCAAAACCCGCTGAAGTTCATACTTTAACATACTGGATGTGTAAACTTATCTGGGTGTAAATGTATCACAGTGAAACTTTTTTTACTCTTATAAATTCCCACAGAATTTACACAAAAATAAAAACTCAGGTTTCTGATATTTGAAGCACAATAATAAGCGTGTTTGAATTATTGGATGCATATTATCTTTATGACTGACCTGTTTTCTTCTTATTTTAGAGCTAACAGTCAAACAAGCAAAGGATGTAACTCTGGAGTGCTATGGCCCCAGTGATGCTAACATAATGATAAGCTGGCAAAAGCCTGACCTGCAGTCAGAGTATTATGTGTTCTACTTCAGCGATGAACACATTCACAAAGACAAACAGCATGAATCATTTAAAGGTCGAGATGAAGAATGGAAACTTTTCTGTTCTCAAAAATGTCACCATGAACGACACTGGAAAATATGAATGTTATGCTGGATACAACGATCAGGGACCTCAGCTTTTGAAGAGCATCAACCTGGAGGTAAAAGAAGAAGGTGAGTGTGAAGTTGAGCTGTTTCCTGGTTGTTGATGTTTGTTTCTAAAGATGTTGTTGATGAGACTTTGTAGAAAGCAGCTGGTCTGAGTGATGTGATCAGAGTGCAGTAGATAATGTCTGACAGCAGTTTGAAGAGGAAATGGATTCTGTTCTGTTCTTCACTCATCACCTACCTGACAGCTGACACCTCACACCTGTTTCTCACCTGCAGGTCAGACAGGAGGACAAAGTGGAGGGAAGGAGGATGAGAAGAATGACGGAGGTCAGAACAGTGGACTTACAGTTGGTCTGTCAGTTTCTGCCATGCTTCTTGTTGTTTTTGTTGCTGGTTTTGTGTTCTACAGAAATCGTAGAAGGCGACCTCTTCCAAATAATCCAATGATTTGTGTTCAGTGGGTTCATAACTGAGCTGTGAGTCCTGCTGCTGTTCCAGGTTATTATCAGTAAGTTCAGCATTCAGACTGACAGAGGAGAGACACAGGAAACAAGACAAAATGAAACTTTGCATTGTTTTGCATAATTACAGTGGGGCAAAAAAGTATTTAGTCAGCCACCGATTGTGCAAGTTCCCCCACCTAAAATGATGACAGAGGTCAGTAATTTGCACCAGAGGTACACTTCAACTGTGAGAGACAGAATGTGAAAAAAAAAATCCATGAATCCACATGGTAGGATTTGTAAAGAATTTATTCGTAAATCAGGGTGGAAAATAAGTATTTGGTCAATAACAAAAATACAACTCAATACTTTGTAACATAACCTTTGTTGGCAATAACAGAGGTCAAACGTTTACTATAGGTCTTTACCAGGTTTGCACACACAGTAGCTGGTATTTTGGCCCATTCCTCCATGCAGATCTTCTCGAGAGCAGTGATGTTTTGGGGCAACACGGACTTTCAACTCCCGCCACAGATTTTCTATGGGGTTGAGGTCTGGAGACTGGCTAGGCCACTCCAGGACTTTCAAATGCTTCTTACGGAGCCACTCCTTTGTTGCCCGGGCGGTGTGTTTTGGATCATTGTCATGTTGGAAGACCCAGCCTCGTTTCATCTTCAAAGTTCTCACTGATGGAAGGAGGTTTTGGCTCAAAATCTCACGATACATGGCCCCATTCATTCTGTCCTTAACACGGATCAGTCGTCCTGTCCCCTTGGCAGAAAAACAGCCCCATAGCATGATGTTTCCACCCCCATGCTTCACAGTAGGTATGGTGTTCTTGGGATGCAACTCAGTATTCTTCTTCCTCCAAACACGACGAGTTGAGTTTATACCAAAAAGTTCTACTTTGGTTTCATCTGACCACATGACATTCTCCCAATCCTCTGCTGTATCATCCATGTGCTCTCTGGCAAACTTCAGACGGGCCTGGACATGCACTGGCTTCAGCAGCGGAACACGTCTGGCACTGCGGGATTTGATTCCCTGCCGTTGTAGTGTGTTACTGATGGTGACCTTTGTTACTTTGGTCCCAGCTCTCTGCAGGTCATTCACCAGGTCCCCCCGTGTGGTTCTGGGATCTTTGCTCACCGTTCTCATGATCATTTTGACCCCACGGGATGAGATCTTGTGTGGAGCCCCAGATCGTGGGAGATTATCAGTGGTCTTGTATGTCTTCCATTTTCTGATGATTGCTCCCACAGTTGATTTTTTCACACCAAGCTGCTTGCCTATTGTAGATTCACTCTTCCCAGTCTGGTGCAGGTCTACAATACTTTTCCTGGTGTCCTTCGAAAGCTCTTTGGTCTTGGCCATGGCGGAGTTTGGAGTCTGACTGTTTGAGGCTGTGGACAGGTGTCTTTTATACAGATGATGAGTTCAAACAGGTGCCATTCATACAGGTAACGAGTGGGGGACAGAAAAGCGTCTTACAGAAGACGTTACAGGTCTGTGAGAGCCAGAGATTTTCCATGTTTGAGGTGACCAAATACTTATTTTCCACCCTGATTTACGAATAAATTCTTTACAAATCCTACCATGTGAATTCATGGATTTTTTTCTTCACATTCTGTCTCTCACAGTTGAAGTGTACCTCTGGTGCAAATTACTGACCTCTGTCATCATTTTAGGTGGGGGAACTTGCACAATCGGTGGCTGACTAAATACTTTTTTGCCCCACTGTATATGTTCCTGCTCACCATACCAACAAACTGCCTAATTTTAAAAATAATTGTCAGTTTAAATCATTATCTGTTGTTTGTAAAATATTTTATTAGATTTTATATATAAAGAAAAATAAGAATGTATTTGAATTGTTACAGATTATCTAGTGATTTTTTAAAAAGTTCGTAACACATAAACATGTATCACTCAGCTACTGTACTGGTGTGAATGTTATATTCTCTTATTACACACACACACACACACACACACACACACACACACACACACACACACACACACACACACACTAGATAGGTTAGGCTACACTCTATGGTAGGAGAGCCAAAAATACAGCCTGAACCAGCCCATTGGATGGGTTTGAAAAATGGGGGGTCTTACTTTTTTTGACAAAAATAGACAGAACAAAATTGTCAATATTTTTTTGAGTGAGTGAATAATTTAATAAAAACAGTTGTTCTTCAACTGTTTTTTCTTCAATTGTCAGCTCACTTTCATGTAATTACATTTAAAAGTCAAAGATTTGCTGCTCCTAGCTTCTCTCTCTCTTCCGTCCTCCCTGACAGAAGGTTTTTCAGACAGGCTGAGCAATCAGGCTTAAAAAGAGGAACAATGATCACTTTTAGGTTTTAAACACAATCTCATAATTAATATGGGGCTGGGGTGGTAGAGTGCAGTGGTTAGCATGGTTGTCTTACTGCAAGAAGGTTCTGGATAGCAATCTGCCAGATAGGGTGTTTTTGTGTGAGATTCCTCTGAGTATTCTGGCTTCCCCCAAAAGTCCAAAAACATGCATGTTTGATTAATTGGTGATTCCTAATTGAATTTTTTGGTATGTTAGCTCTGTGACAGCTTTGATGGAGACTAAATTGAATAACCAGTGCTCTGGAGAAAAGAGGGAAAAAGTCAGAAGCAAGACAGAATACATGTGTATATGAGAGAGAGGTGGACAGGTGAACATGTATGGAGTAAAAGAGTTTAAATATCAGGGGGATAACAGGAGGAGAGAAGCTGCAGAGAGGAGTGTAAGACTGCAACTCTGCTTCCTGGTCCCAACTCTGGATTGTCATATTTTGGGGGGGTTTAACAAATTTGGCCAGATTTCTAGAAATGAGGGCTGCTCCATCCAAAGTTAGATGTATGGCATTTAGTAACTGCTAAAATAATGTATGTTTCCTGAGCAGAATATTTATACTAAATCTCAAGACAAGATACCTGTGGTAACTCCTCAAAAAGTACCCCTAATCTGTTTATTCCAGGCTCAATATCTTGAGCTTTAAAATCTGCTTTTTGCATTTCAAAATAATCCTTCTTTATTTTACCCTGGGCCTTGGTGGTGACCCTTAATTCAAACAACCTTCTTCTAATTGGTTTCCGATGGCCAACAGAAGGTTTGAACAACAGCTTGGTGGGGCATGAGACGTGAAATGTCTTAGCATAAAGAGTGGAAGAAAAAGTAAATACTGCTAGATTCTATCCAAAGTTATAACTAAAGAGCAGCTGTACCTCTGGTCCTCTTTGCTCTGATGGTTATCTGTCCGGAAATGATGTCTTCTGTTCTCACTGCTGAGTAGACTGCAGCTGGATCACTCCCTACACAATAAAATGAATTCAAATTACTGTAGATATAACAAACATTACAGCACTGTTATATTTAAAAAGAAAATACACGAGCACTGCTGGTACAGTTCTCTTGGATGTTTTATGTTTGATCATAATCTTCCATTTATTCCCAGTGTTGCTATAACCAATAATGTAGTTAATGCACTACAGCTGTGACAAATATTTTATTATTTGTAATGTTATATCATGAGAAGAGTAAGAGAAGTAAGAGAAGAGTAAGTAATAAGGAATAATGTTTATAAACCACAGCAGCTTTTCACACTTTTTTTCTTATCCTTTTCTCATCATCTCTTTGCTATGAAAAGACTGACCATATGGAACTGTTTGTGTGCAAAATGAAGGTAGAAAACCACAGAGCTGCCAGAAGCTATTAATATAGACTGACACACTTCACCACAGAGCACAAAGCAAACTGTTGCTTTGCAACATGAATGCTATTATTAACCAAATCAAAATAGACTGGGGCAAGAATTCTCATTAGCTTCAGAACACAAAAACAGGATGCTGCATCTGTGGTTACAAACTGAACGTTGGCTGTACCTGAAAGCAGGCAGTTAGTCATCTTTGTTCTGTTTAATCTGTCTCTTTATACATCCTGCTAACAGCTTGTGTGTGAACAAAACCCAAATAGCAGAGACATGGGCACCTCTTCTGAGCTGCTTTGGGCAATTGCTGCTCAATTCCAAAACTGCTGAATGATCTGTTGCCCAAAAGTTGATAGAAAGTCACAACGACATTATACTGTATATTAATCATTACCAATAGCAGATCACGCCTCTGCAATGTTGCGTGGAGATCAGGGGCAGTACCTGTGGACTGGCAGACCGGGGTGGTGGTCCCCATCTTTAAGAAGGGGGACCGGAGGGTGTGTTCCAACTACAGGGGGATCACACTCCTCAGCCTCCCTGGGAAAGTCTATGCCAGGGTGCTGGAAAGGAGAGTTCGTCCGTTAGTCGAACCTCGGATACAGGAGGAACAATGCGGTTTTCGTCCTGGTCGCGGAACACTGGACCAGCTCTTTATCCTCTCGAGGATACTTGAGGGTGCATGGGAGTTTGCCCAACCAGTCTACATGTGTTTTGTGGACTTGTAGAAGGCATTCGACCGTGTCCCTTGGGGTGTCCTGTGGGAGGTGTTGCGGGAATATGGGGTGTCTGGCCCATTGCTACGGGCCATTCGATCCCTATACAACCATTGTAAGAGCTTGGTTCGCATTGCCGGCAATAATTCGGACTCGTTCCCGGTGGGTGATGGGCTCCGCCAGGGCTGCCCTTTGTCTCCGGTTCTGTTCATAATTTTTATGGACAGGATTTCTAGGCGCAGCCAAGTGGCGGAGGGCTTTCGCTTTGGTGGCCTCAGAATCTCATCTCTGATTTTTGCGGATGATGTGGTTCTGTTGGCTTCATCGGGTGAGGGCCTCCAGCTCGCACTGGAACGGTTCGCAGCCGAGTGTGAAGCAGCGGGAATGAGGATCAGCACCTCCAAATCTGAGGCCATGGTTCTCAGCCGGAAAAGGGTGGAGTGCCCACTCCGGGTCGGGGATGAGTTCCTGCCCCAAGTGGAGGAGTTCAAGTATCTCGGGGTCTTGTTCGCGAGTGATGGGAGAAGGGAGCCGGAGATCGACAGACGGATTGGGGCTGCAGCTGCAGTAATGCAGACGCTGCACCGGTCCGTCGTGGTGAAGAGGGAGCTGAGTGTAAAAGCGAAGCTCTCAATTTATGGGTCAATCTACGTCCCTACCCTCACCTATGGCCACGAGCTGTGGGTAGTGACCGAAAGAACGAGATCGCGGATACAAGCGGCAAAAATGAGCTTCCTCCGAAGGGTGGCTGGCCTCTCCCTTAGAGATAGGGTGGGAACGCCTTGGTATTCCCCCGGATAAGCTGGAGGAGGTGGCTGGGGAGAGGGAGGTCTGGGCCTCTTTGCTTAGGCTGCTGCCCCCGTGACCCGGGATGATAAAGCGGATGAAGATGGATGGATGGATGGATGGATGGATGGATGGATAACAGATCAACAGTCTAGATTAACTACAATCAGTCCCATTAGGCTCATGACTGACCTAAAATAATAACAGAATACCTCAAAACAAGATAATTAGCTTTTTCATAATGTCCAGGATTCTGGTGAATCAGGATTTGGTTACTTAAAAGTAACCAAACCTGCGAAACTCAGAATACGCCTGGTAGCTTGGTGTTACTTACCAGATGTCACTAGTTACTAAGATGGAGATCATTATAAAAATTAAACATTTTAATGTTTTGTTAGGATTTTAATGTCAACATTTAGATTGAAACAAAGCATCAGTTCTTGAGTGTTGAAGTGAACCAAACCAGGAGACAAAGAAGAACAGATGTACCTCTCATCTTTGATTTATTTTTCTTGTCTCTTATGATGATTTCTCCGTAAGTGACATCTTCAGTTCTCACTGCTGAGTAGACTGCGGCTGGATCACTCTCTGCACAATAAACACACAATAATACACACACAGAGGGCATTACTGCAGATCATGCAGAGTTGCTGATATTGATATTGATATTGATACTGCTCCTGCAGAAAGATTTTTGAATCTTTTCATTTACTATTCATATTGTTATATCGGTCTAAAATAAATTAACATAAACGCTCCTTTACAGATAAATCCAGGATCAGGATGAGGCCCCTTTTTAAGGTTCCTGGCCTTTTTTTGTGATGCACGATATAGGCCAGGCCTGCCCAATCCCGGTCCTCGAGAGCTACTATCCTGCAGCTTTTAGATGCATCCCTACTCCAACACAGCTGAATCAAATGGTTTGATCTCTTCAGCATGCCATCATGTTTGGCAAAGGCCTGATAACAAGCCATTCATTTGATTCAGGTGTGTGGGAACAAGGATGCATCTAAAAGCTGCAGGACGGTAGCTCTCGAGGACCGGGATTGGGCACCCCTGATATAGGCTATAGACTAAAATAAATTATTCTACCTACCATCATGCAGACACTGCCTCGATACAATTTAAACATTTTCACATCTATTCTCTGCATGTTATTTTATTGTTATATTTTTATTTACACATACATAGTTTAAATAACTTAACTCTGTTAAAACTATTCCCCTCAGTTATGGCCGCTTCATGGTTATAGGCATCAGCAGCATCAGATGGGCTTATCTGCTGCTTCAATGCTACAAAAACATTCCATTTAAGAATTATTTAATATTACACAGATCATCCTGGAACCTATAAATTGTGTTTATTTTCATCTTAAAACTAAGGATTGTCGTGAATTATCCTCCACTTATTGGGTTCTAATAAGCTAATGACCTTGGTCATATTAATTTGTTTTATAGCAAAGGTTGTGCTGACCTTATTGGCCATGCTGAAAATACAGAGTTTGATCTGTATAATCTCTTTATCAACTGCACCTGTGGTCTGTAAACAGGTTAGTTAACACAGTATATTTTTCAGTATCTTCCTCCAACGTCTTTCTTTTTTTGAGCTTAGCCTTTTCAATTCCTTGTGGCCTCGTGCTGCCCTCTATAATCACAGACTGATGCCTAACAGTGTTCCAGTCACATGCTTCACCAAGTTTGATATCACACCCTCTGGCGGACAGAGGCTCAGAGATATACAGATATATGGAGGGAGATGTTGCAACAGTTTGAAAATACAACACGTTGGAGAAAAAAAACAAAAAACATTGCAAAACGTTCCATGGTCCATGGTCGGAATTCACATCTGTGCCTGTTTGTCTGTGTCTATATGTCAGGTTGAGTATTAGACGCCACCTCTCTGGGAACATCTCAGGCCCTCCAAAGTATGGAGGCCTATCTCCCCCCACCACACTCCCTGCCGGTGGCTGATGCCCTCAGCCGTCGGTGCATTGGTGGTTCTTGGTGTCTGGGGCTGGGAGCTCAGGTATGTACCGGCTCACTCCCGGTGGCTGCTTGGCGGGGCCTGGCTCGGTCGGGCCGCTTTCCAAGCAAAAGCTTGCAAAAGCTTGGCAGGGACTCTCAACCATTTTTTTTCCCACTCAAACCTTTTCTTCTGTTCCAAAAAGTTGATTCTGTTCATCTGGTTTTTAGTGGGAGAAAAGCTACGTCCAGATGAACAGAATCAACTTTTGGGGATTTCCTTACCATGATGATTGTGCATGCATCAAGACCTTGTCTCCTGTTTTGTGGCCAGCCAGGGAGCATAAGCATTTTACTTTTTTGGGTTCACTTTATTGTTCACTGTTTCCTTTTCTGCTGGTTGTTTTGGTATTATAGAAGCTACTACTTAATGGTGTGAGGTAATTATAAATAGTTTGTAAGATTGTAAAATGTATTTCATGCACACGGTTTTTTGTTTGGAGATTCGGCTTATGTATAACTTGAGTTGTTGCCCTGTTATGTTGCACCACTTTTGCCACAGGGGTCATAAGACTTGGCAAGCTCCAGTTTTGATTTTTTTTTCTCATCCTATATCAGCGTTTATGTGATGGTAGTTTATGAGTAGCAACAGTATCATTCAAATGAATATTGCAGCAACTTTCCACGCCATAAAATTGCAGTGGTGTGCGACGCAATCAGTGCTAAGTGTATACTGGTGCCTTAATTCTAGAAAGACCAGAGCTGTTGAATGAAATTCACATCATGTCTTCATTTCTATGGACCTTTTTGTTAAGACCAGTGGCAGATTATTAGATCAGAGAGGCTAAGGACAATTACAGGAGGAAGCTGGAGTGGAAACTCCAGCAGAACAGCATGAGAGAGGTGTGGAGGGGCATGAAGACCATCACTGGATTCAGGCCAACCAACAGCAGGGGAGCTGAGGGAGGTGAGAATAGAGCCGACGAGTTGAATCTGTTTTTCAATAGATTCGACACCACAGTGTCTGCTCCCACCCCCACAACCTCACCTGCAGTCAGCCTGGAATCCAGAGCCACACCACTGTGCCAGCCTCTCTCTTCACATGTTGCCTCCTGTGAGATTCCTGACACCCCTCCCCCACCCATCACCTTCACTCAATACCAGGTTGAGATGCAAATGAGGAGACTTCACTCAGGCAAGTCTGCTGGACCAGACGGAGTGAGTCCCCTTGTCCTCAAGGCCTGTGCCCCCCAGCTGTGTGGAGTCTTTCATAAACTGTTTATGCTGAGTCTGAGTCTGCAGAGGGTCCCGGTGATGTGGAAGACATCATGCCTCGTCCCTGTACCAAAGACGCCTCGTCCCAGTGGCCCCCAGGATTACAGGCCCGTGGCACTGACCTCCCACATCATGAAGACCCTGGAAAGGCTCATCCTGGACCAGCTGCGACCCATAGTAAGACCACATCTGGATCCCCTTCAGTTCGCTTACCAGCCTCGTCTCGGAACAGAGGACGCCATCATCTACCTGCTCAATCGTGTCTACACCCATCTGGACCAGCCGGCGAGCACTGTGAGGGTCATGTTTTTTGACTTTTCCAGTGCTTTCAACACCATCAGGCCGACCCTCCTGGGTGATAAGTTAGCAGCGATGCAGGTGGATGCTTCTCTGGTGTCCTGGATTGTTGATTACCTGACAGGAAGACCACAATGTGTACGTCTCCCACAGTGTGTGTCTGACAAGGTGATCAGCAACACAGGGGCACCACAGGGGACTGTCCTCTCCCCCTTCCTCTTCACCCTCTACACCACAGACTTCAGCCACTGCACAGAGACCTGCCATCTTCAGAAGTTTTCTGATGACTCTGCGGTGGTTGGATGCATCAGCAGGGATGATGAGACAGAGTACCGGGCTGTGGTCGACTCCTTTGTCACGTGGTGTGAGCAGAATCATCTGCAGCTCAACGTGGCAAAGACCAAGGAACTGATCGTGGACTTCAGGAAGACCAGGAAACACTTGACCACTGTTTCAATCCAGGGGGTCAGTGTTGACATTGTGGAGGACTATAAATACCTTGGAGTACACATTGACAATAAACTGGACTGGGCTAAAAACACCACAGCACTTTACAGGAAGGGCCAGAGTCGTCTCTATTTTTTGAGGCGACTGAGGTCCTTCAACATCTGCCAGAAAATGCTGAGGATTTTCTATGAGTCTGTGGTGGCCAGTGCGATCCTCTATGCTGTTGCATGCTGGGGGAGCAGGCTGAGGGTCGCAGATGCCAACAGACTTAATAAACTGATCCGTAAGGCCAGCAATGTTGTGGGGATGGAGCTGGACTCCCTCAAGGTGGTGTCGGAGAGGCGGATGCTGTCCAAGATAAAGACAATGTTGGATAACACCTCCCACCCACTCCATGACATGTTGGTCAGTCACAGGAGCTCGTTCAGTGAGAGACTGAGATTACCGAAAAGCACCACTGAACGACACAGGAAATCATTCCTGCCTGTGGCCATCTCCCTGTACAACGCATCCACTTAACACACTGTTTGCTGCTACAACTACACATGTTTCTTTTCCAAATATTTATTTATAAGTGACTTATGTATGTATGTATGTATATATATGTATATATTGTACTATTCTTAGTTAGCGTATTGTCTGTCTTGTCTTAATGTTGGTTTAAAATGGAGCACTGTAACAAAAAATAATTTCCCCCAGGGATCAATAAAGTATTCTGATTCTGATTCTGATTCTGATTCTCTCAATAGTTCCAGATGTTAGCAACATACGCTCGCAGGACATCCCATTTAACAACTCTGGGTAACAATAACTGTTCAGACAGATCCATTTATACCTTAATAATTTTCAAACTTGAAAGTCTGTCACTTAATTTAAATTTGCATTGAAGCACTGCAAGATATATTTGTAGTCTCCGTGTATCATGTGACAGCTCCAGTTCTGAAGCCCTGCTGATGTGACTTTGGCTCTGAGAAAGAAGAGCGATGGGCCAAACCAGCAGAAACATTTCAGATTCTAATAAACTACTAAACTACTAAATATCTTTATATAGGTTACTTAGAATTTGTGAACAGTGAAGACACTGATAATCCAAATGTTGGTGTTAAAAAATATGAAAGTGAAGGAAAAACGGCACTGGAAGTTCTTATTTCAAATCGTAATTTAAAAAAAAAAATCTGAATATTTACTAACTTTTATTAACAATTTTGAATTCATGACAGTGTGCACAGTTTATCAATAAGTTATAGATATTCCTTTTTAGAAAAAAAACAAACACAAAATAAAAACAAAAAGAAGAAGCCTACAAACTTTTTTTCGCTAATGATAAACAGGAAAGTGGACGACAGCGGAGCTGTTTTTTTTTAATTTTTTGTTAACCACAAAGAGTAAATCCAGTGCGCAAACAACACTCAGCAGTGAGATTTTAAAGATGAGTACATTTGAAAAAAGCTTCAATACAATCAATGGGAAAATGAAAACTTTGTACCGATATTGGTTTAAAGTGTAAAAATATGGACTGTAATGTAAGGTTATAAGTCAACCATTAAATCAATAAAATACATATTTTTAATTTAAAAACAACACTTATTTTCACAATTCTAATAATCTCAACATAGAAAAGGTTTTTCTTTTTGTAGTTTGTTTTCCTAATTTTTATTCTTCTTTACTCTATAATAAAACCAGATCTTAATTATTTATGAATTTGAAGATCAGAGAAAAAGTCCTCCTGGATAAAACTATGAGCATAATGCACATGTGGACATTTTTACTATTTTAATTTTAAATGTAATTTTGAAAAAAACTAAAAAAAATAAGTGACATCCTTTTAAATTGTTGCATTTTATTTTCTGTTTTTATTTTATTTTATCTTTTCTTTATTAGTGAATAGTAGTGTTCTCCCTGCTGAACAGAGTGCAGCTGGATCACTCTCTGCACAATATAAAACACATGCAGAGGACAGAGTTGGTGCCTTTTTAAATGTATGTGTCTGAAAAATACTATGGCTGACTGTGCAGGTAATAGTACTATTTAAATGTTTTTAGTGCTAATTAACAGGTGTCTGTGTGATGCAATGGATATAGCTTGCAAGCAATTCCGTACACTATTGTCTCATCCAAATATACTTCTAGCTAAAAAATAAAAATAAAAAATAAATAAATAAAGACAATATGGTATGCTTGTATCCCATAATCTTGGGTCCTAACTCTTTGCAAACCCTGAAACATAAAAATGCCCAGTGTTCTCAACACTACACAATCGTGCAACCCCACCCCCAACCCAGCAAAATACAATATTACCTCTTTGTCTGGCTGGCTGTAGTTGGTGAGTTGATATTTTGATGTCACTGTACATGACGTCATCTGTGATGTCTTCTCCATTTTCTTTTTGATCTGCTGAAATGAACCAATAATGTTTAAGAAAGTTGTTTCCCTCTGCCATAGAGAATAAATACTAACACTAATGCTAATGTAATCATAATGAGTGTATACTTTACTTTATTCTACAAAACAAACCTGGACACGTATAGTCTAACAGTCTGAGTCTCACCTTCAGGTTTCCTATGAACAAGTCGTCTAATCAGCAGAACCAGTATCACCAGAAGAACCAAAACACAGACTGGTGCAGCAATCAACACAGGGAGGTTGATATGGACATATGACATGTGTTTATTATCAGGAGGAGGTGTGGATGTAGGTGGAGGTGTGGTGGTGTTTCTCTCTAAAATAAAGCAAACACAGTCATTAAGTTGTCGTCACATTGTGAATGTTGAAAGCTGCAGAAACACAGACAGGTGAGTGTGTCACCTGTGACAGTGATCCAGCTGGATGGAGACTCTCCATGACCGCTGATGTCACACTTGTAGAGGCCTTCATCAGACCTGGAAACATGCTGGATGGTCATGTGACCTGTAGGCTGCTTCCTGATGAGGGAGCCATCTTTATAGAAAGCAGCTGGGAGGTTGGAGGGAGTGGTCTTTGTTTTACAGAGCAGAGTGACGTCATCTCCCTCCATCACAGGGAGGACAGGACTCTGCAGGATCACTGATCCACCTCAACACAGAGACAAACTACAGCATTTCATCCATTTACACACAGCTTCATCAACACTAACTCCACACACTCAGCTTACCAGTGACTGTCAGGTTAACCATGTTACTGATGGGACCCTCTCTGGACTCACACCAGTAAACTCCACTTTCAAGTGGGTCAATGTAGCTGATGTTGCAGGAAGAACCAGCTGGTTTTCCCCACCCATCTCCACACTGAGTCCTCTGTTGTTTGCTTGTGTTTCTCCTCAGAGTCCATCCAGCAGAGCCGTCGTCCTCCTCACAGCTCAGAGACACAAAGTCGTCTTTAAAAAACTGAGAGCTGCTGGGACTCACAGTCAGACGAGCTGTGGAGAATTCAATGTAATCTGATTCTGTATTCTGATTAAAACTTAAAAGCCGTGCTGTTTTTTATAACCCACCATTCAGTGGTGGCTTGTAAGAACATATTACCAAAAACAATATATTACAATAACCACATAGTATTTGCTTCTAATAAAATATATTTGTTTTCCTAATTTCCATAATCACTTTATGTTTAATAATCAAAGATTACTGTTAGTAGTTAGTAAGACAACAGGCTAATATCAGACTTAGCGGGAACCAAAAAATATGGTATCGGAGAATTAAAATTTTCCTTTTCTGTCAAGATTGGCAGATTTAGAGAGACTGAGAAAATTAAGCTATACATAAAATCACATAAAACACATAAGCTTAGTATGGAGTCATGTCCAGACCAGATAAAGAGTTCTTAGATCACATAGAATGTGGCTGTCCAAAAAAGCTTTTCTTGAACAGTTCCAGTTTTTACTCCATGATAAATGCTTCTTGGAGACATAGATAAGGTAGACTCATAGGTTTGTTGATATTTCATTACTTTCAGGTACACCACAATGCAAGAAGTAATAATGCAGTAATTTAAAAAAAAATATTCTGGTATTGTTTGCTTATTAACTCCATTAACAACATGTAGAAAAGGATGTTTAACACACTTTATTGGGTTTAGATTGTCATATGCTAAACTTACTGACCTTGGTTTGCTGTGTAGCACAGAAGTGAGGTCAGAACTAAAGAGAAATAACATTCAGGTTAGTCTAAGCTTTGAGTTGTTTAAATTACAGCAAATTTCTGGTACAATAGTTTCCCTCTATTTGCCTCATTTTACAGTGACTTAAAACATCTGTAGACTCAGTAGATTTTCCAGTTATCAACACATTTACAGCACGATTTTTAACATAGTATGTACCACAAATCTAATGTGGCAGCATTTGGTATGAGACTTGTGCTCATGTATATTTTTGATGAGTCCTGTGTAAATTCCATGTGTTGTTTTGTAAATGTTTGTCAAACTATTTCTTTCCTTCATAATAAATTCTTGTGTGGACCGTGTGATATTGCCTGTGTAGCTGCATTCTGCAGCTGAAAGCACAGCTGGAGCCAGTTATCGCTGACAAATCACCTGGTGATATGCTGGACTTTGGTGCATGTACCTCAAAGGGTCTTAATGTTACATTTGCTAGGGCAGGCTTTGTATGCAGCTATACCTTTTCTCTTTTCCTTTATTACAGGAATCATTTCCTCTGAACCTTCTTCCAACTACTCTGCTAAATTGATGTTCGTCTTGCCAAAAGTGGACATTGCAGAATTGTAGATGGTGTTTTTGAAGTCCATTTTCATTCATTATCCCCATACCAAACTTTTCTTCTTTCTGTTGCTTGATGTGCATTTGTTAATACACTTTTTGTTGACTTTTTTTGTTCCATAACCCTCAGGATCATTAAGAATTTCCAAATGACTGTCTTACTAAGTCCAACCTCAGCAGCGATGGAGCGCTGTGAGAGATCCTGCTTATGCAGTTCAACAACCCTCCACGTTCAAAAAGGGAATGTTGGTTTTTTTTGCCGTTGCCATCAGAATATCATGACACAGCCTGACAGAAAACTACAATGAATCCACATTTTTACACAGAATTGGCTTTTTAATGGCATGTGGTCCTAAACTTTTCATCAGCTGTGAAAGCAGCCTGTTTCAGTTCAAGCGTTGTTTTCAATACATGCTTTTTTGCCATTTTTCAAGTGGTTTTAAACTTTTGATCGCAACTGTATAAAAAGAAATATGGTATCTAACCAAATGCTTACTCTGCATTACCTTGGCCTCCAGTAACACTGTGAGAAATCTTGGAATCATTTTTGACCATGATATGTCCTTCAAAGCACATATTACAAAATATGTAGGACTCTTTTCTTCCATTTGAACAACATCTCCAAAGTTAGAAATATCCTGTCTCAGAGTGACGCTGAAAAACTAGTTCATGCATTTATTACTTCAAGGCTGGATGACTGTAATTCATTATTATCAGGATGTCCTAAAAACTCACTGAAAAGCCTTCAGCTAATCCAAAATGCTGCAGCAAGAGTCCTGACAGGGACTAGAAAGAGAGAGCAGATTTCTCCTGTTTTGGCTTCCCTTCATTGGCTTCCTGCTAAATCCAGAATTGAATTCAAAACCCTGCTCCTCACATACAAGGTCTTAAATAATCAGGCCCCATCTTATCTTAACCACATAAAACCATATCACCCTATTAGAGCACTTCGTTCTCGCTCTGCAGGCCTACTTGTTGTTCCTAGAGTATTTAAAAGTAGAATGGGAGGGAGAGCCTTCAGTTTTCAGGCCCCTCTTCTGTGGAACCAGCTTCCAGTTTGGATTCAGGAGAAAAACACACACTCTATTTTTAAGCTTCAAATTTTCCGCTTTGATAGAACATATAGCTGGATCAGGTGACCCTGAATCATTCTTTAGTTAAATTTAGTTGAATTTCAGCCAAGACTTGGCTAATGGGGCCTTCCCATGATGCACCAGGTGTTTCTTTTTCTTTTACATTCACCTGTATCACTCTTTTTTTTTTATGAATGCACCTCTGTGCATTTAATTATTAGTTATTATTAATCTCTGGCTCTCTTCCACCACATGTCATTTCTTTCCCACTGTTGCTAAAGCACTTGCTCACAGTGGGTGATATGATTGTTGGGATTTTCTGTTTTCTTTGTAGTATTGTAGGGTCTTTACCTTACAAGATAAAGCATCTTGAGGCAACTGTTGATTATTTGGCACTATATAAACAAAATTGAATTGAATTGAAAATTAAGTAAGTACAACTTGTTAGAGTAGTTTTAATGAACCAATTTTTGTTTTAATTTGCAACAGCCATTAAAAATTGGAAATGTTTTGCTGCCCACTGAAGGTAAAACACAACTATAGTCTTTGCACAAGCTGATCCCTTCAGTTATTCTCATTTTTGTTTGTTGAGGTTGGCTCTCCGTTAAAAGCTTTGTTTCCATCACTTGTCAGCCAGAACTTTATCCTAGTTATTTTCCACTAAAGGCAAATATGAATTGATAAGATGACTTCATGGCTAATAATAGTAAAGAAAATTAAAATGTATAAATTACAGATTACTGATATTAGATCTAAAGATATAAATCCCCGATGAAAAAAGTTGCACTCTCATCCTTAATAATATAATGTTAAAGTTATGGTCCAAGACCATAATTCTCAAAGATAAAAATAATTAGAAAAATGAATAAATGAAATTAAATGTGATACACACCTTCTTCTAAATCTAAATCTTCTAAGTCATATTGCTGTTGTTTATTATATATTTTTATACCAGCAGTCTTTCACTGTTTAGCCGAATGCAGAAACCACTAAACTATGGAGCCGCTATCTCGTTTCATATTACATAATTTTCTATATGAAAGGATTGCAATAAATTGTCTTTAGAGAAAGAAAAATGATTATGATATGACATGGATCTTTTAACAAAGACAAACTTGAATATGCCGCTTTAAGACCTATCATCGCAGACTCTTAAATGATGAATTGAATTGTTATTATTAATCTATGACTGTGTTCATTCCCCTCCTTTTTCAAACATGTGCATTCTACACTTGCATTGTTACTTCATTAAAAAATAAAAATGTTCTGAAATTATTTCATTGTTTCACTGTTGATTATTTATTTTCTAATGCTAATCAGTAATTAAAAAAAATAATTTCTGTAGAAAAAGTCTGGTTCTTTAACTGATGTGGTCTAAATATAATTAATTAAGTTTGGAAATTAAAGATTATACTCACAGAGCAGCTTCTGAAGAGATGCTGGGTTCATTTTCCTTCCCAAGAACTTACTGAGCTAAACACTTTTTTTGGACACAGCAGTTAAACCAACTTCCTTCCTCTTTGTAAGTTACTGTGTGGTTCCGATGCTGGAAATGACACAGTTGTTCGTTTGCATTACTAGAACAGAGGTGTTTGATGGTTTGATGTGACTTTAGTACTATATTGTGTTCTGTCAGGTTTCCTCCTACCTTTTAACATAAACCGCAAAAGATCATATTGACTGAGTGGATAGCTCTGCTAGGTAGAAAGTGTCTTTGTTTTCTAGTCGGGGCTGCTTGTCTCTGCTCTTTTACGCTGCAAGAATTGCAGGATAAAAGACACATAGCAACACATTAGGACCAGACATCAAAACAGTTACACATTTTTTTCATCACCAGATTAATATATGTAAACTCCAGCGGCAACATCGATTTTACATGACGTTTGCGCTGTCCAGACTTCACAAGGTTTAACAATTGGCACATAAAACATATCCAACATTTTATAATGTAAATGCAACAATGAATGAAAATGTGTCACGTCCATACATTGTTCATGGTTACCAAGTTATACGGAAAGACACCTTTGTGACAATGAAGACTGGTTCCACCCTTTCCACCCCCCACCGGTTTTATCAATTTAGCTTTGTGTGCTTTCTGATGAAAGAGGTAGAGTTTGCAGCACTTGACCACAAATGCCACAGGCAAAGGTGTTCTAGCTTCTGATTGGTTAGTGCAATCACAAGGACATGAGAAAGGAAGTTTTATGGTGAGTTGTTGATTGTGTGGTCAAGAGAGCAGGTTTTGCTCAAGGAAGTCATCTATCTCAGAAAACCTGTTTCTTTTAATATGAGTGCTTCACTACCTCACACATATATACAGGGAGTGCAGAATTATTAGGCAAATGAGTATTTTGCCCACAACATCCTCTTCATGCATGTTGTCTTACTCCAAGCTGTATAGGCTCGAAAGCCTACAACCAATTAAGCATATTAGGTGATGTGCATCTCTGTAATGAGAAGGGGTGTGGTCTAATGACATCAACACCCTATATCAGCTGTGCATAATTATTAGGCAACGTCCTTTCCTTTGGCAAAATGGGTCAAAAGAAGGACTTGACAGGCTCAGAAAAGTCAAAAATAGTGAGATATCTTGCAGAGGGATGCAGCAGTCTCAAAATTGCAAAGCTTCTGAAGCGTGATCATTGAACAATCAAGCATTTCATTCAAAATAGTCAACAGGGTCGCAAGAAGCGTGTGGAAAAACCAAGGCGCAAAATAACTGCCCATGAACTGAGAAAAGTCAAGCGTGCAGCTGCCAAGATGCCACTTGCCACCAGTTTGGCCATATTTCAGAGCTGCAACATCACTGGAGTGCCCAAAAGCACAAGGTGTGCAATACTCAGAGACATGGCCAAGGTAAGAAAGGCTGAAAGACGACCACCACTGAACAAGACACACAAGCTGAAACGTCAAGACTGGGCCAAGAAATATCTCAAGACTGGTTTTTCTAAGGTTTTATGGACTGATGAAATGAGAGTGAGTCTTGATGGGCCAGATGGATGGGCCCGTGGCTGGATTGGTAAAGGGCAGAGAGCTCCAGTCCGACTCAGACGCCAGCAAGGTGGAGGTGGAGTACTGGTTTGGGCTGGTATCATCAAAGATGAGCTTGTGGGGCCTTTTCGGGTTGAGGATGGAGTCAAGCTCAACTCCCAGTCCTACTGCCAGTTTCTGGAAGACACCTTCTTCAAGCAGTGGTACAGGAAGAAGTCTGCATCCTTCAAGAAAAACATGATTTTCATGCAGGACAATGCTCCATCACACGCGTCCAAGTACTCCACAGCATGGCTGGCAAGAAAGGCTATAAAAGAAGAAAAACTAATGACATGGCCTCCTTGTTCACCTGATCTGAACCCCATTGAGAACCTGTGGTCCATCATCAAATGTGAGATTTACAAGGAGGGAAAACAGTACATCTCTCTGAACAGTGTCTGGGAGGCTGTGGTTGCTGCTGCACGCAATGTTGATGGTGAACAGATCAAAACACTGACAGAATCCATGGATGGCAGGCTTTTGAGTGTCCTTGCAAAGAAAGGTGGCTATATTGGTCGCTGATTTGTTTTTGTTTTGTTTTTGAATGTCAGAAATGTATATTTGTGAATGTGGAGATGTTATATTGGTTTCACTGGTAAAAAATAAATAATTTAAATGGGTATATATTTGTTTTTTGTTAAGTTGTCTAATAATTATGCACAGTAATAGTCACCTGCACACACAGATATCCCCCTAAAATAGCTAAAACTAAAAACAAACTAAAAACTACTTCCAAAAACATTCAGCTCTGATATTAATGAGTTTTTTGGGTTCATTGAGAACATGGTTGTTGTTCAATAATAACATTATAAATTCTGCACTCCCTGTAGATGATAGCAAGGATGAATCAGCTGATGCAGCAAATGACATTTTCTGTAGAAAGTAGAAAATGCTAGTTGTTGAGCACTGATGAGCAGCGCCTTGATGAGCTTTCTACCTCTTAAGTTTAGGTAATCACGTTAGTATGCTAACAAAAGAAGCCTGCCTGTCACCTGGCATGTTGATTTGATAGCAACATATAAAATCTTTAATGATCTGTTGTAAATAGCAAAACAAACACGTTAACTCTTGGTAACATATTTTGTTATAGAGTGGGGGCAGACAGAAATGTAAAGGGGGCACATGGTGGCAATGGAGGCAGGAAAGGGGTTGGGTAGGGTGCTGTGGATAACTGTTTTTGTCATGTAATTGGATTGCACTTTGTCAGGCCTCTACCCTAAGACCTGACCAACTTGGGTGTCCCACATGAAGGCTAAGTTTCTGCTGGTCTAGCTCTTAGGGTCACTGAGGTGCACAAAACCCCTGACCATGTTAACTGAAAAACAAAACAACAAAAAATAAATTAAAATATTGTTCATCAGATTCTAACACTTAAAAACATGACATTTACCTTAATTGGATGGCCTATATCAAATATATTCAAGCCCAACAATAGTACTTCTCACTATTGCCAACATTAACAAAACTAAAAGGGTAGGCCAAGTCATTTAAAAAAAGGCAATTCACCAAGTCTTCAAAAATAAAACAGAAAAATTTAGAAAAAATAAAAAAGCAAAATAAATAAATAAATAAAATAAAGAATAAAATACATTATTCATCTAGATCTTTAGAAACAGCAGCATAAAATCGGTCTTAATTGCGTAATTCTCGAATAACTTCTCAAAATAAAGTAAGAATAAAATAAGCCTGCCTAGTGAGAAACCTGACACCGGGTCGTTTGCATACTAACAACGATTGGGTGAGTGCTGCGTGAGCCTGCGCAGTGGGCACAAACAGAGCACGTGAATGAATGAAACTAGTGATGGGCAGATGAAGCTTCATGAAGCACTGAAGCTTTTCATCCAATTGCTTCACCCCAGCGCAAAGCTTCTTGAAGCTTCATGTGCTCTAGTAGGACACCTACTGGACGTAAAAATATTAGTTGGCATGAATTTGAAGAGTGTGGCATTTTGCACACAGCCTGTAAATGTCAACAACAAAAGGAGTGTGTAACACATGTATATTGTAGTGATGCAGTATACTGTGTATATTTATGCTGGCAGTATGGAAAATGATTATTTGGAAATGCTTGAAATGGAAATGATCATTTACTGTGAGGTGAGGTGTGGTTGGGGTGTGGACAGTGGTTGTGCTTTTGTAACGTTGAGGTATGGACAGCTACACACTGAGGCCTCAGTCCTGCCTGTTCACATTTTATTCTGTAAAAACTAAATTTTCACTGATTTTACGACCTTTTAGTGGGGAGAACATAGCTAGGATTTAATGATTTAACAAGTCTTTTGAATCCTTTGTCCTCCACAATGCTAAATGGCTGGGAGTCCTCAATCACCATGCTAACCAGGTCTTCATCTATTTGAGATTGTTCTCCTGAGGAAAGACAATAAAGACAAAGCACAAATATAAATATCACACACGTAACTTATAACAGCTGTATAATATTGTTATATCATTTAGTAACATTACTGCATGCTATATTATCAGGACATTTGATGGCTCACCTGGTCTTGCTCCACAATCGGTGTCCCCCTTATTCTCATGCAAAGCTCTGTAGTGCCTAAGCATGGATGAGGTGTTGTTGTTATATCCCAGCTCCCTGGCACATAGCAAACACTTCACCTTGTACAAAAGTAAAGCCGCTTAACATAAATTGTATTGCACCATCAGTATTATGAAAATACATCTTCTGTAGAAATTTACATACCTTGCTGGGAGGAATAAGATCAAAATGTTCCCACACAGGGGAGGACATCCTCCTCTTCTTAGCTGCCTCCATTCTCTCCTGACTTTCTCTCCTCACTCTCATAAACCTCCAAACTGTCTCCAAACTCTCACTAACCGCAACTCTCCATCAAACGCCCACATTTTGAATGAAGTCTGAGGGGTTTATATCTGTCATATCTCGCGGCAAAGTTCGAACCGCTTCATGAACCAGTCACGTGGTACAGCCGGGCAGCGAGGCTTCGGACGTCATCATTTTCAGCTCCTCCCATAAATGAAGCATCGCGGATACGCGCATCGCGGAAACGCCCCCTCCATTACGCGACACAAGCTTCGAAGCCTCGATACAGAACGTCACATCACTAAATGAAACCTATCATCTCATTTGTGCCTTTTCCAGCGGATTTTTCAGCTATTGTAGTAAATCTTGTCAATATTCAGTTTGTGGATAATCTATTATTTTCTTTCTCAACTTCTAAAAGTCTGATTTAAGGGGGCATTGCCCCAGTGTATAAGCGGCGCCGCTTCCGACTGTAATGCCGCCTTGGCGACCATGGACTGTCCTGACGGAAGTATTAATCTTCTATCTGCTGGGACTTCACTGTGAAGGTAACCAGCGTTTAATCAGTCTGATGGGTAGTAAAATGTCACAGGGAGAGGGATAGATTTGGGCTCTATGTAATTACTGTGAGACATCGTGTAAGTCACAAGACTTCAGTCACGATAAGTTAAGTTTCATTTTCACATTTCACATTTTCAAAACGTATGGATTTAACAGTAGATTGGTTTTAGAGCTAAGTGACGACATTATGACGAAATTTACCGCGAGACAATTTTTTCGCCGTTGAAATAAGAGACATGATCAATATAAAATCAAAAGGCCTCCATCTGAGGGTTAAAGGAAAGTCCCGTTTGCACCATCGTCACGTGGTTTATGTAAACATCAGCTATTTCCAACATGTGGATAGAGGGAGACAAAGCTCCGTTTATTATTAATAATAATGATGATAATAAAATGCATTTATCCACAATAGTTTTTATACCAAAGTGAAGTGTATGTAGTTGAACTTCCTTATATTTATAAGTCAAACATTCAAGCATCAGCAGCCTTACCTTTTTGCTGACATTAAGTTTGTATTATCACAGATGGAGATGCTGCTGCCTAAAAAAAAGTACATTCTAACCAGCGGTCACAGCTTAATATTTATTGTTATATTTTGATACAATACGGATAATATTAACATAGTATTATAAATCTATCAAATTAATTATTTTCTACCTGACAGTTTTTCTTCACTGTGCTTTGAGTAATGCCATAATAACACAGACTGTAAATGATCTTTATAACTAAAACACTTTTAAGTCACAGACTGAGTGCATGTCTCCAGGTCCTGCTGTTAAAATATGGATCGTCTGTCAGATCAAAACAGTCCTGTTGCTGGAGGAGAGCATTATCAGGCCACGTTTTAATGACCCAGGTGCTTGGAGGGGTTTGTTTCCTGACGGGGATGTAGGCAGGAATGAGGAGCAGAGAATAAAATAGAGTAAACCTTTATTATCCCACGAATGAGAAATGTGGGTCTTACACAGCTCTTATAGCAAGAGGAGTATAAAAATTAATATACTCCTCACACATACATATATATGTATATGTGTGTATATACACACATATACATATATATATGTATGTGTATATATATATATATATATATATATATATATATATATATATATATACACACATACATATATATGTATATGTGTGTATATACACATGTATACATATGTGTGTATATATATATATATATATATATATATATATATATATATATACACACATACATATATACACACATATGTATACATGTGTATATACACACATACATATATATGTATATGTGTGTATATATATATATATATATATATACACACATACATATATATGTATATGTGTGTATATACACATGTATACATATGTGTGTATATATGTATGTGTGTATATATATATATATATATATATATACACACATACATATATATGTATATGTGTGTATATATATATATATATATATATATATATATATATATACACACATACATATATATGTATATGTGTGTATATACACATGTATACATATGTGTGTATATATGTATGTGTGTATATATATATATATATATATATATATATATATATATATATATAAACAATAGAAATTCAAATGGGAAAAAAAACATACAGAGATATGTATAAATTGTACAGGGATATGTACGCAAGTGTGGGGAGTGTGAATGATCCTTATGAAATACAGTGTACAAACAAGCTGCAGATCAGTAGCAGCATTTGATGAGTAAGATAACCAAAAAGTGTCAAACTGTGTTATAGAGTCTGACAGCTGCTGGTAAGAATGACCTGCGGTAGCGCTCCTTCCTACACTGTGGGTGTAAAAGTCTACTGCTGATCGAGCTGCTCAGTGCTCCTACAGTCTCATGCAGGGGGTGGGAGGTGTTGGCCATGATGGATGTTAGCTTAGACAACATCCTCTCCTCTCCAACCTGCTCAATGGACTTCAGTGGACAGTCCAGCACAGAGCTGGCCCTCCTGACCAGTTGAGTTTCCTCCTGTCCCTCTCTGCCATCCCATCTCTCTCTTCAAAAAGAGTTGATGAGAGTACACCACAGTGAAACCCAGAAACTAAATAACCAAGCAAGAATTAAGGAAGTAAGCAGAAATAAACAGAAGTGTTCTGCTCTTGTAGCTGAAACTGTTGCAAACTGACTGCAATACAGTTAGATCCATGATTATTTGGACAGAGACAATTTGTTTCTAATTTTGGTTTTGTACATTACCACAATGAATTTTAAATGACATGACTCAGATGCAGTTGAAGTGCAGACTTTCAGCTTTAATTCACTGAGCTGAACAAAAAGTATTGCATAAAAGTGTGAGGAACTAAAGTATTTTTAACACAATCCCTTCATTTCAGGGGCTCAAAAGCAATTTGACAAATTAAATAACTGGAAATAAAAAGTTCATTTCTAATACTTGGTTGAAACCCCTTTGCTAGCAATGACAGCCTGAAGTCTTGAACCCATGGACATCACCACATGCTGGGTTTGTTCCTTTTTAATGCCCTGCCAGACCTTTACTGCAGCTGCTTTCAGTTGGTCTTTCCAAGTATTCGACACCCTCACACCCATCAGTGTCACCCGGATTAAAAGAGTCAAAACAGAATGGTGATGAGAACCCACATGAGTCCAGAAATCCAAACTGACTGTAGGTGTTGTGGGCTGGGATGGTGGTCACATCGTGGGTGTGACTCCAGACAATAATGTTCATTGCTGTTTTTGCTCAGCACACTCGTGTCTACTGCAGTGAATATAATGGGACCTTAAGAGAAATGACTACTTGGCTGTTGGCTCTCCACTGTACACAAAGGTGTAACTAAAGCTTGTGCTTGTTCTATGGTATTGCAAATGTCTCTGTTTCCGTAGGATGCGGTTGGTTAAAAACATTTTATAAATTTCCTTTTATTATTGAGCTGTTTGATATTCATCCTGTCAGGGATCTGTGCAGACATTAGCTGGACTTTCAAGCAAGAGGAAATGTGTTTTTAATACAATTATCAGTGAAAACAAACAAACAAAAAACAAGTTAAAAACAAATGGGTGCATCACGGTGGCTACATGTACATGACATTTATTCACGTAGAGCAAAAAGTCAAACTCAAAAAAATGTTTAGCTGATTATGGTTCAGAAATCACACAGTTCAGTTTAGGTGAGCACTGTTTAACAAACCGAACTTTAAAGCTCCCAGGCTCCATCCTGTGTCTGTGAAAACACCTGAAAGCACTTTGTAGGACTCACTTAAAAGGTACATTTTAAGTGTAGACCATTTTGATATATATTTTATCTTTATCTAAGTCAACAACAACATGTTTAAAGTTAATTTTAAAAAATACTTTCAAGTATTGACTTTAATATGCACACCAGCTTCATTATTGGGGTTTTTCACTAGATTAAAAGCAAAGCACACAGGTTGGACATTTGTTCTGTTTTTTTATGCATTTTTTATGCAAGAAATGTACTCAGGATAGGAATCTTCTACAGCACCTTCTACAAAAACAATAAAATAAAATAAAATTAAAATTAATGAATAAAACAGTAGTAATTGGTATGACTTTACATTTACTTTTGTATAGGCTCTGGTGTTTTCCAAAAGTAAAATCAACATATTTTAATCAGTTCCTCTACAGACAAAAATCTATCATCAACATAAAAAGATCTATAAACACACGTGAATATGTCACCAGTAAAGCTTCGTTATTCACTTATCAACTCTCATACATATTTTTCTATTTCCATCATCTTATCATCTGTTTTGTGATATGTTCAGTTTAAAGTAAGAAGACTGCTTGAATTATTGTATTGAAATTAAATATTTTGTTAGAACTGTGTTACTGATTTTTCTTCCTTTTTTATCCCCTCATCTTTTCCTTCTGTGGGCCAAAAAGAGGTCAAAGTAACACAAGGAGAAGATGCCACTCTGGAGTGTTACGGCCCCAGTGATGCTACTGAAATAATGTTAAGGTGGACCAAACCTGACCTGCAGACAGATGATTATGTCATTTACTTAAAAGACGGTCATTTTCAGAAAGACCTCCAGCATAAGTTGTTTAAAGGCCGGGTGAAGCTGAAGGATTCAAAATGGATGACGAATGGAAACTTCTCAGTGATTCTCCAGAATGTCACCTTGAACGATTCTGGAACATATGAATGTTATGCAGCATACAACAAAGAGGCAGCTCACCTTTTGAACAGCACCAGCCTGACAGTTGATCCTCCAGGTGAGTGAGCAGAGTTGAGTGTGTGTGTGATCAGAGGTGAAGCTGCTTCCTGCTTGTTGATGTTTGTTTCTAAAGATGTTGTTGATGAGACTTTGTAGAAAGCAGCTGGTCTGAGTGATGTGATCAGAGTGCAGTAGATAATGTCTGACAGCAGTTTGAAGAGGAAATGGATTCTGTTCTGTTCTTCACTCATCACCTACCTGACAGCTGACACCTCACACCTGTTTCTCACCAGCAGATCAGACAGGAGGACAAAGTGGAGATGGAGGGAAGGAGGATGAAGGAGAGAAGAGTGGTTCTGTTGGACTGATAGTTGGTCTGTCAGTTCTTGCTGTGCTTGTTATTGTTGGTGTTGGTGCTGTTTTTATCTACAGAACATATAGACGTAGACAAAATCCAGATTACCGGCCCCCTGAGGATCAGGGGCTTTCAAATTCCATCAGTGGCTTCCAAACTGAACTGAGTCCTGCTGCTTGTTTCAGATTCATGAAAAGCCAGTTCAACATTCAGAGTGACTGATGTTGGTCCAACAGTGGACTCAGATAGTAGCAATGTCAGTTTTTGTTGTTGTTGCAGTTGTTGGTGTTTTGATCAACATAAGATACAAAGAACAACAGTAGGACTCACATGGCACTGAACCACAGAGACAAATGTTCTGTGGCTGAATTGTGAATCTCCTGCTGATGAAGATGGAGACAAAAATGATATGAAAACATACAGCTGTCACCAACACGCCACAAGGATCCCTGATGTCACTTTGACACTTGAGAAGGAACTGCTTCATCAACCTCAGTCTCAGCAAACAGCAGGACTGCATCCAGAAAGTGACATCAGAGTGCAGCAGATAATGTCTGACAGCAGTTTGAAGAGGAAATGGATTCTGTTCTGTTCTTCACTCATCACCTACCTGACAGCTGACACCTCACACCTGTTTCTCACCTGCAGGTCAGTCAGGAGGACAAAGTGGAGGGAAGGAGGATGAGAAGAATGACGGAGGTCAGAACAGTGGACTTACAGTTGGTCTGTCAGTTTCTGCCATGCTTCTTGTTGTTTGTGTTCTACAGAAATCGTAGAAGGCGACTTCTTCCAAATAATCCAATGATTTGTGTTCAGTGGGTTCATAACTGAACTGTGAGTCCTGCTGCTGTTCCAGGTTATTATCAGTAAGTTCAGCATTCAGACTGACAGAGGAGAGACACAGGAAACAAGACAAAATGAAACTTTGCATTGTTTTGCATAATTATCTGATCTCTGATGTTCCTGCTCACCATACCAACAAATTGCCTAATTTTAAAAATAATTGTCAGTTTAAATCATTATCTGTTGTTTGTAAAATATTTTATTAGATTTTATAAAAAAAAATTAATAATGTATTTGAATTGTTACAGATTATGTAGTGATTTTCTTAAAAGTTTGTAACACATAAACATGTATCACTCAGCTACTGTACTGGTGAGAATGTTATATTCTCTTATCTCACACACACACACACACACACACACACACGTGTTAGATAGGTTAGGCTACACTCTATGGTAGGAGAGCCAAATATCCAGCCTGAGAACCATCGGGTGGGTTTGAAAAATGGGCTTAATTTTTTTTCCAAGTTTTCACCATGGCTTTTTTTTTAAATATAGGCTTAAAATGTTTTAATATTTGATTTTTAAAAAGTATTTCTTGGCTCAACCTCTGACCGGTTGAGCCAGTCAATGCAGATTTAATCTGATCTGGAATCAGTCCAAAGAAAATAAAACACTGATGTGTGGGCGTGTGAATGAACCCACTGCATGTACAAACAGGTGTAACACTGTGACTGAGTTAAAGTGAAACTGTCTGAGCCTGTCCCTGTGAAACAGAGTTTGGAGCCTGCAGCCTTGTTTCAGTCAGAATAAAGTCTGAATAACCAAATGTTGTGATGACTTCCTTCTACACAGAGGACGGGACTTTTTTAAGGCCCGGCAGCTTCAGCAGTGCTGAGAACAGTGGCTGTGTTTGTGGGAGGTGCTTAAATGAAAAGAGCCCAGGAAGCAGGTTTAACAGGTCGTTGCACCCAAACATGAAGTCTGATTCAATACAACCTCGACATACACCCACAGTATACCATCACTAAGCTACATTTTCAGTTCATTCCTCTGTGAATGTTTTAAAAGAAAACTAAAAACAGTAATTTCATTCAGACAAAAGGTGCTGATAAGGTGGGACAGGAATTTTCCAGACTGCTGCATCATAATATTTGAAGTCCTGTTTGATTTACTGTTTGATTTTTCTTCTCTAGAAATATATTTTATCAGGAGGCACAAACCTGCAGCTTTGTGATTTCATTAATATAAGACATTTAATATTTCTCAGGTATATTTGAGTCTAACTGGTCCTTGTGCTTCAAATTTCACTTTCATTTAGATTTAAAACATCTACAAAAGTCTTGGGGCAAAAGTCATGTTTGTAAAAACAGAGAGTAGAAAACATGACGTGACCAACAGCTGAGACAGTGGAAAAACTCTCTTCCTTCTAGCTGTCCTTCCTCTTCCCTGCTCACCTGTGACTTCTGTAAACAGGCTGTGTCCACTTTGATGTCTGTGCCGCCTGGTGGGCAGTACAGGTACTACATCAACCCCAGCCCCTCACCAGACCTCAACCTAAGAGCAAATACACACTTCAAAACTGGCTTAACACGACTCAGCTTCTGATTATTATCCACTAAGGCTTTAATTTTTTGTCATCTAATAGTAAATTTTATTTTAAATGAGTGAGTGTTTTATGATATTGATCTGTTAATTTGTTCTCTGTCTTAAATGATTCTTGGGGACACGTGACATAAAAGAATTATTGAATAAAAAAAATTTCAATCTCAAAAGCTGCCGAGAAATATCTGAGTTATCGCTCAGAAGAGGTCGAAGCTTCAGCAACATTTGTAATAGAAAACAACTTTATTATTTTTCCAATGCTTTTTTTCACAGACTAACCAAATTTTTAGAGGCACACAATCACAAATTTAGCCTATTATCATCTTCATTTATACTTTTGTCTTCTCTTTTATCTTTAAAAACAAACACTTGACTTTAGAAAATAAAAATAAAACCCACTGAAACCATTATTTGACCTTACAAATCATAAAAATATTTTCACTTTCAGTTTGGCCAGATTTGTCAACCAAACATGGGTGATGAGATCTGCCCTCAAAATGTGTGTGGTTGTATCTTTTTTCTAAACTTTTGAATCCAATATATACGCAAAATATTAGAATAACTTAGAAAACTTGAGCTAAAAGGGAAGCTAAACTGCAATGAAAATAAAAGAACATTTTCCACAGGATGGAGCTGTGATCATGTTGGGGTGGCGTACATGTCTCACAAACAATGCATTGCTATTTAAGCAGCTTAAACTACACACCTGTACAATATTTGAATGTAGGTAGTGTAGCAAAGAAGCACTATACAAATGTAGCAGTATTAATAGAAAATAGTACTGTGTATTGCTACAGTGCCGAGAAGAGATGTTCAGTTTAGCAAAGTAAGTTTATTACTTGAGTCAAAGTGAAAAAGTACAGACTCTGTAATGTAGTCAAAGTAAGAAAGTAAAAATGGCTCCTTCAAGGACGATTCTACGAACTATTTTGCACAAAGAGAACTGAACCTGTGCTATATTAATATAATAATATTACTACGACAGAATACAAATACTATTACAATTTGAACTATAATTTAAAAAAATGGGGCTAGTTTGTTATAGGAGACATTCAGTAAAAGAAAATAAGTATTTACTGTTGCTTACAGAGGGCAGAGGGTGACTTCACCTCCAAACCTAAACAGTAAAATTAGAACAGTCAAGGTTTAAATTGGGATTCAGCAGATGTGGAACCCTAGAATCTCTTTAGTGGTTCAGCACAGGGAAACAAATCACAACACATGATAATTTCTAATGTGAGCTTCACTATGTTTTTTAATGTACATGATGTGATCACATGACCTGCTGCTTTTTGTGGATTTACACCATTAAATTCAACAAGATGTCAGCAGATGTTTCACAGCCATCCTGGTTGATCTCCATCCTACACTGACGATACGCTGTTTATACTTTCTCTATGCATTTGGTTTGGTATGAAGTTGGAATTTGAGACAAAAGCCTCACTCAGATTTGTTGCATAAAAAGTCCCGATTATGTTATTGGGACTTCATTACCCAGCAGCCCTTGCTCAGTCATACAGACTGTCTGACTCCAAAGCAGAGCGCTGTTGTGAACTAAGTGGATCTCTATTTTGACACTTTAGTTAACTTGCTAATTAGTAATTATCACTAAAATTGGCTCATATTTTGATATTTGTTAATCTTGTTCAGGGTTTGTTTGTTTCCTTAAATGTCTGATGTGTTTTCGAACATTATATTGTGTGACTGTGTAAAATGGAGGCGTTGTGAAACCATGTTTCTGTTGCGCAGAAATTAATTAGATGTGTAGTACATGTGACTGCTGACCTGCCTGAGCAGGAATGATTTCATTCCTTGTGTTGGAGCGCCATCTTGCGGTGGTTTAGAGAATTGTTGAGAATTTATATTCTGTCCCCTTAAAGCACAAATATGATGATGTCCTTTCTTGGTTTAAAAACGTATGTTATGTTTTTAATGAATTTCATTAGGACATCTTAGCATTGTGAGATGTGCAGAAACACAGAGCGGAGGAAATTTTCATTTTTCATTCAATTTCATTTTCATTCTGATTGTTATGAAGCTAATGTTTGAGTTCAATAGCAGAGATCTGGAATCACTCATCTGCCTGTTTGTTTGGGTTGCTTTTCCATTTTCTACATCACTACCATGTGGTAGCCGTCAATCTCAATACTGTCACCATTACTCTAGTACAATCATCTTCTTGCCTGCTTTCTTTGGGCTAACCAGCCTCCACTTTTTGTAGTTTAAATTTCTGCTCTCCATCATTCATACTGTAAGATTCTGATTTGTGCAACCCACCTCCTCCCCATCTCTGCCTCACTGAGATATCAGCCAGACCTCCATCCAAGCCCCAATCTTCATCTTCAACACCACTGGCACCACCTCCTTAGACTCATGGGACTCTTCACCTAAATCCTATCACCACTGGGATCTCTTTCTGCCATGATGAGTCATCAGAGTCTGATCTTCAAATACATTAGTTTCTCTATCTGAAAAAATAGTGTAAAATTCTTTCAAGTTTTCTCATCATTAAACCAGTTGTCTTGATTAATGATGGATGATACATGTATTTCATTCTGTTATGATGAATGACCTTTAAAGAAATACATATTTTGGGCCATTATCCAAACAGAGATGTATTTCTTCTTTGATCTGGGAACAACATATTTTTTTCTGGGATTTAAAGCATCCATTTAGTGTAAGAGTAGCGGTAAAGTATAAACTAGACACAAATTTGATTGAATAGTAAATTCTGGTGTCATTGTACATTGTTTCGAGTTATCACTAAACCTCGGGTTTAGAGTCAAACAGTGTGTTAATGCATCTTTTAATACTTTGTAGCTTCAACACTGTTCTACAAATTCTCTCTACCAACCTGTATCCACCAACAAAGAACATTTTCATTAAGTGGTTCTTTAATGAAATCAGTTTTATATTGCACATGTTATCTTTCATGTGCATGGCACAGCATTCAAGTTTTAAAAGGAGTCTTTATGTGGCCCTGCTAACAGGCTCCCTTTAAAATCTTTTAATCTGAAGCTCATTATTCAGACATGAGTGAGACACTGAGACAGCAAACAAAGAGTGTCTTCCTAAAATGAGAAATAAATAAATCTGCAGTCAAAGGGTACGATAGTTGCTCAGAAAATGTGTTGTCTTTTCCAATATGATCTGAAAACAACTGCAGGTTTGGTTTAGAAGTAAACTAACTGCCTTGTACATTACTTATTGCACAGAAGTACAGTGATGCATAAGCAGCACATGGTGTATATCCTCCTCACAGCAGGAATAAGGTTTTATCAATATGAAGCTGATGAGCTCTGCTTCAGAAGTGATGCTCTATAGTGACATCTTCATTGACAAAAAAGCAAACACAGTCATTAAGTTGTCGTCACATTGTGAATGTTGAAAGCTGCAGAAACACAGACAGGTGAGTGTGTCACCTGTGACAGTGATCCAGCTGGATGGAGACTCTCCATGACCGCTGATGTCACACTTGTAGAGGCCTTCATCAGACCTGGAAACATGCTGGATGGTCATGTGACCTGTAGGCTGCTTCCTGATGAGGGAGCCATCTTTATAGAAAGCAGCTGGGAGGTTGGAGGGAGTGGTCTTTGTTTTACAGAGCAGAGTGACGTCATCTCCCTCCATCACAGGGAGGACAGGACTCTGCAGGATCACTGATCCACCTCAACACAGAGACAAACTACAGCATTTCATCCATTTACACACAGCTTCATCAACACTAACTCCACACACTCAGCTTACCAGTGACTGTCAGGTTAACCATGTTACTGATGGGACCCTCTCTGGACTCACACCAGTAAACTCCACTGTCCAATGGGTCGATGTAGCTGATGTTACAGGAAGAACCAGCTGGTTTTCCCCACCCATCTCCACACTGAGTCTTCTGTCGTGTCTTTGGGTTTCTCCTCAGAGTCCATCCAGCAGAGCTGTCGTCCTCCTCACAGCTCAGAGACACAAAGTCTCCTTTAAAGAACTGAGAGCTGCTGGGACTCACAGTCAGACGAGCTGCCAGGAAGAGGATATGATGTGAATCAATTTTCAAAAGAGAACGACCAACTGAGTTTCATAATCTTTTACTGTTTCAACAACAGTAACACAGCCACCCAAAATAAAACATGTATTCCACTATAAACATATAATGCAGTAAACATCACGTGTCTTCAGTATTCCTAAATCACTTTACATTTAAAATGTGATACTGATAGTAAAGACAGTAGCCAAGCATGCAGTCAGATCCTGGCTGGTCCAGGTTCAGTGCTCTCAGATGCACAGTTATTATTAATGTTATTAAAAACACCAAAAAAGGTGGTTTTGGATTTAATGCCTCAGTTTTTAGAGACAAGCTTTATTGAAAGTTTATACGTGGCAGACAGCATTAAAAATAAGATGCAGAAAATCTCTATTTAAGACTCTTTGAGATGTTTTGGATGATCACGATGAGGTCACTGACCTTGGTTTGTTGTGCAGCACAGCAGTAAGTTCAGACCTAAAGAGAAATGATATCAGTCAATCTGAGTTTTCAGCTGGTTCACATTACAGCAAAGCTCCTTCTGGTAGCACGTCTCCCCTTTAGGGGACTTTTAGCTTCTGCTTAGTCCTTTTCTAGCTGTTCATTTGTCTGTTTTTGTTTTTGTTTTTAAAACTATATCCATAAATATCATGAATGTATCACAGAGACACAGACACCTGCTAATCAGTGTCAGTAACAGACAAATAAAATAGGTTCAGTTTCCCACTTCTGGGATAGCTGAGGTGAACGGCAGCAGACAGAAGGTACAGCCCCCTGTGTCAACATCTGCCTGTCAATTAAACAGGCCACACCTGTAATAATATTTATAATTTTACAGTTTTTTTTAATTGGTTTGGTACTATTTTCATAACTAAAGTGTGCATTTTCAAATCTCTCAGTACAAAACTCACATTTGATCACATTTGTAACACCACTAGTCATCCTTCCAAATCTGATGTCATGAGTTCATTGTATTTGCACATATTTTCATTCCACTTAACCATTGTTTCAGAACACATGATCATTGTGATATATTTTGAGAACATTTGCTTTAATCACCCAAACAAAACAGTAAGATCTTTTTTCAACTTAGTACTTTTACCAATCATTTCATTCAGGAGCAAATAATACAAGGTAAGGGTTTCAAATTGTCCTTGGTGATGAATGAGTGTAACTGAACTGTAAAACTTCACACAGAAAATTTTACACTTATGTTCAGACATAAAAAAAAAAATTATACACACATACACACACGAAAAAGGGAGAAAAAAAACAAGTAATTTAAAATGATAATTTTGTTAGTTTTTTTTAGCCATATGCCATTCCTTGCCCTGACCATTTCCACCACAGCCAACTCCTGCTGGTCAGTCAAAACACGTGGGCGACCACCACCAGGTTGTCTCCTATTACAGTTTTTTTCAATTGCTAACAAGCGCCTACCCATACTTCAGATACTTTTTCTAAACTCTTAACACTGACTCACACCTACAAAACACAATTGGCCAAATGGATAATTTTCTTCTCAAAAATACATTTTGTTAAATATATACTAACTCCTCATTTCAAAATTAGAACACATCTTTCTCTGCACACACTAACTGTACAAAAACACTATAAATCTGACTCAAAATGAAATTAGTCTGTCAAAGAATAACACTTGTTTTCACTTCACAAGGTACACGCAGTCAATCAAAGTACACCAGGTTTCAAAATACTGGCTATTATTGACATTACAAAAACTGCATAGACTTTTATGTTTCAGTTTTACAGGTATTTGCATGCGAAACATGCAATCCACCATTTTGACACCAGAAATGTCTTGGTTGGTAACTGTATGTCCACATGTACAGTAATGTTCACATTCAAAAGCATTCCAGTAAAAAGCAAACAAGTTTATGTTTCTTTACTGTTTACTACAGGAGGTACAGTAGAAACACAGTATGATAGGACAGAGAAAGTTTTACAGTATTGCTTACAGTGAACAAAATATCCATGAAACACACAAGAGCATTCTGAACAAAAAAACAACAGCAAAAAGCCAAGATCAAAAGGGGGGGAGGGGGGCTAAAAAAAGGCAAAAACTTTGCATCTAATCTCTGCGATCTTCAGGGTTAGGCCACATGTTTTCATCAACATCACATCTGATGTTATCCAAGTCGATGCACCTGGGATAGAATCGCCTGGTATGTCGGATCCACCCTTGGCAATCGTCAACTGTGATGTCCCTGGAGCCAGCATCCATGGCTTCGAGGAGGGACATCTGGTCATGTGGCTGATGGTCATAAACCTTCCACCTCCATGCAGAAAAGAACTCCTCTATGGGGTTGAGGAAAGGTGAATAGGGTGGAAGGAAGAGACTTACCAGTCTTGGGTGGACTTCAAACCATGTTGTTATTGCTTGCGAGTGATGGAAAGCCACATTGTCCCAGGTAATTACAAAGGTCCTCATGTTTTCACCCTCCTGACCCTGCTCTGGAACCAGGCGCTGGTGGAGATCATTGAGAAAGGCAAGCAAGCGCTCTGTATTATAGGGTCCAACCTGACATCTGTGAAGGAGTAATCCTGCATTTGCAATTGCTGCACACATGGTAATGTTTGCCCCTCTCTGTCCTGGCACATCAACTGTGGCCCTTTTTCCAATTACATTTCGTCCACGTCGACGCCTTTTGGCCAGATTGAATCCTGCCTCATCGATGTATATGAATTCATGAGGGGCCTGGTTGGCCTCCAATTCCATAACTCTCTGAAACAAAGTTTATGTAAGTCATGTTATTACTGTATACCATACTGTACTGTAACCTAGTATTGTGTAGGTTACCTACTTGCAAAGTGCAAAGCTTATAGAACTGGACATTGGATTGAATATACACTATACCTGGACATATTGTCGTCGTAGCTCCTTGACCCTCTCACTGTTCCTCTCAAAGGGAACAGTGTAGAGCTGCTTCATCCGCACTCTATGTTTGGACAATGTCCGCGTAATGGTTGTGAGGCTGATTCTATCGATATTGTCAAATATCTCATGGTCCGCCACAATTCTGGTTTGAATTTCACGCAGTTTTATTGCATTATTTGCAGTAACCATTTCTACAATGGCAAGCTCCTGATCATTACTGAGGAGCTTTCCTCTTCCCCCAGAGGGTGGAAGACGTTGCATTCTTTAGAAAGACAAAAAAATCAACATATGCATTACTGTATGACCATATTGACATGTCAAGTGAGAATAGAAACAATCCATGTAAAATGCAATACTTACCTGTTGGTTTGTTGAAAGATGCGTATAATGGAGGCAACCGTTGACCGCCTCAAATTGGGCTGCACTCTTTCACCAGCCTCTCTTAGTGAAAGACCATGGTTGATTACATGGTCAATGATAGTGGCACGAATTTCATCACTGACTACTGTTCTTGCAGCCCTTGGAATGCCACCACCACGCATTCTTACACCTCTACCTTGCCCTCTCCTTGGGCCTGCTCTTCTCCCTGGGCCCCTTGCTCTTACTCTTCCTCGACCAGACATTACAGTGTTTGTCTTTTTTTTGTTTCCAAAAACATCACTCCTCAAGGTCTTGCCTTATAAACCCCACTGAGTCTAAGCCAGAATGGAAGAAGCTGTCGTTGGCCCAATTTACCCAACATAAATCAGCTGTGTGTCAATTATTCAATTGTTTGTTTATTATCAGCTGAGATATGTTTTTGATATTGATATTGTTTTTGTACTGATATCATTGCAGAAGCAGAGGTTTTTATACTGTATCTACGGTTTGGAATATTGTTTTTGCTATTGTGGGATGTTGTGTGTTAACATTCGTAAATACTACAAAAACAGTCCATAATTTTGTTGGGAGGTATAGCTTGTCTGTTAAGAAAATGTAAGCATTGTGGAAATGTGTTCACTGACTGCATATTGGGTGAACACGACATGAAATGTAAGAATGGTATGGCCACAACAGACCGATGCTGTGCTAATTGTGTTTAGAGTTTTGCAAATGTGACAACTGTTTGGACAAACGCTTGTTAGCGACTGGAAAAAACTGTAAGATCAGTTGAATTAAATGACAGACAAATGTATTAAACTGAATAATAAGAGATGCAAATCAAAAATTTTATAGTGATAACATTATGAAAGGCAGTCATTGTGAACAAAACATTTATTTAGATGAAACACTTATTTTGTCTAGTGAAAAGTATATTTTGTCATTATGTGTATTGTACTAACACAATTGAAAATATGCTGAAATGTTTGAAAAAGGTGCACTTTTGATGATCTGTTGTGATATAAGTACTAAGAGTTTTGAAAATGTACCAATTGCTTGTGAAAACTGCGCCAAACCAATAAAAAAAAAACTGTATTCACTGTAACGTTTAACCTGGGTGACGCCACAAAGTCTGAGAGGGGAGGACAAAAAGGGAGAAAAGACAGAGAGCAGGATGGTTGAGAGTCTGTAAAGAAAAATGTGAGTTTTTAGTTCCATCTGTGGGATATTTGGGGGATTTGATTGATGCTGGTGGACTGCACACTGCTCCATCCAAGGTCCCAGCCATCGATGGACCTCCACCCTAATTTGCCACTCAGCTAAAGATTTTCTCGTGGACACTGGACTAATATTTCCTCCTGAGATCATCAGTGCTTTTTGCGATGTATCCTGTGACAACCTCAGTGTATTTCTCAGTGTCTGTAGTTATTGCAGGTGGCTGATTGTTTGAAGATGTCCCAGTTTGTAGTGCTGAAGCAGTCCTTCAGAGCATAGGCGCCCCCCTCTGGCCACACATGTATCTGCTTCTGTGTTAGTCTGGTGACTCTCACTCTGGGTGTGTTTACAAGTCTCAGCACGACGGTTCTGTGATCAGAGACCCAGGTGGGGGAAGTGAGAGGCCTTATGTGCTCCTTTACAGGTTGTGTCCAACAAATCCAGTAGGTTATCTCCTCTTGTGGGAATTATATCAATAAAACCTTTAAATCTGTATTAGTAGCTATGGAGTTGACAGTTTACACATCTGGTAACTGTCAATACTGTCAGTTTAGGTCAACATAGCATCTGGATGCTGAACTCACCTGCCTGCAGTTTGCAGTCCAGACCTTTCAACATCTAGAGCACCATGAAACAAACAAACAAAAAGAAGAAGACCCAGGACAGTCGAGCAGCTAGAATCAGACATGAATAGTACAACAGTCGTCTTGCAAAATCCAGCAACTGGTCTCTGTAAGTATTTAAGAATACAGACACCTTGTCTATAAAGTTTCCTTGTGTCACACACAGATATGTACACAGACACTAGGCAGTTTTTTATTACCTGGTATTTTCACTCGAGGGGCCGATGCAGTGCATGAACTTATACGCCTTCTCCGTCAATTCTACAGTGGCCCCTAGAGACAAAGCATGTACAAACTCCAAAGCACATGGGAAGATGGGACACTTGTTCTTAACTTTTAAGTGTGTGTGCTGGGTACCTTAGTCAATGGTTAGTGTACAATGAATGTTACTGATTACGTGGTAGCATGGTGGTTCAGCCCACTTAAGATCAAACTGGGCTGTAAATGGTAAATATCTGTTTAAAACAAAGCTTCAGTAATCACTGCTGCAAATCCTGATTTTGAAAAAAAAAGAAAAAAAGGAAAAAAAAACTCAAAAGAAAATATATGATGGTTTAAAATCAGGCTTTGTAACTCGAAGACTGAAACTATGTTTCATGTGTTTTGTGTGCTCCTGAAAGACATCTCAGTGAGTTTATAGAGTTATGAGGAAGCACTGAGAAGCATTGAATCATTTAACTTTTACTTTCAAAAAGATGATGAATTACACTCAGCATGTTTGTCACTTCAGTTTAAACTTGAAGAGCTGTTTTCTCACTTGCAAGCTAAACTATGTGAGGACCTTCATTATGATCACACAAGCTCAAAATTAAAAAACAAACAAACAAACAAACAAGTCCACAGTTGCAAAACGTCGTTCTTATGTCCAATCACAGTCTCTACTCATTTACTTTGTCTCTAGTTGTTCTCTAATCACTGATTGCTGTATCCGTGTTTGTTAAATTAACTGAGTTCATACAGACACACTCAAAAAAATGAAACTGGGTGATTGTTACATGCACAAGATTCAAACTTGTAATTTGAACTAAATAATTTCATGTTTCTATGGTGAACATAATTAAATCATGTAGCATCTGCATGAAAATCAGCAACTTATTTTCTTCTTGTTGAGATGACATCATACAATCTAGTAAAAGTGGTTAGTTGCCTGGACTCACGAAATTCACAAGATCACATTAGATGTCAAACTGCAGGAAAGTGTTTTAAGAGGCAGATAACTACATCCACACCACATGTGTATGCTATCGCTATTTATTGTGGTTTAACCTGTCAAGAACAAAAACGTACAGCAAACTCTGCATCAAGCCTTGTAATCATAGCTTTCCAGTGTGTAACTAGCAATTCTCTCCAGCTGTGCTGATTAATCATCTATATTTGCCCAAAGTGTTCCAGTGGCCCAGGTAACTATAGTTACACAAATAAAACATAAAATACACCACCTCATCATTTCAGAGGCATTTAAATAATTGAATTTATTTCCCAAGCAAAAACAAAAGCAGTGATAACACAAGCAAAATATTACTCTCTAAAACATCATGTTCCAAATGATGTGAGATAACTGAATAAATCACTATTTAATAGTTAATTTGTAAGAAACAAGAATGAAAGTTACAAATGTATTGTGCATGACATGGGTATTAAAATGTGGTGACAGAGCCAGGTGCAGATGCGTTACAAGTTAATCTGGTTGTAAGCTATGGCAGTTTGCCACAGGTGGTGCTGGTGGACTGGAGTCCATGTGAGTGCAGAAAATGCAAACTGCACATTTTAGTTGTGAGGTTGAACTCTGAAATCACATCACAGCAATAACATGTGGAGCAAACGAGAACTAAGGAAAGAAGGTTCTCCAGACTGATAACTTTCACAGCACTGGTGTGGTGACCTTGCAGTTTTCTTACATATGGGAGTATCACCAGATAAAATGGTTTTAAAATTTGTTTTGGTCAAGAACAATATGAATGTTGGATTGTTGCATTTGAACCAATCCCAAAAATGTGGTCGAGTGTTTGCAGTTCATGATTTACAAAGACTATTGCTCTCATCTAACAACAAACAGCAAACAGGGGTGCACACAAAACCACACACTAATGGAAGGAGCTATAGATGTAAACAAATATGGGACATGATCATGGATCATAATAAAGTCTTCCTGAAAACACATAAGAAATCTAGAGTCAAAAGTTGTGTATAATTTTTCTATTGGTTTATTTTTCAGAGGCAACAATATTTGAACTGAACTAAAGAAGAAGGTAACATGGCAATAACAATATCAGCGGACTGCGTCAGTAGGACGTATAGTTATATTTCAAGGGTATACAGCTGTGACATACCTACAGCAAAGATTTACTATAGAAGCATAAACCCTTCTTAGACCCAAGCCAGAGTGAAAGCCTGTACAGTTCAGTTCATCTGATGTCCACTTAGGACTTTCTCCAAAACAGGGTCCATGCCCACAGAAGCATCTAAGAGAGAATTCATCTATCTGGATACCTGATGTGACCTCTTTCACTGACAGATACCAGTGTCAGTTGTGCTACCCAAAACTTAAACTTGACCTCTGTACTGTTTATGTGCTTCTGGTGTATTTTAGAACATTTTTAACTGCACAGCAGTTAAAAATGCTGATTTTCTATCACATTTATGACTTTTTTTCCCATGATGATTTTTTACCAGGATAAATAAAGGACTAATGATAAAAAATTATTTTATTGCGGTTGATTTTCAAAGGTTCACATAATGGGGTCAGTGTTTGTGAGCCAAACAACACTGCTTGGCTGTGTAAGTGGAGCTGCCTGTCATTTGGGCCGGTCATTTTTTTGAGTTATGATATTTTGTTAAGAATTTTTAAGTAGAATTCTGTTCATTTCCCCTCTTTTATGGGCCGACTTAGTTCTTAAAACAGCTTGTTTCCCCTCATTTAAAATGTTTGTATTAACTTTGTCTTTTTGGGGTATAATGAAACCCAATCACCAAGCATCTGAACTGTACATGTGAAATAATAACAAGAGCACTCAGAGCACAACTCCCTTTGAAGAGCAATAATGAAATGGAAACATCCAGTTTTATGACGTTATTACATTATGCTGATGTCTGACCTGTGACCTATGACTGTTGCATACTAAAATGGCCTACTTTATTATGTTTACCCATATGATTGGAGCAGAATTAAAATTTTCCATATCTACATCACACAAAATCTAAACATGACATCTTTAACTGTGGATGCTAGACTGCTAATTGATTGCCCCTCTACCTTAGAGGGGCGAATAAAAGACAAAAATATACCATGTACACAAGTGTTCACAGCATTTTCCGTGAGACTCACCTGCTTACAGCCTGACGCTGCTTTTAACATGTTTGGTGCTAAGGTAAAGAATGCAGTTATCTGCATAGGTCACCGTGGTGGTGCGGTGCTTAGCACTGTTGCCTCACAGGAAGTATGACCTGACTTTAAATCTACCTTTCTGGCCTTTCTGTGTGGAGTTTGCATTTTCTCCCTGAGCTTCATTATTTAGTGAGTAAAACTGGCTGTGATTGGATAAATGGAAGAACAGGGATTCTAAAGAGGACCAGGTATTCACCACATTTTATACTGACAGCAGTGGAAATGTTAAGGAGGTTAAACTGTTGCCATTTATAAAGCAGCTACTGTGCTACCAGTTTCACCAGTAGATGGCAGCAAAATGTAAATGTGGCTCATGTCCAACTCTGGCTTTACAGAGCCAGAGCTTTAGGAGGGACTCTGTGCTGGTTCTGGAGATGGGAGTCAGAAAATACCCAGCCTCAATTATACATATTCATGAGTTTTCAGTTTATGACTGAACGCTTATGTTAATAGACCTCTCTGCACTGAATCATATCTGTTATTAATCTCTGTCTCTCTTCCACAGCATGTCTTTATCCTGTCTTCCTTCTCTCATCCCAGCCAGTCGCAGCAGATGGCCCCGCCCCTCCTTAAACCTGGTTCTGCTGGAGGCTTCTTCCTGTTAAAAGGGAGTTTTTCCTTCCCACTGTTACCAAAGTGTTTGTTCATTGGGTCATTTGATTGTTGGGTTTTTGTCTGTATGTATTATTGTAGGGTCTATCTTACAATATAAAGCACCTTGAGGCAACTGTTGTTGTGATTTGGTGCTATACAAAAATATTCCAAGTAAACCGACCATAGAAAACATTTTGAGTCTTTATTTTTTCTTGATTTTCATGATTTGTATGATAGAAAAACTCTGGAGAGAAAGAAAAAACCCAACTCCAACAAGTTATTTTGAACTTTAGTATAAATTAAATTGAATTGAAAGCTCTTTGTTTTCATCTTAAACTATCAAGTGTGACACTAGAAAGTTTCCATGAGAAAGATTGATACAAATACTATGATGTTTTGTAAAAGTGAGGTTAACTGTAAAATGATGATCACCCAATAATAAAATTACGTTTCTCTGAGAATACATCATTTAATTTATCACAACTCATGTCATTAATTATTCATGTGTGTACTGACAGAATGCTGACAGTACTTTGTTCAGCTTTTACATTTTACCATAAAGATGAGATCTTTTCAGTCTCAAACACATATGTCATGCACTGAGGCTTTCTGCACAGTTTGCAGCCACTCAAGAGTGCCCATGCTGTTCTTAGTCTGTGGTTGTGGTTTATTCTTTATTTTTTGCTCTGAAGAGACAAGTGTATCGGTTAACCAAAATGGAACAACTCCAATTTAGTTTTTTATCTGAACCTTTGGTGAAACCTACACAGAACCACACGAGAAAAACTAGTGAAAAAATATTTTACTGAACATGATCTCTACACCTCTACTGTGGAAAGAAGAGCAGGATCTAACAAACATGAAAAAAACACAAATAACAGTGATTAACTGCATGTTTGTATTAGTCTTAAATAAGTGTGTGTGTGTGTGTGTGTGTGTGTGTGTGTGTGTGTGTGTGTGTGTGTGTGTGTGTTTGTGCCTTTAAGTAATATGTAGGTTTTGGTTAGGTTCACTGTAATTGTAATTAGACAGGTATAGACATAAAATATACTTTTGAACATGTTGATGTCCTCTGGTTTGAGGTGTTGGCGGGGTCTGTTAGAGACCAGCAGCTGGATTGCGGCTGTGGTTGGACTGGTGGACTACTGCAGCCCAGAGTAGATGATGTTTGGCACCAGTTTAAAGCCTGAAAACAAACACACAGTCCAAAGAACAGGAAACACAATTACAATCTTTGTAGTTTAATCAAAACCTCAAATCCATCCATTTTCTACCACTTATCTGGGTTCAGGTCCTCGAGGAAGATCAGTCTAAGTAGAAAAACCTAGACACAGTATGCCCACACCTAGAGTGTGGGCATACTGTGGGTACATTGCGGGCCCACAGTGGACCTCATTGTTGGCCCCCCTCTTTGATTAGTGTAGGTAGCCTACAGTAGTGTGACACCCACATTGGCCCACATAGCCCTAGCATGGACCCCAAAGGGGCATATTGCTGGATACATCCCAGCTTTGGAGAAACCTGAGCTTAACACGATTCCCATGTTCCAAAGAATCTGCAGTCCATAACACAACTTCAGGGTGAGCATGGCAGAAACTGCAAATGAAAACATTCTCACATATAATGATCTAACTTACATCAAATGAAAACATTCTCACATATAATGATCTAACTTACATCAAATGAAAACAAAAGGAAACACAGGCGTCTGATCTGCCCCCCTGACATAAACAGGAGAGAAACATTTAAAAAAAAAGCTTCCCATCAGGCCATTTTCCATTTTCATAGTTTAAAAATTACAATTCAAGGGTAGCACCTGTGCTCCAATGAGTGGTAGAAGCTGCACTTCTTAACAGATTGGAGATGTAATGCATTCAAAATCAGAAACTGAAAACTGTACAGCTGCCCTCTTTTGCATAAACAGCTTTTTTTAATAGAAATGATTTATGGCATTTTTTTCTGTTTTGCTTTAAAAATAATTTGACATCCAGACTTTGGTGAGCCATGAGATTTGTTACAACGTCATATGTTTTTTTATTTGGTTGGTTTTCCTAAATTCAGCACAAATTCAAACATTAAGACGTGGAACTGACTCCTGTCAGAATAACTAATTTTAAAGATGTCTTGTTAAAATAAACAGGTCATGTCAAATTGTTTGAAGTTGACCTAATATGATTTCAGCACAACATTTTTATCTTTAAATTACACTGGTCCATTGGGACCCTCAGTCCATCCTGGTGCCTACGTTGACTGCTTTATTTGAAGCTTTAAACACACTTAATATGAACATCCAACAGTGAAAAAGGATATATATGCCAGGGAATAAGAAAAGTAGAATGGGTCCATTTTTACATTGGCTGTACCTCTCGTACCTCTTGGTCTGTTGGCTATTTGTCCTTCACTGACATCTTCATATATTCTCACTGTTGAGTAGACTGCATCTGGATCACTTCCTGTTCAATGAAGAACATTTAGATTACTGCAGGTACAAAAGCTGCAAATTTAGCAAGAACAGTGTTATATTAGAAGGAAATAACAGGAGTTGCAATAAGGGCAATAAGAGAAATCTAACAATGATTATACATAAAATGACATAAAACATCCAAGTCCAGGCACCTATGCTAGGTTTGAAAAAAAGAAATGATTTTGTAAAATACATTAAAAATAGCAGCACGGTGGTTAGCACTGTTGCCGCACAGCAAGAAGGTCCTGAGTTCAATTCCAACATCAGGTCGGGGTCTTTCTGTGTGGAGTTTGCATGTTCTCCCCGTGTTTGCGTGGGTTCCCTCCGGGTACTCCGGCTTCCTCCCACCGTCCAAAGACATGCAGCTTGTGGGGATAGGTTAATTGGATAATCCGAATCGCCACTAGGAGTGAATGTGAGTGCGAATGGTTGTCTGTCCCTGTGTGTTAGCCCTGCGACAGACTGGCGACCTGTCCAGGGTGTACCCCGCCTCTCGCCCTATGACAGCTGGGATAGGCTCCAGCGCCCCCCGCGACCCTGAAAAGGATAAGCGGAAGCGAATGGATGGGATGGACATTAAAAATATACCAACATATATTGGATTACTCTTCCATCCCAGTGCAGAGATACAAAGATACAACAGAGCAGCTTCACTCACCATAGGTGTGCAACACTATGTGCATGCTGTTATGGTCTGTTAAAAGCACTTTTGTAACAGAAGATTGTGTCAACAGAGGAAATTTAAATCAACTTTATAATCAACATAATAACAATAAAAAACACTGTTAGTAAAGTAATTGAAATAAATACACAACAAGCCAGTCCAGAAATATAAAACCTCCACTCCAGTCACAAACCTCTCGCCTACTGTAGGAGGTGCCCAGGAGACATCCTGGTCAGATTATGAGTCACCTTAAAATAATCCTTTCCAATGTGGAGGATTAACGTCTCTACTCTGAGCCGTTTCTGAATGACCAGATCAAGCTGTAAATCATCAACTCTCTCTTTACTACAACAGGCAGAGCAGCATCCCAGTTACTGTAGCAATACGGCTGCAGTAACTTCCAGTCATGTTGCAGTTTATGAAACTGGTGATATGATCTATTTTATTGCCAAACATATTTAAAATGTCAGCTTTCATGTTCTCAAAATAACTGCAGTTACCACAGTCTGTAGGCCGCCAAAGCCAAGTTCTAGGTTTGAGAGCAGAAAGGTGACTTTGACAAGTTTGTCTCTGATTAGCAGGGATTCAGTAAAAATCTCTAAAAGTGTTTCTCTCAAGAATGTCTCATTTTTTTTCTTTAGGAAGTTTTGATCAAGACAGCCTCTCTGCTGTACCATGTGACAATGCAGTTATAGTCGAGCTATGACTGCTCTGTCAATATCTTTGTCTCTACACCCTTAAAAAGGCTGATCCGTGATGGTATTTTCAAATGTTTTTAGCTCTTTACTTTAGTTTAGATTACTTTTCATAACCTACATTAAATGCCTGGACTTGGATCTTCACCTGTGTCAGGCCCATCAGAGTTCAAGTAATTCAAGGAGCCCTATTTGTGACTGTGGCTCAGGTGGTAGTGGTTCATCTATGAGTCAGGAAGTGTGTGGATCAATCCATGACTCCCCCACTCCATGTGCTGCAGTATTCTGGGGCAAGATACTGAATCCTGAGTCTCCCCCAATGCATCTGTTAGAGCAGTGGTTACCAAACTTTCTTCGCTGGGCCCCCCTTTGTTTTACAGAAAAAGGTTCACGCCCCCCCCCCCCCCCCCCCCCCCCCCCACACACACACACACACACACACGCACGCACTAACACATCCTCCAACCACACACACCCATATTTTGCTCAATTGCGGTTTATTTCACACCTCAAATATTTAGTAAACAATTAAGCAAATACAAGTAGTCTGCAGGTAGTAAGAAAATAAACTACTAACTCTTTTACGCTGCGTCCACACCTACACGGGTATTTTTGAAAACGCGGCTGTTTCGTCCACACGTAAACGGCGTTTCGAATCACCGAAAACTGCGATTTTTTAAAACTCCTTTTTTGCGTTTACGTGTGGACGAGGAATACAGAGTTTGTCATGCAATGTCAAAGGTATGTGCCTTTATTCACGTCAGCTGTGCGCCACGTAATTGTTTACATGAGAGGAATTGCAGAATATAAACAGTATTTTGTCTCTATCTTCAGGTTTTACACACTTACATACACACACGCAGTTCCTGTCCCTCCATTTACAGAGGCAGAGGCATCACGGTGTGATTATTTTACATGCAGTTGTTTTTTTCCTGTGTAATAATATTCAACATTGCTATCAATACATTTTTCAAAAAAAATGCCTCTCTGTGCAAAATGCGCTTAAAAACATAAACAGCTGTCGGATACTGTTTGTCCGTGATTTAGACAGGGGGACAAATTGTGGCAGGATCAGCCTGATATTATTTGTATCCCACTGTAACTTTACTGTATAAAGAGCTAACGTCTCCAAAATGTCAGGAGTAGTTAGTCATTACAACAAGTTTTTGTGAACTAAAAATCAAGAATGTGGGATCTTGTTTGTCCGTGATTTGAAAAGCCCAGCGCTGCTCCTGACGAAGGGAAAACCAATCCTGCAGGGGAGACCTACCTCGGCACTTGTGCAGGTGAAGCCAAAGGGCAGATATGCTTCACCATATTTTCTAGTCTTTGGCTTAGAATGAAGTTGGTTTGGAAACATATTCAGCGATGCTTCATCTCCTGCTTTGCGTTTCTGTGGGCGCCCGTGCTAGCAGTGTCCAAGCGTTTTGTCCCCCTCCCCCCCCCCTTTTTCATAACACGCCCCCCCCCCGCAATGGCTCTGGGGGGGGGGGGGGGGGGGGGGGCACACTTTGGGAAGGTCTGTGTTAGAGTGTTATACACTTAGGCATAAATAGGCCAAGTGGGGCTTTCTCAGCGCTTCAGGACTGTTTTGAGTGCACAGCCTGGAACATGTTTAAAGAGGCAGCCACCCAAAATGGCTTCTTGGACCTGGACGAGTTCACTGAATTCGTGACCTGTTACATCAGTAAGTGCACAGAAGATGTAACTGTAACTGGAGATGTCACACTCCCTGAGGAGCTGAACAAATTCTACGCGTGGTATGATGCCCTGAACAACACACAAGCAAAGAAAGCCACGCCCCCCACCACCGACCAGACCATCTCTTTGCCTGCAGCCGATGTGAGGAGATCTCTCACCAAGGTCAACCCACGAAAAGCTGCTGGACCAGAAAACATCCCAGGTCGTGTGCTGAGAGAGTGCGCTGATCAGCTGGGTGATGTCTTCACAGACATTTTCAACTCATCACTGAGCCAGATGATCGTCCCAGCGTGCTTCAAGTCCACCGCCATCATCCCAGTGCCAAGGAAATCCTCAATATCCTGCCTGAATGACTACTGTCCCATCGCACTGACCCCCATCATCATGAAGTGCTTTGAGAGACTTGTCATGGAACACATGAAGAGCAACCTCCCCTGCTCACTGGACCCGCTGCAGTTTGCATATCGGCCAAACAGATCGACCGAAGATGCTATTTCCACTGCACTTCACCTCTCCCTCTCCCACCTGGACAAGAAAGACAGTTATGTCAGAATGCTGTTCATAGACTTCAGCTCAGCATTCAACACCATTATCCCCCAAATCCTGTTTAACAAACTCAGCAAGTTGGGACTGAGCACCTCTCTCTGCAACTGGATACTAGATTTCCTGTCAGAGAGGCCTCAGTCCATCCGTATCGGCGACAACATCTCCAGCACCATCAGGCTGAGCACAGGAGCTCCTCAGAGCTGTGTTCTCAGCCCTCTGTTGTTCACCCTCCTGACACACGACTGCACCGCCCTACACAGCTCTAACCACATCATCAAGTTCGCTGACGACGCAACCGTGGTTGGACTCATCAACAGCAACGACGAGTCAGCGTACAGAGATGAGGTTCAGCAGCTGGCGTTCTGGTGTAGTGAGAACAACCTGTCACTAAATGTGGACAAAACCAAGGAGATGATCGTTGACTTCAGGAAGACTCGCTCCACCCACACACCGCTCAGCATCCACGGTTCCATTGTTAACTGTTAACTGCACCAAGTTCCTGGGAGTTCATACCTCAGACGACCTCACCTGGACCACTAACACCACTTCCATCACCAAAAAGGCCCAACAGCGCCTCCACTTCCTGAAATGCCTGAAGCGGGAGAACCTCCCACCCTCACCATATTCTACAGGGGCATCATAGAGAGCGTTCTGACCAGCTGCATCTCCGTGTGGTTTGGAAACTGCAAAGTCGGTGACCTCAGCCAGCTACATCGGATCATCAAAGCAGCTGCCAAGATCATCAGAACATCTCTCCCTCTGCTACAGGACATCTTTCACAAACGCTGCATCAGTAAGGCCTCCTGCATCGTGTGTGACCCCTCACACCCCTCACATGGACTCTTTTCCCTCCTGCCATCTGGCAGACGCTATCGCAGCATTGGCGCCCGATCCTCCTGACAGATAGCTTTCTCAAAGTGTATACTCACTCCCCTTACCTCAGTCTCAAGTGTGTGTGGGCGGTTTATCCTTCAAGCTCGGGTCCTCTACCAGAGGCCTGGGAGCTTGAGGGTCCTGCGCAGTATCTTAGCTGTTCCCAGGACTGCGCTCTTCTGGACAGAGATCTCTGATGTTATTCCTGGGATCTGCTGGAGCCACTCGCCTAGCTTGGGAGTCACCGCACCTAGTGCTCCGATTACCACGGGGACCACCGTTACCTTCACCCTCCACATCCTCTCGAGCTCTTCTCTGAGCCCTTGGTATTTCTCCAGCTTCTCGTGTTCCTTCTTCCTGATATTGCTGTCATTTGGAACTGCTACATCGATCACTACGGCCATCTTCTTCTGTTTGTCTACCACCACTATGTCCGGTTGGTTAGCCACCACCATTTTGTCCGTCTGTATCTGGAAGTCCCACAGGATCTTAGCTCGGTTATTCTCCACCACCCTTGGGGGCATCTCCCATATTGACCTCGGGACTTCCAGGTTATACTCGGCACAGATGTTCCTGTACACTATGCCGGCCACTTGGTTATGGCGTTCCATGTATGCCTTGCCTGCTAGCATCTTGCACCCTGCTGTTATGTGCTGGATTGTCTCTGGGGCATCTTTACACAGCCTGCACCTGGGGTCTTGCCTGGTGTGATAGACCCCAGCCTCTATGGATCTTGTACTCAGAGCTTGTTCTTGTGCTGCCATGATTAGTGCCTCTGTGCTGTCTTTCAGTCCAGCTTTGTCCAGCCACTGGTAGGATTTCTGCATATCAGCCACCTCCTCTATCTGCCGGTGGTACATACCGTGCAGGGGCCTGTCCTTCCATGATGGTTCCTCGTCTCCCTCCTCTTTCTTGGGTTTCTGCTGCCTGAGGTATTCACTGAGCACTCGGTCAGTTGGGGCCATCTTCCCAATGTATTCTTGGATGTTCGTTGTCTCATCCTGGACTGTGGTGCTGACACTCACCAGTCCCCGGCCCCCTTCCTTCCGCTTAGCGTACAGCCTCAGGGTGCTGGACTTGGGGTGAAACCCTCCATGCATGGTAAGGAGCTTTCTTGTCTTTATGTCAGTGGCTTCTATCTCCTCCTTTGGCCAGCCTATTACCCCAGCAGGGTACCTGATCACGGGCAGGGCGTACGTGTTGATGGCCCGGATCTTGTTCTTACCATTCAGCTGACTCCTCAGGACTTGCCTGACCCTCTGCAGGTACTTGGTGGTTGCAGCTTTTCTAGCGGCCTCTTCATTGTTCCCATTCGCCTGCGGGATCCCCAGGTACTTGTAACTGTCCTCTATGTCTGCAATGTTGCCTTCTGGTAGTTCAATCCCCTCAGTTCTGACTACCTTCCCTCTCTTTGTTACCATCCGACTACACTTCTCCAGTCCGAACGACATTCCAATGTCATTGCTGTATAGCCTGGTAGTGGATCTGGATCAGTGAATCAATGTCTCGTTCACTCTTGGCATACAGCTTGATGTCATCCATGTACAGGAGGTATTCTTCTTATTCTTATTTTTCCTATATTTATTGTTGCTCTTTTGCACTATATGGAACTGGAGCCTCGTCGTCTTGTCTCTCTATGTACTGAACTGTACATAGCAGAGGTGACAATGAGGTTGACTTTGACTTTGACTAAAAGTGCTTTATAAATGTGTGAGTGAGCTATGCAGTAATAAGCACTTTGAATGCTCAACTGAGTAGGAAGTTACTAAATAAGTTTATTTAACATCATGCCATCTTTACATTTTTTCTTAATAAGACTGTTTTAATACACTATGTCTATGACACAAACTTTTATTATTTGTAATTTCGCATCGTGAAGAGAATAATAAATGATATTTATAAACACCATCAACTGTGAACAGCTTTATTTCCCGTAACGCTGTGAAACACAGAGAACAGGGGGCTGTAAATAACCACAAAGCTGCACAAAGTTCATCTGTTAATGCAAACTGACACTTGTAGGAAAACACCTTCTTACTACATGAACCCTACTATAAGCTAAACCAGAACACCTAGCAGTGCAAATTCTTTTTCTTTTTTTCTTTTTTTTTTTGTGTCCCGTTTGGATCTTTAGCCATCAGAATTGTTGTTTTAAGGCCAAGAAAGATGCCAAGCGGATTTATTTTACCAAGTGGATCATCATGGCCTTGCCATATTGGTCCATTTAATTGACCTTTATTATAATTATGAATTTATTTTATTTTCGGTTTCTACAAACGGGACAGCCATGTCTGTCCCGTTTGTAGCAGTGCAAATTCTGATCAGCGTCAGACTACAGTTAACTGGAAACAACAAGAGGGAAGAGGTGCTGTGGTCTTACACAGAACTTTAAAGTGGTCAAAATGATTGAAGGTCAGTTTGAGCTACAGGTAATGACAGTTAATGATCTTTTGTCTGTTCAGTCTTTCTAACAACTTGTTCAGCTTCTTCTAGGCTGCTTTATTTTCCCCTTTGTGCACTGCTGGAATGTTCAAAGGCCCAGATGTGGTTTAAAAGTCACAACACGCCTGACTTTATAAAAGCTTTAACACATGAAACCCTTGGTGAATAAGGGCTTGCCTGCCTTTGCAAGAAAATAATGGATATAGCAAGCTCTGCATCTTATCTTAAAGACCTCTTAGTACCATCATTCCAATAGAGCTCATCGCTCTCAGACTGGAACTGTTGTTCCTAGAGTATTTAAAAGTAGAATGGGAGGCAGAGTCTTCAGTTTTCAGGCCCCTCTTCTATGGAACCAGCTTCCAGTTTGGATTTGGGAGCCAGACGCCATCTCTATTTTTAAATTTTCCTTTTTGAGAAAGCATATAGTTGGGCTGGATCAGGTGACCCTGAATCCTCCTTCAGTTATGCTGCAATAGGTGTAGACTGCTGGGGGATTTTCATGAGTGTTTCTCCTTTACTTAGAATGCGTTTATACACCTCTCTGATTTAAATAATTCATTATTATTAATCTCTCGCTCTCTTCCATAGAATGGCTTTTTTCTGGTTTCACTCCCTTCACCCCCAACTGACAGTGGCAGATGGCTGCTCCACAATGTAATGTAATGTTGGACAGACCATCACACCATAGTTTGAAGTAACAACTGAATTTAACGGATTGTATTTTGTTAGATCATGAAGCATTCATGCATCAACCCCCCACCCCCACCTCCACGCCCCCACAGTCTGAATCTCACCTTCACGTTTCCTGTAAACACATCGTCTCACCAGCAGAACCAGTAACACCAGTAGAGCCACAACATAGACTGATCCAACACATGACAAAACAGAGAGAACAGCAGGAGAGAGTGATGGAGGAAGAGTGCTGGAGGTGGATGTAGGTGGAGGTGTGGTGGTGTGTTTCCCTAAAATAAAGCAAACACAGTCATTAAGTTGTCGTCACATTGTGAATGTTGAAAGCTGCAGAAACACAGACAGGTGAGTGTGTCACCTGTGACAGTGATCCAGCTGGATGGAGACTCTCCATGACCGCTGATGTCACACTTGTAGAGGCCTTCATCAGACCTGGAAACATGCTGGATGGTCATGTGACCTGTAGGCTCCTCCCTGATGAGGGAGCCATCTTTATAGAAAGCAGCTGGGAGGTTGGAGGGAGTGGTGTTTGTTTTACAGAGCAGAGTGACGTCATCTCCCTCCATCACAGGGAGGACAGGACTCTGCAGGATCACTGATCCACCTCAACACAGAGACAAACTACAGCATTTCATCCATTTACACACAGCTTCATCAACACTAACTCCACACACTCAGCTTACCAGTGACTGTCAGGTTAACCATGTTACTGATGGGACCCTCTCTGGACTCACACCAGTAAACTCCACTGTCCAATGGGTCGATGTAGCTGATGTTACAGGAAGAACCAGCTGGTTTTCCCCACCCATCTCCACACTGAGTCTTCGTTTGTGTCTTTGGGTTTCTCCTCAGAGTCCATCCAGCAGAGCTGTCGTCCTCCTCACAGCTCAGAGACACAAAGTCATCTTTAAAGAACTGAGAGCTGCTGGGACTCACAGTCAGACGAGCTGCCAGGAAGAGGATATGATGTGAATCAATTTTCAAAAGAGAACGACCAACTGAGTTTCAAAATCTTTTACTGTTTCAACAACAGTAACACAGCCACCCAAAATAAAACATATTTTGGGTGGCTGTGTATATTGCACTATAAACATATAATGCAGTAAACATCACGTGTCTTCAGTATTCCTAAATCACTTTACATTTAAAATGTGATACTGATAGTAAAGACAGTAGTCAAGTATGCAGTCAGATCCTGGCTGGTCCAGGTTCAGTGCTCTCAGATGCACAGTTATAATTAATGTTATTAAAAACACCAAAAAAAAAAAGGTGGTTTTGGATTTAATGCCTCTGTTTTTAGAGACAAGCTTTATTGAAAGTTTATACGTGGCAGACAGCATTAAAAATAAGATGCAGAAAATCTCTATTTAAGACTCTTTGAGATGTTTTGGATTATCACGATGAGGTCACTGACCTTGGTTTGTTGTGCAGCACAGCAGTAAGTTCAGACCTAAAGAGAAATGATATCAGTCAATCTGAGTTTTCAGCTGGTTCACATTACAGCAAAGCTCCTTCTGGTACCACGTCTCCCCTTTAGGGGACTTTTAGCTTCTGCTTAGGCCTTTTCTAGCTGTTCGTTTGTCTGTTTTTGTTTTTGTTTTTAAAACTATATCCATAAATATCATGAATGTGTCACAGAGACACAGACAGCTGCTAATCAGTGTCAGTAACAGACAAATAAAAGAGGTTCAGTTTCCCACTTCTGGGATAGCTGAGGTGAACGGCAGCAGACAGAAGGTACAGCCCCTGTGTCAACATCCGCCTGTCAATCAAACAGGCCACACCTACAATAATATCAACTTTAAGCCTTCATTCCTCAAGAAACAAATTAAAAATACACACTTTAAAATATGTTCTTTCCTGATTTCTCGGTTTTATGTACAAACAACACTGGTTCATCTGTGATTCATAAGTCAGTGTTAAATAGCTTAACGCTTAAAACTGTGGCTCAAGACTTTTGCACAGTACTCTGTCTCACAACATATGTCACCACCCTTGTATAACTCAGCTGATATGCTATAAAAACAGTTAACTGCATTTGGAAGTGAAAGATTGAACTTACAGAGCAGCTGCTGAAGAGATGCTGGGTTCATCTTGACTGAGCTCAGACACAGCAGTTAAATCAACTTCCTTCTGCATGCAAGGCTACATTTACTGCTTTGTGGTTTTCTTGTTGCCATTACGACAGCTGATTTAAAATAGCACAGATGATCAAACTCCATGTGACCTTTCTATGTTATGCTTTAAAGCGTTGTACTTTTGTTAAAATGGTAAAAAACAACAACAACCCTGTTTTTCAACTGTCAACTTGAGAAATAATGTTTTATAGCAGGTAGCTGTTGTGTGTTTGGGGCTAGTATGAGACCCTCTCTCTCCCACCCTCCCCCACTAAGTGAGTTGGAGGAAGGAGCTGTTGTTAAGGAAAGAGGGCCATACAAGCAGGAGGCCTAAAATAGTTAGTGCATACCTTTGTCAGTGTGTTAACTCCAAATATTTTTAATTCACTTCTTCAGTCAGCAAAGTAGAACTCTTTGAACACAACCATTTTTCACCCAAGCCTTTGGTGATTGCAGAGATACTCAGAATTCCACCTTAAGGCATAGTAGACCCTAAATTTCATCACAGCACCCCTAAAAATAACTACAGTAATACTAGTACTGATGATGTATTTTACTATTCTTTTGATATTGTTTTCTAATGTTATATTTGCCAACTGGAGAGAGTGAAAAGCGGCCAGTATTGTTGATGTCTTAAAGAGACAGTGACCTCACACAGAGGCGTTTCTGCTTGTTGATGATGAAGAGGTAATTTAATGACACAAATCAGTGATGCTGATTTAAAGCACACTTTAACTACGGCAAAAGTTCAAATTGTTCTGATGTTGTGACTTTGTCTGCTTCTTTATATTTGTTCTCTAAACACCGTCAAAAAAGTGTCGCAAAGCACGAGACATAATCCACATGTAAACTAAGCTTTGCAAATGTGTGCAATGATTTGCGTGTAAATTTTGAGGACCCACACGCAGGTGCTTCAATCCACACACATATACGAGGCAATCTGACCACCACGTAAAACTATTTTACAAATGTGCAAAAGCCAAATAATTACTGATCGTTTAAGCACAGTTTACTAAGTTCAGCTTCCTGAATTTGAAAATTTTACCTTTTGAAAACCTTTCTGAACGTACAAATATCTAAAAGTACACACGACATCACTCTTGCCCACAAAAGCTTATCCTCCTAGGACCCTGCGTCCACATATGTGGACATCACATTTTGGGTTATTTAGACCAAAATACTCAATTTTGCTCTACATGGGCCTGATAGCCACTTACGAGGACATTATACTGCTACTCTTGTATCAAAATTTTAAATGAATATCCTCATATGTGGCTCTTATTTTTCTTAAAAACAAAAATAAGGTAAAAAAAAAAATCTGGTAATTCTTTATTTTCACATTCATCGGGCCCCAATATGCCCAAATATCAAAGAGAAATTAAAAATGCTGTGGAAGAGTTCGGGTCTTAGGAGGTTAAATATGTGTGTGCGAATCACCGCACGGATCACTTCTCACACCCATGTGGGGTTTGAGACAAATGTAACGCTGGCAGCTTCCCACAAAGCCACATATGTAAGATGCGTTCAAGTCCCAGGGTAAAACTGACATCTGGGCTTCCACTGCATGTATGTGTTTTTTCTTTCAAATAAAATGCACGCTTCTTTTTCTACATAAACGGAACATAGATTTACCATTATCAGCTTTATTATTTTACTTTGTTAAATATTTCTATTCCTATTGAAGATCAGGGGTGTGTGAGTATACCCACTCCTGTTTCTTCACATCCCAACTCTGGATTAAAATGTAAAGGTGCAAAAAAACGAAACTGTCACAGCTGTCGAGGAGAGCCGTGTGGAGGTAAAAGGACCCTAATGCAGGCAGTTGACTGATAGTGCAAGTGACGTTTATTTACAAGTAATAGAGTGATGGAACAGGCAGTGAGGAATAGTGATGTGACGTTCTGTATCGAGGCTTCAAAGCTTGTGTCGAGTAATGGAGGGGGCGTTTCCGCGATGCGCGTTTCGAGGCTTGCTTCATTTATGGGAGGAGCTGAAAATGATGACGTCCGAAGCCTCGCTGCCCGGCTGTACCACGTGACTGGTTCATGAAGTGGTTCGAACTTTGCCGCGAGCTATGACAGATATAAACCCCTCAGACTTCATTCAAAAATGTGGGTGTTTGATGGAGAGTTGCGGTTAGTGAGAGTTTGGAGACAGTTTGGAGGTTTATGAGAGTGAGGAGAGAAAGTCAGGAGAGAATGGAGCCAGCTAAGAAGAGGAGGATGTCCTCCCCTGTGTGGGAACATTTTGATTTTATTCCTCCCAGCAAGGTATGTAAATTTCTACAGAAGATGTATTTTCATAATACTGATGGTGCAATACAATTTATGTTAAGCTGTCTGTACTTTTGTACAAGGTGAAGTGTTCGCTATGTGCCAGGGAGCTGGGATATAACAACAACACCTCATCTATGCTTAGGCACTACAGAGCTTTGCATGAGAATAAGGGGAACACCGATTGTGGAGCAAGACCAGGTGAGCCATCAAATGCAATGATAATATAGCATGCAGTAATGTTACTAAATGATATAACAATATTATACAACTGTTATAAGTTACGTGTGTGATATTTATATTTGTGCTTTGTCTTTATTGTCTTTCCTCAGGAGAACAATCTCAAATAGATGAAGACCTGGTCAGCATGGTGATTGAGGACTCCCAGCCATTTAGCATTGTGGAGGACAAAGGATTCAAAAGATTTGTTAAATCATTAAATCATAGCTATGTTCTCCCCACTAAAAAGGTCATAAAAGCAGTGAAGATTTAGTTTTTACAGAATAAAATGTGAACAGGCAGGACTGAGGCTCAAAGCCTCAGTGTGTAGCTGTCCATACCTCAACGTTACAAAAGCACAACCACTGTCCACACCCCAACCACACCTCACCTCACAGTAAATGATCATTTCCATTTCAAGCATTTCCAAATGATCATTTTCCATACTGCCAGTATAAATATACACAGTATACTGCCATCTCAGGAGACTGAAAAGATTCGGCATGAGCCCCCGCATCCTCAGGACCTTCTATCACTGTGCCATTGAGAGCATCCTCACTGGATGCATCACCACCTGGTATGGCAACACCACCGCCTACAACTGCAAAGCTCTCCAGCGAGTAGTGCGGTGCTCTGAACGGATAATTGGAGGTGAGCTTCCCTCCCTCCAAGACATCTACAGGAAGCGGTGCCTGAGGAAAGCAGGGAGGATCATCAAGGACTCCAGTCACCCCAGCCATAAACTGTTCAGACTGCTTCCATCAGGAAGGAGGTTCTGCAGCATCCGGTCCCGTACCAGCAGACTGAGAGACAGCTTTTTCCATCAGGCCATCAGACTGCTGAACACGTCATAGACACCTCAGCTTCACTACTGGAACTTCAACACTATGCACTCCACACACTGTACAGTAATGCCACTGTTTTGCACATATTCAACTCTGTATATTTTTATATTTTTATATATTATTATTTTTTTACTATTTAATTTGTAAAAATGTGTATACACACACACACACACACACACACACACACACACACACACACGTAGGATAATATTTAGTATACACATCCAGAAATGCATACACTATTATATATTGTACATATATTTATTAGTTTCAGATTAGCCATTCTTGTATTTTGCTCGTTTGTGTTGTTGTGTTTGCACATCTCTGTTGCTTGTGGGGCTCGCACACAAGAATTTCACTCGCATGTGCTGTGCCAGTGTGCCTGCACATGTGAGGTGACAATAAAAGTGATTTGATTTGATTTGATCACTACAATATAGATGTTTTACACACTCCTTTTGTTGTTGACATTTGCAGGCTGTGTGCAAAAGGCCACGCTCTTCAAATTCATGCCAACTAATATTTCTACGTCCAGTAGGTGTCCTACTAGAGCACATGAAGCTTCACGCTGGGGTGAACCAATTGGATTAAGAGCTTCAGTGCTTCATGAAGCTTCATCTGCCCATCACTAGTGAGGAATGACAAATGACTGGAAAACCTAAACTGGGAAAACTAAATGACAAACATAAGAAACGGGGTGCAGCGCAGAGAGCCGCAGACAGAGGAACAAAACACCATGAAACACAGACGAACAGGCAGGAGAACACACAGGGCTTAAATACACACAGCAGTAATCAGGGGATGAGAGACAGGAGGGCAACACAGCTGGGAGAAATCAGAGCTGAGGGGACAGGGGAAACGTAACCTGAACACACTCACATGAGACGGAGACCTTCAGAATAAAACAGGAAACTCAGACACAGAGAACCAGACAAGACAATGAACCACACAGACAGATTCACAAACAGACAGTGTGACACCAGAGGCAGACAGAACACAGAAGTGGGACCAGGGCAGGCACAGAACAGAAACCTAACAAATGGCAAATTATAACAGAATACATACTCAGAATAAACAAAAGCATAAAGAAACACAAAACACTGAGTCGGCAGACTCAGGACCATGACAGAAACAAACAGCCTCAATGTCCTGTCATCAGTCACAGGACCGTGATGGATGCCTGGTGGAATTCTGACTGACTGTCAGCTGGTGGGTGACTGTAACCATATCCCCCACCTGTGACCAGGACGATGCAACCATGATTATTAAATCCCATAATAGCATCACTTACTACATTTATAACTTTCAAATGTGTTCAGGGATTTATAATTATCACAGAATCACAATGTTGAGGCTGACTATAAAATATCGATGTACAGCAAATAAAACACAGGTTGTGCACACCTGACAGAAAGTGATGCTTGCATTTTATGATTATTGCTGACTTGTGTTTCTGAACATGAATGATTATTTTATTGCACAGCTCATGGTCTAATGTTCAAATGTAAATACATTATGTGTAAATACTTTTGGCAGTAGTGTATATGCTGACAGCCTCCTGCAGCAGCTCACCCACACTGGACACCTTTTGAGAAGAGAACTGTTTTCCCTCCCGAGCAACCTGACAGTTTGCCAATTTTTTTAGAGGCAGACCAAAAATCTTTTTCAATTTTTAACATCTTCATCATGTTTTGTACAATACGTCCACCACCCCTCCTGTGGACAAGTCCTTGCTTTTCTTCCATCTTCTCCCTCACACCCAACATATCTGTCCTCCTTCTATCTTCATTCTCTCTGGTGTGATTTTACAGAACATAAAAACATTTACAGTGACTGCTCTCATCAGCACAATCCTGCCTTTCCTGCTCTCCTGCTGCCTCCTAACATTCTTTTTTAATGACCTCCATGTTTTGCAGTTGCTTCCTGACACATTTCCTTCCTGACAAAGCCCTGCCCATGTATCTGGGTTTGAGATCGACAGTAAGAGTGCATACTGGGCTGGGCTTCCCTGTCGTGTACACACTCTGTACTACAAACATTTATCACACTTTCATTGAGAGTTTTAATGCAATTTAGCATTTATTTTCTGCTATACAAACACTCTACAGGTGCCTAGAGCTCTACACCTGTAGATTTTTTTTTTTTATCAAGCTAAGCTTCCTCATGTGTTTAGTGAAATACTTCCATGCTTACCAAGTGTAGCTTATAAACAATGTAAGCTGCAAAGAGAGGGAAGCAGTGGTTTGTGTTTTTGGAATGATAGATAAAAGTCCTCATCAGTATAGTAGGACTTGACTTAAGCGGCCAAAGAAGTGCAGGAGACTGATGCTGTCACCGTTTTGTGACCCAAACAATATTTACAAAGAAACAAATAAGAAACTCAACTCCAAATTAACTCAGTTCAAATAAACATAACTGAACTTAAATCAATGAAAATTACGGTCAAACTGCACACAGCTACACTGACCTGGTCCTTTCTCCTCAAACACCTGAGTTCTGCTTAAATAATAATAATGGATTGCATTTATATAGCGCTTTTCGGGACCCCTCAAAGCTTTAAAATACCACTATTCATTCACTCTCACATTCATACACCAGTGAAGGCAAGCTACAGTTGTAGCCACAGCTGCCCTGGGGCAGACTGACAGAGGCGAGGCTGCCATATCGCGCCATCGGCCCCTCTGGCCAACACCAGTAGGCGACAGGTGAAGTGTCTTGCCCAAGGACACAACAACCGAGACTGTCCGAGACATGGCTCGAACCGGCAACCTTCCGGTTACAAGACGATTAGCTGGTATGACATCATACCATCCAATGAAGGCCTCACATTATTAATTTACATTCATTATTAACACTTAACCTTCACACCTTTAGAAGCTTTTACATTTTAAACTATGATCTTTTTGAACTCGAACCTAAAACAGACAAAATCTTTTTACTAGATTCTGAACACTTGTTTATACAGACAGACGAATAGGCGCCACCTTACCTCATAATTTCCTGTAAGTTCCCTTTTTTTCATGTGGTGGAATTTCCTCTCACAGGGGCACAGGGATATTGCTCAGGGTATCAGTCATACACCGCATAAAATAACTTTAGGTAAATTTAATAGCTTTAAAGAGCATCTGTATATTCTTTATTATTGTTTTTTAATCCAGGAAACTACCAACAATGAAGCTGTGGGAGATAAGAAAGGAAATGCTGTTAAAAACAGCTTTAACCGTGTTTGTCCTCTCATGTTTCCTGGGACGTCTGGACTGTGAAGGTAAGATGTGTTAATCCTGTAAAACATTAAATTGTAGTTAAATTCAAATGCTACTGTACAGAACAGGTTCAGTACATCAGCCTCTCAACTGTCTGGCCTTATGTACAGGTCCTTTAGAAATAAACTATGAATTGAATAACAAGCCATCGCTGTCTGGTACACAAAAATCAACAGATTTCTGTATTAAACACCCTGAATGTGACTGACAAGTACAAACAGGTTTTTATACCTTTGTTTTATCATTTTGTACAGACTCTGGGCTTTTCCACAGAGTATGTGAAGCCATTTTACCCATTTTAGCTCAGTAAAACCCACACCACAGTCTACAAATGTTAAAAAAAGCGTATAAACTCTGAAGTTAGACATTCAAAACCCACTGAAGTTCATGATTTAACATGCTTGTGATGGACCGAGTTGAAAAACAGGAGGAGCCCAGGAATTATTAGAAAAATATGGTTTCCATTTATTTAACCCCCCCAAAAATTATATTTACAAGACTAATAAATGTTGAGCTCATAAAAGAGGTCAAAGAATCAAAACTGAACTCAGGCAAAGACTGCAAACTTAAACCAAATGACTGCTCAAACATACATAATTGACCTAAACATGAAATATGTTTAGGTCATATATGAAAAATGACATACAAGGGTATATATAATGGCTGATCAGACCATTGTGACACATGAGGGGTAACAAACAAAACACAATCATAAATCACAAACGATGCAGTACAATCTAGTTTGTTAAGAAACTAAACACTAAAGAAGAAAATCAAAAACCCAATTAAACCCTAAACTCAAATATTTAATTAAATACAAATACTTTGTTTTTAAAGTAAAGAAAACACACATTCCCCCCCTTCAGCAGGAAGTGGTGGTGTGGTCCAATTATCTTCCTTCATATTTAATGGTTTCAAACCCTGGCTACCATCTTTTTGTCCGGCAACTCCCAGGGATGATAGCAGGTAAGAAATAAAAAGACAAAGGTTAGTCAGAAAGCAAAGAAATGAAGTGGTATGAATACATAAGTAAACTAAATGTGCGCGCTTACAAATAGAACAAATGTATCCAAACCAATCAATAAAGTTATTGGAAACTAAAATGTATTACTATGTTCAAATGAAGAATGAAAATACGAAAGTTACCGACTTTAGAGTGTGGCCACGGGTTTGGCCATCACAATGCTGGATGTGTAAACATATCTGGGTCTGAATGTAACGCAGTAAAGCTTTTTTTACTCGCTTATAAATTCTCACAGAATTTACACAAAAATAAAAACTCAGGTTTCTGATATTTGAAGCACAATAATAAGCGTGTTTGAATTATTGGATGCATATTATCTTTATGACTGACCTGTTTTCTAATTATTTTAGAGCTAACAGTCAAACAAGCAAAGGATGTAACTCTGGAGTGCTATGGCCCCAGTGATGCTAACATAATGATAAGCTGGCAAAAGCCTGACCTGCAGTCAGAGTATTATGTGTTTTACTTCAGCGATGAACACATTCACAAAGACAAACAGCATGAATCATTTAAAGGTCGAGTGGAGCTGAAAGATCCAGAGATAAAGAATGGAAACTTTTCTGTGATTCTCAAAAATGTCACCATGAACGACGCTGGAAAATATGAATGTTATGCTGGATACAACAGACAGAGACCTCAGCTTTTGAAGAGCATCAACCTGAAGGTAGAAGAAGAAAGTGAGTGTGAAGTTGAGCTGCTTCCTGGTTGTTGATGTTTGTTTCTAAAGATGTTGTTGATGAGACTTTGTAGAAAGCAGCTGGTCTGAGTGATGTGATCAGAGTGCAGTAGATAATGTCTGACAGCAGTTTGAAGAGGAAATGGATTCTGTTCTGTTCTTCACTCATCACCTACCTGACAGCTGACACCTCACACCTGTTTCTCACCTGCAGGTCAGACAGTACTCGATAAGGACAAAGACCAGAGGAGTGGAGCTGATGGCGTAGAAGTTGACATGTCGATTTCCGTTGTGCTTGCTGCTGCTGTTTTGTTGTTTTAGCCGTCTGTTGAACTGCAGCCAGTTTGAAAGGCCACAGATGGAAATATCACAGTGTATATTCACTCCACCCACCCACTCAGCATTCACAGTGACAGATGTGCTGAGGACAGACAGAAGTTAACGATGCACAATTAAACTGGAATTTAGCACCTGGAGGAAACATTAAGTTATGTTCGTGTTTGTGATTATCTGAAGTTTCCTGCTCAACATACATGTTTGTTTACATTGTTATCTGCTGCCTTTTTTAGTCACCATCAAATATCACTGAGCTATTATGAATTCTGAATTTTACATTTTGATATTTTTGTCCTACATATTTTTCATTTTACATTTTATTTTTATATTTTACATGTTTTTTGCATTTTTAAAGGCTTAAAATACTGTTGAGAAGGAAGGTTACATTATATGGAAAGAAGGCCAAATATAAGCCCTGACGGCCATCACTAGTCCACTGGATGACTTTGAAAAATATAAAATGTGAATTAAAAAAGAAAAAGTAAGATGTTGGACTATTTACTGTATTTTGTCATTAACAGTGGATAACATCATGAGAATCGATCATAGATTAATTTTTTTTTAAACTATTAGTATAAAGAACAAAGTTTTTATAACAAATTTTCAGGATTGATGAATCTGTAACATCAGCAAAATGTTTTACACTTGGTCATGTGCAATAAAGGACATGTGAATGAATCCAGTGCATGTACGAGCAGATTAACACCAGCCTGGCTTGCAACAAACACTCTGAGAGATATCGTTGTATTATTGTTAGATATGCTGTTTCTACTACTTTACTTTCAAACCATCTGTCCTCTCTGTCCAAAACGTGAACATCGGCATCCTTGAAAGTGTGACCTTTGACCTTTAGGTGCAGATGTAGAGCTGAGTCTTGCCCTGTCGAGGTGGCGCGTCTATGTTTTGTGGCTGTTTGGTCTCACCAGTGTAGAGGTCTGAGCACTCCTCGCTGTACTGCACAGCACACACTATGTTGACTGGCTTGTGTTTGGGAGTTTTGTCCTTGGGATGAAACATCTGTGAACGACCATCTCTGAACAGAGGAGGTGGCTCACAACACCGACTGTCCGCCACCTACAACCCAGTTTTGAGATCTTGATCACATCCTGCAACAGCTGATCTCAGTAGGTCACATGACAGGATGAGGCAAGATCTCACAATGGTGGTAAATGTGGTATTGGAACCATTTTACCGGTTGTAGGTTGATTGGTGGGTGTGATTGCAAACCTGGTTGATCAGGGATGAGTTCATTCCTTGTGTTACAGTGCCATCTTGTGGTGGTTTTGAGAATCGTTGCGAATAGAGTTTGTGCAGTACATTTAAGAATGGTGCGCTTCTTTAATCGGACTGTTAAGAGGCCCGTTCCAATAATTTTTATTCCATATTTATGCTGTAATGATTTTTGTCCTTTTTCAGAGAATCCACATATTATTTAACACTCATCTACTATCACACTACATATAAAATGAATTGCATCTCTTACAGCTCGATCCCGTGGTGTAAGCCTCTCCTAATGACCGAGGATAACCAGAGTAGCACAAAGTTGAACAGACGCGCCTCATTCTGAGCAGAATTATTCAATTATGTTTTCATACATGTGCGGATGCAGGTGTGTGAGTGAGAGAGCAAGAGAAGGACTGAAAGAAAGCATGGAGGACTTGACTAAACCATGTAATCAAGATGTAAATCAACTTTGGGTTTGAATCAGCTCCAAGTACACAGCTGAGTGTGACAAGTGTTGTTGGCTTGTTTAGAAACATTTTGTGTCCTGATAGAATCAAAATTGTATTAACATCAGCTTCTTTTCAGCAGTTAGTAAGTTTGTGTCTCTTGACACTGTGGGGAAAATTGTATTTCATCTTATTTAACCTCACTGTATAAGGCAGGTACCTACATGACCATGACAAAAAAACAAACAAAAAAAAAACCTTCCTACAGCTGATTCTATCCACTCATGAGTTTTTTTCTCTTCTTTTCATCCTGCATTGATTCCTTTGCAAATGATTTTATTAATAAATCTGAGGATATCAGTTTTGGTTTCAATGGTCAGTTTATTTTTCCACAGCAGATGCCAGCTGGATTGGGAATTATGACCATGTTTAGTTAGATCTGGTGACTACTCTTTGCTTCTTTGCCTCTCACTGGCAGGTCACAGTATATGTTAAAAACAGTATATGCTAAAAGTACACAGGGTGGGTCAAAATTTGACCACCTTTCACAATTTTTTCCCATCATGTTGGAGGCTTCGTAGCTTCATTAGTACAGATGATAAACTGATTAAGTGCTAATCAAAAACTGCAACCAAAATAGTTTTATAATCCCAATTCCAAAAACAGGATCCCGTGTAAAATGTAAAGAATCACATAATGCAATGATTTGCAAATCTCAGAAACACAACTTTTAATCACTGTAGAAAATAAAATCGTCAAATGTTTAAACTGGTAAAATGAACTGCTTTAAGAAAAAAATGTCTGCTTAATTTGTATTTAACTTATAGAGAAAATTGATGTAGAAAACATCAGGCAGGATCTTTTAGGCTGTGTTTGGCCCTGTGTCATCACACAGACAAGTATCTGCCTTTTTCCCTAAAGCCTCTTAAGATCCTGCTGAAACAGGTCATAAGATTGGGACCGGAATCTCTGTGGTGACAAAAGAGCCTAGAGAAAGTGTGTAAGCAGCATCATACAGTCAGGAGGAGTGAAATGTATCATTAAACTCACAGCTCAGCTCCTGGAAGCAGTCTCCTATAGACGGGCTGGACTTAGACTGGAGTTTCCCTCAGTGAGAGGCAGCGAGAGGGCATGAGTGTTTCTTCGGTTCAGTACCTGTAAACTGAGGTTTCCTGTGATGGATGAGACAGTTGTCTTATTTCACTTTGAGCTGAATGTTTGTAGAAGGACCCAGAAATACTATTCAAGTGCACTGAAACCTGGCAGTTCATCAGTCACCATTACAGGTCTGGGACCCTGCATTCTCACGCTGTATAATCTGCTGCTGTCACTTCATTCGGCTTGGTGCTCTCCTGCCTGCCATTGTGTAATAATGACTCTTAGCTTCTTTGTTTGTTGATGTTTTCTGTTCCATAAATCTGTCTGATACAACACCCTATGTGACCGATCTCCTTTCCTCACTCGATTAGTTTCTATTTCGGTGTAATTAAAAAGCAGTATGTCCAAAACCAACAACAGGCCACCAGGAAACAGATTTAAAGGCTGCTCTGAGAGTCCTGACAGGGACTAGAAAGAGAGAGCATATTTCTCCTGTTTTGGCTTCCCTTCATTGGCTTCCTGTTAAATCCAGAATTGAATTCAAAATCCTGCTCCTCACATACAAGGTCTTAAATAATCAGGCCCCATCTTATCTTAATGACCTTGTAGTACCATATCACCCTATTAGAGCACTTCGCTCTCGCTCTGCAGGCCTACTTGTTGTTCCTAGAGTATTTAAAAGTAGAATGGGAGGGAGAGCCTTCAGTTTTCAGGCCCCTCTTCTGTGGAACCAGCTTCCAGTTTGGATTCAGGAGACAGACACTATCTCTACTTTTAAGATTAAGCTTAAAACTTTCCTTTTTGCTAAAGTATATAGTTAGGGCTGGACCAGGTGACCCTGAATCCTCCCTTAGTTATGCTGCAATAGATGTAGGCTGCCGGGGGATTCCCATGATGCACTGAGTATTTTTTCTTCAGTCACCTTTTTCACTCACTATGTGTTAATTGTCCTCTCTGCATTAAATCATACTTGCTATTAATCTCTGGATCTTTTCCACAGCATGTATTTTATCCTGTCTTTCTCCCCTCACCCTCAACTGGTCACAGCCCTCCCTGAGCCTGGCTCTGCTGGAGGTCTCTTACTGTTTTCCTTCCCTTTGTTGCCAAGTGCTTGATCATAGGGGGTCTTCTGATTGTTGTGTTTTTTCTCTGTATTATGGCAAGATCTTCACATTACAATATGAAGCATCCCAAAGGAAACCGTTGTTGCGATTTGGTGCTTTTGTATTGACATTATATTGGATGGGTGTTCTAAACCAGAATTTGTCTTATACTGTCACAAGATACATCATTTCTATGAGGCCTTTCAGGTGAAGCTCTTTTTTTAAAGATGAACAGCTCTGAAACAGGATCCTGTGTTTTTTAGAACTCCACCCTTGTTTTTCTTTTTCGTTCTGAAACAGATTAACTCCACCTTCCTTGAAAGGCAAACACAGCGAGCTGCTGAAAATAAACACACCAGTCATCCCACTCACTTTAGTTCAACAACTTTGGGGTAATGTAGGCAGATCTAAAGTTTAATGTTTTTAATGTTTGCCTCAGCAGGTGAAATCTAGCTTGTACACACACACACACACACACACACACACACACATGCTCATTTTCATATCTTAGTGAGGATATCTCATTGACATAATGCTTTCCCTAGCTGCTAACCCTAACCTTCAAAAATGAATGCCTAAACCTAACTTTAACCTAATTGTAACCCTGACACTAAAGCAACATTTTGTGCCTCAAAAATCCCTTCAAACTCATGTGGATCCATATTTTGTGCCCATAAGTGACTGTTGATCTCCACAAGTAGAGCTGTAGAGTAGCATGCCAATTTTCTGTTCTCACAAATAGGTCTAAACATGGCCACACACAGTACAGGTCAGTCTGGGAACATTCCTGGAATGCACTGTTGTGTTGTTATCTTAGTGCTCTCCCAGAGTATACTACCAAGCCAGTTTACTTATACTGACAAATCCAAGCCAACATATATGGGAGTAAGGGCAATCAGTCTTTGGCAGATCCAACATCCTGACTCTAAATTTCAAAACAACACCACACACTGATGTGACCTGTGCTCATTGATTCATTCCCGTGGCTTGACACTGCGCCACAAATAAAGAGTTAAAGCAGCCTAAAACTGATTTGTTTCAGAAAGGAGGTTCAGCGCAAAGTCTGATAACCTGGATATGAGTGTCTGTTACCACCTGACTCCTCCCCTTCTTCTATACCTGCTCTATTTACTTTTTAGCTACACTCAAAGCTTTTGTCTGCAAGTTTATTACTTTACAAACATTGAAATCAGGGTTAAATCAGTTCTTAGACAACAATCTCTCATCAGTGTGAAGGCAGGGACGGCTCACAATGAAATCTATACATTTTTTCAACTCTGTGACAGTGAACGGTCCAGCTGCTGTTCCTACTGTAATAATTGCTGTTTAAATAAAGTCTGTTTGCTTATGACTCATTTGTTATTTTGGGATCTGTCACACTGAAGGAACAGATCACACCATACCTGTGCTCTCTGTTTGCTTCTCCCTGTGAGCTGAGCAGTTTGTCTCCTTACCTCTCTGCTCTGTGTTGTTTCCTCTTTCCGACCAGAAGATCTTCACAGCTTAGTCTGGACAGAACGTCACTCTGACATGTCGAGCTCCAAATATCAGTGTTCCCATCAGAGCTGTGGAGTGGTTCAGACTTGACCTGCTGGAAGGACATGTTCTCATGTACCGGGGGGAGCAGTTTGTTTCATTCAACCAGCTTCCATCGTTTGTGAACCGGGTAGATCTGCAGAACAGACGGATGCAGGACGGAGACGTGTCTTTGGTTCTGAAGGATGTGACAAGAAATGACACTGGAACATATCAGTGTTATGTCATTCAGAGAGGAAAGAACCACAGGAAGTGCACTGTGGAACATATCAGCATCATCTACCTGAGTGTTGTTGATCCTCCAGGTGAGTGAGTAGAGTTGAGTGTGTGTGTGTGTGTGATCAGAGGTGAAGCTGCTTCCTGGTTGTTGATGTTTGTTTCTAAAGATGTTGTTGATGAGACTTTGTAGAAAGCAGCTGGTCTGAGTGATGTGATCAGAGTGCAGTAGATAATGTCTGACAGCAGTTTGAAGAGGAAATGGATTCTGTTCTGTTCTTCACTCATCACCTACCTGACAGCTGACACCTCACACCTGTTTCTCACCTGCAGGTCAGACAGGAGGACACACACAGGATGGACCTGCTGGACTGAATGTTTGTCACTTTTTGCTTCTGTTGTTGCTTTTTCTATGACCTCTTTTCACAGAAAAAGATCTACACAGTGTCATGGTCCCCGTGCCTGCTCAGCTGGCCCTGTGTGGCTACATGTTATGTTTTGTCTATTCTCTCTCTCCTCTCTCTCTGCTCGCTGCCTGGGCGGAGCTCATTGTGAGCTCCCGGCCTCCACCACCTGTAGGCAATCACCTGTGGCTCCTCACCTTGTTTGGTAAATGGCCTGCATTTGTATAGCGCTTTTCTAGTCCATAGGATCCCAAAGCGCTTTACACTACATTCAGTCATCCACACACACATTCACACACAGGTGATGGCAGCTACATTGTAGCCACAGCTGCCCTGGGGCGCACTGACAGAAGCGAGGCTGCCGGACACAGGTGCCACCGGGCCCTCTGACCACCACCAGTAGGCAAACATGGGGTTAGTATCTTGCCTAAGGATATTTGGCATGCAGCCAGGAGGCAGCCTGGGATCGAACCACCGACCTTCTGATTAGTGGCTGACCTGCTCTGCCACCTGAGCTACAGCCACCCATGTTTGCTCCCGCTACTTAAGCCAGTGACTGAGAGCACCTCGCCGCTGGACTATTGAGTAACGCTCGTCAGTGCTACTTTAGCCTCAGCCAGTTTTGAGCTCCGTGAAAGTTCCGTGCTAACTCTTGTTCTCTGTATGCAGATTTCTCGTGCTTGGTTTGGGGACTCTGGACGCTTTTCCCGACTCCTCTCTGCACCCCTGGGAACCCTGGCCCCCTTCTCCTTCACCTGTATATAGCGCACCTGGAGTGTGTAAATAAACCTGTTTTTCTGAGATTTCAGTCTGCGCCGAGTCCTCCCTGCTCCTCCGTCACGGAGGTAAAAACAAATCTTTTTTACGAGTACAAAATATTTATGACCACATTTTGAGCCCATAGAGTTTTCCTTTTTTTGAGTTGTTTCTGTATGTGGCATCCCTGTCCCCCCACTGGTAAACTCATCTATATTGATGCGCCTGTTTGTGCTTTTATGTGCTATTTTAAATAGTTACTAATAAATTGACAATTTGCTTTATCACTAGACCACGGCCCTCTATTGAGTATAACAGACCTGAGCGTCTTCCTGGTAATTAGCATTACTTCGATCCAGTGTACTCCGGGTGAAATTCCAGGGTGGCGTTGTCGGTTGTCTGTTAAATTGTGAAGAGTATTTATTCCATCCCAGCCTTGTGCTGCCACGTTTAGTTTAAGATCTACATTCTGATATTCTGATGAGAGAGAGGTTGAGTCTCCATGAACAGCTTTACTGCTGCTGTTTGACATCTTCGATCCAGCTTAGATTATTCCCACTGATGATGAAATGCACTAGCTTAAAAAAAGTCAAAATGTGGAGTATAAGATGTCATATTTAAATCCAGTAACTTGAAAAAATGCTGAAAAAATGATTTATTGTAAATCTCTTCTTTTGGTCCATCTGTGCCTCTTTCTTGGACCAACAGGGGGGCCGTGATCCACACTTTGGGAATCACTGCTATAGTGACTCAATGATCTATTTTTTTTCTGGGGTAGCATGTAGATTACTTTATATTCCTGTAAGAGTATATTTGTTTTATTTGTTTGTTATTAACAAATTTTCAACATGTATTATTACTGAGTGACGGCTTTGCTAAATCCAGCTGTGAGCTTTTTGACTGTTTCTGGGGACACTGAGCAGCAGCACAGATCTATACTGTGACAGTATAATGGATGGTATGTGTGTTTATTTATTTAATCACTTAGTCTCAGCTCAGCCTTTTTGCATATAAATATCTTCCAGTCATACAATATGCCAGCATGATTTCAAGATAGTAAGTTTAGACTGATCGAAGCAGGAACTGAGTAAAAATGTGACCTGAGTGTGAGGTATGTCTGAAAGACATACCTCACACTCAGACACTCAGGTTAGACCTGACTAACCCACAATAAATAAATAATCAAGTAACTAAAAATTATTTTTACTCAGGCCATGGTGTAATAATGATCACTAAACCTTTGAAAATAGTCCCTTTAACCTTCCTAACATTAAAAATAATATTTTAATAATACCGCAACATATTTACTTTTACAAATAGAGACAATATGAACCAGAAAAACCTGTGTGGGCCTGTCACTGTGAAAATTTGAAGCCTCCAGTTTTTGTTTTTTTGTTTTATCTGAACCAGGAAGTGTTTTGAATGCAGGGCAGAGCTCTGACTCTGCAACCAAAGGGTAAGGTTGAGGGTAAAAACCTGTTTCAGTGTAGCGTACAGGTGTTCAGCAGTACTGGGAACAGTGGGTGTGTTAGTGGAGGCGCTTAATGAAATGATCCCAGGAAGCAGGTTGTGAGATTTTTATACTATCCTATGCCACCTTATACTTCTAATCAAAGAATTGTCGAATCATTATACAGCTATAGGCCACATTATGTCTTGGATTAAAGATGTAAAATCATTACTGTTTTATGATGCACTATACTGCTGATTTATAAGAAATACTGTTTGTGAAGAATCATGGCCTTCCTTTTCTGAGTACAAAGAGAACAGAACATACCGTAGAGCTTTTCTGCCCTATCTCATCAGGAGGAGATAAAACAGGAAGCCAAGGTCGTCACGTAGGTGCCGTAAGAGAGAAAGAATGTGAATGCTTAGTGTGGCGGAGGGCTGAAGCTATAAGACTGTGAGAAACGGTCAGACACTTTGACATTTTGCAGGAAACCCCGCCTTGCTCATCTCCTGTCAGGATGTTTAAGCTCAAAGTGTGTAAGTAATTATGAGAAGTGTATGGAATAAAGAGATTGTTGATTGAGCATTTATATACTGAGTGTTTATACACCCACACACCATCAGGCTGTTTAACTCCTCTCTGGAGGGGAGAGGGAGGGGAAACAGGAGGACAAAGGAGGGGGGGACAACTAAGCTGTAGTGCCTCTTCACTGTGCAAGGCTTTTCAAATCAAATCAAATCAAATCACTTTTACTGTCACATCACATGTGCAGGTACATTGGTACAGCACATGTGAGTGAAATTCTTGTGTGCGAGCTTCACAAGCAACAGAGTTGTGCAAAATACAATAATGTAAACAAGCAAAATACAAGAATGGCTACATCTGAAACTAATAAATATATGTACAATATATAATAGTATATGCATTTCTCAATGTGTATACTAAATATTTTCCTGTGTGTGTGTGTGTGTGTACACATATTTTACAAATTAAATAGAGTAAACAATAATAAATATATAAAAATATACAGAGTTGAATATGTGCAAAACAGTGGCGTTACTGTACAGTATGGAGTGCATAATGTTAAAGTTCCAGTAGTGAAGCTGAGGTGTCTATGACGTGTTCAGCAGTCTGATGGCCTGATGGAAGAAGCTGTCTCTCAGTCTGCTGGTTCGGGACCGGATGCTGCAGAACCTCCTTCCTGATGGAAGTAGTCTGAACAGTTTATGGCTGGGGTGACTGGAGTCCTTGATGATCCTCCCCGCTTTCCTCAGGCAGCGCTTCCTGTAGATGTCTTGGAGGGAGGGAAGCTCACCTCCAATTATCCGTTCAGAGCACCGCACTACTCGCTGGAGAGCTTTGCAGTTGTAGGCGGTGCTGTTGCCAAACCAGGTGGTGATGCATCCAGTGAGGATGCTCTCAATGGCACAGTGATAGAAGGTCCTGAGGATGCGGGGGCTCATGCCGAATCTTTTCAGTCTCCTGAGAAAGAAGAGGCGCTGCTGCGCCTTCTTCACTGTTTTGTTTGTGTGTACTGACCACGTAAGATCCTCAGCCAGATGTACTCCAAGGAACCGGAAGCTGCTCACTCTCTCCACAGCAGCGCCGTTGATGGTGATGGGGGTGTGTACTTCTCTGCACCTCCGGAAGTCCACTATCAACTCCTTTGTCTTTGCGACGTTGAGGGTGAGATGGTTGTCTTGACACCAGTGGGTCAGGGCGCTGACCTCCTCCCTGTAAGCCGTCTCATCACTGTTGGTGATAAGACCCACCACTGTAGTGTCGTCCGCAAACTTCACAATGATGTTGGAGTTGTTAGTGGCCGTGCAGTCGTAGGTGTAGAGTGAGTACAGGAGAGGGCTCAGTACACACCCCTGTGGAGCACCAGTGTTCAGTGTGATGGGGGATGAGGTGATGCTGCCCAGTCTGACCACTTGGCGTCTGTCAGACAGGAAGCTAAGGATCCAGCTGCAGAGGGAGCTGCTCAGTCCTAGATCCTTTTTGTCCTTTTTGTTAATAACCAACGGTGCAATAGACTCACAATACTTGAAATGTGCAATTCCCTTTTTTGACTGCTTTTATACCTGTAAATACTTAATATAAAAAATCTGTAAGACCACATCTGATTTTATATCAATTTAAAGCTAAAAACACACGTGTTTTATAAGATTGGCCTGTAAAAGAACAGAAATTATCCATATTTTCATTACAGATAATTTGGTTCAAACTTTAAATGTTGTTTGACAACATCTCACAGCTGTATTTCAACATGTTTTTGACAGCATTTCCTTTATAACCTTTTAACATTTATAACAGGATTAAATATGCTGGGATCAGTGCAGTCAGTGCCACAGATCACATAGAGAGTGATCTCAATCTCCACACACAGAGTTAGAAAAAGTTCACAGTGTGACATTGATGAGTGTTTCTAACTCAAACTGTGAACTTCTCCTGATTAAAACACTTTAATGTTGTATTTAGTGACTGTGATAATAAAAACAGGTGCAGCAGGAAGAAAACGCGATGTACAAAAATGCGGTAACTGACTTGAGAATCCAAACATGGCTCTCAGTGCTGCGTTACTATTTGTGAATCCAGCTGAATTTAAAGCGAGTTCAGTGTCACCTGTAGAGGCAAACAGGAGGCAGGGAGTGAAATCCAGCAAACAGACACACATGTCCCAGCAGGCATTTCATCCACTTCTGCTCACCAAAACTGAATAAAACTATTCTGAATTTCCAAATGATGAAAAGAATAATCTCTGTGTCTTCTGATGATGGATGTGTTAAAGTTCTTTATTATGAAATCTGGGACTAATCAAAAAACACGCCAAGGGTTGACGGTGCACCAAAACATAAATACAAATAAGTGCCTCTAATTACTTTATGGTGTCTGTTTCCACATGTGCCTCAACTGCAGCGAGAAGTATTTCTTACTTCCGCCGCGGGGGTTGTGTTTTTAGTAGCGTTTGACACATGTGCATTTAAACATGCTACTCCCTTGGAATTAAAGATAACACACAGATAAGGAAGACAGGAAAAACTGTTTGTTACCTTTATTTCCAAACTTTATAGTTAACACACACAGACCCTGTTCGTTTCTGCTGTTTCCTAAGCACAGAATGTTTTTCATACCTTTTCTGCAAGAGGGGTTTTTTATGAGTATGTGTGTTAGTAATGAGGGTGTTTACAGAGTTAGACTGACTCTAATGAGAAGCATCTTAAATAAATTAGAATGGGATTTTCTATAAGTCCCAAATGTTGACATTTTGCAGTGTTTTCATGAGATACAGGGAAAATGAGAGCTCGTTGTAGCTGTTGCAGGCCTGTAAGACTGATTGGCCTGTTTTATACAGAAAAACACGAGCAGGAGACATAAGTTGTGTTCAGTCTGCAAACTCTTCCTCATCAATTTATTAAACAGAATTTCACCATCTTTTTTTGTCCATGTACACATTGTCATCTTGTCGTCACTTAAAAACACAACGTTAACTCAGGTTAAGATCTTTAAACCCACCTGGTTACCTTGTTTGTTTAGGTGTAAAATTACACAATATTGACCTTTTATTGATCCCTTTTACATGCAGTGTAACTTACAACTAAATCCTCCTGCTCTGCAGCTTCAATAATATATCTGAGCAGATTCACTAACACTGATTAACCTGCTTATTATTAATCACTTTGTAAACTCTCTTTATCTCAGGTGTTAGACATCTACAACCCACTGAGCAAATTGACCTCGGAGTGACTTTTATCTGCCATTTCTGTAACACCAGATGAGGTCTTTCAAGTTGTGGACCTAGTTTGGATATATAGATGTTCAGAATTGGTCATGGACTGATGGACCCAGTATAGACATGATCTGCACGTCTATCCCATGTCCAATGTTTAGTGGGTAGGTGACTTAAGGTTCACCTGTCGAGTCATCTGAGGTCTGGATCAAATCTTCTTCTCCTGTGTTTTGGGTATTGTGAAGGTCATAAAAAAAGCAAGAGCTAGCGTAACAAGTATAACACTAACTGTTAAACAAAAGTCCAGTCCAGAGGATACATCCTCGTTCCCTTTGCCTTTCCTGTGTCCTCCTGTCTGACCTGCAGGTGAGAAACAGGTGTGAGGTGTCAGCTGTCAGGTAGGTGATGAGCGAAGAACAGAACAGAATCCATTTCCTCTTCTAAATGACTCACCTGGAGGAACAACTCTCAGGTAGACGGTGCTGATATACTCAAAAATGCTTTTCCTGCCATTTGTTCCTCTCTGGACCACGTAACACTGAAATGTTCCAGTGTCATCACTCGTCACATCCTTCAGAGTCAAAGACACGTCTCCGTCCTTCATCTGTCTGTCCTGCAGATCCACCCGGTTCACAAACGATGGAAGCTGGTTGAATGAAATAAACTGCTCACCCCGGTACATGAGAACATGTCCTTCCTGCAGGTCAAGTCTGAACCACTCCACAGCTCTGATGGGCATGCTGATGTTTGGAGTTTGACATGGCAGAGACACGTTCTGTCCAGACTCAGCTTTGATGATTTTCCCATCTGAAACAGGGGAGAACCTTATTAGTTCACAGACAGAGAGCCCGCAGAGCTCAGCTGAACTAAAAAAGTCTTTTTAATCTGAGATATGGTGAGAGATAGAAGCATCTGACACACCGTGAGTTCCTGCAGTATGTAAATACATTCAATTAAATCAGAGGGAACATTTATAATAAGTAGTTAATACTGAGTATTCTAACAATTACTTTAAGTTTTCATCTCAGACAAGTGTGTGTTAGCTTTGGCAAGCATGCATACATCATTGATTAGTTTACATGTAGATTTGCCAAAGTTTTGAAATATATACCTTATTTTAAATAAAACAGTTTTAAAGCCTTATTTCAGACTCACTGTTGCAGTAAGATCAGAAGGACCTGTTTTATTATTATTATGAACAAACAGGATATGCTGACAAACCAGACTTACAACAACAACACACATAGGAAACAGTCATTACACATTCAACAGCTGTACACAGACTCCTCCATTGTACGGATTCCCTTCATTTATTTGAGAGACTGTCAGTCCAGAACATGGCTGTCACCAAAACACAGCCCCCAGAGCCTAAAGAGAAAGCCTATTTAGTAACTGGCTATCAGCGTGGTAGATAACACAGTTGGGGTCACTATACTGAATACCTGGTATGAAATGAATTTTCTTACTCTATAGTGTTTGAAAGCAGAGTTTTTTAGTTAATATTTCTTAATATTCTGTTTTAATTTTTTTATTTTTCAGTGTTGCAATTTGTAGACAGTCCCTTAAAACTTAGGCTCATGTATGTCTGAGATCAACTCCTTTGAATGAAAATGAGGTTGTAGATTTTTTAATAACATGAAACGATGGTGTTATTGGAGCTCTGATGAAATTTCTGATAGAAGTTCAAAAATGGTGAATTTCAAGTTAACCTTAAAAAGGGAAGCGATGCAACTCTAATTGAGAAAAACAAGAACTTGATTTCAACATGTGTTTTTATAGCATTTTCCAGACCTCTCATTCATAAACCTTTGACATAAACGCCATAACCATATTAATGCGGCAAATCTCCGTTAGCGAGTTAACGTGAATCGCCCTGTGCATGGTCCTGCACAGTGCTAACGAGTTAAGGAGCTAACGCGTACAACATTTACTAAAATATTTGTTACTTTGTATATTTAAAACACAATTTTAAATGTAATCTAAATATTACAGGAAACTAAATATTTAGCTAACATGCAAATTTATATTACCGGTCAATGGAAATACCAAAATAAAAGCTTTACGAAAACCTCCAGTGCTAAAGTGTGCAGTAGTGGTCCAGTTCTTCTTACCGCCATAAGCTGCTTCACTTCTTGCCTACCAGCACAAACACGATTTAGCTGAAAACATCAAAAGAGCCATCCAAAGGTTCAGCAGTAGTGCACCCTCAGCAGCTGCAGTCTCCACATCACAATCACATGTCCAGCTAAATCTCTGGAGTTTAAATGAACCCATTTTCTCAACCATATCTAAGGCTTAACAAAATCGGAACTTTCACTGACTCTACTTTCTGGAGCAGGGGCTCAGATCTTTAAAAACTCCTCAGTAGCATCTGATCGTGTCATGTACTCATAGACAGCAAGAATCCAAACATGGCTCTTCGTTGTGTGTTTCTATTTGTGAATCCTCTTGAATTTAAAGCAAGTTCAGTCTCACCTGTAGAGGAAAACAGGAGGCAGACAGACAGTAAAATCTGGCAGAGAGACGAGCTTTTCCCAGCCGGCATTTCATCCACTTCTGCTCATTCAAAGCTAAATAAAACTATTCTAAATGATTAAGCTTTTTTTCCCCAGGAAGAACAGAATAACTATGTTTTAAACCTGACTAGGTTAAACACTGGTCAGTGTCATATCAGCTCTGCATGCTTATTTTCAGCCTCTCTCTCTGACTGTCGCATGAGGAAAGAGGAGTTGATGTTGATTATGAAATCTGGGACTATTTAAAAAACAATGCCAAAGATAATGACGTTCGTGCATAAAAATAACAGGGAGTGCCTTTGTGGGAGAGCAGACTGACTTCTTTTCTTTTATTAGTTATTTGAGGTGTGTGTTTTAACAGATGCCCTGATGAATGCATTGTCTCCACCCACTAAGCATTACATGGGTGTCATCCTTTCTGTCAGTAAACACTATTACTGTTAGGTATTTTGATACCATAGTAGCATTTACAGGATATTGTTTTATACAGGAAAACTGTTACTCAATAAGGCCCAACTACTAGTTGTTTTTCTCTTTCTCTGTGACCCAAAAATTAATGTGTAGGACTCACAAGCTGGTACCCCAAGGTCGAAAACACCACAGAGATGAGACCACTTCCTTACTCCCATCCTCCCTTTTTCTTTATCTCCTGGAAAAGGCTCGTTAAAGGCTAGGTGGTTTGTTTCAGAATTCACTAATGAAAGAACTCTGTATTTTATGTCTAGGAGTGTATTTTGCTGGGATGATCATAAATTGTAGCTGAGCTGATAAACTACACACAGGATACTTCTTTGCTCACAAGGCAGGAAGACGTTTCCTTATTTGGTCTGTACCGGTTTGAACTGGGAAAGCTGACACACGAACCTTTTTTTTTCATCTATATAAACTGCTGTGTATCAAATAAACCTTTGAGTCGATTTGGGAAGACAACCTGAAGCAGTCTGTGTTTCCTTGTTCTCCCAAGCTGCTCCCGACGTCGTAACTAACCCAGCTGAATGGCATACCTGAGTGTTACTTTAAATAATTAGGAATCTTAGAAGGAAAGGACAGAACTCTGCTTATCGCTCACGCCACGGAGGAAACCCGGGAAGGCAATTTCCTTCAATTTTGGTGTCAGAAGTGGGATCCTGACAGAAGGTAAATATGTGTCTTTCATATTTATATAGAGACCATATTATACCTCTCTCAGTGATCGATCCATAAAAAAACGGGATATGCTGACGAAGTTTCACTTAGTGATCCAGAGAGATACACTGACTGACTTCCTCAGTCCCCGAATCCATAAAAAAACGGGATATGCTGACGAAGTTTCACTTAGTGATCCAGAGAGATACACTGACTGACTTCCTCAGTCCCCGAATAAAGTAAATTAACCCTTGTGTGGTGTTGGTGGACACAGGAAGTTGCCTGTTGTCTTGAATATTTTAATTTTGTTTAAAAAATAATAATAATAATAATAATTAATTGTTTAATTAAACGTACGTTAAAAAGTGAGAAGTTGCTCACTCAGAAAAAGTGACACAGAAAGTTGCCTGTTGTCTTAAATACTTCTCGTTAAGTGAGAAGTTGCTCATCAAAGAGTGACACAGGGAGTTGCCTGTTATCTTGAAACGTACGTTAAAAAGTGAGAAGTTGCTCACTCACAGAAAGCTAGTAAATAATTAAATTTAATTTTGTTAAAAAAAAAAAAAACGAAAGAAAACTGAAAACGGGTCTCACAGACCCGATTACCATACAAGGGTTAAAAGCAGTAAATTAAAAGCAGAAAGACACAGGAAGTTGCCTGTTGTTTTACGAGAAGTTGCTCGTTAAGCGAGAAGTTGCTCGCTAAGTGAGAGTTGCTCACACAAACAAAAAATTGCTAGCAATAAATTTAAAGTGACCTCAGCTGTGCCGCAGCGAAAATACTAACATAAATCCTCCTAGCGTGTAAACCCCTCTGGAAATCACTGAACATGGGTCAGAATTATTCAAAGACCACAGACAGGTCCGATAAAAAATCTAAAGTACCTGTAAAACCAAAAATTAATAAAATACAAAATAAAGTCTCAAATAACGGCTCAGTATAACTCCCATTTCCGGTTACGTGTAACCTACGTCCGCGAATCGGTGAAGACGTCCATGATCACGTATCCAGAACATGCGGGAGTGCTTATGTGACTGACTTTGTTTACAACTTAAGAAGTTCAATGCATTCTAATTTCTTTTCGGAGCCTTATCCCGAACGATTATCGCCAGAAAACAGGTCAGTAGAAATGTTGAATATCATTTGTGATAAGAAAAGTAGTCTGCTTAAAAAGTCCTGTAGAAAATATATGATAGAATGCCGCGACGTGATGCATCAAATGTTACCGCTATGGACAAAAGGAGGGTAAATAATGACAAAGTCGCCGATTTCTTTAAGAATCTAAAGAAATTCCTGCTAACAATGTCCAGAGACAAAATTGACTTAAATGCAGTAACTATGTGTAAACAGAAGCCTGATGAATCTATCCTAGTATTCATGAAACGCTTTATGCACTGTTGGACAAGCTAGAGGTGCAAATTTAGCTCAGTTTTCCAGCAGCCGCAGACACCCAAAGCAAAAATGAATTTGTGTATTTCATTTAACATAAAGGGTGAAATGTTTGCTGACACTGATAACAGCTTATGTTTTCTCTGCCCTATGTACCGACATGATGGAGAAGGAACATCCTCTGTGTCAGCTGGACCCTCAGCAGAGAATGAACTCAACATCCTTTTTGTCCGGTACTCTATGTCACACACTGTGCCAAAAAAAAACGTGTACAGACGCCACTACCAGGTAATCCCATGACTGGGAGCCACACTTTTGTTTCTCTCACACTGTTCAACAACATGATAACTGCTCACACAAGTGAAGGTCAAACAGTGATTTTGTCACATAACTCAGACATAGGTTATGATATAACTACACCATGTCGTCACATAGATCTAACCTACCCTATCGACTGTACTATTTCTGCAGTTACATTGCCAGCTGAATACCAGAATATGACATTGTGGTCAAAAAGTGAGAATGATATAGGATTTATTGACTGTACACTTTATCACGTACACCTATTAAAACACAACAAGCAGTATATGTCAAGCAGCATCCCATTTCCACGGAAAAAGCCGCAGTCCTAGATGTCATGATAGGAGATTTATTGACTACAGGAGTAATAAAGCCCACACTCCTGTCAATCCTGTGCCAAAGCCTAACAAACCTGGCGTATGGCGTTTCATACAAGACTTAAGGCAAATTAATGCAGTCAACATTCCTCTGCCACCTCTCGTTTCAGATGTTCACAGCATATTGACATGCATTGCATACGCATTTTACCGTGGTGGATTTATGCTCCGCTCCTTTTTCTCAGTACCTGTGACACACAGCCGTTATTTGCATTCACACATAGAAATAAGCAGTACACTTGGACTCGTTTGCCCCAAGGCATGATAGACAGCTCTGCTGCTTTCTCAATGGTGCTTCACTCCTCCAGGGCTGCACCCTGATCCACATGTGGATGACCTCCTCCTCTGTGCTGAAAGTGAAAAAACTATGTCAAACTGCTACACACATGCTTCTCCAGCACCTCCAAAAGACTGGCCACAAAGCATCAGCAAAGAAAATGCAGTACTGTCAGACTTGTGTTCAATATTTGGGATTCACACTGTCTCACGGAAAACGTTCCATGACTGCAGACAGGGTCAAAGCTGTGACCTCCGTCCCTCGTCCCACTACACAGAAGGAAATGTTGTCCTTCTTAGGCATGGTGAACTATTGCAGACAGTGGATACCAGACTGTTCTTTTCATGACCACATTCTGCGTGAATGCTGCAAAAAAGACAAGCCTCCTCGAATACTGTGATCCACAGAAATGACTGTCTCTTTCAATGCATTAAAGGGAGTGCTGACCTCCGCCACTCAAAGGTGCTGCCTGAATTGTTCAGGAATGCCGGCCTGCCTGAGGGCAGTAGTAGCTTGCTCTATCATGATAAGGGACTGCGAGAAGCTCACACTCTCACATGACACTATTCTACACACCAATCACCAGGTCACGACCATTCTAGCAAACATAACTACACAACACATGCAAATCTCACTATAAAAGCGAGCAGCACACCTGATTCGCCAGCACATTTATTGATCCTATGCTGTGTTCTTCTGACCGACAGGATGGCTCAGACAGGCTTGACGATCATGACTGCATGACACGTATACAGGAATCCACAGCACCATGTCCAGATTTAGAGCAAACACCTATCTCAGACTCAGCCACGGTTTATGTGGACGGGTCCTGTTCAAGGCCGAATGACAACTCATTTCTTTGTGGCTATTCAGTGGTGACATTGCCTGACATCATACTAGAGGCTCACTCATTACCATTTCACTCAGCACAAAAAGCAGAGCTCATGGCTTTAATACGCGCCTGTGAGCTACATTTGGATAAGCATGTGACGATTTACACAGACAGCCGCTATGCATTTGGCGTTGTGCATGACTTTGGCACATTGTGGAGACAGAGAGGATTTAGATCTGCTGATGGAAAATAAATTGCTAAATTCTGATTTTGTTCAAAGACTTTTTCAGGCTATACAGCTGCCATCGGCCATTGCAGTTGTAAAAACGAAAGGACACAGTACAGCTGACACAGACGAAGCAACAGGTAATGCCTTAGCAGACGTGACAGCCAAGGCTGCAGCTGCATCCCAGCTCCCACCTCCGCAGGAAGTATTATCTGTGCCCATACAGCTGCCACTTGTTACACTCCCAGACTATTTAGGAACAAATGTTGATTTAAAATTCATACAAGAGCAAGCCTCTGCATGTGATTACACCTATTGGGAGAATAATGACTGTACCTTAGATGACAGAGATGGCCTATACAAAATCTTAAGGGTTTGATTGCCCTCCCATATTCCCTGATGCCAGTCCTTGCCCGACATTTTCACTGTGTGAGTCATGTCGGACAAAGAGGGGTAATAGGGGCAATAAAATCAAGATTTGTAATTGAGAAAACATCACATGCAGTAAAAAGCATATTAGCAACCTGTCTAACATGTGCACGAACTAATGTAGGAAAATCAAAAGCGAAACATCAGCATTTACCACAACCAGATTTTCCATTTCATACATTACAAATTGATTTTACACATATGCCAGCACAAGGAAGCATCAAGTACTTACTGGTAATAGTGGATCAATTTAGTAAATGAGTAGAAGCTTATCCAACCTCAAAAGAAACTGCAGAAGTAGTCTATCAAAAGTTGAGCAATGAAATAATACCCAGATTCGGAATACCTCACCAGATTAACAGTGATAGAGGATCTTCATTCACATTAGAAGTAATTCAAAAGTGTGCTAAAACTTTAATGACCTGGGTCAAATTACTTCCTCAAGTCCTGTGTGAGATTAGAATGACTCAATCTGCAGTAACTAAATTATCTCCATTTGAAATAAGACTATTTCCAACACCATGGTCAGCTTCCAGAGGGGCACCGCTAGTAGAAGGTGATGTATATTGCATTGTCCACTGATGTTCACAACCTGGTAGAAAAACTGAATAATAACTATCAGAAAGTTTGTCTCTCTCAGCCTTTCCCCTCCACAGTTCCACCAGTGGAGACAAGGAGACGCATGTTGGAGAAGCCACTAAAACCAAGGACTCTCTGGGAGGCCGCGCGTGTTCCAGCCCCAGACTGTACTGGCAGTGACGAAGAACCAGCATCCTCACAGACGGACAACCTCAGTGGATTCATGCCAGCAGGGTTAAGACCAGCCCAATCGGACCATCTCAGGCGTCGGATCAAGCAGACGACATCTCCGGCGAGCCAGCGCCCGGAACTAGAGCAAATAAACACACACGGGTAGATGACATCTCCGGCGAGCCAGCGCCCGGATCCAGTGCACACACGCAATCACTGATTAACACACAACGTCTGAAAGAACAACGACAAGGTACTCAAACATCCAGCAGGAACAGAAAGCCAAAAGTACCACATGATGTCTAACCTGATAAAGCCAGACTCATTCCATCCTGATAATGGAGAAAATGAAATGCCCATTGTCATCATACGACGCTTATTCAATGTCTCTCGAACCTGGGACCAGGCCAGGAGACGACTGAAGAACTGTTTTTCTTATATACTTTTTTATATATTTAGGTTATTAATCATATCTACTGCATTAACCTTAGGATTTCTCTTTGCTATTTTGTATTGTAGACTGCAACCATGTTCACATTTCTGCAGGTCATATTTTGCTGACTATACCTCATGCTCCATTTTGCAAGACACCTACTTAATGCACTCCTCACGCTCCCTAAAATCAGTAAATAGCAACATAGACGCCACTAATAAACCATCTTATGCACCCTCTAGAACAGGAGCTAACGCCTGGTATGAAAATGCCAGAACAGCCGCTCGTGATTTAGGAAACAGTAACTGTTATGTCTGTTCAAAGGCTAATCCAGAACAGGTAATAGTAGGATACCCCATATCCGGTTTCCCCCTCACTGAGGGACTAGAGAAAATCAGCGGAAATAATGCTCTCTTTAAAGACGCTTTACAGTTGACTCTGAGCCCTCTCGACTGCCTACTTAGACACACACACACACCAACTAACCCTGAGACTCCATTAGGCGAATTATTGAAGTTATCTAATGACACCGCAGGGACCTGCGCCCCAATGAAACGCCCTAAGAATAGGTTAAAGCCCTCACTGCCCTTAGGACAGATCCCTCTCCATTTTAATACTAGTATGATATGTCTGCGCAGACTAAAGTTAACTGGCCCAGACACACACATAGATTATACAAAGGATAACTATACATTCTTCTCTGACTCCCCAGGTGCACGCTGTAATGAGACATGGCTAGCTGTCTCTGTGGCTGAAGTTGTATCATATCTGGAGGAACACACACACAGTTCAAGTTCGAGCAGAGAATCGATCATTGTTCCCCCAGACGGTGTCTTAAATGATACTGACTGGGGGGAGTTAGTTAAATCACACATGGTCACGCGCCTGACCAGACCAATCCCACATGCTTATTGGTTGTGCAATAATACCCTTAGATTAGCTTTACCTGTTGATTGGACCGGTACCTGTGGTCTAGTAACCGTTGATGTATGCTGTACTTTCATTCCCAATAATACCGCTCCTAACGGTTCATTCACACAAGCTATGAATAAACTTGAAGCATTGCAGATAGAACTAATTGCCAATACAGGTCACGGTCAGTGGCTACATAAGTGGCTACAGGACACGTTTGGAAGATGGAAGGAACTAATTGTAGCCTTTGTAACCGTTGCAGCATGTTTTTGATGATTATTGTCTGTTGTGTGGTACCCTGTGTACGTTCAATGATAACCCGTATAGCTACTAGTACAGCTACTTCAATGTATTTGCAATTGGCACAAATTGACCCAGATTATGTGTCAGATGTTACCAATGATGTTCCTGATGTGTATATTGAACATTAGGTTGTGAACTATTACATTTTATGATTTGCTTTTTATATTATGTTATTACATTTGTGATTTTTCCTTTCTATTTGAGTTATTATTTTTAAAAATAATAAAAGAGGGGAACTGTTAGGTATTTTGATACCATAGTAGCATTTACAGGATATTGTTTTATACAGGAAAACTGTTACTCAATAAGGCCCAACTACTAGTTGTTTTTCTCTTTCTCTGTGACCCAAAAATTAATGTGTAGGACTCACAAGCTGGTACCCCAAGGTCGAAAACACCACAGAGATGAGACCACTTCCTTACTCCCATCCTCCCTTTTTCTTTATCTCCTGGAAAAGGCTCGTTAAAGGCTAGGTGGTTTGTTTCAGAATTCACTAATGAAAGAACTCTGTATTTTATGTCTAGGAGTGTATTTTGCTGGGATGATCATAAATTGTAGCTGAGCTGATAAACTACACACAGGATACTTCTTTGCTCACAAGGCAGGAAGACGTTTCCTTATTTGGTCTGTACCGGTTTGAACTGGGAAAGCTGACACACGAACCTTTTTTTTTCATCTATATAAACTGCTGTGTATCAAATAAACCTTTGAGTCGATTTGGGAAGACAACCTGAAGCAGTCTGTGTTTCCTTGTTCTCCCAAGCTGCTCCCGACGTCGTAACTAACCCAGCTGAATGGCATACCTGAGTGTTACTTTAAATAATTAGGAATCTTAGAAGGAAAGGACAGAACTCTGCTTATCGCTCACGCCACGGAGGAAACCCGGGAAGGCAATTTCCTTCAATTACTCAAGTACTTTTGATTTAATTCTAAAAAAAATTTAGGGCTGTAGAGTGGGTTCATATTAACAGTCAAAACATTTGTTTTGCATTGACCAAGTCTTCCAGGTCAACTTGATGATTTATTGTCCTAAAACTGAAAAGAAAAAACGTAAAACTGCTATTAGACTTGCAAGTGCGTTAAGGAGATTCTTTGTCCCCACTGGGGAGTGATCATTACCAAGAGTGGCTACAGATACTGTCAGCAACCATGTCTATATAGATGACGTCAAGCTATATGCAGGAGTGAATGAGCTCTCCCCCCCCCCCCCCCCCCTGTATGGTATGTACCACCAACAGAGAGAAGTAGTGAGACAATCCAGCGCAAAGCAGCAGGGTACATGGTGCTAGCAGTCAAGGCATACAGGGAACACCATAACAAAGGTGCTGTGCATAATATACAGAAACATCTGTGACAAGTATGGCCTGGAAGTCCCGAGATAGTTGAGAATGACCAAGCCAAGATCCCATGGGACTTCCAGATACAGATGTGGGAGTGATGACAACCAATAAAATTCAAAAAGATAATAATTTATTAGGACAATGATCATAAAAATGAAGGGCTAAAATAGTCCAGTTTCACACTTGCAATAGCGATCAAACACACAGTCCAAGGCCAGAGTCAGCTACACTACACATGCCAACAGCTGTAACAGTGAACAGCAGTTGTCCTCCACCCACCACCCTGAAAGTAGTAATCCAGCAACCACCCCGGCCTCAGCAGACAAACTCTGCCTTTAGGCTGCAGCATATACTAGGCCCTGGCCTACACAGAGAGACAAAATATCACATCAGTGTTTGTAGTGTGGACTATAAGGCTACGTTCACACTGCAGGTCTTAATGCTCAATTCCGATTTTTTGATCAAATCCGATTTTTTTGTCTGCTCGTTCACACTACAAATAAAATGCGACAGCAAATGCGCTCTAGTGTGAACGCTCAAAGCGGCCCGCATGCGCAAAAGAACATGTCACACACAACGCGCTCTGTTTAGACCCAGACCAAACAATATTGTTTGACTGATGGCCCTTAATATAAAGACTTCGGACTTCATGTTTCCCAATTTTTGCTTTAAGTTATTTTGTTATTTACAAAATAATGTAGATAACCTAATAATGATCCTTATTGCTGTTTTAGAGAGGAGCGGTGCTTCAAAGGATAGTTGCAGATTTCTGTCAGAATCTGCAGATTATACAGTACAAATAAAATGTTCACGTTTCTCCAATGTTGTCTTCCCAGCAGTTTCACCGGATGGCCAGGAAGCGCTCGCGATGTCTTCTCGGGCGCTTCTCTGGCGCTGATAATTGGCGTCTCTTTTGTGTCGGTGACGTAAAAGACAGATTTAATGCGACCTGACCGTTCACACAGCAGTCGCTTTCTGAAACATCGGATATGTATCGGATTCAGGACCACATACGAAAGTGACCCAGATCGGATTTGAAAATATCGGATTTGTGCCGTTCACACTGTCATAGCATGATCGGATATGGGTCGCATAGGGTAAAAAAAAATCGGATTTGATGCGCTTTCGCCTGCAGTGTGAAGGTAGCCTTAGTAGACCAGAGGATCAGTACAATCAAATACACCTGCCTTCAATTAATCCAACACACAGACATTTGCTCACAGCAATTGTGAAACACACAAACAACTCCCATACTAGTGCCCATTTCCCACAGCAAACACAGAGATGAGTTAATATAGGCAATACTGGTCCACCATGTTACTGACTTTCCCTAATCATGAACATTGTAATAAAGTATTTTTTATTTTATTTTATTTTATTTTGAATAACATAATATGTTTATTTATATTGTAAGTAAGTAATCACTAAGTAAGCAAGTAATTACAGTACTTACTTATTTATATAGCACCAACTTACAACAACAGTTACCTCAAGATACTTTTTATTGTAAAGTAACTACGTTACAATAACAAAAGGTGAACGATAAATGATAAAAGCTGAAGTTATTTAAAACTCGTGCACATACGCACACATCACAGGTTCTGTTCATGCTCCTGCAAAGTATAACAAAAACATCTCATTGATGACGCATGAAACACGTAAATACTGTGATAAAAATCTTATACGTATATTCTTTGGACTGATTCCAGATCAGATTAAAGCTACACCAACTGGTTTAACAGGACAGAAAGTTCTTGCCCTCATTCTCTCCACGACGAAGCAAAATCTCTCTCAGATACATACACACACAGCAGCTGCAGCACCTAGTGCCAAGTACCGTATCATTTTTACATTTGTTTAAAAATATTAATGTCCTTGCAGTGGATTTCTTAGTAAGCAAGGACAAGCAAGTAGCTGTGGGACCTTCCTGGTAGTGGGTCCTGTTGTCCTTTCCCCTCTGTTGTACAGCACACAGGGTTTAAAGTTGGTTTGTTTGTACGTGTGGTCTTTCTCTTCTCTGCCAAAATCTCTGGCAAAAGATTATCTGCTGCGAGGGCCATCCAATTGATTTTGGAAGAGAGAGGAGCTTCTGATGATGATGTTGACAAAGAGGTTTCAGAATATTTCACATTTCTGAAAATTCAGAGTCTGACAGTGACTTTGAAGAAGAGGATGAGGTTGAACACCATTTAGTAACAAAACGAAGACGAGTACCCCATCTGCAGCCAGCTCCAGGACCAGAACAAGCCCACCAGACAGCAAGTGAAGAAATATGGATGTCAATAACTGGTGACATTGAATGGTCTTCTTGCCCAAGAAATGAGCCACCCTGCAGAGCTGTTACTGTGATAAGCCAGGGCCAACACGGCTGACAGTTACTCATGTGCAGGACATCAAGTCTTCATTTTAGCTTTTCATCCCAGATTCCATCCAGACAATTATTCTGGATTGCAGTAATCTAGAAGGAAGGTGTGTTTTTGGAAGGAGATGGACCAAATTCATCTAAGAACCCCAAAGGCCTACTTTGAGGTTCTTATCCTTGCTGGAGTTTTCAGGTCCAAAGGGGAATCCACAGAATCCCTGTGGGATGCAGAAATCGACACGAACCTTTCCGTGCATCAATGTCTCTGGAAAACTTCCACAAAATTTCCAGGATTATCCGTTTTGATAACCGAGACGACAGACCAGCTCGACGGCAGAGAGACAAGCTTGCTGCCATCAGGACAGTGTGGGATAAGTGTGTGCACCACCTCCCCCTGTTTTACATCCCTGGGCCTAATGTCACCATTGATGAGCAGCTGATCCCATTTAGTTGTGAAACATATTGCTTCACGTGTAAATGTGTTGTCTTTCCACTCACTCCACTTGATTATAACTGATTTATTTTTTATAACATTTTATTTAAAAAAAAAACAAAAAAAAACCGAGAAGCACATTAATTCATAAATGTGATCTAACAAAGGTAAAGGGAAAAAATTAACCATGTTTGCTGTTCATATGTCTTGTAATTGGGATGAAGTAAACATCTGTTGAGTAATTTAACATAAAACTTTTTGATAGTGTTAATTTGGAAAGCCAAAACTCTAGCGGGTCCACCAGACCCATGAACACTGGCTGAGTAACAAAAATATGAACACCACAAGGGTTAATTACTCTAATTAATTTACTGGTGATAAAAATGTGTCACTAGTCAGATCGACGGTCTGTAACCCGCCTGCTCTGTAGTATAAAGTGACATTTGACTGAGCCTCATGCTGCTCTGCTCAGGCAGTGTCGTCTCCTAAATGGAGTAATTCCAGCAGTGATGAAGCATGATTATTTCCTGATGTGTGCCAAATGTGGGAATTAAGTTCAAGTCATTCTGTCATGGTGGATTTGAACAGGTGATTAAATGTAGCAGTGAGCTTTTTCCATGCGCTGATCTAACTTTTGAGTATGAAAGTGTGAGAACAACTTAGAAATTAAAATCCCATGTGTTATTTGTCTTAGGATGCTACATCACATTGCAGCTAATAAAAAAAATCTTTGAAATCTTTTATGCTGAGGGCATCAATTGACCATACACAACAGTGTAGCCCTCTTATAAATACAAATAAACTCAAATCCAGTTTAAAGCATTCCTAAACTGTCAGTGGAACCTAATCACATGCATGGTTGTGTGTGTGTGTGTGTGTGTGTGTGTACATAGTGTATATATATAAATATAGATAGATAGATAGATAGATAGATAGATAGATAGATAGATAGATAGATAGATAGATAGATAGATAGATAGATAGATAGATCGCGGATACAAGCGGCGGAAATGAGCTTCCTCCGAAGGGTGGCTGGCCTCTCCCTTAGAGATAGGGTGAGAAGTTCGGCCATCCGGGAGGGGCTCAGAGTAGAGCCGCTGCTGCTCCACATCGAAAGGAGTCAGCTGAGGTGGTTCGGGCATCTGACAAGGATGCCCCCTGGGCGCCTCCTGGGTGAGGTGTTCCAGGCATGTCCCACCGGGAGGAGGCCCCGGGGCAGACCCAGGACACGCTGGAGAGATTATATCTCTCGGCTGGCCTGGGAACGCCTTGGTATTCCCCCGGATAAGCTGGAGGAGGTGGCTGGGGAGAGGGAGGTCTGGGTCTCTTTGCTTAGGCTGCTGCCCCCGCGACCCGGCCTCGGATAAGCGGTTGAAAATGGATAGATAGATAGATAGATAGATAGATAGATAGATAGATAGATAGATAGATAGATAGATAGATAGATGCATACATACATACATACATACATACATACATAGATAGATAGATAGATAGATAGATAGATAGATAGATAGATAGATAGATAGATAGATAGATAGATAGATAGATAGATGCATACATACATACATACATACATACATACATACATAGATAGATAGATAGATAGATAGATAGATAGATAGATAGATAGATACATAGATACATAGATAGATACATAGATAGATAGTAATGCTGACGTTAACGCCTCAAATCTCCGTTAGCGAGTTATCGCGGATCGCCCCGTGAGTGGGGCTGTGCAGCCCCGCGATAACTCACTAATGGATATTTGAGGCGTTAATGCAGTTATGGTGTTAATGTCATTTTAACTAGATTAACGCTGACAGCACTTAGCTAGTTATCACGGATCGTCCTCAAAGCATTAACGCAGTTAGCTCGTTAACGCGTTAGCACCATCCAGCACCACGCACAGGGTGACCCGGATTAACTCGCTTTGTACTGCAACTTTGTACTCTACTGCTTTGTACTGCTAAGAAGCCACTGTAGTGTGGTGTGAGCCACTCTGACAGCTTCCTTTCCAGGAAGGGGAGTTCCCTCCCCTTGAAAAAGGATCTTAAAATCATCATGAAAACTTCTTTGGACTGAGCCTGATCAGAACACAATGCAGATGGAGAAGGACTATCAAAATAAGGCAGAAAACATGACAAACACAGAAACAGAGACCCAGGGTGCGTTCTAAAAGTACCTATTCCTAACCTAATACACTTTAGTGCAACCAGTTCACTTCAGTAAAAGCAGCAGTGGGAATTACTGGCACAAAAATGCTAACCAAGTGTTTCTCTTTATAAACAGCCAGCCATTGTACAAATAAAATGTTCATGCTGTCTTCCAAACAGTTTCACTAACACTGGATGGCCAGGAAGCGTTTGCGATGTCTTCTCCGGCGCTGATAATTGGCGTCTGTCTTGTGTCGGTGACACAAAAGACAGATTTAATGTGACATGACCGTTCAAACAGCAGTCGCTTTCTAAAACATTGGATATGTATCGGATTCAGTACCACATACGAAAGTGACCCAGATCGGATTTGAAAATATTGGATTTGTGCTGTTCATACTGTCACACAATGATGGGTCGCATTGGGCCAGAAGAGTCGGAATTGATGCGCTTTCACCTGCAGTGTGAATGTAACCTCAGAGTACTAATCAGGTGGAACCAGATCCTGCACACATGATCATTTTTCACGACACACCTATGTGCTGCAGCACAGTGGTTGGGAAACATTGGTATAGATGACGTTGAATTGATACATTTACATAATGCAGATTATCTTCCTGTGCATACATCTCAATACTAAAAGATATATCTGATAAATGATATAATCAAAATTCTTAAAATGAATAAACATTGCAGTTCCACTAACATACAGCACACAACGATGCACAAAAAACATATGCATAATAAATCCAAAATAATAAAACTGTACTTTACATTTTACTGCTGCACTTGAAATGTTTATAAATGTGTATATGTGACATGCAGCATGCATACATTTACATAATGATCAACTTTTTTTAATGACTCGTAAAATGGAGACAATGGTGCATTACAATGAAGCTCATGCATGAGTTCAGTAAGATAGATCTGTATTAACTCATCTGCCTGCATCACTTCCAAATTCATAAACTAATTTCATCAGTCTGATTCTATGATTTTCTTGCTTTCTGAGACGCGTTAGGCCTCATCTCAGTGCTCTTCTGTCTTTTTGCCTTTCAAAGTCTCATTCATGTGACCCACCTTCTCTCTATTTCCACCCACCCCATAAGGCTCCAGGGATTTATTAGGAGAGTGCATAATAATAACTAATGTAATCAGAAAATAACACCAGAAAACATTTAAATAGAAAACCAGGTCAACAGAACATTTTCTTAAAAATAACTAAGTAACTGTAACAGGACACAATGCATATTTTTATATTATCAATACTTAATTGAACCTTGAATAGATTTAGTCTCTTTGTGCCACAAAGAGAAAACCTACAATTACAAATGAACTAATAAGTCACAAAGTAATAAAACTGTTTAGATGGTAAATTTAGATGGTAACAGATGGCTGACCTTTGAGGTTGTCACGGTCCTGGGTCTTATGACCCAGTGTTTTGAGTTTGAGTTCATTTTGATGTTTATAGTTTATGTTAAGCCCTTCAGGTTTTCTAAGTTCATTTGTTACCATGTCTAGGTGATTTTAGTTCTTATTAATTCCCCCTCATGTTTCCAACCCATGTTAAGTCTCCCCTGCTCTTCATGTGTTTCATGTCTGTGTCTTACGTTGTCAAGTTCTGGTTGTCATGTCTGCGTTTCATTATGCTTCCTGTTTTATTTTGGAAGGAGTCGTGTGTTCTTGGTTCTTTGTATTTAGCTTCACTGCTCCTGTCATTAGGTTCATGTTAGTCAGCTGTTCCCCCATGTGTCCCCACTTCCCCTGATTACCTCATGTCTGTATTTAAGCCTTTTGTTTTCTTCATGCCATTGTCGGTTCGTCTGTTTACATCACCGCAGTCATAGTTCTAGTTTTCGTCTGTTTATCTCACCAGAGTTCCAGTTATAGTCTTAGTCCTTGCCCGTTATTTTCCTCCACAGTTATAGTTATAGTTTTTGGTCTTAGTACCTTTAGTGTTTTGTTTCTTAGTGTTTTGCCTGTTTGTTTTGGTCTCTTGGTTCATTTCCTGCCGTCATCGCAATAAAGGTTCACTTTTCTGTTAATCATTACAATTCCTCGTCATCATCTGCTTTTGGGTCCTGTTTCCACATACATCGGCGCACCCCGCCGTGACAGAGGTTATTAAAAAAAAAGCTTTTAAGAGGTAAAAAAGAGCCTGAAAAAATGTTTGCCTCTAAAACTCAGATGGACCTGAGGCTGTTTCTATCAGACTGAATTCAACACCTTAAATATGATCTGTTGGCCCGCTATGTGAGCAAATTTATGATTTTCAGCTGTGTGGGTTTTCAGATTCGGAGATTCGGAGGTTTTCCATAACACCTTAGCAGTGCCACAGGCTGATAGCATCCATGCCACAGCACATTGAGGCAGTAATTCATGCAAAGGGGGGCCAAACCAAGTACTGAGTACATAAGTATTATTATACGTTTTACAAGTCCAACATTTCTCTATTTAAAATCCCTTTTTTAATGATTTCATGCAATATTTTGAGATTTTGACACAGAAAATATTGAGTTTTGTAAAATCGACAGTTAAGTTAAGTTAATGGCAGATGGCAGACTGAAGACGTCAGTTGGATGAGTGACGAAACGTTTCTCCCACTGACAACACTACGTCCAGATGAGGAGAATGAACCTTTTGGAACTGCATAATAAGCAGTGTTGGTCAAGTTACTTGAAAAAAGTAATCAGTAACTAATTACTGATTACTTCCCCAAAAAAGTAATCCCATTACTTTACTGATTACTTATTTTCAAAAGTAATTAATTACTTAGTTACTTAGTTACTTTTTAAAAACACGATTTACAACCTGAAGCGGTGATAAAGCGATAGATCTTTCAGCCCAATTCTACAGCTGTGTTTCCCTCCTGTTACCCTTTCCCTGATTGCTCCCTCTGTGTATTTAAGCCCTGTGTTTCTCTGTGTCCGTGTCGTGATCTACCGTTTATTTTGCTGTGTGTTTTGTCAGTCCACCGGTGTAAGTTTATTTTGATTTTTTCCAGTTATGTTATGTTTGAGTTCAGCATTAAAGCTGTTTTGGTTTAAGTTTGTCTCTGGAGTCTGCACCTTGGGTCCTATTCCTGTCCGCACACAGCCGTCACACAACAGAAGATCGCGACCTGAACATGGACCCTGCAGACTCTTTTTCCTCGGAGTTCAACGGCGAGATAAAGCGGATGGTGAGTCTGCTCGACCGCATTGCCCAGTCACGGGATTTACGGACTATGGCAGTCGGGCTGAATGCAGTGGATGCCATCATTCGCCATAACCCTCAGCTGTCTCAGTTTGCTAAGAACACTAAGTTGGACGACACCATTACTGCCTGGAGAGAGCAAGTCAAGGCTGGTGAGCTTGCTCTCTCATTCTCTACATCTTCCCCATCGTTACCCCAGGACAACACACACTCTCCTTCTGTCTCAACATTGCCACGGACTTCCTCTCCCTCCCCACACCAGCTGGGTCCTCATTCACCTGCCTTTTTCCTGGCAGCTATGTGGTCAGAGGATGAGGAGGAGGTCTCTTTTTCTCCACCGGTTCCTGTTTCCTCATCCCGAAGGAAACGGCGTTCTGGCCGCCGCCACTACAGAACTGTTGAGCATTCTGACTCTGGACATTCTGACATCACACCCACTTCATCTGTTCTGCAACCTGGTTCTGCTGGAGGGTCCGAGGGGCCCGTTCAGCCTCCTGTCTCCGCTGGAGGGTCCGAGGGGCCCGTTCAGCTTCCTGTCTCCGCTGGAGGGTCCGAGGGGCCCGTTCAGCCTCCTGTCTCCGCTGGAGGGTCCGAGGGGCCCGTTAAGCTTCCTGACTCCGCTGGAGGGTCCGAGGGGCCCGTGCAGCCTCTTGCCTCGCCGGCTGGGGGTCCAGGAGGACCCAGCCAGCACATTCCAGTGTCTGCTGACGGTTCTGGCGCGGCCATTCAACCACCACCGGCTCCACCTGCAACCTCTACATCCGCACCGCCCGCAGCGTCTACTTCCGCCTCGTCTGGTCCGGCCTTGGCCTCGGCAGCTCCGCCTGCCCATCTCTGATAATAAGGTTACCAAAATGTCAAAGTTCTTTGTGTATGGTTATTTAGTACATTTATGAGAAAACTGATTCAAAAGTTTCTAATTTTTATTTTAACAAACACCTAGTTGATTTTCACAGAAGTGTTTAATGGAATAAATAAATGCAAATGGACCACTTCATGCATAATGGACCTTCCATGACCTTCCAAGCTATATAGTTTATGTCTTCCATATTTCCAACTATATCCATAATCACATACTGTGTATGCTACCATTGTATATAGTGCATTATCTTACTTTTTTCATTGATTGTACTTAGTTGTATTTTTGTATTTCCTTCATATATCTGTACCTGAGCTGAGGTGACGCAAAAATTTCCCCGTTGTGGGATCAATAAAGTCTTATCTTATCTTATCTCTTAAATGAACTGCCCTTTGGTGCAGCGGGAAGCATCAGACAGTCTTGCTGTAAATCAGACTCATGGTTTGACTTTACACTCCTCCTTAAACATATCTCAGTATTAACAAAATCAGAGTTTTTACTACTTTAACTCTTTATGTGTAGGAGCTTCTGATCATGCCATGTACTCAGGGGCGGATCTAGAAGGGTGGCATGGGGTCATAAAATAAAACGATCCTTTGCCACCCCAAGTGCTTTGTTAAAATAAGATAGCATTAACACTTTGAGCATAGTTACAGACAACAGTGAATATAAATGCTAAAACTGAATATATTGCATAGCCATTGGCCATTTTTAACTACTTTTGATTGTCCCTCCACATTTTACCTTTAAAAACTATTTACTTTGCCTTGTTTTCATTTGTACATGTATTGTATTAACACAATAGATCTAAAATCAGAAAAAAACCATAAAATCAGAGTAGAAAAAAGTTATATTTTTTACTGTAACAACCACAAACATGTTTAATGAATCATATTTCATAACTTTAAATACAAGTATAAATTGTCAATTTTAAAATCCTATGCACAAGTTTTGCAAACAAAGTTATTTGTCACACACACACACACACACATATAGTGCCTTGTCTTAGAACCAAGGGGGGGGGTTTACGATGGGAGGTGCTTGTGTTGTGTTGTCATGTGTACTGTAAATGTCATGTCAATAAAAAGGCTACGAGGACAGCTGCTCTTTGAAGGATTTGGGCTAGAGAGTGATGAGCATTATGCTCCACCGCCTGATTCAGACCAAAGCTCTCCCTCGTTAGCGAGTTAATAACCGGTTGAAGATGTTCTGCTATGTCTTGTGTTCGTCATGAGGAATAAGTCTCTAAACTAGCGGGGCATGTGGAAACACAGACCCAACATTTAACAAATTTATTACTGCTGGAAATAAACTAAACTGGAGCACACGTTTCCAAACAGCAGAATCAAAGCTGTTAATCACGAATTAACCTCAGCAAGCAAATAATCAAAGATCAAAAGTGATAGGAGAAAACTTATTTTGGTGAAAGTGGATTGCAGCAGTGTTTAAGGGACTGGCTGCACTATACGGACTTCATTGGCATTATTACCTTTTAACAGCAACGTAATAATGAAGAAGACAATGAAAATTAACTTTGTTTTTAAATCTCCTTAACAATACTTCTAAGTAAAAAAGAGAAAAACGCTAAAAAATTCAATTGTATTTGTGTTAAACGTCTACATTTCATTGTTGGATGTCCATCGCTGCTCCCTACAACTCTCAGGTAGACGGTGCTGATATGATCAACAGTGCTTTTCCTGCCATTTGTTCCTCTCTGGACCACGTAACACTGAAATGTTCCAGTGTCGTCACTTGTCACGTCCTTCAGAATCAAAGACACGTCTCCGTCCTTCATCTGTCTGTCCTGCAGATCCACCCGGTTCACAAACGATGGAAGCTGGTTCATTGAAATAAACTGCTCATCCCGGTACATGAGGACATGTCCTTCCTGCAGGTCAAGTCTAAACCACTCCACCACAGCTCTGATGGGAACGCTGAGATGTGGAGTTCGACATGGCAGAGTGACGTTCTGTCCAGGCTCAGCTTTGATGATTTTCCCATCTGAAAAAGGAGAAAAGTGTTTGTACACAGTGAGGAGCAAACAGGGAATCAGAATCAGAATACTTTATTGATCCCTGGGGGAAATTATTTAGATGAGATAGATGAGCTGAACTAAAGAAACCTAATTTCATCTTTTTGAATTGAAATGTAAATTATTTGGCATGCATTTCAGGATGGAAATCCAATTTATCAAAGCTATTAAAGCTAATGGAAGTAGCTCTAACAAAAGTTACAGTTTTCTTGCAATTGACCACAAAAATAATTACTTTAAGTTTGGACTGACTCAAACTCTATAGGATAACTGTGTGTTAGTAATAGCAAATATGGACACTTCACTGATCAATGGATGCGTATATTTGTCAAAAACTTTTTTTTTTATAATTCAAGTATTTATTAGATTTTGCATTTTATAACAGCAAATACAGAGATGCAACAACCAAAAGCAAGAAGCAAACAAACAAAAACAAACAAACAAAATAAATAACTAAAATAAATAAATAAATAAAAAAAAAACACAACGAAACAAAACAAAACAAGTGAGGTTTTAACATATGTTGTATTAAACTCAAATGTCCAAGTCAGGTAGACATGTAGGTGCAAAAATTGTCCCACTGTTCCAGCGCAGCTTCTGTCACATGATGTATTTTTCCCAGCATCTTTTCGCATGCAACATTCCCAATCATTCTGTCTTTCCACATTTTAAGCATTGGAATATGAGAGTCCTTCCAGTGTTCCAAAATGACACGGGCACATGTTACCAATGCAGTACTTAACACTCTAAACTGGTGTTTACTTAATTGCGGCACCTCTCCTTTGTCTCCTAGTAAACATAATTTAGGTGATCTGGGTAGGTTACAAAGTGCCCACCCCTGCAAATAATTCAGTACAGTGTTCCAAACTGGAAAAACCAGCGGGCATTCCCAGAGGGCATGTATCAGACTACCTTTGACTTTTTGGCATTTCCAACACAAGTCATCTCTACCAATCCCCATTCTATACAGCCTTGAAGGAGTATAATAGTATCTGTTAAGAATTTTGTATTGAATAAATTTTCCCCTGGCTTCCCTAATGTATAATCCATTGTTCGACAATATAGAATCCCATGTATCTTCATCCATTGTATGCCCTAGATCCCTTTCCCATACTTTTTTCAGGCTCTTATTTATATTGTTTTTAATCCATGGGCAAATATTATACCATTTCGCAGCTGTGCACAGAAATGGGGGTAGTAGCATGAAATTCTCTATCGAGTTACTTTCACATGTTATTGTAACTCCTCCTTTTAAACAGTTTCTTATTTGCAAATACTTCCAGAAATGACTGTTACCCTCTAAACAAAACTTTTTTTTAATATCCTCATACGACATGAAAACACCCCCTTCAAATAGGTCACTAACAGTTCTGATACCTCTTCTCAGCCATTGTGTCCAGTAAACAGTCTGCTTACCAATTTTAATTTTAGGATTATACCACAAGGGGGCATACTTCTGTACATATGGCACAAGTTTATATTTCTTATGCACCTCCAACCATACCATTTTCGAAAATTTCAAAATAGGGTTTTGCGTCTTACCGTGATTATTCACTTTTTGTGATAAAATATCAATTGGTGTGAATGGAGATGCAAGCTCTTGTTCTATTAAAATCCAGTCTATATTATTTTTCCCTGCCCAATGTTTGCCTAATCTAGCCATTTCAAAAGAGATACTATAATACTCTATATTGGGCAGGGCTAGTCCCCCTTCTTTCTTAGATTGGGACAGTCGATTTATGTTAATACGGGGTTTACCACCCTTCCAAATGTTGCACACTTGAATTAAAATGAATTGAAACCAGTGTGGCTTTGTGAGTTCGCCTTTACTGCATCTGCAAATATATACATGGACATAGCACAGCGTTACACACTTTTGCAGTCTCACATAACGCTTATAGGCGCACTGCCTTATGGGTAGTATTTAAACTCAAATCACTAATATTTCTTACAGTGGAACAATGAAATAAACATAAACACAAGGTACTGTGATCCACCAGTCTACATCTGCTGTGATTACAGCCCGGTACAGGTATAAATCCACAAAAGTGCCACGAGGTTTCCACACAAACTAATGAATCAGATCTAGCTGCTAATCGTTAGCATCACAGCTAATTCACATCGCTACCAATAACTTATACACTAATGACACATAGTGGGGATTAACGGCCAACTTTCCCACATTCTCTGCAACCCCGTGGACTCATCTGTAGACACATTTTAAGTTATTTACCATCTTGTATCTGCTTACCTGCAAATATATACATGGACATAGCACAGCGTTACACACTTTTGCAGTCTCACATAACGCTTATAGGCGCACTGCCTTATGGGTAGTGGCTGGCTTCTTTACTCCCGCTAGAGCTGCTCATTTTAGGGGATACTCCCTCTTGTGGTGTAACGGAGGAATAACTACGCTTCCTGCACTATGTCATTTTTGGAGACTGGGGCACACATTATTTTACCACAATCAAAGAAAATACAGATGTGAACAATCAGACCATTTAACTAACTACAATATTGTCACTAAAGATTATGGGGGGTGTCTTGTTTTGTCCACAATGTCTTTCTTGTCCTTACACAAAGAAAATCTTTTATCATATTATTGTAGCTTTGCAACATCCGTCGCGGGATACACATAGGCAGCATTCCTGTATAATAGTTGATGAGCGGTGCCACAACCATTTTAACTGTGTTTACTTTTCCCCACAATGTCAAATTTAGTTTACTCCATTTACCCAAGTTTTTATTGATCTTATTTAATAATTTTCCCATACTGTTAGCCATAATATCCTCAATATTGGGGTCCAATTCAATTCCAAGATATTTCATTCCCTTGTCCACCCACTTAAAGTTAAAGCCCCATATTAAGTTATGACTGCAAGCCTGGGAAACTGGCATCGCCTCTGATTTATGCCAATTAATTTTGTACCCCGAAAACATTGAGTATGTATCAATCACCTCTAATAGTTTTGTGATAGAATTAGTTGGGTCTTGGTTTAATATCAGCACATCATCTGCATACAGGAATAATTTGTGTTCTCTGCCTCCCCCAAATACACCTTTAATCTCTGCATTTTGATTGATTGGTAATTTATTTCAACATGTGAACAATATACAAGTACATTTAGAAAAGAAATGAGAGAAAAAAAATATACTATACAAATTACATACAAAAAAAATTCTGATTAATTTACATGTTGAAAGGGAGTGGGAAGAAGTATACACTTATTTAATCCCACCCCTGTCCCATAAATTATCAGTGAATATTTAGTCAGCTTCCTTACTGATATAATTTGTAATAAAAATAGTGAACAGATTTCTGATATACTATATACTATAATATCACATCATGAATTTTTTGTTTGTTTGTTTTTAAATAGAGACATTCACTTAATTTAAATATTTTCCTTTTCTTTATAGATCGAGAAGATCATATTTTTATAACTCTTTTTGAACAGTTTTATGTTTGGACATTGCTTTAATTCCATATTCAGTTTGTTCCATAGTTTCACTCCTTGAACAGAAACACAAAAGCCTTTTCTTGTAGTACGTACCTTCATTGTTTTGAAGTTACAAAAACCCCTTAAATTATAACTTCCTTCTTTCAAAAAAAACATACTCTGAATATTACCTGGCAGTTCTTTATTTTTTGCTTTGAATAGAATTTGTGCTGTTTGGAATTTCACTATATCGTCAATTTTCAATATTTCAGACTGCAAAAATAGTGAGTTTGTATGTTCCCTATAACCTGCATTGTGGATGATTCGAATTGCTTTCTTTTGAAGAGTAAAAAGTGAATGTAATGTGGTTTTATAGTTATTGCCCCAGACCTCTGCACAATAGCTTAAGTATGGTGAAACCAGTGAACAGTAGAGAATATGAAGTGATGTTCTGTCGAATACCTGTTTTGCCTTGTTTAGTACTGCAATGCTTCGTGATACTTTGGAATGAATATATCTTACGTGAGCTCTCCAGTTAAGTTTTTCATCTATTATTACCCCCAGAAATTTATTTTCACTGACTCTTTCAATATCAACACCATTTATTTGAATCTTTGCATTTGTATTTAAACTACTATTTCCAAATAACATAAGTTTAGATTTATTCAAATTTAATGATAATTTGTTTTTATCAAGCCAGAACTTCACTTTACTTATTTCATTAGTCATATCCTCCAATAAATTCTGCAGATCATCACCAGAGCAAAAAATGTTTGTATCGTCAGCAAAGAGAACCATTTTTAATACTTTGGACACTTTACAGATGTCGTTAATGTACAAGTTGAAGAATTTTGGACCCAAAACTGACCCTTGGGGTACACCACAAGCAATGTCCATACATAAGGAGCAACCACCATTTATTTTCACAAACTGCTTTCTGTCACTTAAATAACTCCGGACCCAATCTAAAACTACCCCTCTGACACCATAAAGTTCCAGTTTTCTTATTAATATATCATGATCTATAGTGTCAAATGCCTTTGTCAAGTCTATGAATAACCCAGCCACATATTGCTTTTTGTCTATGGAATTTGTGATGTATTCTATTGAATCTAATAGTGCCGATGATGTTGATCTGCTTGATCTGAATCCGTACTGACTCTCAGTGAGTAGTTTATGTTTATCTATAAATTTTTCCAGTCTGTTTTTAAACAGTTTTTCAAGAACTTTTGAGAATTGAGGTAGTAAAGAGACAGGCCTGTAGTTTGTGAAATGGTGTTTGTTTCCAGATTTGTATAGAGGTATAACTTTTGCTATTTTCATTCTGTCTGGAAATCGACCAGTTTGAAATGATAAATTACAGATGTATGTAAATGGTTTTATAATAGCCTCAATGACTCTTTTAACCACTATCATATCAATATCATTACAATCCAAAGATTTGTGATTTTTACATTTTTTGACAATTTCAAGAACTTCATTTTCATCAACGGCTGTGAGAAACATAGAATATGGATTTCTGTCAATCAGTGTATCGGGTTTTTCCTGTGCTTTCCCAGGATGAGTGATTGTTCTTGCTAAATTTGGTCCAGCAGTTACAAAGAATTCATTGAGACTATTTGCCACAACATCCATATTGTATTCTTCATGGTCATTACAAATGAAATACTTGGGATAGTTCTTTTGTCCAGTCCCACATTTTATAACACTGTTCAGGATTTCCCATAATCTTTTATTATTATTTCTATTTATATCTAATTGCTTCTTATAGTATTCCTTTTTACTAAATCTAAGTATATTAGTTAACCTATTTTTATATCTTTTGTATCTGATTTCAGCATCTTTAGTTCTCGTTCTTAAGAACTCTCTGTATAGAGCATTTTTCTTTATACATGCATTTTGCAGACCTTTTGTTATCCATGGACAGTCCATATATTTCTGTTTCCTACTATATTGCTTTATTGGACAGTTGGTATTGTACAGTAATGTAAATATTCTAAGGAATTTATTATAAGCACTATTAACGTCCTGTTCCTGATATACTTCACCCCAGTTTTCCTTCAATAAATCTTTTTTAAATGCATTCATTCTTTCTTCTGTTCTTACTCGTCTGTACTCTTTTTTACTGTCCATTTTATTGATCTTGTAATTCCTATCATAGATTGTAAAAATTGGAAGATGGTCACTTATGTCGTTAATCAGGAGTCCACTTACAGTCTTATTTTCAATGTCATTTGCAAAAATGTTGTCTATGAGAGTTGCACAATGTGATGTAATCCTGGTAGGTCTAGTAATTTTAGGGAATAGATTCATACAGTGCATTGTGTTTATAAATTCCTCAGTGGTTTTATGTTTATTTGGGTTTAGCAAATCAATATTGAAGTCTCCACAAATGAAAACTTTTTTGCGAGCTATTTCAATAAATGTTTCTTCTAGCCAGTCTTTAAATGTCTCAATACTACTACCTGGAGCTCTGTATATACAGCTAATGATTACATTTTTACTTTTTTCTTTACAAATTTCAACTGTAATACATTCTAGTACATTATCAATCACCATCGTCATCTTTTCCACCACATTAAATTTCAAGGATTTGTCCACATACAAGGCCACTCCTCCTCCTCCTTTGTTTCGCCTAGTTATAAATGTGAATTCATAACCCTCCAGTTCAAAGTCTGTTCCTTTTTCCATATTGATCCAAGTTTCTGATAAGGCAATGACACTAAATGGATGTGAAAACTGGTTAAGATATTCTTTGATATGACTAAAATTAGCATAGAGACTTCTACAGTTAAAGTGGATAATTGATAATTTATTCTCAGTTTTAATCCTCTGATTGTAGTCTTTATTTGTATAGTAGCAGCAATTGTTATTGTTAGATGAGAAAAAGTTGTTGTCTGGATCTATTTCATATTCCAAGTCGTGTGTATTGTGATCCATATAGTTAAATGTTTTCAGTTCCAATTGATCATATTCTGCAACTGTCTGACTGATGCAGCTGATTCTTCCAGATGTATCTGAGTTCTTCCTTCCAGTGTGTGTCATAAGTGAGTGTGTGGTTGTCTGTTACCTTGTTTGCCGTCCAGATCGTGTTGCTCACTGATATTTTTCGAGATCCGCCATATTTTTAATGGTCAGAACTTTGGCTTCCTCTGGTGATCCGTTTAGTTTAATGAATATTTTGCAGTTCGTCGTCCAAGTGCCTTGGATTTTTCCCAGCTTCTTAAGGTGTCGCGCTTTTTTGGCTATTTCAGCGTTGTGTTTGGTTAGATGTTCATTGATAAAGACATTAGATCCTTTTAATTTTCTTCCTTGTTTCAGCAGCGTAATCTTGTGCTTTCGATTTACAAACCTTAATATAATAGCCGGTATGTTGCCGTTCCTCCTGGGAAGAGGGTGGCATGCTTCGACAGAGTTACAGTCCAGGGCAATCCCTTTGGACCGCAGGAAAGCAGCCACCTGTTGTTCCGTGGAGCTAATGTCAAGCTCTCCAGGTTCCTCGTTGCTGTCAGCGGTCACCGCCTGAGCGTATGACCGGGGTTTAATATGGAGCCCAGTGATGATGACGTCGTTTATCCTGGAGTATTGTTCCAGGTCAGCGACCTTACTTTCCAGGTATGCAATCTTTTTATCTTTTTCGGCATTTTGGATGCGGAGGAGCATTTTCTCTGATTTGAATAGCTAATGGCTCTAAAAATATTATAAATAGCAATGGGCTTAAATGGGCTTAAATTGCATCCTTGACGTGTTGATCTGGAAATACTAAAAAAAGGAGAAAGTACCCCATTTGTAAATACAGCTGCTTCTGGACCAGAATACATGGTTCTAATCCATCTGCAAAAATTGTCACCTATTCCAAACTTTTCCAGGGCTGTGAACAGAAAGTTCCACTCCACCCTATCAAAAGCTTTCTGTGCATCTAAAGATATAGCCAATACAGGATTTGTGTTATTTCTATTCAGCCACAGCAGGTGTAGTAATCTCCTCATATTATCAGAAGCAGATCTATTCTTGATAAACCCTACTTGATCTTGATGAATAATTTGTGGTATTACAACCTCCAACCTTGTTGCTAAAACTTTGGATAGAATTTTGCAATCCACATTGATTAAACTTATTGGTCTGTAATTACCTGGATCAGTTAAATCCTTGTCGCCTTTTGGAATTAGTGATATTACTGCCTGATTAAAACTTGCAGGGAGTCGTCCAAATTCAAAGGCTTCATGTAATACTTCAGTTAGAAAAGGACAGCAAATCTATAAATTTATGGTAAAATTCTGCTGGGAATCCATCTATTCCTGGTGACTTCCCAGCTTTCATTGCACGGATAGCTTCTTTTACTTCTACCTCAGTTAGTGGAGTTTCCAATTTGTTCCTACCCTCTTGTGAGATTTTTGGTATTTTCATTTTATCAAAGTATGTACTCAGCAGATCCATACTTACTTTGTTATCGGACGTGTATAAATCTTGATAAAATATTTTAAAAATTGTGTTAATCTCTGAAGAAGATGTAACTAATTTATCATCCTTTTTAACTGCCGTAATAACATTCTGATTGTCCATTTGCTTAAGTTGTCTGGCTAATAGCCTGCCTGTCTTTTCACCATTCTCATAGAAATTAGTTTTAAGACGAAAGAGGGCATACTCTGCTTTTTTGTTATAAATTTTATGAAGGTGTATTCTCTTTCCATAGGGTGAACAAGCCTCCAAATATCTACCACACTGAGATCTTCTTTTAAAGCATCTATCACTGTCCCAGTTCTAGTACTTGAAGTTGCATTAATGGCACTTCTATCAATATATTCATCCATCACATTATTAAAGTCTCCACCTAACAAGATTTGGCCCTTCATGTTCCCTAGCATCTTGTTAACCTCATCCATAAAATTAGGTTCATCCCTATTTGGGGCGTAAATATTGCACAGAACAACCTGAACTCCATTAATGAGAGCCTGCAGAACCAACACTCGCCCGTCTTCATCCCGGCTTTCCTTCAATAATACAAAGTTTAGTCTTTTATTAATGAGTATCATGACACCACGACTCTTGCTTGATCTTGAGTTATGAAATACTTTCCCAACCCAATCCCTTTTTAATTTCAATGCTTCATTTTCATTCGCAAAATGCGTCTCCTGGATGTATGCAATATCAGCATTATGAGACTTGAGGTAGCTAAGCACTTTTTTTCTTTTGACTGGTGTGCCACAGCCATTTATATTCCATGACACAATATTAACGTCCACATTCCCCATGACTATGCCATGTTAAGGTATCTATAAGCCTTATATCTTCCAACCCATAACCATTTAACCTGTGCTGATAACCCTGCTTGAACTAGAACATAAGTTTAAACAAGAACAGTACCTCACCTATAGAATCTCTACCAAAAAAATAAAAAATAAAAAAACAACGAACATAAAAAAAGAAATAGCGCCGTCCAAAAAAGGAACATGACAGCGCAAAAGCCCCGTGGGCAAAACTGTCTCTGGTCCGTGATGGTCCCGTGGACAGTGAACTGCTGTCCTCCTTCTGTCCTGTCGACACCCCAGGGAGCCCGCCCCCATCTTATGAAATTATTAACGATGCGCTCCCATGCACGTAATTTAGCTTATTAACCCCTTACTCCACCACTTCCTGAAAGTTCTCACGCACGAATTTCTCTGCCTCCTCAACGCTGTCAAAGCTCTTCTGCTGGCCTTTCCATGTTAATCGAAGTTTTGCTGGATGTGCCAGAGTGTGCTTTATCTGATGCTGCCATAGCTTCTTCATTACTGGGGAGAAAAGCTTCCTCTGCGCCGCTCGCTCCGCGGTCATATCTTCATAAAATGACAAACGACAGTTCTCCCACAGTATTCCTTTCTTCTGTTTAGCGGTCATGATAACTTTTTGTCGTGCAGTGTAACGGAGAAATCTCACCAGCACGATTCGAGGTGGCTGACCAGGTCCCAGGCGTGGTCTCGTACTTCTGTGGCATCTTTCCAGCTCATATTCCTCCCCTCGTAGACCTAGGCCATCCGCGAGTATTTGTCAAAAACTTGAAATACGTTTCATATTTTCATATTCTAAATAAGACAGATCTAGTGTGTGTTATTCCTTACTCAATCTTGGATCAATAGCTTTACCTGGATGTATGAGTTAATATTATTAACGTCTGAACCAAATGCATTGAGTACAAATGGTCTGGTAAATAGTCTGTATTTGTAGAGTGCTTTACTACTACTACTTTGCTGGCAAGCTACATTGTAGCCACAGCCACCCTGGGGCGCACTGACAGAGGCGAGGCTGCCAGACACTGGTGCCACCGGGCCCTCTGACCACCACCAGTAGGCAACGGGTGAAGTGCCCAAGGACACAACGACCAAGACTGTCCAAGCCGAGGCTCGAACTGGCAACCTTCCGATTACAAGGTGAACTCCCAACTCTTGAGCCACGATCGCCCCACAAGGACCAAGAAGACTTACAATAGCAGCACAGAGTGGAAAACATCCAGGGAGAGTAGAAATATAAATGTGTGTATGATGTGAACACGACGTTTATGGGCCTTAGTCAGGGAGGTCGTCACATTCCCTAGTTTTCTGACTTGCAGTCCATTTGTAAGTCTGAGTTATTCGTTTGTTCCTCTTGAGATCCGATGGAAATCTAAACACTTGTGGTTGCAGATTTTGAAGCCATCCTGATAAACTTATCCCACCAATAATGTGGAGCTCTAAGCTGTAAGAGAGAGACAGTATGAAAATGGAACGAAGTGTGGTAAAATTAATGCTGGAATTGGAGATGTGAGTAAAGAAGCTTTGGTAAGCACTCAGAGAAATGGCAAGTCTTTGAGTTCCTGTTTTGCCGCCACTATCGCTTCTGGGCAAAGCGCAACCATTCCCCGTTTTTTACTGCAGGATGGCCTGCTCACGAGGTGGTGGTCCTCAGATTAGTGGAACATTGAACGTCATGCAGGCGGTGGTACCATCCCATCATCGTGATCAGGTGCTAAGCTTAGCACATGATATAGGCATGGCATCTCGGAATAAATACATGTTGCTGCTTACAGTCGGTCGTGCGCCACATGCACCATGCAACCATCACCTACCTTGGAAAGCAGGTGGGTCAAGGGTGAGTGTGCCCCATGTAGTGATGTGTCGGTCGTGAACGAAACTGCTCTTAGAGCCGTATCTTTGAAGTGACCAGTGTTGGGTAAGTTACTTTAAATTAGTAACTTAGTGGAACAGTGGCGCGGCTGCCCCTCTGTTTGTCTTCCATGGTCTCTTGTGTTCTGGGGGCCTCCGGATGTCTGGAGTTTTGATCTCCTCCATACCTGCTTCACACCCTGGAGGACGGGGCTGTGGCCCCCCCACACTCCCTAGCAGATCGTTACATGGAGAAACCTTTGGAATACAAGCGCGCTGATCCACACAGGTATGCACAGGGGTGTTCACTGCTCGTAGACCCAAATTACACCTTTCTTGGCTGTGTCATGATTCGAGTTTTGAGGAGAAGACAAACGACTGCATGGTCTCAGTAGATGTCAGAATAGTGATTTTTATTATACATATGTACATATGGGGAAGATGAGCATCACAAGCCTTTTAGAGCCGATCTCCCCCGAACAAGCATCTCACAAGGCTTTTATTACAATGATGACGTCAAGTCACATGATAAGTATCAGTCAGTTCTCAGAACTCAGGAAGTTCCCCTCACTCCACAAGTTCTCCTTATAAGGCCTCCAGATGTTTCCACTCAGCCCAGCACTCAGAGAAAACCAGTGTGTGTGGTGTGTATATCTATTCGTGTCTATTGTGAGTGTGTATGTCAAACAGAGAGCATGTCCTGAGCCGACCCCACAGTTCTCCATAAGTGTGTGCGTGTCCTACATGACTATGTAAGTGCGTGTAGTGTGGACTTAAATGTGTGTACTCTGTGTAATTGTGGGTTTAGGCCAAAGAAAGTTTGAGTGTCCTTATCTGACTTACTGGGTCCGCCTGGAGCTACAGCTATTGCTGGTAGAGAATTACCTTGTAGCCGATTTACTAAGAATGATATGATGAATGATACAATGATATATTGCTGATAAACTGATGCAGACTAATGTAGTAATAATGAACTTACAACAGTGCATGTAAATGATATCAGTGAGATTAAAATAACATCCATTATCCTAACAACTCCTTTGAAACAATGTAAGACATTCAACATAATACAGGTCAATCCAACAGATCTAATGATTTTCACACTCTTCTAAGTCAGAGGTCTAATGCAAACTAAAACTACATACCATATTATAATGCAACTACTTTGATCTCATATATAAGGTAACATATGATAACAAATTAATCTCCACAGCTGCTACTTCGAAGCACATCTGTCCTGCGTGCTGCACAACAACATTGGATATTTAGTATTTACTGCTGTTTACACTTAGCTAGATTAATGCGATGGTGTTGTGTTTAGTATGTTGCTTTGTTTTTTTTTTGTCTTTTTTTTGCTTGTTTTCTATTCTTCTCTCAACAGGTGATCCAGGAGATTTTTATTTTTTTTTCTCCCCCCCTTTCTCACTGTCCCTCTCCCCTTCTGTTTTTCCTTTCTTTCCTCTTTCTTTCTCCCTTTCCTATCCCTCACTCATGTCTGTCCCATCTGTAACATCTGAAAATAAAATATAATAAATAATAAAAACAAAGATCGACCAAATGGACCAATACGGCAATGCCACGATGATCCATTTGGCAAAGTAAATCCATTGGGTATCCTTGTTGGTCTTCAGACAACAATTCTGATGGCTAAAGAACCAAATGGGACAGGCGGGAAAAAAAAAAAGAAAAATAAATAAATAAATAAATTAGTAACTTAGTTACATTACTAGTTACTTCTATCAAAAGTAACTCAGTTACTTCAAGTTAGTCATTACTTTCAGAGTAACTAGTTACTCAGGAAGGTAACTTTGGTTTTACTCAGAATTCTCTTGTTAATGTGTTGCTTCCGTAACTGGATACCCAGCAAGAGTGCCAGTCTTCTAGCTTGCTTACTTGCCTCAAGTGCACTGTGCCACCTACGATTAGAAAGGAAAAAAATAAAGTCCATATTTCCACAAAACAAATAGTACTGACTTTTTCGTAGTTATGCTACAAAAAAGTCAGCATAACTAAAATAAACTATACCTGAACTGACCCAGATAGACTGCAGGTCATAACTTCTTACCTGGAATTCAGTTCACCTGACACTTGGACAGCGGCCGCCTCAGGCCGCCTCACCATTTCCCTCATCCACCTGCTGGCCTCCACCACTTGCTAATGTTACTGAATCTGTGGAAGCTCCGCAATAGCCACCACACGAAGTAACGAATAACGAGCTGTGTTTCTTTTCCCCTTTCTCTCACCCGCTCTGTCTCACTATTTTCACTTCACACCGCACTTGAGCCTTGTGTTTGCGCTGAGCAGAGGGGGGAGGGGTGGTGGTTACACTCGCAGTAGCATAGGAACAGAGTGTGAAAGAGAGAAAGAGAGCCAGGGGCAACAAGACACAACATCAACACATTAGAAAGGCATGGTAATAAAAATGAGTGACACCAAGAAAAGAAGCAAAATCTGGAGCAATTTCAATTTTACTGAAAACAAAGACAGAGTGTAAAGTCTGTAAGAAAAAGATATCATACAGAGCCGGCTCCACAAACAACCTGCACAGGCACCTGAGAACTGTCCACCCATCAGTGCAATAGGAATATAAAACAGTCAGTTGAGTGTGATATTAATGAAGGTGCCAGTGTGTCTACTGCAACTGTTGCTGCCACTGCATCTACAGCATCAGTTGCAGTATACCTCCAAATCCACCTAAACCAACCCAGAGCTCGATGAGACTTTTTGCAGAAGTCTGCGACCCCAGCAAGACAGAACTCAAGTGATAAAGACCTGGCAATGATTGAGAACATCTCACAGAGGAGGAAAGGTGCAAACGCATAGAAATATCTGCGTTTTCAAAAATACCCGGGTACATGTGGACGTAGCCTCAATCTCTACAGAGTCACGGAGTTAGAAAATGATTTAAATAAAACAGTATGAATGAAACAGGAGTAGCAGGAAGCATCAGACAGAAAACTGATGCTCCTAGGGTTGTGTTGTGAATCCTGTTGAACTTAAAGCAAGATCAGTCTCACCTGTAGAGGCAAACAGGAGGCAGACAGAGAGTAAAATCCAACAGAGAGACGCCCATGGCCCAGGAGGCATTTCATCCACTTCTCGTCATCTAAAGCTAACTTGATGCACCTTAAAACTGTGCTAAATTTCAAAACGACAATGTTTTTTTTTTCCCCTAGGAAGGACAGAATTAAACCTGACTAGATCAAACACTAGTCAGCGTGACATCGGGTGTGTTTTTTTTCATGAGCTGCTCTCTCAGTCTGTATTCCGTGTCAGTCTTCAAATGACACCCCAAAGGGCAAATGATGCTCTGGTACATAAACATGTGGGAGTGTCATTTTAGAGAGCAGACTAACTTGTTTTTAGGTATTTGCAGTGTGTATTTCCACATGTGCGCTGACTACAGTGCTTTCAACAAAAGTGTTCATTATGTAAGTGGAAAGATAAATTGCCATATTTAAACTTGAAATAAAAGAAAAGTAAATAAATTCAGTTTGTTACACTCCCATTCCAAATGTTACAGTAAAACACAAAGAGGACAATTCGCTCAGCAGTGGGAACTTCAAATATATTCGAACTTCTGCTGTCAAAACCTGATCGGAAATCATATTAGAGCTCCACCTTGTCCCAAACACAATATTAAGGCACACAAATTTACAAAATTATTTTCATTCACATGTGTTGACATCAGGCCTTTGGACAATTAGGGGATGCTCAGAGAAGAGCCACTACTCCTCCTGATCTAAAGGAGCCAGTCGAGGTTTTCAAGGCCTGTCATACTAGAAGGAGGGCAGAGGGCAGACCCATTATGCGATTAAATAAATTCTGTTATGTCTTAATGAAGGGAAGTTTAAATTTGTTCTTCATCACATACAGCTTCTCTTTGTTTCTGGTGTTTATGCAAGAAAGGTTTCCGTATGTGTGTGTTGTTAGTAATGGAGGTGTTTTTAAAGTTATTGTCATCTAAAGGATGTGTTGTTCTGTCTGTGTCCCTCTTGCCCACATGACAGCAGGTGTTATCAGATGAAGGTTTAAGGCCACCCCCACCATATACACTCCATCTTACAGCTGGATTCTGCAGCTCTCCACCTTCAAAAATATATCTGTGCATTATCACTGGGATCTCTTTAACTTTTAACACATGCAATAACACATCACATCTGACAGTAACCATCAAACATGTTCCACCATCTCCAAAAGAAATATATACCAGGCTGTATTTACAGTGTAGAAACAAAACAAGTGAGAACTAGATTGTGCAGAAATCCTGTTAGTCGATCGGAAAACCTTCACTAAACATTGGAATATAAGAGGTGTGACCTGGAGCTACATGTGCATGAAAAATAAAGCATATACAGTAAGGTGGGCCATCTTGTTACACTACATACATGTGGAACAGCCAGGTAGGGCATTAACAGGGAAAGTGGGACACAAAAAAATACTTTTCTTTCTTATTCTCATTTAAAATATCTGGCTTTTATTAAATAATTATCTGACTCTTACGACCAACGTTTTTATCTGACGTAAAATGTAGAGAAATCATTCATATACCAACAGGACAGTGTACATCACTGTCGCAACAGCTTTTGTTTTCATTCAAAGGCTTTATGGCTTTAATACCTGGTGGGGTGCCCGGGCCGGTTTCCTGCTCTGGGTTATAAACTGCTGACTAAAAGAGCCCGCGATAGTTGAAATCAGCGAAGTAGCAGAGCCTTGACCTGAATTTTAAAAATATTTGGAAAAAAGCACTATGGTGCTAAAAAATGAAAAATAAATATTAACAAAATATCTGGATAAATGTTTATTTTACGTGTTTGATGTTTGTGGCAGGGCGTGGTCTGCAGTGCCACTGCAGGGGAGGCATACGCACCTGAGCGGCATCTCTCTGGCTTAAAGTCTGTGCTCTCTCGGCTGTTGTGTTGGTGTGTGTCGGGCTGTGAGTTGAAAAGCTACAGCCGGCTGTGTGGGTACAGCAACCATGTGTGAAAAGTGGTCAATAAAGAAATGCTAAAAAGCGTGTTAATGCAAAAATCGTCGAGTCTGCCGTGGTACATTTGGACTTCTGCTCCTGAACCTCTGCGCATGTCTGCAAATCGGGGCTGTACGAAGTCACTTCATCCTTACGCAAGACTGTAAGCTGTCATCTGTGAGGCGCGAGCGGTGTTTGGTTTTTACCATAGTTCATGGTGGAGAATAGCTGCTCTGCTGCGTTTTGTTCCCTGTAGTCTTATGAATGGCAAACTACACTCATTGGCAGTAGCATAGGCACACTAAAATTTCTTCTGAAAAGTTCGCTGTCTAGTTGCTTTTTATTGTGGTTTAACCTGTCAAGAACAAACATGTACTGAAAACTCTGCATCAAGTCTTGAATGGTGGTTAGTGCTGTTGCCTCACAGTAAGAAGAGCCTGGCTTCAACTCCACAATCTGGCTGGTTTGCAGTGATTTCTCTCTGGGTATTCTGGTGTCCTCCCATAGTTAAGAGTCATGCAGTTATTAGAGTTAGGTTAATTGGTGATTCTAAATTGCCGGTGAATGTAAGTGCAAATAGTTGTTTGTCTCTGTGTGATGGACTAATGAGCTGTTCAGGGTGCACCCTACCTTGTTACCTATCGTGTCCCAGCCTTCCCCCTGCAACTTTATCCTATAGGATTAAGATAGGATGGTTTTTGTTGTAGATCCATTCAATTTTTTTATGTTAACCAGCGTCTAGACTTTGTTGAAAATTATGTAAAATGAAGACAACATGTAGTATTTAAGTGACCAAGTAGTATTGGGGTAAAAGTTATTGAATACTGTTGAAATCGAAAGACAAAATTGTGAAGGATTAAAATTTAAAAGCTCAACTTGACTCAAACATGTTTAGATGAAGTGTGTTTTATGAACACAAAATGCACAGGTTTATTGAACATGAATAAGTTGTGTTGATTTAACTCAGTTGTTTAAGTTTCTGCCAAAGCATAATATTTGTGTCCACTATTGAATTAACTATGTGTGTGGTTTTATATGCATGACTCGTCCCACCACAGGATGTGATTTGGGTCTTTCTCTCTTTACACCTGGGAGGGAGAAGCATGTCTTGATGGAGACAGGTGCCTGCTGAGTGGTTGGACTGGATAATTACTTGGAGAACAGGCTTTTAACCGCCTCGCCCCTCCCTCCTGGCCTCCACCACCCAACAAACAGCCTGCGTTTTTCCTGGTAGCTTTGAGTGTTTCTGTGTGAAAAAGGTCAAAACGTTCCTGAGTAGAAGCCAATTTGTGTGTGGTGTTGTGAGTGCTAGACCAGACCTTTGTAAACAGTTGGAAGTAGTTTTGTGAATTGCACAACTCATATTGTTTCACTGTATTTAACACTGCAGCAGCCTCGTAGGAGTGAGAAACTTTTTCTCCTGAAACCTGGTTTCTCTTGTTTGTCGCAGTAGACATTTATGTAAGCAGTGTCTTTTGTTCGACTTTTATTTTGTGCATGGAAGATTATGGAGCTTTAGAGATCTTTTGTTTGTAATTTTGGCATAGCTCACTGCCAAAGTCAATAAAAGGCTGCATGGGGTTTGCAATTGCATAGTTTTGGCTCTTTCTTGGGTGGAGTTGGAGTGGGGTGTCACATTTCACCTGCAAACTGTGATTTCTATAATAGACAACACTGTCAGAGCAGTTACACAAGCCAAAGGTGTGTAATGCTCCTGTACATATCTGGCAGTGCCTGTTGTGAGAGCAGACTGACCTGTTTTTAGGTATTTGCAGTGCTTTCAATGGAAGTGTTCATTACCGCAGTTGAGAAGGATATATTTGATTATTTAAACTTCAAATAAAAGATTTAAGCAAATAAATTCAGGTTGTTACACTTTGTTTCCAAATGTGACAGTCAAACACAAAGAGGACGATGAGTTCACTCAGCAGTGAGAACATGTTGCAACATTATGCCAAATTCAATTCAATTTCATTTGAAAAAGAAATTTGAAAGGTTGCCAGAGCAGATGTGTTCATATACTTTCAAATTCATATATTTCAACTTCTACTGTAAATACTTGATGTGAAATATTATTAGACCTCCAACAACTCCACCTTTTCCCAGTCATATTATTAACGCAGACAAAACTTGTAAGCTCATTTTCATTCGTGTGTTTAACACACGTCAGGCCTTTGGACATTGGGGAGATACTCAGAGGAGAGTCACTACTCCTCCTCACCTAAAGGAGCCAATCGAGGTGCTCTGGGCATGTCCCACCAGGAGGAGGGCAGACCCAGTGTGGGATTAAATAAAGTCTGTTATGTCTTAATGAAAGCATAATGTGTTCTTGTCACAAGCAGATTCTCTTCGTTTCTGGTGTTTTGCTAAGCACAGAGTATTTTTCGTACCTTTTCTGCAAGACAGGTTTTCTTTTGTGTGTGTTGTGTTAGTAATGGGAGTGTTTTTCTAGCAACTGTCATCTAAAGGATCTGTTATTCTGTCTGTGTCCCTGTCGCCCACAGGTAAATTCCACATGATGCTTTAAGGCCACCCCCACCATGTACACTCCATCTCACAGCTGAATTCTGCAGCTCTCCAGCTTCAAAAACAAGATTGTCTAGAAATCCTGTTAGTTGATCAGTATACCACCATATACAATAAGGTGGGCCATCTTGTTACACTACATACATGTGGAACAGCAAATGTGGCAAAGTTCACATTTGTCTGTCTGTGAAAATGTATTTTAAAAATTCAAGATCATCAGATTAAAACACAACATCTTTTACGTTGTCATTTATTCGTTGTGCTTCAGTAACTCACACTACTGAGCTGTTTTATAGAGAAGAAGAGGAGACACTGCATTCAGTCTGCAGGCTCTTCCTCGACTGAGGTAGAGGAGCCTTGGCAGCAGCTGCTATCATATCTTATAGCCGCTGCTGTCATAAGGAATGTACCTCTGGGTGACCGGGACACAAACAGATCCATCGATCTTTCTCATGATAGTCGGTCTCTACAGACATTAAAAAAAGCTGACAGCTATGAAAACACCTTCAGAATTAATGAATGTTCAACAGAAACACACACACACAGTGAGACACAGAATTTGGCACATCTGTATTACATTTTCATCCAGTAATGGCACAAACTCTCTATAAACTGAAGGTTTAATGCTCACATTTACATAAAATGTTCACAGAACATTTAAAAGATGGATTTTTGGCTTTTTGCAATACCATTTATTTTTGCTTATGTACTTCAGACTTTTCTTTTGTTGTTGTCCTCATGGCCCATCTCTAAGTAAACTTATCTCCTTTTATCAAGAAACATGGGCAAGCATGCAGAACTCAGCTACCTGTCAGTGGATCACCAGCTTCCTGACAGACAGAAAGCAACAAGTGAGGCTGGGGGAGATCACCTCTGAAACTCGGTCTCTCAGTATTGGTGCCCCTCAAGGATGTGTCCTCTCACCACTACTGTTCTCCCTCTACACTAACGACTGCACCTCCAAGAACTCGGCTGTCAAACTCCTAAAGTTTGCAGACGACACCACTGTCATTGGCCTCATTCAGGATGGTGATGAGTCTGCATACCGGCAGGAAGTTGAGCGGCTGGTACTCTGGTGCAGTCAGCACAATCTGGAGCTGAACACTCTTAAAACTGTAGAGACAGCCGTGGACTTCAGGAGACATCCCTCAACTCTGCTCCCCCTCACCATATCAGACAGCCCTGTGTCAACTGTGAAGATCTTCAAGTTCCTGGGTACCACCATCTCCCAAGACCTGAAGTGGGAGACCAACATCAACTTCATCCTCAAAAAGACCCAGCAGAGGATGTACTTCCTGAGACAACTGGGGAAGTACAGTCTTCCACAGGAGCTGCTGATCCAGTTCTACACTGCGGTCATTGAGTCTGTCCTGTGCTCCTCCATCACAGTCTGGTATGGAGCAGCCACTAAACAGGACAGGAGCAGACTGCAGCGGACTGTACGGGCAGCAGAAAGGATCATCGGCGCCCCCCTGCCCTCATCCAGGATCTGTACCTCTCAAGAACCCGGAAACGGGCAGGGAAAATCATCACAGACCCCTCACACCCTGGACACAGACTTTTTGATCTGCTGCCCTCTGGCAGACGGTACAGAAGCCTGCAGACCAGGACCACCTGACATAGGAACAGTTTCTTTCCCCTCGCCATCTCCCTCCTAAACAGTTGACCTGTAACACTGCTCCCACTGCCAGACTGCAACTGCACCTTAAGAAAAAGAGACCAAATAGGATCCGGAAAAGAACTAAAAATCAAATGAATGTGGTGAAAGAAGAATGAAAAGAAGCAGAAAGTCACTTAGGACAATAACCAAAGAAGTATTGTGTTATTTAAACGGCCATTTCATGAAAAATCATTGAAAACCACCAACCTGATCCCCCAGAATCAGTTTATGTTTTTTATTTTTATTTTTTTTCATGCAACACCTTTATTATTTTCATTGAAGGCATCTAGAATTTACATTTGTAACCTTTGCGATGTTGTGCTTTCCTTTCCAGCATTTTTAATCCCGTATAAGTTATTTATTGATAGGAGATATTATATCCTAGCTGGTATTTCAACAAAAAATTATATGTGTAGTATTTAATTCTTAACATTGTCCCCTTTTTAACCTGCCCGGCACCGTTTTATTCCCTTCTATTGAGAAACCGGAGAAATTCTTGAATTTACTGAAATTTCCAGACTTTGTAAAGCTGCCCAGAGGGTTGGGTTGGACCCTTTGATGGGATGGTTGTAGCCCCACAACTCTCCCTTCTTCAAGAGAAAAAGGCAATGAGCTGCTGTGAACGGAGACACTGGTTCTCACAGGCTGACACTTTGAGGTTAAAGAAAAAACCTGAATCTACTCAAGTTTTAATACCATCATCCGTTGGACATTTCTAATAATCTGTGTGGGCTAGATAAGCAGAAATGTGTGCTGTGACATCTGCGTCTCTCTGCTGGACTTTGCTCTCTGTCTGCATCCTGTTCGTCTCTGCAGGTGGGACTGAATTTGCTTTAAATGCACAATTAATTTCTTGTGGAATTCTCTTTATATTAAAAGTTCCACTGTGAATATGAGTAGCTAATGTGATCTCTCTGATCTCAGGGCCGATGAAGTTAAAGCTGAATTAGAACTGATCAGGAATCTTTAACATTTGTGTGACTGGTTGAACATGCAGTCATATAGATTTTTAATGTTTTTATTGCTTGTATTCTCCCCTTATGTAAAAGTATATTTAATATTTGCCTATAAAAACTGTAAATACAGCAGCATGATTTCTTCATGTGTCCCTTCACAATTGTAGTCTACAGTGAGATTGATAATAATTAATAGTAGTCGCAGTCGCCACCTTTACGTTGTACTTTATTTCTGCATTTCCAGATCAGCAGAGCTCAGCGGGCTGCAAAACTTGCTCCTCACTGTGAAGTCTTTAATTGTATGTTGGACTCTTTAACCTCTCTGCTCTGTGCTGTTTGCTCTTTTAGACCCGATAAGCATCACAGCTGAATCTGGTCAAACTGTCACTCTACTGTGTCGAGCTCAAAGCAGATCTGACATAACAGACGGAAATGTCTTGAAGTACCACGGTCAGCAACTTCTTCTATCATACCAGAATCCATCTTTTAAGAACCAGGTGGATCTCCAGGACAGACAGATGAAGGATGGAGACGTGTCATTGATTCTGAAGGACATGACGATTAATGACGCTGGAGCGTACGAGTGCCGTGTCATGCAGAGAGAAATAAACCAAGAGAAGCTCATCAGCAGCATCACACTGAGTGTTGTTGATCGTCCAGGTGAGTGAGTAGAGTTGAGTGTGTGTGTGATCAGAGGTGAAGCTGCTTCCTGCTTGTTGATGTTTGTTTCTAAAGATGTTGTTGATGAGACTTTGTAGAAAGCAGCTGGTCTGAGTGATGTGATCAGAGTGCAGTAGATAATGTCTGACAGCAGTTTGAAGAGGAAATGGATTCTGTTCTGTTCTTCACTCATCACCTACCTGACAGCTGACACCTCACACCTGTTTCTCACCTGCAGCTCAGCAAGATTTACCTGTTGGAGTGGTAATCGGTGCGTCAGCAGGAGCTGTAGCTCTCCTTGCTTTGAATGGGGGTGGTATTTGGATGCTTTCGTGAGCTAAAGAAAACACAAAGAGCAGTTTTATCAGAATTCAAACCATCTTGCTGTTAATCTGAAAATTAAAACAAATCATTCAATAACTGAACTGTGAGCTTTCTGTGCTTCTTGTCTGAGCAGTTATACGTAGCCATGGATATACAATCATCACACCATGCTCACTCTTATCAGACATAAGGTGTTGTTTCCACATTATCAATAAGGACTAATTTATTAATCAGACAAAATCATATCATCAGGTTTTTGCTGAGAGGAAGTAAAATTGTGTTTCAACCATGAATTAATGTTCTGTATGTGACAGTATTAAAATTACTGAATTCAAATGTTTTAGCTTCTATTTGGAATCATGAGAGTGTTTCACAGTGTGAAGATTTAATCACCACAAAAATAACATGTGTTTAAATGAAGAAATTAAACCTTAACTCTGATGGAAACACCTGAAAGTCAACATATAAAGGATGCTAAGAGTCCAAACTAGTGGTTTGTGCCTTTGAGACATTGGCGGAGCGGGGGCGTGGCTTACTGGGCTTAAGCCCGGGTTGTTTTTTCAGAAGCCCGGGGTCTTTTGGAGTGTAATTTGTTTCATAGTTAGATGCCTGACAACTGTATAAACCAAAAACTACACACAATATTCAAAGCAAATAGCGCACACAGGGGGAATTTACCACTGTGCATAAATTCCCCCTAATTTTGGTATGATCCGAGCTCAGGCACTGGGAGACTGAGCACAGCACTTACGCATGTGAGCGAGGGGGGAGAAGCTGCTGCCTGCAAGAAGCGCAGACAGGTAGACAGAGGAAAGTTTAAGTTTGACCAGATACCAAAGCAAATCATTCGTACTGTACAAATAATGTAAATATGACGGTGTAGATTGATATCAAACTGATCACTTGACCCATATTACATTAATCACTCTTCGAGTGAATCAACAAATGGCGAAATGAAAAGCCGAACAACAACAATGCTGTTTCTTTAGAGAGTCTTAGCTTACATGTGTGCTTATTTCATATTTTCAGTTGTTACCCTCCACGGCTAAATAAAGCACGAAATCGGTTTCAGTTATGTACTGATGTACATTGACATTAAAGAGTTCTTTGAAAGAGAAAAACTCAGGTAAATGTTATTTTATATATTATGCTTTGTATGTTGTTCAGTATATTTCTATGCAAAATAAGATAATTTTCAATTCACAGCACTGTTGAAATCAGATAGTTACATACACTTTATTTCTTTAAAGGAGTTAAGTTGAACATCGATTTAGATTAAACTTTTTTGTTTTAAATTAATATTGAAATAACTTTTGAATTAGTTAAATGTCAGAACAAAGACAGAGACAGAGCAGTCTATTTTTTTATCACTTTCATCAAATTCAGGAGTACATATACAATAAATTTATTATGTCTTTAATTAATAAGAAAACTGCGATTCCATTCTGAGCATTCTGAGCATAAAAAGCCTCTGGTTAGTAAAGTCAATTTGAGTAAATTGGTGGCTAGGGCTGCCACGATTCGTCGACTAGTCATGATATCTGCTCAATTTACAAAGACATTGCGTGTTACTCCCCTCGAGTCGTAATGAAGCTCAACTTGTTCTTTGCATTTTAACTGACATTTATTTCGGACAGGAGGATTCTTCGACATGCCTTAACATGTAATGATGTCCAACCACAGCCGATACAATGCCCTCAGAACTAAAAGGAAATACAAACTTAAATGCATATTCTTAATAAAGCCCTTAAGCATTATATATGCATTATATATGCATTATATATGCATTATATAAGCATTATATAAAATGATTTACAAATAAATTCTTTACAAATCCTACCATGTGAATTCATGGATTTTTTTTTTTCACATTCTGTCTCTCACAGTTGCAGTGTACCTCTGGTGCAAATTACTGACCTCTGTCATCATTTTAAGTGGGGGGACTTGCACAATCGGTGGCTGACTAAATACTTTTTTGCCCCACTGTAGCTACCTTTCTTTGCAAGGACACTCAAAAGCCTGCCATCCATGGATTCTGTCAGTGTTTTGATCTGGTCACCATCAACATTGCGTGCAGCAGCAACCACAGCCTCCCAGACACTGTTCAGAGAGGTGTACTGTTTTCCCTCCTTGTAAATCTCACATTTGATGATGGACCACAGGTTCTCAATGGGGTTCAGATCAGGTGAACAAGGAGGCCATGTCATTAGTTTTTCTTCTTTTATACCCTTTCTTGCCAGCCACGCTGTGGAGTACTTGGACGCGTGTGATGGAGCATTGTCCTGCATGAAAATCATGTTTTTCTTGAAGGATGCAGACTTCTTCCTGTACCACTACTTGAAGAAGGTGTCTTCCAGAAACTGCCAGTAGGACTGGGAGTTGAGCTTGACTCCATCCTCAACCCGAAAAGGCCCCACAAGCTCATCTTTGATGATACCAGCCCAAACCAGTACTCCACCTCCACCTTGCTGGCGTCTGAGTCGGACTGGAGCTCTCTGTCCTTTACCAATCCAGCCACGGGCCCATCCATCTGGCCCATCAAGACTCACTCTCATTTCATCAGTCCATAAAACCTTAGAAAAACCAGTCTTGAGATATTTCTTGGCCCAGTCGTGACGTTTCAGCTTGTGTGTCTTGTTCAGTGGTGGTCGTCTTTCAGCCTTTCTTACCTTGGCCATGTCTCTGAGTATTGCACACCTTGTGCTTTTGGGCACTCCAGTGATGTTGCAGCTCTGAAATATGGCCAAACTGGTGGCAAGTGGCATCTTGGCAGCTGCACGCTTGACTTTTCTCAGTTCATGGGCAGTTATTTTGCACCTTGGTTTTTCCACACGCTTCTTGCGACCCTGTTGACTATTTTGAATGAAACGCTTGATTGTTCGATGATCACGCTTCAGAAGCTTTGCAATTTTGAGACTGCTGCATCCCTCTGCAAGATATCTCACAATTTTTGACTTTTCTGAGCCTGTCAAGTCCTTCTTTTGACCCATTTTGCCAAAGGAAAGGACATTGCCTAATAATTATGCACACCTGATATAGGGTGTTGATGTCATTAGACCACACCCCTTCTCATTACAGAGATGCACATCACCTAATATGCTTAATTGGTAGTAGGCTTTGGAGCCTATACAGCTTGGAGTAAGACAACATGCATGAAGAGGATGATGTGGACAAAATACTCATTTGCCTAATAATTCTGCACTTCCTGTAGATTAAGTGCAAGAGTTGTTAGGTGTGGATAATTAGATTATAGTTTATTGCAATAGCAAGTTGTGCCTTGTTCTCACATAGCAAGTGGAGAGTGATATATGAAATGATGGGATGGAAGGAAGAAGAGAAGCAAAGAGTGATTCACAGGCAGAGCCTAAATTATTTCTCACAGTTTTTTGTTGCCTTATGGTTCCAAGCTCTGTCACCAATCTTTGCATTTTGTTATCATCTCATGACACTTGTTTAATCAGCTACCATCTCTCCTATGGACTTTTTAATGTCTACATTCTCAGATCAACACAGCCCTGCCCTTCCTATATTAGATTCTTGATGAATGTGTGTTGTTGTTATTCAGCCTGGTTCAATGTGCCCCTTTTTAACTTTGAGTTCAGTTCGCTTTGTTTCAACTGTTTATCCATCCAAGCACAACAATTCTTTGGAAGGAGAAATGAAAACATTATTCTTTTCTTTTTATGCATAGTTTTGGAGTAATGGTTATTAGTAATTGGATCAATAGTTTATTTTTACTTTTTTTTACTTTTTTTTTTGCTATTCGTGCATGAATTAGGTAACATTATAATAAAAACACACACTACGTTTTCTTGGCTATGCAGAGATAATTGTATATTTATGTATGAAGAAAGGCCTATTTAACTGCAAGCGTGCCTTAAACCTATAATGTAATAAACCTGAATGCGCTTAAATTTTTTAAAATTTCCAAATTCAGACAAAATTGAGGTTGCAGTATTTGTCCCTAAAAATCCCAGAAATGTGGGCCGGGTCCTCAGAAGATCGGGTAGGCCGGAAGTAAACGGCCGTGAAATTGGATGGTCTAGCCTTCTGATTAGCGTCACCGCTGTCTCGGTGGAGTTTAATAAACTCAGCCGTCTGCTCCTTGCTGTCTAAAATATAACAGGACACTGGAGTAAACTCTCGGCCATCTCACACTTCTGTTTAATCAGTTTTCTGTTTGACGTTTAGTCAGCTGTGTAAAAACCAAGGAGGAACCCACCCGGGGGATTAATAAAGTCTTATTTTATCTAATCTAATAACTTTAATCTCAGCCAAACCGATTTACTCACGAACAAACAAAACACTGAAAAAAGCCCAACAATAACATTTTTAGGTTGTCTAAGTGACTTATATATTACGTTTGTCACGGCCGGGCGGGTTACACACAGTAATTCGGCGTGCCCGTGTGGCGTGCTGGCTAGACCCAAGCGCGGCGAAGGCTAGCGGTGGGTTTGGAGCAGGCACGCAGTTATTCTAGTAACGATCAGTGCACGAAGCGTGGCTTCGGAACGGTCGTTACCGACAGAGAGCGAGCGGAGCCGGGAAGAGAAAAAGGATTGAAGGGATAATCACTCACGGTTGCTGAATCAGGCGGAGACTGACGTCGGCAGAGTTTCGGAGCTCCTGACACGAAGAGAATGATGTCTGAGTGGCGAACAGGTGGGTGGCGTCTCTCTTTTAACCCCGGCCCCGTGATCAGCTGATCACAGCTGATCACCGGCTGACAACGTTTAACCCGAGCAGCGAAAGTCCGCGGTGATCTGAAAATGATGTGCCGGGAGTTGTGCCATTCTCGGCCGCATCAGTAACCCTCAAGCTCCCGGCTAGCTATCGAGCTGGTGGGTAGCAGACGTCTCCGAAAACGTCGAAGCACTTTAGCAAAGATGCGATATCTTGATAAACCGAGTAGATATTTGATGTTTACACAGCTACTTTCTCGCCTGAAAATATGTTAAAAGTTTATTTTGTGACCCAGAAAGATTAATAAGAGTAATTTTAAAACTTAGTAGCGGCCGCCATTAGCCGGAAACTGGAGCTTGGCTGGGCCGCGCTATGAATTCTGGGATATGGTGGGCCACGAAGGACACACCCGACCCATCCTTCAAATTCGGAAAAAGGAGCACGCATTTGTCGGCTGCATTCGGAGGGGTCTACGAATTTGGACAGCCTTCGGCGCGTCGCTGTGACGTAATCGGTCTACAAATGCGGCCTCAGGAGAATGCAGCCCATGAATTTGGACACGACAATGGTGTCCAACCAGATATTTACAGAACTGAATGGGGTACACCATCCATCTTTTTCTCCCAGCAGTGTCCCCGAGATGTCCTGTGAGGCTCACAGGCCAGATGAGATGATGACATCCCTTCAATTTGTAACATTTTAACCGTTTTAATTTCTGAAACAAAGGCTCAGCATATGGTGAAAATGCCAAAACAATGCACTGTTAATCTGGTGGAATCACTTGTAAGCACCAAGTATTAGCAGTAGATGGCAGCAGTCTTTAAAAATGATTTCTGTCCATTTAAACAAATGAAATATGCTTTGTAACACTGCCACATTCTTATTGAACAGCAAACTGCACAGACAAGTTCAGCATGAACATTTACATTATTTGATCACTTCTGACTTCCAATTATAAAGTATTTCAGTCCAAACATTCACTTCTCTAATTCAGCTGTTTAAAATTTATTTACATTCAAAGCAGTTGTTTCAAGGTCAGAAAAAATCAAATACAACAACTTTCAAATTCAGAGTACACACATTAAATTCCACAAAGACCACATTAAAGACCACTTACTAGCTGATAAATGAAACTGTTATAACACTCTTTAGTGTCTGAGTTGATTCCCTTGGAGATCTTTGATCTCTGCCAGAAATCAAAGGGTCTTAAACTCAAGTATAATTGACACAACTTTGTGTACACTCAGACTTAGGCTGTAATATGCTGTGTTTATCTCGTCACTTGGTTAGGCCCATGTAATTATACTGCAACGTGAGGATCAGTTTGTGTGGTTTAAAAAAGTTTGATCTTACAAAGAGTTGCTGAACCAGAAGATAAAACAAACACATTCTCTGTTTGTGATACTGTAATGTACAGGATACGTAATCGCAATACTCAGAATCTGTTAATGACTTCATCAGTATACACAAGTATCACAATACTGTCATCTTCACTGTGATGTTTCCACATTTGTTTTGTCCTTCAAGAAAGAAAAAAATAATTCTGGCCGAATTTTATAATAATGCCATTCAGATAATCTTGCAGTGCTGAATGACAAAACTGAGAAGTGAAAACAGCAGGAGACTCACATTTCAAACCTTCTGCAGTTCAACTGGAAGCTGGTATGAACCATCATTCTGTTGTTTACATTTTCTGTAGATCAAAAAACCACCACCAACAACAAGAAGCACAGCACAAACAGACAGACCAGATATCAGTCCAACAGACCCATCCTTCTTCCCTCCATCCTTCTTCCCTCCAGCCTCCTTCCCTCCATCCTCCTTCCCTCCATCCTCTGTGTCTCCTCCTGTCTGACCTGCAGGTGAGAAACAGGTGTGAGGTGTCAGACACACTGATCCACCATGTCCATCTCATGGATTTGCCTCTCCAAAGTGTGAAATGTACATGGATGCAGAACCAGCAGAGGGAGATATATTATTTCAAGCCAACATGAAAACAGAAACAGACATTATTAAAACATTTACCTGCATGTACAAATTAGTTGCCTACCTTCATCGTTTGTGGCAAAGAAGGAGCCTGGAATGTATTTTATATCTTCCTCTGTCACTAGCGACTTATTGGCTTTAAATATATTATCTCCTCCTTCCAGTACTACAGCTCCTGCATCCGTGTCAGTTTTATGCAAAGTGTGAAATGGACCCAGTGAAGCGACGTGTCTATTAAATGCTTTGCTGTGATATTGGGTTTGTCAGGTAGGTGATGAGTGAAGAACAGAACAGAATCCATTTCCTCTTCAAACTGCTGTCAGACATTATCTACTGCACTCTGATCACATCACTCAGACCAGCTGCTTTCTACAAAGTCTCATCAACAACATCTTTAGAAACAAACATCAACAACCAGGAAGCAGCTTCACCTCTGATCACACACACACTCAACTCTACTCACTGACCTGGAGGATCAACAACACTCAGGGTGATGATGCTGATGGGCTCGACACTGCGATTTGCTTTCTTCCTGCGGTTTGTTCCACTTGTGAACGCACGACACTCGTATGTTCCAGTGTCATTTATTGTCAGATTCATCACAATCAGAGACACGTCTCCATCCTTCATCTGTCTGCCCTGCAGATCCACCCGGTCCTTAAAAGATGGATGCTGCTCATCTGAAACCAAGTTCCCACCCCGGTACACAAGGACATGTTTTGGCTCGAGGTCAGCTCTGCTCCACTCTACAATGTCATTGTTGTTGTTTGGAGCTCGACATGTCAGAGTGACGTTCTGTCCCGACTCAGCTGTGATGTTTTTCTTGTCTAAAAGAGAGAACAACACAGAGTAGAGAGGTTCAAGGTCAAAGTACAACTGTTCACTTCTACAGCAGCCAGACAAAGATCTGTTATTACATGATAGCCTTTTATTCTGTATGTGTTCTTTAAGCTGCTCCCTTCAGAGGTCACCAAAGCAAATCTTCTGCCTCTTTATCTCAAAAGGACAGCAACTCAAATCAAAATATATCCTAAAGCTGGGCATACAGTGTGTGATTTTTTTCTGTCCCATTATTCAGCTCCTGCTAAAAACTGTACGACTGAATCGGGTTAGAAGTTCATAGGTCACAATGCAGGGTCTCACACTATACGGCCTGATGCGACCTGAGTGCTCACACTGTGAGCACGTTAAATTTGATGTGAGCACTCATCACACACACAATCACACACACACACATAATTTTGTGAGGCCCCATTGAAAAGGCTGGGGTCCGAGACGTGGCTGGTGACCAACACTATTACCAGCAAAATAGAGATCTTCATCAACAAGTGCTTGCGACACATCCTCAACATCAGATGTCCTGAGAAGGTCTTGAACACAGACGTGTCGAAGAGAACCAGACAGAACCTGGGTGGTCAAGACATCAAGAATAGAAAATGGGGCTGGATAGGCCACACATTTCGAAAACCATTCGACAACGACACAAGGCAAGCACTGGACTGGAACCCACAAAGAAAAAGGAAAGTGGGGAGACCCAAACAGATGTGGAGAAGAGCAAACTATGCCCTATGCTCCACCAGGAGTCTACAGGCTTAATGATGACATTGAAAAGGACGAACTTGCCAAAGTTCTACAAATTGGGCCTCCATCGCTTGTTTCCAGATCACATGCTGCCCTGCCATGCTGCTCCGTCTTTTTCACTTCCATTTCTATGTTTGCGCATGTGCAGTGTGAGAGGTTGTGTTAAATCAGCTCATGGCACTGCTTCAAAAGTGTGATACCTCCACGAGGGGTGACCAGGATTTCAAACAGGTTTGATTTTCTTGCAATCATAACCATTGATGATCGGGAGCCGGTCGTGAGGTGTTAACCGCTTCTCATTACCCCATGTATACTACACGATGCATGACACACGATTAAGGGGAAACTCAGGTGGATCCCCAAAGAACAGACAACCAAGCTTGTGGAGAGCCTGCATGACCGCGGGGCAGACGGTCAACAGAGTCTCCCTGAGCCTTACATGGCTCCCAATACCTTCCCCAGGAACAAAAGGCAGTACTCAGCTGTTTCACACCTTAAGGTTCACACTCCCTTGCTACCTCCCAGAGACCTCAAAGAGAAAAAAGACTCTTCCTGTGGAGTTGTCTGCTTCCCCCAACTTCCTTACTAGACCCCCACCTTTTGTCTTACTGTATGAGTGTGAGACATGTTAAAATCCAGTGGCACCAAGGTATCATACAATAAAATAATGTGATTAATACATAAGTAAAAGAAATTCCTATACATAGTCGAGTTCATTGAGACTCTGGATGTCCCTGCTTTTTATTGTAATATGTGGACTGATGCTCCTAAATCTTGCCTCTGACACAAAACCTCCAGACAGTAATAATAAAAAAGAATAAAACTATTAAAACCTTTAAAGCAATAAATAATAAAACTTGAACTGAAAGAAGAAAATCATCTGGAAACTAAATTAAACTAAACACAAAAAGTCAAAACAGAATAAAAACTAAGTAGGAAAAAAAACACAATAACTCTGTTCCAAAAACAAAAACACGTCCTGATAATAAGTGAACATAATGTGTGAGACAAGAGAGGGTTTTCAGGAAATAATGTTGATAATAATAACAACATTTTTAGCATCTACATGGCTGTTAAAATCAGCCACAATTATCATTTTATCTGAGCTGAGCACTAAATCAGATAAAAGTCTGAGAAATCAGACAGAAACTGTGAGGAAGGGCCAGGTGGACGAGCAGCCCTCTCATTATATAACACTGTGAGTCTCTGCATGCTGCCTTTCTGTAGCTACAGCTGTTTGTTTACACTGAACACAAAGCTTTGTAGCTGTATACTGACTCCTGAAACTACAACACATCACACTGACACACACATCACACTTCTTTGTCTCTGTGGGCTCTGATCACACCGACATGTTAGGTCCACACAGACTCCACCCAGCCTCGTGTCTCCATCACAAACACGGAAAAACTGAATCAATATGAAAATAACTCGTCAGGAAATGTTGTTAACATGTAAAGAGACTGATGCTTTTCCTCTCTGTCCCACAGAGTGAATCTCACCTGCAGAGACAAACACAAAGAGGACGACAAACAGCAAGAGCGACGCAGGCACAGCAGACATTTCCGTGTTCTTGAACTCATGTCATGTGTATGTCGCGTTAGAGTGACGTTCAGTAGGTTGGACTGGAGGACGATCTTAAATAAGTGCGTCATAACTAAAGCGATGAAATCTGAAGCAGGTCTGAGTGTTTAACAGGTTCAGTTCTTGAATGATCTCAACAGAACAACACAAACATAACCTCATCATCAATCATCAGCTACGTACTAAAGACCATCATCAGCAAAAGGACTTCAACATGACGTCACTGTATAAACATGTATATTGTACTATGGAGGAGGCAGCATTTAGCTGTAGCCTGTAGATTACATTAAACGATTAAAGCCAGTTGCTGGCTCTTTCCTATTTTGTGGCATTTACTTTAAAAAAAGAAGAAGAAGAAGAAGAGGATGACGTTAAATGATAAACCACATGATAATGAAAAAAAAATGGGTGGTCGATGTTTCGTTAACATAAACACCCCAGTTATAGGGCTATCAAACACAAAGCAAAAGACAAAAAGAGGGTGGACTAAATTTTTCCTTTGTTTTATCTCCTCTAATCTTACCCAGCCAGCAGCTATCCTATCCTACCAGCCAACAGGCCAGCAAACCACCTGTTTGCCATTTATTATCCACCAGGTTATCCTGTGCCCTCAAAAACCCCCGATGGGTCAGGAGGTGGCTGTTCAGAGGTGAAATAAAAACAACGGGCAACAACACCACCCTTAAAGGACCAACAGCTGTTTACAGCAGGTTTGGCTTCTGTAAATGTGAATAATAATTTAATATTTACATAATAAATGTAAATAATTCAGCCAATAATAGCCAATAAAAAGATTAAACAGGACACAGTAAAATAAAAATAAATATTAATTCAATAAAATATCAGTTATTACTCACTCACATATCCAATCAGAAATATCCACCCGAAGATGAGAAAAGTTTGAATCTATTTCCAAAGCTGCTTCTCTGTTTCCCAATCAAAAGGAATGGCAGCCTTTATAAGAATGACCTTTCTAGGCCGTGTAGCCCTGTGATTGGTTACAGCAAATGTGATAACATCAGCATGCTACCATCTGTCTACCATCTGTTGCTGTTTATGAAGAAAAATGAATGGAAAATAGCTTGTTGACGTGTTCTCATGTTAACTCTTTAAGCTTTAACTGCTGTGGTACATTTATGATGCAACAATATACCCAACAATTATGAATGCATAAATCAATCTTTAGGTAAACAAAGATGTTGCAAGTGGTAAAATGTAGAGGAGCACAGACATTTCACATGGCTTGACAATCCAAGACTGAGGAGTGTCTGGAGATAAACGAGTTTAAACTGGAGGCGACTGTGGGAAGAGGACCATAATGAAGGATTCACTTGTGGATCTGGTAGAAACATTTTTACCTTTAACATATATAAGAAGCACAGCTGGAATATAAAAGACAACGCATACAGTCCTTTAAGATAATCAAATTTTCTGCCCCACACGTTTTCTGCATGTCATGAAAAAAAATGGTCACATTAATTCATGTTGGTAATTTTCTTAGAAATAGCTAAATGATGAAACATAGTTGTGTCAGTCACTTAAAATGAGGCTCTAAAGTGAAGATTTCTCATTTCAGCCTTCATCGTTGCCTCTTCCTCACCTCCTCTGCTCTCTTCTCTGGGTGGATGTACACGAGCTATGAGAAAAGAGGGAAAGATAAAAAAAAAACCTTTTAAACTCTGACTCCCATTCTTAACTGAAAGTTGCTATTGTAGAAACAACATCCCAAATTACCTTATATCACCTAACTGTTTTTTACTGATCTTGAAGGCCATGAGGTCAAATAATGATTATAATGTTTAAAGTGCTATGAGCAGAAGATGAACCTCAGCATCGTGCATCACCATAGTGTTTTCTTACCCTGTGGTTTATGATTATGCAGGTCACTGTGCCTTTTTGGACTTTAAAAGGTGCTGGATTTACTTAAGAGACACAGTAAAAGTTTTATGACTCAACATTGTAGACAGGGGTATTTTTGTGGCTGGCTATACAACATCTGTGTTTGTACAAGTTTATTTTTCAAAAGGCAGACATTTAAAATAAACATACAAATGGGATTTACAAAGGTTTGCTGCATGTGTTTTATTCCAAATTGCCAGAAAAGTCAAAGAGCATGTGCTGTGCCTAATGTGAATATGATAATTGCTTCTAGGAGTGTTTATCCTTTCCCTCTCACTTATCTGTTAGATATTATCATAGCATGTGCGTAACAGGACATTTGGGTGGTTGTCTCAAACCTGAGACTCGTAAACAAACTGAGACGGGTCCGGAGCCAGGCAAGAACCAATCTCTCCATCACCATCATCACGTCAAACTATGTTAGTGTGCTGGATTCATGTCTGAATGTTTCAATATAAAATAAAAGATTTTTAAAACCTGCGCACGTGGCACAGTAACAGTACTAATTAACACACATCTATTTGCAAATAATATTTGCAGAGATGTCAGGTTCCTACAGTAGAACAGTTTGCAATATTTCAGCTCTCCTCTGGGTAAATCCTGAGCTCCACCTGAAACTCAGTCACCAAGATCACGGGCACAGACTCATCAGTTTCTATATCGATTCTTCTTCAGCCTCCTCTCACTGATCTGAATTGCTTCACTGTTTTTAGGGAGAACTACATGCACATAATCTATGGTCGCCCTGCTTAGCAAATGTGCTCTGCAGCCTGTAATATTTAATATATTTTATTTTATGTTATATTCCTTATCATTTTATCATATATCATTATATAATTTTATATCATGTTGGATACTAAGAAATCCTTTCCTCCTATAACATATGAATCTGTTTATCATGCAAAAGAACAACTGGACAAGAATTCATGATGAGAATTAAGTGGCCAGAATATGTCTGGAAAATGTGGTTAGCTGTCCATTTGAAGAGATTTTCCCTCACACAAGTTACGCAAAGTAACTTGTGTGTAACCTTTAATCTATACTACTATAGATGGATAAAAGGACTGTGGGAATTTAGCTCAAAAAAAGTTTAATGGTTGTGACCAGCATCTTCCTTTGAATTGCTTTTGGGATTTTCGAAGAGACAAAACAAATGTTGACAAGTTTGGTGTCTTCCAGTGTTTTAAAGTTGGTGTTCCCGTTCTTATAAGCTTGTAAAAGTTTGAATTAGAGAAGTAAAGGTTTTTTTTTAATTAAAATACCTCCCCTTTGGTAACACAAAATGTTCTTAATGAAAATCTTTTATATATATGTATATATATATATATATATATATATATATATATATATATATATATATATATATATACATTATATATTTGTATTTAAGTATTTTTGGGTTGTTTAAAATGTTCAGTGACTGGCATAATATGGTGTGAATTGCAATGTTTAGTAGGTTATCATTGTGAATTTGCTGAAAACCTACCTGCAAGTGTCACTATAAATATATACACAATGATTCTTACGTGAAATCGGATTTTACAAATTCCAGTTTGTTTTCAGTCTTGCCTAGTAATACAAAGGTGTGTGCTTTTCAGATTTGATATTCATTTCAAATGTAAGGCACTTTTTTGTGAGCACTTTGATTTTGTTAAGGTTAATTTGACCATGTGAAATGTATGTTTATTCACAAAATATTCTGTTTCTGCTTTTAATTCAAGTGAATAAAACTGAGTTGAAAAAACAAATTTATTTTGTCATTATTTTAACAATTAAATTAGTTTTCTGGTAATTAAAATTATGATTTAGTTGAACTTAAAATAATCATTTCAATTCGAAAGAAAATCTAGCTCAAGTGAATGACATTGTATTGAGTTGAACCAACCAAAACCTTTCACATCTTATTAATGTAATTTTTTTCCTTTTAAATGTGTTTAAAAAATTGTGTTCTACTGACTCAATTTAATTAAATTGTCATGATGTATGTAGATTTGGTTGAACCAAAATAAATGCATTACGTGGAAAACCTGCCATCAGTCAAATTGAGTTCAACCAATGACTAATTTTTATGAGTGTAGTGTGAGTGCTAACCACCGGGCCACCATGCTGCTCTCTCCACTAGATGTCCCCATTTAAACTAAATTAATATTTTTACTTAACATAATATAATAGAAATTCTAAAAGAACAAATGTGAGGATATAGGATGGATGCATGATCTTCTAGTGGTGTTGCTGGTGTTTTTAGAATCAGAATCAGAATCAGAAAGGGGTTTATTGCCAAATGTTGAGCAGGTTTACAACATTAGGAAATTGCTGCGGTGCTTCAGTGCAAACATACTGTCATAAAAATATAAAAATAAGAATAAGAATTAAAAGTGCTAAGTGGATAGATATATACATGATATATACATGAGTGCAGGTGGTGATCAGTGCCAAACATGGAATGATGCAGTGAACACAGCGTAGGGTGTAGTCTGTGGTTCAATGCTTACTGTTTGTTTTCTCCACCAAAGTCAGGCATGTATCAGTTAGCTACAACCAGACAATTTCCCATCACACACAATCATTAAAACTGACACAACAACATGAAAAATACAAACGAGAGCAAAGTTTTATTTACCAGATAGCTGCTGTGGGAACAAGAACAGGATCGAATCGAAATAAATAACATATACAGTAAGTAACAGTAAATTTACTGAATACATATAAACAACAATAGAGGAGCTTGAATAAAAGGTGTGTGGACTTTAAGTTTAAGGTTTTTTTGAAGATGTTTCAGCTTTAAAAAAAAATTGAGCATCCCAGGTTCTTATTACCCTACTGGAGTGGGAGGGTGGAGCTTTTCCCTTAGGAGGTGGTCATTAACCCGCTATTAAACTTGTGTGTCATCACATGATTAATATAAATTTTAATTCTGGATGACTGCGGACCTACAGTGACAGATTGCCTTCCCGGGATTCCTGAAACTCTCAACCTTGTGGTTTTAGAACTGAAGAATCCTCATGAATGTGAGGTAAAACATCATAAAAAACAAAAACAAAACTAAAAAATTAAATAAAGCTGTTTTCAAGCTCCTTAGACTACCATGATATGCATAACTGAGAATTTACACAGACTTTTAAAAATTCCATTAAAAAAGAAGATTGTTTTTTGAGGTGATGGGGAGACCAGTAGGGAATGTCAGTGGTTGGACTGGTGGACTACTTCAGTGAAGCTTCGACAACGTCTGGCTCTGGTTTAAAGTCTGAACACAAACACGCACAGTTCAAACAACAGGAAACATGATTGCAAGCTTTGTAGTTCAATCAAGACCTCCAATCTCCATTGATATGTCTGTGATACACACAGTGTAGATTCACACTTTATGGGAACCAGCTTAGCTACAAATCACTAAGCTTTCATACTTTTCACTGTTTAATTATTTCTTGAGACATCCACTAAATTCACAAATTTTAAACCTGGAACTACATTAAATTGCATCAAAACATTTGTTCCTTTCTGCTTTTCTTTCTCTCTCTTCTCTCCACCCTGACATACAGGTAGGCCAAGCAGCATCATTTGAGGTTTGAATGGAGCTTTGTTAACCTCTTAACATCTGTCTAGGGTTAAAACTCAGTTTTATTTCATTCACCTGCTTTCTTTCAAATAGTCCCTTATTTTATAAGGAGTGATTTGTCACTACCAGTGTGTGAATGTGTGTGTGAATGGGTGGATGACTGGACATGTAAAGCGCTTTGGGGTCCTTAGGGACTAGTAAAGCGCTATATAAATACAGGCCATTTACCATTTACTACACACAGTTCTCTGGACCAGCACTAGGGGTACACTAGCTAGCAGTAAGAGTGATTTTCCAATTCAAAATTTGTAGAGTCTTAGATTAAGACTACATTTGAAGATTATTATTTTAACTGTCATATATGCCAAAGACGATGGTTTGGAGTGAGGTGAATGTGGACCAAAATACAGACACACAGAGATGAGGTGGGTAATAACAATAGGCGAAAATATGGCAATAGGATAGTGATGTGACGTTCTGTATCGAGGAATGTGTCGAGTAATTTAGGGGGCGTTTCCGCGATGCGCGTATCGAGGCTTGTTTCATTTATGGGAGGAGCTGAAAATGATGACATTCCAAAGCCTCGCTGCCCGGCTGTACCACGTGACTGGTTCATGAAGTGGTTCGAACTTTGCCGCGAGATGTGAGAGTTTGGAGGTTTATGAGAGTGAGGAAGGAAAGTCAGGAGAGAATGGAGCCAGCTAGTTTGGGAACATTTTGATCTTATTCCTCCCAACAAGGTATGTAAATTTCTACAGAAGATGTATTTTCATAATACTGATGGTGCAATACAATTTATGTTAAGTGGTCTTTACTTTTGTACAAGGTGAAGTGTTTGCTATGTGCCAGGGAGCTGGGATATAACAACAACACCTCATCCATGCTTAGGCACTACAGAGCTTTGCATGAGAATAAGGGGAACACCGATTGTGGAGCAAGACCAGGTGAGCCATCAAATGCAATGATAATATAGCATGCAGTAATGTTACTAAATGATATAACAATATTATACAACTGTAATAAGTTACGGGTGTGTGTTACGTCCCCACATAAAAGTCTAGGCGATGAGGGTGGGGGACAGTAACAGTTAGATCCAGGTGGAATGAAAAGAACGCCAGGCAGAGGTATTTAACATAAAATAGATCTTTATTGTAGGCAAACACCTCAATAATCATATAAATGGCAACAACAAAAGGAGACAGCACCGCTGCTTTAATAAGAAATCAGGGAGGTCAACCCAAAGTGGTAATGACCACTCAACAAAGAAAGCAACAATAAGGTTTCAACAGAAAGAGACAGCAACGCTGCTAACAAACAATATCCAGGCAGGCCACACAAACTAATGAAGGCCGCCGTAACTCATGGGCAATCACTGCTCAGTTAAACACTGCTCACAAAGAGCCACACACCAGAAGGCTGGTCATACGCAGCAGGCTGTTCCACACCTAAGCCAGTAGCACACTCTGACCAGCACAGAGGAAATCCACCAGAAACCTCTCCCTCCTCCTCCACACTGCTCTTCTCCAGCTTATATCACCCCTGAGGGTAATTGGTTGTAACGAGAGCAGATGAGCAGCAGGTGTGGCCTATAGGAGAGGGCAGGGGCAGAGAGAGACAAGGGGAGGGGCCAGAATGAAGTGGAGGAGAGGGAGAAGACAACACCACGCCCACACACTCCCACAGCCTCCCAGGATGTAACATTCCCCCCACCCTAAATCCACACTATACAAAACAAAGAAGAAACTCATCACTATGCACTGCGTGAGAGTGCATCAGCCACCAGATTTGGGCGTAAGTAAACATGGAGAGCTCCAAGGGCTGCGACTCTGTTTCGCCAAACCATTCTCCGCTAGATAACTGACCTCGTTCCTCATCACCTCGCGCTTTCCCATAGGGCAGCGGTACGCGTGCTGTTTGATTGGGGTTGCGTCCCCAACATCGATATCATGTTCACAAACATTTGTACGCGAGGGCACATCACCAAAGAGAGAGGGGTAGGAGTGCAGTAGATTAAGCACATCTTCGCATTGTGAAGGGGACAGATGAGACAAGTGGGCCGTTACTTCGGCTACGTAAGCTGAATTCGCCAACCGTCCACACTGTTGTCCCTCAGAAAGTATATGCAGATCGTCGTCAGCACTGGCCTCTACACTCAGCACGGTGGCGGAGACAGAGCTGGAGGTTGCCGCACTGGCAACAGTCTCATGGGTTTCCCTATCATGGTAGGGTTTTAACATGTTGATGTGGCATAGGCGTGTTTTCCTCCTGCGCTCTGGGGTACTGAGAACATAATCTGTCTCAGACACTTTCCTCACTATGACGTACGGTCCTGCGAAACGGGCCGTAAGAGCAGAACCAGGCACCGGTAGCAACACTAAAACCTTGTCCCCAGCCTGAAAATGCCTTTTCACAGCCTTTCTGTCATGCCACGTCTTCATGCACGCCTGGGCAGTACACAGGGCCTCTTTCGCTAATGAGGTAGCACGTTGCCAACGATCCTTACATGTCTTCACAAAATCTGCCACGTTAGTTTTTGGAACACCCCCACTAAGGAACCTCTCTTTCAACATCTTTAGCGGGCCCCGCACCTCGCAGCCAAACACAAGTGTAGCTGGGCTGAATCCTAAGGACTCTTGCTTAACATTGCGTATTGCAAACAGTACAAAGGGGACACCCTCATCCCAGCTTCTGCCCGTGTCATGGCAGTACTTTTTTAGCATGGCCTTAAGTGTTTGGTGCCAACGCTCAAGTGCACCCTGCGACTCTGGGTGATAAGCACTAGACACAGAATGAGAGACGCCCAGGGAAGCTAAAGTCTGTTTAAATGCTCGAGATAAGAAATTAGTTCCCTGGTCTGTTTGCACTGTTTTTGGAAGACCAAAGGTGGTGAAAAACTTGATTAGCGCCTTAGTAATGTTTGCAGTGGTGACCCTCCGCAGAGGAATTGCTTCAGGGAACCGCGTGGACAAACACATTATGGTCAACAAAAACTGATTGCCTGCTCGTGTTCTTGGCAACGGACCAACACAATCGACCAAAACATGCTCGAACGGCTCACCAACAGCAGGTATTGGACATAGTGGGGCGGGGGGCACAGTTTGGTTTGGTTTGCCCACCAGTTGACACGTATGACAAGTATTACAATACTTCGCAACATCTGCCTTCATCGCCGGCCAGAAGAAGTGCTGCAGAATACGGTCATATGTTTTAGTTCTCCCCAAATGTCCTGACCATGAATGGTCATGGGCTAATTGTAGCACGTGCTGACGCAAACTAGCCGGGACCACTATCTGTTGGACTACACTCCGGTCCTCCCCTGGCTTTGAAGTCCACCTGCGCATTAGCAATCCATCACATACAACAAATGTCTGCTTCCTGTCTCCTGTCAGATGATCACTCTCATCTACGGCAGCAAAACATTTGGTTAACGATGGGTCTGCTTTCTGAGCGATAATAAGGGCCTCCCGTGTGAGGAGAGGGGGGGCTGCGGGTTCAGGAGCAGGCTCAGCCACTTCTTGAGCCAGTTCCTTGGCATCAGGACCCACCTCCCCCTCCTCAGAGGGCATCACATCCATCCCCAGCATAGAGCCGACCACTGACCCTGACAAGTCAACCACTTCTCCCTGCCGATGGGCCTGTGACCGGGTAAGAACACCTACGGGAAATACATCCGGGTGCTGCCGGTTTAAAACATCTGGCAAGGGGCTTGGGTCAGGGGTCTTTGTGACCTCTGGGGCAGGATAAACCTTTCCGCCTGCAATGTCATTGCCCATTATGAAGTCCACACCATCAATCGGGAAACAAGGACACACAGCTACAGGAAAAATGCCACTTACTAGGTCACTCTGCACCCAAATTTGATGGAGGGGGGCTGGCACATAAGTCATTCCAACGCCCCTAACAATAACATCAGTGCCGCTGGCGGTCTTTTCATCAAAGGCAAGTGCACTAGCCAGTATGAGGGACTGTGAACCACCTGTGTCGCGTAGAATGGTCACAGTACGCCCATCTCCAGGCTTACCAGAGAGTGACACCGCTCCTTTGAAAATGAAAGGTTTAAAACATTCGTCAGGCATTTCAGTGCTAAGTGGTCTACTACCAGAAGAAGCGTTTTTAATCAGCCCTATCCCTTTTGGTTTACGTGGTGTTGAAACTGGCTGTCTCCGCCTGTAGGCCTCGCAGTCCGCTATTAAATGGCCGGATTTAAAACAGTAGAAACATTTCCGGTCTGACCTGGGACGAGGCACAGGCACCTCTCTCCTTGTGTCTTGCTCACCACTAGCACCGCTAGCCTTTGCTAGTATGTCGCGTCGCTCATGCTTAACAACACTGGTTTTATGGACGAGTGCAAACTCGTCAGCCAGGGTCGCGGTCTGCTGCAACGTAGAGACCTTCTGCTCGTTCAGATATACTGCCATCCACTCGGTGACGCAGTTTTTGAATTCCTCAATGAGAATCAATTCCCGTACCGAAGCTAGGTCTGCAGCTTTACAGGCCATACACCACCAATCAAAGAGGACACTCTTTTCTCTTGCGAAATCCAGGAAGTATTGACCCTGCACCTTTTTCAGCCCCCGAAATCGCTGCCTGTAAGCCTCGGGAACTAGTTCATAGGCTAACAGGATTGCACTTTTCAGTTTGTCGTAGTCCAAGCTGCATTCAGTGGACAACGAGGAACAAACTTCCTGCGCCTTGCCCACCAGCTTGCACTGTAGCAGGATGGCCCACGCATCCCGCGGCCAACGCAAGGCTGTCGCTATCCGCTCAAACGATTCAAAATAAATCTCCACCTCAGTGTCACGAAATGCAGGGACCAGACAACTATTCCTTCCTACATCAAACTGAACGTCTGTATGTGACAGCGAAGCCACCACAGGAGGGGTGGAGGCCTGCTGGAGTTCTAGCTGTCGCAGCTTGACCTTCGTCTCTGCCTCCACCTTCATCAGCTCAACCTCCCTAGCCCTAGCAAGTTCCGCGTCCAAACGCCTAAGCGCTATCTCCCTTTTCAGCTGGAACTCTCTCTCACGCTGCTCCTTCTCCAGCTGGAGACGAGCCAGACGGATTTTGAGCCTAGCATCCTGCTTAGAACCCTCTGATGACTGGGTGGAGAGTGGATCAAAATGGGGCAGCGTCATTGGCCCCCCCTCGGGCAACCCCTGGTCCATAGGTATAGACACTGATGGTTCTACAACCTGGCCTGGAACGTGAGGCGCCGCACTTGGTCCAGCCGGACCGGGTGTGCTCGGGGGTTCCTGCAGTACAACCACCCTCTTCTCCAACAACCCGGACACCAGAGCGGCTTTCAGCTCGGGTTTGCGTAGACCAGTGGAGACACTGATCCCGTAATATGTAGCCAGCTCATGCAGATCCCTCTTCCTACAAACATCCAGCAGGGCAAGCGACGGCTCTGCTGTAAACCCAGCAATATCAAAAGTGGCCATGAAAACTCAAAACGGCCTGCAAAACACAAGCAAATCACTAAAGGGCTACACACAACGCCTTCACTACAGAACTACACACAGGCGAAATAAAAATGTGTGTCAAGTCAACCATCAATTAAAAAAAATAAAAAAATTCTACCCACACTCCCCCCAGTCCTGCCTACTCAGACTCTAGCCTGTCCTAGCTTCTGGAGCGTACCAGGCTCGAGGCCACTTTAAAGGCAAATCATCAAGCGCCACAGGCACCGACAAGCCTACCCCCAACAGAGAATTAATCCCCACCCGGGTTTGCTCCGAAAATAAAAAAGGCAAAACAAAAAATGAGTGTCCGAAGGAAGAGCAAATGCTCAGCTAGACACTCCCCTGTGCTAGCCGGGGAGAGCAGCAGCTAGCCAAACGACCTTCACACAACACACAAACACCTGTACGCACTTGTAATCAACCCAATTCCTTTCATTCCGATCCCGGACGAGCCCCCACTTTGTTACGTCCCCACATAAAAGTCTAGGCGATGAGGGTGGGGGACAGTAACAGTTAGATCCAGGTGGAATGAAAAGAACGCCAGGCAGAGGTATTTAACATAAAATAGATCTTTATTGTAGGCAAACACCTCAATAATCATATAAATGGCAACAACAAAAGGAGACAGCACCGCTGCTTTAATAAGAAATCAGGGAGGTCAACCCAAAGTGGTAATGACCACTCAAAGAAAGCAACAATAAGGTTTCAACAGAAAGAGACAGCAACACTGCTAACAAACAATATCCAGGCAGGCCACACAAACTAATGAAGGCCACCGTCACTCATGGGCAATCACTGCTCAGTTAAACACTACTCACAAAGAGCCACACACCAGAAGGCTGGTCATACGCAGCAGGCTGTTCCACACCTAAGCCAGTAGCACACTCTGACCAGCACAGAGGAAATCCACCAGAAACCTCTCCCTCCTCCTCCACACTGCTCTTCTCCAGCTTATATCACCCCTGAGGGTAATTGGTTGTAACGAGAGCAGATGAGCAGCAGGTGTGGCCTATAGGAGAGGGCAGGGGCAGAGAGAGACAAGGGGAGGGGCCAGAATGAAGGAGGAGGAGAGGGAGAAGACAACACCACGCCCACACACTCCCACAGCCTCCCAGGATGTAACAGTGTGATATTTATATTTGTGCTTTGTCTTTATTGTCTTTCCTCAGGAGAACAATCTCAAATAGATGAAGACCTGGTTACCATGGTGATTGAGGACTCCCAGCCATTTAGCATTGTGGAGGACAAAGGATTTAAAAGATTTGTTAAATCATTAAATCCTAGCTATGTTCTCCCCACTAAAAGGTCATAAAAGCAGTGAAAATTTAGTTTTTACAGAATAAAATGTGAACAGGCAGGACTGACGCCTCAGTGTGTAGCGGTCCATACCTCAACGTTACAAAAGCACAACCACTGTCCACACCCCAACCACACCTCACCTCACAGTAAATGATCATTTCCATTTTAAGCATTTCCAAATAATCATTTTCCATACTGCCAGTATGAATATACACAGTATACTGCATCACTACAATATACGTGTTTTACACTCTCCTTTAGTTGTTGACATTTACAGGCTGTGTGCAAAAGGCAACACTCTTCAAATTTATGCCAGCTATTATTTTTACGTCCAGTAGATGTCCTACTAGAGCAAATGAAGCTTCAAGACGCTTTGCACTGGGGTGAACCAATTGGATGAAAAGCTTCAGTGCTTCATGATGCTTCATCTGCCCATCACTACAATAGGGCACTGAGATAAACAAAGAAAACCCTAATCTGGAAAAGCTCAACAAGAAACCTGAAACTACATCGGGAGTAATGGCAGGGGAAACACAGACGACCCAATGAGAAACAAAGGGAAACACACAATATATATACACACGGAGGGTAATGAGGAAAATGGAAACAGGAGGGGAACACAGGTGAGACAAATCGTACATAACGAGATGGAAAGGAGAGCAAAACTGAAGGCACGGGAATGTCAAAGTAAAACAGGAAATACATAAACATAGAAACCTGGAACGCTAGACGTAACACATGGAACGCAAGGAAGGCACAGTGACAAAACCAAAGGACTAGAAAATAACTAAGGCATAACTAAGGAAACTAGCAATACAAACACTAAATCACAGAACCTAAAATAATCAAAAGAGTCCAAGTAGTAGTAGTCTAACTTAATTTGTGCTGAACAAAAACATTTTGTCTTTAAATTCTGTCTAATATTGACTTGGTTGCATTTTTAACAAAGATTAAATTTGTGTTTTTTGAGCTCTGAAGTGTTTATCTGTTTATCTTCTGTATGTATCAATGTATTAGAAATTGGTACTGATTGGAAAATATTACATTTAGAAATCACCGATGTACTTTAAGGGCGTCTAACTATTATGAAAGTAATAGTTTTTTGCTGAATGAGTAGTGGAGTATGGAGTATGAGTAACTCCATGACATCAGCAAGAATGAAATTAAAACGACTCCTAAAATTATATTATATAGGACATAAACTACACAGTTTCTATGTAATAAGAAAAAATATCATACGGAGTTGTGCCCTTAAGTATCATCTCAAAACTGGGGCTTGTTGTCTGGTACCTATTGCTTTGAGTCAATCATTAACTACATTCTGCTGCCCATGTAGCTCTAAATAAACTGATGTCTTTCTAAAAGACAGCAGAGAAGTTTGATACGGACTCAGGACATAGTTAGCTCAGCTTAGCATCATAAAACAGGTCGTGCAGCTAGCTTGGCTGTGTTCAAAGTTTAAAGTAAAGGGCAACTTTACCTCTTTTCTTTACCTCTTGTCCTGTAGTCTGATGATATCCACAAGTGATGTCTTCTATGCTCACTGCTGAGTAGACTGAAGCTGGATCACTCTCTGCTTAATAAAACACATAGAGATTACAGGGGTCCGTGCACAACATATAGTTAATCTGACACTGTGTTGAACTCCATTTTCTTCTCAAAACAGTCCTGACCTGTCGAGTGATGGACTCCACTAGGCCCCTGAAAGTGTGCTGGTTTATCTGGCACCAAGATGTTAACAACAGATTTTTTAAACCCCGTAACTTGCAAGGTGGGACCCAGCTTTTTGTGAATTACTTTTCAGTTTGTTGACCAACACCTGGGTTTTGTTGTTTTCTTTCTTTAAAAGATGATAGCAGCTTGTCCGTCTCTTTTAGTTTATTTAGTAACAGGAACGTTATCAAAACCCTTTAATTTAATCATTGTGCCTCCCTGTCTCCCTTTTTTGGGGCGACCGTGGCTCAGGGGGTTCGGAAGCGCATCTGTAACCGGAAGGTCGCTGGTTTGATCCCTGGCCTCTCTGTCCTGGTCGTTGTGTCCTTGGGCAAGACACTTTACCCTACTGGTGTTGGTGTTGGAACGTAGCACCAGCCCTTCTTCTTCCATTGGCACGTCTGAGGCTCATATGCCCATTGCACTGCCAGGTACAAAACAAACTGTGATGCTCTCTATATTTTGACACCTTTACACCAAAGCCAGCATTAAATTGTTTGGCACTTTGAGGTAGAGTAGCTTATGTTTTGGATTGGACAACAGAAGCCACACTTTGCTCCCTACATGCATCAGTGAGCCTTGACCACCCACGACCCTGTCAGTGGTTCACTATTTGCCTTCCTTGGACCAGATGTGATAGATACAGACCACTGCAGACCTTGAGCACCTGACAATAACTTTAGTTTTGTGAGATCCAGTCATTTAGCAATCACAATGTGGCCTTTGTACAACTCCCTCAAAGTTTTACACTTGGCCACTTTTTTCTGTTCTAACACATCAGCTTTGAGGAGAAAGTGAGTTATTTCACTCAACAGCTGTCATAATATTATCCCAGTGTATGGTAATACATATAAGGGTCTGACTGATTAGCGGGCTTGATTTATTAGCATTTAATGTTCAAACAAATGAATGACTACTCTAAAATACCTAGAGAAGGCAGACGAGGTTTGCATTTGGCTTATAAATAAAAATACCCTGACCTAAGTGCATGTACTTCTCTGTGGTATACAAACTATTTACATAAATCTATTATTTGATCACTAAATACCAAAAAAGCTATTTTTGTTACCAGTGGCGGTCCTAGCCTGTTTGGCGCCCTGGGCGGACACTCCTCCCCCCCCCCCCCCCCCCCCCCCCACACACACACACACACACACACACACACAGACAAAACATATTAAGGACTGTACATTAACATAAAACTGTTGTACACAGACACACATTTGAAGAGAGGGAGAGTATGCATTGTATGCAAACAGCTACCAAACAGCCATCATAATTCATTATACAACGAGAACAGCATAAATCAACAATTGACAATTACTAATTAATATTAAAATCTGTAACGTATTGTTTGGAGTTTAGTCTGTTACTGTTACTATTTTTACCATTTCTTCTTGGAGCAACTGTAACCCACATAATTTCCTTAGGGATTACTAAAGTATTCTGATTCTGGTTGTTTCAGGATGACCTGCCATTATCCAGCGACACATCTGCTTACCTGTATCTTTTGCTCGTTTCGCTTCCTCTTCTTTTCTCTTTTTTCTAAACTGAGGACCTGATGGCTTTTTACTTGCACTGCTGTAACTGGAGCCTCGTCATCTCATCTCTCTATATACTGGACTGTACGTAGCGGAGATGACAATAAAGTTTACTTTGACTTCAGCAGCAAGCAGGCGCACCGAGGGCTCTCGCGCTCACTTTTCGTATATAGAATTTCGAAAAACATCGGTGCAAATTATAAGTCTGTATCATAATGTCTGATGTTTACGTGTTTGTTAGTTTGTTTTTATTTTGTTTTATTTTGCGAGCTGATTATTAGATGCTGCTCCAGCCGTTCAGGGAATCTCCCGCCGCCCCGCCCTCTCCTCCCTGTGCCGCAAGCAGCAGGCGCACCTCGCAAACGAAGGGCGCCCTTACTCCCAGCAAATGGGCGATAGAAAACCGATCGGTGCCTATGCCATTCCCAATATGCGCTGGCTGACGTCGGGGCAGCATGAGTACGAGCATTTTTTTTTTGCCGATACCCGTGATGCCGCCCCGGGCAACCGCCCATGTCGCCCGTATCTAAAACCGCTACTGTTTGTTACCTTGTATTTACATATTCTAGCTCTCTGCTATAAAACTTCTGAAGTATTTCAACTCTACATGAACCACACAGTAACCAAAAATTCTGAAGCCCCTCTGACTTCCAAAATGTCTCTGCACAGAGCACAAAGAAAACATGTTTCAAAACTAGGCCATACTGTGGTAAAAACTCTTATCAGTTTCAGAGTACAGTAAACTGGAGTCAACAACAGGAAATAGCTGCTGTGGTTACATGCCGATGTTTGAAAATGAGTCTGTATTAAAGAACAGGTTTGAGAGGCTGAGAACACACAGTGAAGAATGTTTGGTCTGTTCAGATTTTCTCTGTTCATCCAGCTAAAAACATGTGTTTGTACCAAAATCAGACAGCAGACACATGTGGGGCTAATTTTGATTCGCTTAACTGCATTTACACATATGTGAACTTGCATCCCATTCTTAATCCATAGGATTTAATATGATGTTTGGTCACCCTTTAAAGTTATAACAGCTTTACATCCTCTAGGAAGGTTTCCGGCAGGGCTTAGGAGTGCTTTCATTGGAATTTTTACCATTCTTCCAGAAGTACATTTCTGACATCAGGCACTGATGTTGGAAGCGAAGGCCTGGCTCGCAGTATTCCCAAAGGTATAACATTGTGTTGAGGTCAGGACTCAGCACAGGCCAGTCAAGTTCTTCCACACCAATCTCACTCATCCATATCTATGTTGACCTTACTTTGCACATTGTATGGAGTCATGATGGAACAAGAAGGGGCCATACCCAAACTGCTCCCACGATTTTGGGAGCATGCAATTGTCCAAAATGTCTCAGGATGCTGAAGCATTGGGAGTTTCTTTCACTAGAACTAAAGGGGCAAGCCCAACTCCTAAAAAACAACCCCCCTCATAATCCCCCCTCTATCAAACTTTACACTTGGCACAATGCAGTCAGGGAAGTACCGTTCTCATAGCAACTGTCAAACCCACACTTGTGTGTGAAGTTAACAGACAGATGAGTGTGAGGCTCGGTTTAGCTCACTATGCTTTCCAGATCACCACATGGTGCATGGCTGAGAGCAGCTGGCTTGGGTTCGAGCCTGACCCATGGCCCAAGTGATTTGGATGGGTGACTGAATCCTTTTGGCAATATAGTGCATGCAATGCAATATAGTGCACTATATTTTGTGGGAATTAGTTTCTATCATGGTTTCCCAAAATAATTCACTTGATAATCATAATTTTGAGGATTCACTTTCTTTAACCATCAAGCACAAAACCTCTCGTTGGAGACTAAAGCTGATGCACCACTTAGGTTATTTTTCCTTGCCATTGATGATGATATAACAATTGATGTCTACTATCCTCATCTCTGAGTAGACTTGTGCCTACAGCAATTGCAATATTTTTATTATGCAGAAAGTGATCCAGCTCAACTGTATAACAGTAATTTATATTTTAACACTAATGGTAATTAAATATTGTTTTATGCAGCATAATGATAATGTTGTTTAATGGCTTTTATGAACAGTTTCAGATTTCTTTTATTAGTTTTTACCTCTGAGGTGACACTGCATCTCCCCCACCCCCGAAACCAAAAAGAGTCGAGGGTATATCCGTGAAAAAGATAATTGAACGACCACAAAGATGCCATCATATTTCCATGCAGGCTGACACACTTCTGCACAGAGTGCAAAGCAAAAACGTTCTACAACGAGGACAGGCCATGGTGAGAGTTTTTATCAGTTTAAAACTACAGTAAGCTGGAGTCAAAAACAGGAAGTAGCTGCTGTGGTTTTACATGCAGAACTTTGAAAATGAGTCATTGTATTAAAGGTCTTTTCCTCCTTACACACATCTCAAGACATCAACAAACTCATCAAGCTAAAAGCTTGTGTTGCGCAATCACACAAGTCAACGTCAAGTCTGGAATATACCAAAGTGATGCACTATCCCTACTGCTGTTCTGAATGGACCTCAACCCTCTGGACCAGCTCATCAATATGAGCAGATGAAAATGTAGACTTGGGATTGGATCTCCTGTTCAGTACATAGATGACATCAAGCTTTATGTGGTGGTTGACAAGGAGCAGAAGACTGCAGTTGTGATAGATGTGGCAACCCCAGCAGACAGCAACATCAGGAAGAAGGAGCACAAGAAAATAGAGAAATGAAAAATGGAAAGTACACCTTTAGGAAAGACTTGAGCAGGTGTGGAAAGTCAAAATTGGTGTCAGTGATCAAACGATGTAATCCTCAAAATAGAAGTGTGGCTCAAACAGATTCAAAGTACAACACCAGAGAAGTGTCTCCAAACTGGTTGCAGCAGATGGCTGCTCCTCCCTGAGCCTGGTTCTGCTGGAGAGTTCTTGCTATTGAAAGGGTTTTTCCCTTCACACTGCCACCAAGAGCTTGCTCAAAGAAGTTTGTTTAATTGTTGAGGTTTTCTCTGTATTATTGTGCAATGTTTACATTACAGTTTAAAGGGACTTGAGATGGCTGTTGTTGTGGTTTGGTGCTATAGAACTAAAACTGAACCAACTGAACGCCCAACAACCCTGAAGTGGATAAGTGGATGCAATATAGAAGAGTGTAGTCCTAGGAACAGAAGACTCAGTAGAATCACAATTAATGAAAGTTTACTAAGCAGTTAGTTAAATTAGGTGAGCAACAGTTCCTGCATTAATTAACTGCAAGACAAAGGTTCACAGCTCTGGCTCTAGAACTGAACCATGACAAAAAGGAAAGAAGACCAGGTGTACCTCTTATCTGCAAGTTTTTGCTCTTATCTTTGATGATGATTTGTCCATAACTGACATCTTCAGATCTCGTTCCCGAGTAGATTACAGCTGGGTCATTCTCTGCATATCAAAAGGCATACAGAGGACATCAGTGCAGGTAATATATCTGACCAAAGCTCCAATAGATTTCTATCCAGAATTCTTATTCTCTCATAATATGTCCAGCTCAACTCATTTTTAAGTACTTGCTTTCCAAACAACTACAGATTATAGTGTATAGTTCTAAAATTCCTCACAATATTTCCCTAAATTGCCCCAAAATACCTAACCCACTAAGTTCATGTCTTTGGACTGTGGGAGGAAGTCCAACTCCACACAGAAAGACCCCAGCCTAATGGTGGAATTAAACTCAAGACCTTCTTGATGTGAGGCAACAGTGCTAACCACCGTGCTTGGGTAATTGAAAAATCTAATTGCCCAAAGGTGTGAATCCGTGAGTGAATGTGAGCGCGCATGATTGTCTGTCCCTGTGTGTTAGCCCTGTGACAGACTGGTGGCCTGTCCAGGGTGTACCCCGCCTCTCGCCCTAAGACAGCTGGGATAGACTCCAGTGCCCCCCGCGACCCTGAAAGGGATAAGCGGAAGTGAGTGAATGAATGGATGGATGGATGGATGTCCCAAAATATTCCCATTTTATAAAAATTACATGACAGTTGACAGTTTGACACTTTATATAAGCTTTAATCGGTCTGAAACTACATCTCTGTAACTATTATCCGTAAAAATAACACAAACATAGAAATGACAACATCTGCACAAAATGTAAATACAAAAGTATATAATGACTGGTAGAAATTTTTAGATTATTCTGCAAAATAAAGGCATACATGCAAAATCCAGATGTTTGAGTCTCACCTTCAGGTTTCCAACGAACACATCGTATCACCAGCAGAACCAGAAACACCAGCAAAACCACAAAACAGACTAATCCAGCAAGTACCACTACAGCAAGAACAGGAGAGGAGCCATAAGCAGATGAGGATGTTGGGATCGATCCTGACGTAGGTGGAGGTGTGGATGTAGGTGGAGGTGTGGTGGTGTGTTTCTCTAAAATAAATCAAACACAGTCATTAAGTTGTCGTCACATAGTGAATGTTGAAAGCTGCAGAAACACAGACAGGTGAGTGTGTCACCTGTGACAGTGATCCAGCTGGATGGAGACTCTCCATGACTGCTGATGTCACACTTGTAGAGGCCTTCATCAGACCTGGAAACATGCTGGATGGTCATGTGACCTGTAGGCTGCTTCCTGATGAGGGAGCCATCTTTATAGAAAGCAGCTGGGAGGTTGGAGGGAGTGGTCTTTGTTTTACAGAGCAGAGTGACGTCATCTCCCTCCATCACAGGGAGGACAGGACTCTGCAGGATCACTGATCCACCTCAACACAGAGACAAACTACAGCATTTCATCCATTTACACACAGCTTCATCAACACTAACTCCACACACTCAGCTTACCAGTGACTGTCAGGTTAACCATGTTACTGATGGGACCCTCTCTGGACTCACACCAGTAAACTCCAGTGTCGAGTGGGATGATGAAGCTGATGTTACAGGAAGAACCCTCTGATTTTCCATCTCCACACTGAGTCCTCTGTCGTTTACTTGTGTTTCTCCTCAGAGTCCATCCAGCAGAGCTGTCGTCCTCCTCACAGCTCAGAGACACAAAGGCTCCTTTAAAGACCTGAGAGCTGCTGGGACTCACAGTCAGACGAGCTGTGAGGGTTACAATGAAAAAAAAAATAAAATAAAATAAAATAAAATCTTTTAATTGCTCAAACTGTTACAACTGTGACAGGAGAAGGTTACTGACCTTGGCTTGTTGTGCAGCTCAGCAGTGAGATCAGAACTAAAGAGAAAATTGACACTCAGGTGGATTTGAGGTGAACATGAAGAACAACTCCACACAAACAGCTGAAAAACGCACAAACTCGCATTGATGCAACATGCTTCAATAAAGTTTGGCTCTATTGTGAGTATATACAAACTCATAAATACATACATGGATACTTTTAATTAACACAATAAAGTCACATGTCCACCGTCCAGCTGTGTTCATGTAATGAGTTGAATGATTTGAGATTTTCACTGCCTGCTGTTTTTACCTTGAATTCAGCCTGATTTGTTTTTCATGTCTTCTCCTCCATCATCAGTTATCAGGAGAGCAGACAGTCAAAGTACAAGAATGCAAACAAACACAGAGATTCTACTTACAGAGCAGACACAGCACAGATGTTTCCTTCATCGTCCTTCTCACTCATTTGAGCTTTTCTTTTTGTCAGCGATATATAGCAAAGCCCGCCCTCTTCATCTGATTGAGGGTTTGCCCTTTCTTTACAAATACACTGGTAGGTAGCTACCATTTTTAACTATGTAGGGATGTCATTTATAAAATAGTTTCAGAAAATATGCACAAAAACACAGTGTCATAGTTTTTTTTAGTAGCAGTTTGTATAGCAGCTTTCAGTTACACTGTAACCCAAGCAGTCCAGTATGATCAATCCAGTATTAGAAAATTCCTTTCTGACTAAAGGGCTTAAAACTATGAGTTCATCAAAACTTCACAAAATTGGAATATGCAACATTCCAATGGAAGGATCGGAATATGGTGTAAACAACACCAAAGTATGAATCCATTCTTCTTAAGGCTGGTGGTGGTGTAATGGTGTGGGGACATTTTTACTGCCGCACTTTGAGCCACTTAGTACCACCTGAGGGTCATTTAAACACTGCAGCATATCTGAGTATTGTTAATGACCATGTCTATCCCTTCATGACTACAGTGTCCATCAGTGTAGTCAGCCATCTTGTGTGAGCCATTTCCAGCAAGATGATACACCATGCCTTAAATCTCAAATCATCTGAAATTAGATGACTGGACCAGATATCAGTCCAACAGACCAGTATGTGGTGGAGCAGGTGAGCCCCCTTATGGACAAATCTACAGAGACTATGTGACGTGTATACCTAATAAAGTGGCCGGTAAGTGTAAATGGATAGAGGCATCAGTCACTGCATGATAACAGCCAGCAGGTGGTAGCAGTGGAGCATTAGTTTTAGCAGTGCCTGACAGTTTTAATGTGACCTTTGACCTTAAATGCTACAGGAGATCAACCAGACATTTCCACCTGAGACCTAAGCTTTTGAGACCTCATCTCCTCCATCGTCCTGTCTGTGACACAGAATTCAGTCTCACTGTTCCATGCTGAAATGTCCTCCAGTTCCTAAAATGTATCTGGAGGATGGATGAAAGGGGAGGCTGTGGGAAGAGCTGATGGAGGATGCACAGGTTAAAGCAGGTGTGGCCACAGCTGGAATATAGAGACCATGGAGGTAGGAGGACTCCTTTAACAGCTTGTCCTCTTTTTAAAATTATTTCAGTTCTCTAAGATGATCAGAGTTTCTGCCCCTCACTTTTTCTGTGTGATTGAAGAAAAAAAAGAGATGTGATATCTGTCACACGACTCCAAGTTGCAAATTTAATCAAAAGTGTCTCTAAATAAAAACATGTTTTATTTGATAATAATATGATGTGTGCAGTTAATAAAAGGACAGGTAATGTTTGTCGCGCTGTTGCACACACAGCAGGCTCGTTTGTTTCAACTCGCCAGTTGCCACAAGACAACTTACCAACGTGTCCATAATAAGCTAATACTCCTAACCAGTAAGTACACTTACTTACTGGTTTTGTCGCATCAGTCTGCGTCTCTGAGTTAACTTGTGTTTCTCCTACAGCCCCAGACCGCAAAAAATGCGCGTGCTCTTTGTGAGCTCGTTCCCGGATCGTAACCAGCGCGTTCTGCCGTCAAGGGCGATCATTGGTTAATGGCGATCATGTGACTGAAGCAAGCCAGATCCTTTTATTTAGTAAAAATGTGATTAATTGTTAAATGGTATTGTTGAGGGGCACAGACAGGACTCGCACACATACATTTAAAAAAAAATAAAAAATTAAAACAAAGTTGCCTCAACAGAAGGGCACTTTGGGCACCATCAGGAAAGGGTCGGGTGCTCAAGCCCCCCCCCCCCCCCGCACGTGCCTGCAGACAATCCAGATATAACTCAAGCAAAAGTTGCTCAGTCTCTGCGCATTACCGAGATATGACATTTCAGCTCTATTGTCGGAGGTATAATAATAACAATAATAATATTAACGATACAATATGACTGACCCACCATGATTCCTTTTCTTAAAACAAAAATGTTTTACCGCCTGTTCTGGCTTATATGACGTGCTAATACCCCCCTCCCCACCCCCTCCAAGAAACGTGTTTAATAACTTTGTTATGACTGGTCAGTGGTATGTTGTTTGTGTGCATCTCTTTCTCGGAGATGAAAGCGTGCGTCAGAGTGCGTCAGGGATCGCAGCAATCAAGCTGTAAGGGTAAAGATAGGCATCTGTGACTTTTAGTTCAACCCAAACAAAAATGATAAAAGCTTAGAATTTAGATGATCGTGTAAGGTTTCACAGATCAAACTCTTTGGAAATGCACTGTCGGACATTAAGAGCAGTAGTTGTGGAACAGCCCAAATACTCGGTGCGGTGAATGTCTGCTGGAGGATCAGCGCCACTTTGGCGCAATTTACTGTTTGTCTTCTTCCTGCTGGTCTCTTCAGGTGAGGTTTATCTGATTAATTAAAACAAGCAGTTTTTCGCTCTGTGATATAGAGGAGGAGAGCATAACCTCTCGACTAGGTTTGAATGTTTAAATAAAAGAGCATGCTGACGTTTAACTGACGTGGTTAAAATTCGGCTGAACTTCGTAGTCTTACACATTGGTGCTCTTGGAGCTCATGAAGCAAGTTTAAACCTTTTCTTCACACACGCGCACACATCCGCTGTTTTTTTTAAGAGTTTTATTCGTAAAATCACCCGCTGTGCTTCAGTTTCTGATGGTTACGTTACCGTATCCACCAAGGACGGCCACAGCAAGAAAATTTTTTGTTATTATTATTATTATTATTATTATTATTATTATTATTCATTTTGAGGGAAAAAATAGTCACCGTGTTAAAGTATATGGACATTGAAGAAAAAGTGCAGAAAGTTGCATCTGGTCAGAAGAAAGAAAAACACAAACGTGAAGGAGTTTGTAGGATTTCTCTTCAGATTTATTCTTCGGTTTCAAATTCAAATTCAAATTCAAATTTTATTTGTCACGTACACAGTCATACACAGTACGATATGTAGTGAAATGCTTGGACAACTGCTCGTGACCTAAAGAGAACAAAAAAGGAAAAGGCTATGAATAAGATAGGAAATAAATATGAAAAATTAAAAAGGGTAAATTTAACTAGGAAGGAATAAAATATAAATTAAGGTTAAAAATGAAATAACTGTACAACACAAATTAGAATGAAGGGTAAATTTAACTGGGAAGAATAAGATAAAGATAAATATATAAATTAAAGTTGAAAATAAAATAACTGTACAACAAAATACACAATACACAATATAGAACTATATAAGAATGTATGAAGAAATCTAAATATAAATAAATATATACACAATAACAGCAGCTGTACAAGTATTAACTGGAAATGAAGAATATAGTGACCAGTGTTGTGCAAAACCAAAGTCCAGAAAGTCCAGTGTGTGTGTAAGAACTGTATGTGTGGGTCAGTACTGTGTGGTGGTGTGATTGAGAGACCGTATCGCCTGCGGGAAGAAGCTCCTCCTCAGTCTCTCTGTGTTGGTCTTCAGGGAGCGGAATCGCTTTCCTGACCTCAACAGAGAGAACAGTCTGTTGTTGGGATGGCTGAGGTCCTTCACCATCTTCCTGGCCTTGGTCCAGCACCGCCTGCTGTAGATTGAGTGCAGGTCAGGGAGCTCGGAGCGGATGGTTTTCTTCTGCTCTTTTTCATGTGTTTGTATAAATTAGACTGTTGCCACAGTTTCTCTCCTACAAACTCTGCAGTATTGTCAGTATTTTCATTCACAGTTATCACGGACATCTCATAGTTCTCTCTGTCACCACCTCAGTGGGTGGAGTTTGTCTGCGCAGTCAAAACACAAAACACAGCAGAGCAAGGTAGCAGGACCAAAGTGGTCACACGGGTTGTGAGCGGAGTGCTGTTTGCACAGACATGTCTATTTTGTGATGTAACAAGAAACATTAACCTTGATAATCAGTCCTGTCACACTGGTACTGATCATATACCAGTATCAGTGCTGTTATCTTACCAACATTTTTACAGCAAAGCTTTTGTTCCTCATTTACTTCTTTCTCATGGTTACAGAAAGGGCAGCAAAATATGTTTGCTCACAAAAATGATGAAATAAAAACACACAGTTAACTTTTTGCGCATCATTTGTTAGAAAAGTCATTCTTACATATCCACCGAATTTAAATTCCTCATGTTGCAGTTCAGCAGAGCTTAGTAGTCACACTGATGGAATGCTGTACAGGTGAACAGTTGTACTTTCGTCCCTTTAACCTCTCTGCTCTGTGTTGTTTCCAGTTTCAGACCAAAAACACATCACAGCTGAGTCTGGACACAGCGTGACACTGCCATGTCGAGCTCCAAATGACGACATAACCATCACAGCTGTAGAGTGGACTAGAACTGATCTGAAGAACGAATATGTTTTTTTTTACCGCAACAAGGGTTTTGATCCTGCCAACCAGCATCCATCGTTTAAGAATCGGGTGGATCTGCAGGACAGACAGATGAAGGATGGAGACGTGTCTTTGATTCTGAAGGATGTGACAACTGCTGATAGTGGAACATACGAGTGTCGAGTTGCCCAGAGAAAAACAAACGAAGAAATAGCAACTTTGAACCTCATCAGCAGCATAAACTTGAGTGTTGATCCTCCAGGTGAGTGAGTAGAGTTGAGTGTGTGTGTGATCAGAGGTGAAGCTGCTTCCTGGTTGTTGATGTTTGTTTCTAAAGATGTTGTTGATGAGACTTTGTAGAAAGCAGCTGGTCTGAGTGATGTGATCAGAGTGCAGTAGATAATGTCTGACAGCAGTTTGAAGAGGAAATGGATTCTGTTCTGTTCTTCACTCATCACCTACCTGACAGCTGACACCTCACACCTGTTTCTCACCTGCAGGTCAGCCAGGAGGAGACACAGAGGATGGATCTGCTGGGCTGATTGTTGGTCTGTCAGTTTTGGGGGTGATTTTAGCTTCTGCAGCTCTTATATCTGTTTATGTTTATTATAACAAAAATCAAAATGAAAGCTTCATATCTATGTTCAAGCATTTGAAACAATGTAAGGGAAGGTGAGATGTCTTTAAGCATCAGGAAAGGCAGATGATGTGACACAGACAGAAAGAAAGATGCTAAACACCAGCAGATACACATCAGCTGTAGATAATCAAACACATCCTGAATTTGGTGTCCAGCATCTTTGTGAAAAATCTCTTTAATTATTTGGTGAAAAAGGGAACATATACATAAAAACTGTTTTTATGTTTGCACATTAAGGGGACATGTTACTTTTCATTAAACACATTTAAGCTATAACAGTACAGTTACAGCTGCTGTTTTTGTCTTTGTGTTTGTAGGAGGTTTAGATTCATGTGTGTAGCAAATAAAATTAGTTGGTTTCAGGAACACATTTTATTTCAGTACTGTGGAAATTATATTACTGTAAACATATTGTTATATCTTATATATATCTGGACAGATGACAAGTTTCTTTTTCTCTAACAAAATCTTGTTGGGAATCTTAAATCTTGCTTTACGTGGAGATATCATCTGAATTTCAGGAGCGGGACCTCATTCACGCCCCTTCCAGCCGTCATTCACTTCTTGCTAGTACATGGGGATCTGCCTGACCCGGGAGTCGCTTCCAGTCCCCTTCGAGGCCTTCCCCAAACCGCAGCACCAGTTCATAGTTTCATAGATGTGGTCCCAGCTAGTGAATTTTTACTATATGACAATGGATTGATTGTGTGACTATTTGTATGTTGCGGCTTGATTCAGCGTTGCATGCTAGGTTTAAAAAGACAAAGACTCTGACACACCATTGAATTCTTTATGATTTGGTGGGTTGGCCATCACTGACCACTCACAGAAAACAGATTTGGGATATTTTTCTCAATAAAGTGACACCAGGTAAACTTCCAGTTCACCTTTGTACCCTTCTGCGCACTACTGCCAATAGTTAAAGTTAATCAGCCACTCTGAATGAGGGACCTACAGTAAATCTGGCAAAAACAGCATTTTCTTACTATGTATGTTGGATATGGAATCAGTTACAGAGAGACTCTGATTTATGGAGACTTTACGTGCAGCACAAGTAATGCAGTAAAGAAGATCTGTGGGTGGTGTACTTGGGGTCACATGTTTTTGTATATTATGCTGTAAACCTGTTATATTTTATTGCTGTTATATTTTTTGTTGTATTTGTTGCATTTCCTTTCTTTATGACTTTTATTAACTTTGTGTGGGTTCTGCTTTGATCAGGTAATCTTGATCTCAGTGGTACTTTCTGGTCAATGACAATAATGATGTGAGTACTCATCTATGAGGATGCTGTTGTGTCCATGTCTTCTAATGTGCTGCAACATTTGGCAATTCATTCTGTACCAGTGTGTACTTCGTGTATGACGAGATATCTGCACTTGATCAGCAGCGTGTGTGTTCTACACAGCTGCATGTATCAGCAGCAGGGAAAGTTTTGAAATTAAGAAAATTTCCACTCCTCCCTGATGTGTTTAAAACATAATGTCCATCAAATGATTTAAAACTGTTTTGAATGCATTTTTTAGTGATGGGGAGAAATAAGCAGGTTTCAATAGCTCCATAATGTTTGTGTAAGACATGAAGGATCACTAGTTCAATACTGGGATGAGACACAAGTCCCTGGAAGGGTTGCATCAAGAAGGGAATCGGGTATAAGATTTGTGCCGAATTAAATGTTGTGACTTCTTGTAAATAAGTAAGCAGCTAAAAATAAAGTCACAATAAGCCGGGGGTTTCTGTTTGCACTTGTAAAAGCTATTTTTATCACAAATATTCTGATCTGGTAAACAAGTTGATTCAGGTATGTAGTGTGAACACCCTCTTTCATGAGAAACAGATGCAAACAATAACAGTTCAAACAGCTTCCCGAACATGTCGAGACAAGTTTCTGAAGGAGGAATGTTCGCTGTGTGTAGATCAACAAGAAGGTGGTTATAGATCACGTGACAGTAAGTCACACGAAAAGTTACGTTTTCCCACATGAGTCATCACTTCTAAGTAATCTAACAATGAGCAAATTTCCAAATATTTGACTTTTATTTAATTTTTTTGTCATTGGTTGTTATTTATTTACATTTTTGTGCATGTTGTAAAACACTGCTTAAAATAAAAAAAATGTTTTAATGATTAAACATGTTTCTGATAAAATTCTGTCATCATTTATATAGTGTTTAGATGAATCTCGAGGCTGTATTAACCCTGGAGGCTGAGTGTTTCTGGGCTGAGAAGATCACCTGTAACCATAACTGTACAGAAGCTTTACTAAAAGATCAGTTATTAGCATAAATATGTGTTAACAGCATGATCCTAAAATTCACTCAGAATACTCATATCACTCTCACACACACACACACACAAACGTATAAAGCCAGCATGCTAAATAATTAGTCAAATAGAGAGTGAGGATAGAGCGAGCTCAAACTTTCTTTTTATTTTTTTGTCTGCTTATTTAGTTGTTTCTTGTTTTTTTGCCCTTTATCCCCGTCCCTCTTCTCCGCTGTCTTTCCCCCCTCTTCCTTTCTCCCTTTTCTTTTCCTCATTCAAGTCTGTCCCGTATCTAGCAAGTTAAAATAAAAAACAAATTAAAAAAACAATAAAAGGTGAATCAAATAGACCATTACGGCAAGGCTTTAAATCATTAAAAATACCAACCATGTGATCTATTTTTCTACATCACATGATTAACAAAAGAAAAACACTTTATCTCATGACTCTAGCTTCCTTAAATGTGCACGTTTACTTGCTTCTTCCTGGTTGATGTCACCAGGTTTCATCTTTTCTTTCTCTCTGCTTCAGTTTCTGTCTCTCCTCTCGTCTATCTGTGATCACTTGCTGTTGTTTGTTCCCTTGGATTCCCGCCCATGGCTTTATGCACCTGAGGAAATCCCCGACCGGTCATTGATGATCTCATCAGCATTGAAGAAATTCACCTCGTGTTTCCCTGTGTACAGATGTTCACCGAGTCACCTCCCTGGAGTGTTTTGAGCCTACCTGAGCTGAATAGAGTTGCCTGTTCCCTTTTCCTCTTCCACTTTGTACGTAGCACGTTTTTGGTGACCACTATAAATAAACACACTGAACTCTGATTCCTCTGAGTCCTGCTCTCGAGTCAACTGCAGTGTTTGTGACAGTTTTTCTCTTTACTTTTTTTCCAATGAGGTAAAATGAGACTCAAAATGACTTAAAAGATAACAGTGCAATTGTGATAAATCTAGAAGACTAGTGGAGCTTTGGTGAAGGAAACTCTCTGTTTGGTTTTGCTTTCTTTTTCTGTGCTGACAGTGACTGAACACAGGAAAATAAATTGTTTACAGTGAGGTCAGTTGAATTCAATTTTATTTATAGAGGACCAAAACATGATAACAATCACCTCAAGACCCTACAATAATACAGAGAAAACCCCAACAAACAGACGCCCCACTGTGAGCAAGCATTCAGTGACAGTGGGAAGGACAGATTTCTCTTTAACAGGAAGAAAGCTTAAACGCATTTTAAGCCTACCATACAGCAGCATTATGACAGAGATACGAAGCTGCCACCATGAAGACAAACTGGAACACTAGCATAACTTAAAAATGTCACTTATTACAGACCTCCACACACTTTCTGAACCTTCCTGAGAAAAGAAAAGCTTTGAATCATTTTGACTACAGAACATTGTTAAAGATTAAGCAGCATCTTCAAACAAAACACATGAACACACACTGAAGTTCACAGAGCCACTGACAAACAGAACAAAACAGGAGGTTTGACAGAGATGAAACAGATTTTACATGTTTGAAGTCTGCAGCTCATTCTCTACTGCGTGTCCAGACTGGTATGGCCCTGTTTGTCTTTTGTAGATCAAAAACCCAACAACAACAACAGCAGCAACAAGGAGCACAACTGACACTGGCAGACCAACTATCAGTCCAACAGATCCATCCTCCTTCCCTCCATCCTCTGTGTGTCCTTCTGTCTGACCTGCAGGTGAGAAACAGGTGTGAGGTGTCAGCTGTCAGGTAGGTGATGAGTGAAGAACAGAACAGAATCCATTTCCTCTTCAAACTGCTGTCAGACATTATCTACTGCACTCTGATCACATCACTCAGACCAGCTGCTTTCTACAAAGTCTCATCAACAACATCTTTAGAAACAAACATCAACAACCAGGAAGCAGCTTCACCTCTGATCACACACACACTCAACTCTACTCACTCACCTGGAGGATCAACAACACTCAAGTTTACTGTGCTCAAGAGCTTCACATCATTGTTGTATCCAGCATGACATTCATATGTTCCCGCGTCATTCATGGTGATGTTTTTGAGAATCACTGAAAGATTTCCTGTCTTCTTCCACTCCGGATCTTTCAGTGTCACTCGACCTTTAAGAAATCCATGCTGGTAGTCATCATGAATGCGGTCATGTCTAAGGTAAAATACATGGTGCAACTGCAGGCCGGGCTTTTTCCACTTTAACATTATGATGGCTGCAGAGTGGCATCTTCTCCAAGTGTGACTGATACTTTTCTTTGATCTGAAAAAAAAAGAAAAGGAACGACTACAGTTTTCAATAATCGCACAGCTAAATCAGTAAAGCTGATATATCACAGAGCACAGACACTGACAGAAAACAAAAGGTCTGTGTGAATTCAAAAAGGTTAGCTATTTAAATCCAGGCAATTTCAAACATCCAGGGTATCAAATCATTAACTTCAAAGTGCTTTAAATGAAGCCAGATGAATCCTGACTTTATAGACTTTTTTTAAAGTCTGTAACCAAGGATGATGCATTTTGTAGGTGGAGCTGAACGGGTTAAAAAACCTTCATATACCTTGTGGAAAAACCAAGCATCGACAAACATACCTCTGTGTGTACTTCACAGGACTTTTATATATTTCCTGTATGAGTGTTGATTGATTTTTTTTTTTATATAGCAGTCTGATGTACTCACTACCTGTTGCTTGAGGTGATGTTATAACCTGCAGCAGTCAAAGACATGGTCTGTGACAAACATGTCAAAATATAAACCGACTCTCTGCAGTGAATTGTGCAATATGTATGCCAGCTCCTGATTCATTCATTTCTACGCCTCCACTAACTCCCCAATGATCCACTAGATGGCATAAATGTGAACCTAACTATAACTGTTAACAGGTCACACACGACCACAGGCCTGTACTACAAATCAAATCAAAATCAAATCAAAATTTATTTATATAGCACATTTTTAAGACCGAAGTACACCAAAGTGCTTTCCATTAAAATCGCAGTACAAATAAAATCACAATAAAATATAAATTACAAATATATAAAATATAAGATAAGACAAAGCAGGATTTTGTCTCATGCAGGGTGAATCCTTGGTTTTCTTAACTATGAAGACAGGGTGACTGGGGTAAATCACCATGGTAACTTATTTACTTGATTAACTCAATTGTATTTTTTAAATAGCATCTGGTGTCCTTGTGTTATGAGCTTTAGTAAGCTAGATTCTTAGACACAATTTCCTGTTTGTTTGTTTGTTTGTTTGTTTGTTTGTTTGTTTGTTTGTTTGTTTGTTTGTGTTTAATTTCATTGTATTGCTCTATAATTGTAGTGGGGTGTGGTTAGTTGCTCTGCTGCAGGGGACGGGTGGAGCACTAATCATGCCTGAGTAGCCACCGAAAGCATAGAGAAGCAGGAGCAGCAGTAGGAAGGCACTGCTAAGAGATGAGGAGCTGAAAAGCTGCTCCTGAAAAGCACAAACTTGTTGAAAAAGCACACTGAAAGTAAAGAGTTTGCAATCACACTGCAGCGTGTGGGTCATTTATATATAAAACTAAAATAGTTTTATGGTATTTTAATATTAAACTAATAGAATACTATTATACTTTATTATAACTCTGACTCTCCTATGTCTTAATGATAAAGTTTTGATATTGATAAGTGCTACACTGCTTTTCCTCTCACACCACAGGCTTATCCACAGCAGTTGTGTTACTTGTATTTTGTATTTGTAACCTCTTCATGTTTTCCTATATTATTATTTACTCTGCCTTGGTAAAATCAGTCACTAGGCTGCTGGTACATTAGTTGGCCAGAGATTTCCAAATTCATTCCTTACGTGAATGAGTAAACCCTGGGTTAACTTAGAGAGCTGATAATCAGCTTTGTGTGATCATTTATCCCGATCACCACTGTTAGGGTAAGAGAATCCAGATAAGGCAAAGATGCCCTGGGTGTGCTGAACTTTCTTTCCAATTCAAGTGTATAATCGCAGCTACAGTGGCTCCTATAAGACATGTTTTAGGCAACTAAGAACAGAAGTAATCTGGACTGCAGCATATGTTGCTCTAAAAGCTTTATAAACCTTTCAGCATTCATAGTTCCTTCTAAAACATGCAAGCTGCCCTTACTGCGCTTACGCACCTTCATACCATAAGAGATGCTGGCTTTTAAACTAAGCGCTGATAACACACTGGAAAGTCATCCTCCGTTTTAGCACCGGGAAAGCAGCGTCCATGATTACCAAAAATAATGTATATTTGGACCATTATGAAGCAAAGAACACTTGCCCACTATGAAACAGTTCATTTCAAATGAGTCTTTACCCACAAGACATGACGGCACTTCTGGACTATGTTTAAATATGCATCATAGAGCTTTAGTTGGCATCTGCAGGTGGCACAGTGGATTGTGTTAACCTACAGAGATTTCTGGAAGTATTCCTGGGCCATTTAGTAATGTTAGAGATACAATCAGATGAGTGATGCAGTTTGTTCTCAGGGCTCGAAGACCATGGAAATCTAATGAATGTCTTCACCCTAGTCGCTTACACACAAAGACATCTTCAGTTTCTCTGACTCTTTTGTTGATGATGTACGGTAGGTGACATGAATGAGTTGAAGGGAAGTTATGAACTGTTTCTGACAAATAACACCAGGAACCTTTTCTATGTAGCTGACAGCTGGTAACTGTGCAGGGGCGGGTCTAGCAAAGTTTTGCCAGGGGGCCAGGTAGGGCATTAACAGGGACCAAAGTTTTTATCTGATGTAAAATGTATAGAAATCATACATATATACCAACAAGACTGTCATGGTCCTGGGCCGCGCAAAGAAGAGGGTTACTCGGCGGTCGGGGAGTGGTTTCGAGCCGACGACAAACGGCCTTACCCCGCTGCAGGCTTTTGCGCTCTACCTGGGACTTCCGCGCTCAGAGCTGCACAAGCTCCCTGTCTCTCCGGCGCAGCCTGGTTCGTCATCGGCTCAGCCAGCCGACATCACCGAAGTGCCTGCGCCCACTGCCTCGGGAACTCACGGCACAGTTCCCGGGAAAACACGACGCTCACGCCGTCGCCACACTAAAGCTACTGAGCAAGCTCCGGTGGTGAGTGAATCTGACTGCTTTTTCCATGCGAGTTCCAAGCCCGACCGTCTCGGACAGTATTCGTTTTCTGAGTCCGCTGTTTTTCACGTCCGTAACTCACCAGAGAAGAACAAAAAGGTTGAATATGACTGTGTTTCTAGGCCTCATACTGTTTCTACGTTCGCCTCCGCTTCTATTACGCACGAGACTGACTTCATCACCACTCTAGAGACTGCTGTTCATGCTAAATTAAAGAATCCTGGCACTATAAGCCCCGTGCGCGTCATCCCTGAGGCCATTAACTCTGGGTCTGTTAATTCTGGTCCTGCAGTGCCTACCCTCACGCCCGTGTTTGAGAGCGACTATGTTTCCTGTGCTCCTCCCAGGTCAGCAGCAATTAACTCACAGACAGATTATTTCACCGTAGAGAAGCAAAAGACCGTTTTTGAGCCGCATACTTGTGAACAGCACTGTGAAGTTAACAGTTCTGCGGTCTCTGTACCTGCTGAGTGTGAGACTGTGAGTGGTGTGTCTCCACTCCTGGACTATGCTGCTCCCCAACCTGTATATTTAGAAACGGTCTGTGTGAATGCTCCTGTGTCCATAACGGATCCACGTCGTCGCCGTTGCCTTCCGCACGGCCGGCCCCCTGAACTGTTTCCACGTCTCCACCGTTCCCGTCCGCATGGTCGGCCCCCTGAACTGCACTGTGTTTTGGGTTGTTTTTCTTGGGCTCCGGTGTTTGCTGTGCTCCTTTGTTTTCTGTTCCGTGCCCTCCGTCCTGGGCCCCCGCCGCCCGCCCTGGGTCGTTTTCTGTTTGGTTTTTTGTTTTCCTGTGTTTGGGCTGTCTGGAGCCAGCCCTTAAGGGGGGGGGGGGTGATGTCATGGTCCTGGGCCGTGTTGGCCCAGTATTCTTAGTTCTCTTGTATTTTTGTATTCAGTTCCCTGTTTAGGTTCTGTTTCCTGAGTTGCCCTGTTATGTGGTTCCCTGTGTGCTTTCCCTTTGTGACTCTCACCCCCTGTGTGCCCCTCTATGTATTCATGAGCCCTTGTCCCCTTTCGTGTTTTATTCCATGTTTTCCCCAACCTGTTATGTCTGTGTTCTCCCCGTGCTCTCTCCTCCTGTCTGAACCTCTGTACTTCCTGTTTTACTTTGACAGTCTCTCGTCAGTATGCGTCATGTTGTGTTCACTCCTGCCCTGTCTCGTTATGATTATCTGTGTCAGCTGTGTTCCCCGTGTGCTCCCACTTCCCTCGTTAACCCTCTGTGTATTTATGTCTGCGTCTCCCTCAGTTCTGTGTCGTAGTCTCCCTCATGCTGCGTGGATTTCCCTGTGTCTCTCTCCAAGTATTAGTTTATTGTGCCCAGTTTAAGTTTTGTATTTTCCTGTCATCCTGTCAGCAATAAAGCTGCCTTTTGAGTTCATCCCTTGAGTCCGTGAGTTTTGCGATTGGGTCCTCATCCTGCCTGCCACACAGCCGACCATGACAAAGACAGTGTACATCACTGTCACAACAGCGTGTGTTTTCATTCAAACTGACAGACAGAAGCGAGGCTGCCATATCGCGCCATCGGCCCCTCTGGCCAACACCAGTAGGCGGTAGGTGAAGTGTCTTGCCCAAGGATATTAACAGAATATTAACGATATTAACAGAATTAAATTTTAAAAAGAAAACAGCTTTATTGACTAAATGCTGGGGAAAAAAAGATCAATACAGATCAAATCATCTAAGGAAAACTGACAGACAGAAACTGTAAATACAGTGAGGGGGATGTAGACAGTATATACACACAACACCCACACTCATACTAATTTGTGAGCTTAAATACATGAATATCTCTATGTCAACACAATGTATATGCTAGAAAAGAAATAGCATGAAGTTCACACTGCTTTGGTTGCTGTGTGTTTTGTAACACTGGCATGATGTTTATGGTGAGGTTGGAGTTTAGGCTACAGTGAAACTGCATTACTCCTGTTGTTTTTGAGGTATTAACAAATGGAGCATCAGTGAGAAAAGAAAAAAAACATTTGTCATAAAAAATGTTAAGAAATACATCCCCTGTAATTGATAAATGTGTTTGTTTAGCATTTTTTTTTAAATTTATAAATATATTCTTTATGTGTGTAGAACATCAGAAAGTAGAAAAAACTAGAGCTGCTCTGCTGATGGGAGGGGATGAAGCCCACCCACCAGTCTCTGTCTCTAGCTTTCTCTCATCTATGTGCCAGTAATCATTAAAGTAAAATGTTTATATATTATTTCTATCTATTTAAATAATGTTTGTTTAATTACACTTTGAATTCCAGTGTTTCAGTGAGTGGATAGTCTATTTTGGTCTTTACAGTCCACAGCAAAAATAATAATGAGAGAGTGCAACATTTTGTTTCATGCATTCACAGTTGTATCATAAGCATTAATTCAATAAATACAAGTCCTAAAGACTCTGGTTAATAGAAAAATGTGAATCCTTGTGACTGGCTATGCTTCGAAGCAGCAGGTAAGACACCTGCCGAAACTGCAATACCAACACTTCATTTAGTTGCAGTCATGTGCCCTGTGTGCTTTGAACCAGGCTTTGGAGCAGTGTTTCAAAACATCTGTGCTCCAGAAGCTTAACACAGTGTTGAAATGTCTGTTTCGTAGGCATGACAAAGACACCGAGGAAAAGACAGAGAGATGAGCCTGGGAACAGGAAGGGAGAAAATACAGGGATAAGGTACAACAAAGGTATTCACGTAGACGGAGCATTAAGGCCAGACACAGACAGGGCACTCAGGAATCAGAGGTAGACAAATGGACACTGACTGGTAAATGGACTAGTTCTTCAAGTCTGAGCATTTAAAATGATTTTGCACAATTTACTTCATCCATACACTTGTTAAAAATGCTTTTCCTATGTAAGTGTATTCTATCTTACATGTACATGCTTTCACATTCATATAAAAGCAACTTGGGGTTACTATCTTGCCCCAGGATATTTGGCATGCAGGACTGCAGCAGATGAGGATTAAACCAAAAACCTGATTAGTTGGTGACCTGGTTAACCTCCTGAGCCACAGCCACCCAAAAGACAGACTGAAGAGAAACAAACATAAACCAGAAATCAAGTACTTATAAAGTTAGGGCCTGAAAGGTTAAGATCAGGAATTTCATTTTCTTTCTTGAACATGGCTAAGATTTCTTTAGAAATTGTAAGTTCTGTCTCAGCGCTGTCACTGTCATCGCTTTTTTGATATACAAATGTGACATTTTCTCCTTGGGAATCGTCATGGTGACCACCCTCCTGGATCTGCATGTCATGCAGGGTTTCTTCTTCTTCCAATTTGACCTCATGAAGGTCAATTTTTCCATCCAAGTCCTTGTTGTAGCAAAAAGCAGCCGCAGCTTTGCAGTCACTTTGAAAAGTGTTTTCCTGCAGAAAAAAAAGACAAAGTGTTGACAGTATTAATACTATTACATGTAAAATACAAAACAATGCTCGTACATCACAGACTTTGCCTTCCTCTTTTTTTAACTTGCAAGTTGAAACTCACACACAAGGACACTCGAGTGTAGATTTTTATACAAAGTGTTTTGCTATGTAATTTTTAGTGTGTCTGTGTGTGTTTTCTCTTACATCTTCTATTTGTCCAGAATCACCAGCTGTTGTCTCTCTTGTACTGATTAAGAAAAAACAAAAATACAAACGTGAGTAATTATCCTTTGCCACACTCAGTCAGCAAAATCAGATTAAACTGTGAGTAAACCTACAATGTAAACAATGGAACTTACATTTCCATGCCTTTGTAAGATGTGCCCTCCAGAAGTATAGATTCAGCTTGGTATCTGCACATTTTCCCGCTGCTTTGCAACCATCGAATCAAAACCTTAACAACAATAAAGTTAAAGTTACCACCTTTAAGCTGTATTTCTTGTATAGATGTTCACTTGAAGTTCTGCAGTTTTCATTCTCCGTTCAAGAAATTAATTATAGTAAAAACCACATGTCCTAAATTATGCTTGTCTGTTTCTGACACATATAATTCGTTCAGAATATCTACAACATTTTTTCAATCTTTGATCTTTTTTGTTCTCGGCTCACCTCTGGCAAAATGACCTCTCTAAGGTATAGCTGCTCCTCCACTGGCGTTGACAGAATTCTTTCAAGTCTTTGGATCATTTCTTCTGTCTGGAATACCAAAAAGGACAGAAGACATGGGGTAAAAGCATAGGACCCAGGTTGCATGTCTGGTGCACTGTCACTGTCAGCTCGAATATGCTCCCACTCCCACAGAGCTAAATGTATTATTGGTCATGTTTCTTGCCTGCCTGATTAATGTTGTCAAGTTTGTGTCATGCCTCCGTCTTGTCATGTTTTCTTGTTTATTGTAAAAGTCCAGTTTTCATGTCTTTTTGTTTTTGGTTTACATTTCCTGTGCATCATTATGTTCATCCTCGTCAGCTGTTTCCTCACGTGTCTCCACTCCCCCTGATCACCTTATGTGCATGTTTAAGTCCTTTGTCTCTTACTGTTCTTTGTCAGGTTGTCTGACATAGTTTTCCCTCATTTCACTGTGTTTCATAGCATTCCTAGATACTCTGTGTTCATAGTTTTTCATAGTTGTTTTCACAGAGTGTCATAGTCTTTTAATTTACACAGTGTTCTTAGTCCCCTTAGTTTTCCCAGTTTCGGTGTGTCTCTAGTGTTATTCTCATGCCATCAGCCACAATAAAGGCTCACTTTATTTTTGGAAACTTAGTTGTGTCTCCACCGTGTCTGCTTTTGGGTCTACCTCATCTACACACCCCGCCGTGACACAATTTACTGGTTAAGAAAATGTCCAACAAAGTTTTTCTTGCCACCATCACCAAGTAAAAGTAAAATTTGCTTGTATAGTGCAATGTATAGAACTAATGAAATAAATGTAAAAAACAATAAACAATTGTCACAAAGTGTCTTAAAGTCATTTAAAATACATGGTAGTAAAATGAATATAAAACTATATATTTTTGTAGTATTACCATCCCATTACTAAGCCTTAGAATGGCTTATTTCAGTGTTATTATGCAGATGTTGCCACGCAGTTAGAGTTTTGGCTTATTAGTTATGTTAATCCTGATATGGGATACATTCATCCATCCACTTATTTAACTACATATTCTGTTTACTGTCACAGCAGGGCTAGAGGCCCCAGCTGAGGGGGGGCAAATGTTGGGTAGACTTTTTGCAGATTAATAGTTGAAGGGCATGATATAAAATCTGTTTTTTTGAATTTGTTTCTGTTCAGTCCACTGCAATTCAGTTTTTATGCACATAGAACCAAATCACAACAACAGTTGCTTCAAGACACTTTATATTTTTTAATGTAAAGATCCTGAAATTTTTAGGTTATGTAAACATACTTGAGTGAAAAACTACAGATTACTATGGATGCTAAACTCAAGTTGTAAGTGTGAATAAGATCATAAACACTGAATATACATACCTTTATGTCACTGAATAAAGTAAAATGTTCACTGTAATGTTTGCGAAGTTCAGGATCAAATTCTCTGTGATTCCACAGATACATCCGATTGGAGAGAACAAGTCCACTCTGCAGTTTTCTTTCCAAATCCTGTAATATTAGAATATAAAATGTGATTTAAATGTATGGTAGCTGATAACATGACATACAGGTTAGTGAAGAAACGTTAGAATGCATTAAATCACCTTAATATCTTCATCTGAAAGGATTTCTGTAACTGTAACAGCCTCCAGTATGTCACCTCTGTTTGAGACAAAAGCATTGCCCATGAGCCTTAAATTAACCACAATCTGCAACATTTGTATTTAAATCTTTATACTGTACAGGTCAGATGTTTACCTACACTTATGGTTGTCATGGTAATTTGTGGATTCTAATGATTTTTTTTAACTGTTCTGCTTCCAGGGTAAAATAATCATACAAAATAATCTTAATGATAATACTTTATTGATCCTTAAGCAAATTATGTGGGTTACAGTTGTTTCAACAAATACAAAAATTGGGTGCACTAGTTTTAATTTATTTTGGTATTTTCTTTTAGCCGCACAGAATCAAAATTCTGACTTGATATTTGAGTATTGGAAAAATTAGTAGAGTTCTTAAGCCTAATGACTTTGCTTGGAGCTCTTTACCCAGCTCTTTAGCATAGTCCAAAAATTTTAAGTTTGAGGATTTAGGGAGGCCATTCCAAAAGCTTAATATTAGACTGTTTTATGTATTCCAAAATGAGTTGTGATGTGTTTTTGGTATAAATGTCCTGCTGGAACACCCAATTGTGTCTAAGTTTCAACCTTCCAGCTAATTTGACAGAAACTGGAAGAATTTAGAGGTAGTCCCTATTCTTCATTAGTCAACCTACTTGTACCAATATACCAGGTAACACCTTACAGCCCAGAGTATGATGCTATCACCACAATGCTTCACCTTTGGCATAATGTTCTTGGTTTTTGGCTTTTTAGTCCTCCAAACACATATTTTCCTAAATAGCTCAGTGTTACGGCCCTAGCAGGGACTCCGTTTTAAAAGACCTTCGCAAGCTGTGTAAATTTACAATTCTCCTTCTTATATCTTCACTTAGACTTTCTCATTATTCGGAGTATTGGTCAGTCCAATAAGTGCTGTCAAATAAATTACTTTTGGGTGATCAGAAATGAGAAGGTAATAGGCCTTAGCCTTGACAAGGTAAATAGCATCATAGAACCTTGACAACCACTTGTTTAAACACTTTAGTATATGTCTATATTTGAGCCCTTATGTACAATTTTGACTCTGTGGACCAGAGAAAATCTAAAATAAAAATTGTGCACTACAAGTCATTCATGATATTTGTGATGCAATCATTCCACCCTGGAAAAAGAATAGTTTAAAGAAATCATTACCGAACCACAAAATTAAATGTTAATGCTTATGATGATCATATGTAAACTTACAACAACAGTATGACAGTAACTGATATTCAAATCAAGAGTTTCTTACACATTAGTTGTAAGGTTGCATCCGCAAACAAAACCCTTTGATTCCCAGTCTTTCGAGTCTCCCTCCACACCAGCACACTCAAAATGCAGACATTTTTTGCAGACAGTGCACAGTAGCCACATACATTGATTTCTGTGGTCATGAAAAACACTGTAGAAAATCAAAGTGAATTTTAAATTTCTACCATGTTTTAAAAAAAAGAATAACTTTCATTCTCAAATGTTTGATACATAAATAATGTTTAGTTGTCAGTGTTGTTATGCACACCTGGTTTTCCCAGTCACTCTCTGGAACAAGCATGCCTTTATTTGCATGGCCATGCAATGAATCCCTGAGTCGGTCTGTTCAACTCCAGCTTCTTGTATTTCCATTTCTTTCTGTCGAATCTTCAACATGTCTTCCATAGTCGGTGGGAAATCCTAAATAACAAAACCCTTAATATTATCACACAATATTTCATATACTACCAGTAAAGATTTTGTTATACTCAGATATCTATTTCTCTAACCTCAGCTTTCACATTTTTCAGCATTTGTGTAGCGTGGTGCAGACGAAGAATCCTGCACTCACTAAGGGTCAGAGCATCATCAGTGACCTTGTGATGTAGGACTTCATTTTCTGCAGCCTAGTTTGAAATAAAATTAACAATGATGACCCAACACGTGAGCAACCAATAAATCATGCAAAAGTAGCAGCTCCCAGGACAGCAAACTCACCGAACACACAAAAACACCACAATTAACGGAGTCCTCCTGCTTCCACTGTGGAGGATATTTGACTGTCCAACCTTGAAGCCCACCAGAAAACCTGAAGACATTTCTAAAAAAGAGAGTGGCAGCAGTTCAGCTCCATCAGTATCGCATTCATTTACCTGCAAACTAAAACTGTAGCACAAAATCTCCTTTTACCTGAGCAGGTCCATGTCATCATCACTGATGCTGCTGGAAGTCATCAGTGAGTCGTATATTCTAATCTGTTTGGCTTTGAAGTCAAACACCTACAAACATATATAATCTTAAATGCTCAGAAAAATATAAAAAGAGTAAATGTTATAGGCTGAAATCTCTTTCCTAAAATGTTTTGGCTCACCCAAAGGATGAAATGGTTGCCTGTCTCTGGTGAAGAATGACCCACAATTCTGGGAAGGAATATCTTTTCTGAGTTCTGTAGCACAAACGTAACAGTTGTAGGTGCACACGGGTCATGTAGCATGTAAAAAGCAATATTGTTTTTGTAAATTTATGTTTGGGATTTTTTATTTATTTATTGTTTTTATGTTTTTAATTATGCAAAAAGGACCTACCGGAATGCATTTGGCAACTTCATCACTGACTGCTCCAGATTCGGTCCATTCCCGGTGCCACAAAGTGAAATCAAAGGTGCCTAAAGCACCACACTGTCAAATAGAACATCTCATTAAGCATTTCATAAATACTCATTGACCAATGAAAATATCATAAAGGAAACAAATGAAAATGAGTCACCTTGTTTTCTTGAGCGAGCTGCCCCACCCGATAGTTAACAGCCTGGAATGTTTACGAAAACAAGATTTGTGGCTGGCAGATGATTTCTTAACAAACAAAGCTCTTAATTGTGGTAAAAAACAAAAACAATTTTATTTTTCAGCACTTACATCATCTGTCAACCACGGCGATGACAATGATGACTGAAGCAACAAGTCTAGTGGGCAAACGCTGCTAATGTCTTTTATTGAGACTGGAAATATTCGTGAAACATAAGCCAGGGCTTGAGTTTCATCACGGGATCCAGAGAGTAGCTGATTGAGTTTCTCCTTTATGCGCACAGAAAGATAGCATACTAACTCTTAAGAACTTTAATAATGTTCTGTATGTCAACATCAAAGTGCAATACGAGGGGTTTTTTTTACCTTCTCATCATCACTTGTGGCATATAATTGTGATATGGATGAGGATTTCAACACACTGTGTTCCTCCCCTTCTAAAAAACAAAACAAAACTGAGCAATGATCTATCGTCTAAACAACGCATTTCATGTTTTTCAAGCACTCAAACTGTTTGCTTACTACAAGGCTCGAACTCAAAAATTCATACAATTTTTTTCCCCAAACACACTAACACAAAAAACCAACACCATTGACTGAGGGAGCCGGGGAATAACACAATAGCCTTCTCACTAGTAGATGACATCCTCTACCTTCCCAGCCAAAGACACCTGTGCTTACAAAACTGTGATATTTTTATGAGTTATTATTATATCATATATCAGTCAAACCTACCAGCAGTATGAAATCCCAACATCCCATGCAGTCCAACAGACAATTGTGTGTTGCCCAAAGCCTCCATCTCAGCCTTAAATGTCCTGTTAATTTTTTCATTGTGTAGTTCAATCAACACTCTCACAGTCTGTTTGAAGTGGGATTCATTCATTTGGCACAAAGATTGCCAAATGGATTCAAGCTCTTGATTGAACTGTTTTGCTACTGCAGAGTTGACCTCTCGTCGAAGTGTTGGGCAGATGACAAGGCTTCTTAAATTATCTTCTGGATGTCTTGGATTTATTTGGTGGAATTGATCATACAGTGAATACCTGTCAGATGTCCTTGTGATTGGATGTACTGCTGGTGTTCCATTTATATTTTGCTGTAACTTCACTGGTAATGGAAATCTGAGGTTCTTCACCCATTGCATTTCAACCTTTAGTTCATTTTTGGTTGCTAGTTTTAGATTATCTGTGGTTGGTGCACAAAGTCTTCCATCGTGTGGCTTAAAAAACATCTGATTAGTTTGGTCATTAGTGTGGCTGGCAACCTCACCAGCCATGTCAGAAATGTAACAGGTTGGAACGTGCTTAAAACTTAGCAAGCCATCTGCATGGTCCCTTGCTGACTCCATCCAGAAAAGAAAATTGATATAATAAACAACACCATGGACACAGGAGAAATGAAGTACACCACCTAAAAAATATATAAATTACAAAAAATTATATGTCAAAAGTACTTTTTTAAAAATTTGAGGATGTTCAAAGAGAAAAAAAAACTCATCACCTGTTTTTTGAAGTTTCTTGGAAAGTTTTGGGTGTAGTTCCTTGAATCCATTAATCATACCCAGTGCATTCTGGGATTCTTTTTTCTGGTTCTATAAAAAGAAAGATCCACAGTAACAATGACAAAAGTAAATGTTAAAAAAAAACAACAAATAGAAATTTGATTAGTTTTACCTTCTCTGAGTCAGTGGTTTGAAGTATTATGTCTTCAATTATTTGTTCTGGTGAATGTTTGTTCTGATCATTTTTTTCTTTCAGTGCCTTTTTAATCTCAGTTTTTGGAAGGATATCCCTCAATCTAGTGTGCTTTCCCATCCATGGTGCCATAGTAGACTGGTGAACAGATTTGCAGTATGGGTTTGCAACAGATGTTCCTATTTGGAAGACACAGTCTTTTGATTTGTACAAATATTCATAATAGAGACAGTGTTGTGCTTTATAATTCTAGACGGTCCTAAAACTATTGTTGTGTAAAGTTCTCACACTATAACAAACCTGCTATAAGGCCTTCTGCTATGAGTGATTTGTCCAGATCTGTCCATGCCTTGACGATATCCACTTCAAGATCCTTGTCAGATATGGTATCTGGATCTGGCCTTTCAAATGATCCAACTTCAAATGAAATTAAACACAGTTAACAATGCAGTTTTATCAAATTCTTCACCGAAATTTAGTAGTTTACACATTTCCAAGAGAAAAGACATTGTCCTTACGAGGTACATCAAAGCCTAGTTTCCAGTTGCCATCTGCCACAACCACAGCTGGGTGGTGTCCACACTGGTAGCAAAAGAAGTTGAAGTCAAAGTCTGATAATGACAAAAAGTGGTGGAATGCCTTCTCCACCATTTGGTGTTGGTAGCGATTGTCATTAAGTACTGACAGAGTGTCCAGCATACGTCCACTGGTTGTCTTGTTCTGCAATTAAACAACATATAGAATTGGCTTTCAATGTCCAAACATGTTGAGATTAATTTTCTCAAAATATGGATATGTTTTGTTATTGTTGTTATTTGTAATAAACTTCCTTAATGCACTTTCCAAATAGTGGTTCCACAATTCATTGTTAGTTGGCTTACCTCCAAACCTGACAGCAGGAGTTCACATAGAGGTAGTGTTAATAAGATGTGGTTGTTAAAATTGTGGAAACCAGAGGAATACTCCTGAAATCTCACAGTGTTAGCACACCGTGGGCACTCTTTCATAGCAACGGAGACACCTGATAATTAAAGAAAAGTACTTTGTAATAGGTTGAAGATAGTTGTATGCCAAAGGCATACACATAACACTGTTTGCATGTTTTGTTGTTGTTGTGACTTACCTTTGTGGAAATTGCTAAGACCATATATCACAGCTTGGTTGGTGATAACTTTTGGGGCGTTAAGCTGAGGAGGGGTCGGCCCTGGACAGTAGGGACAGGTGTTTTCCCAAGGAACAAAAGATGGCGGTGGTTTTTCCTCTTGAGTGCCTAACTTCAGGTCCTTCGGACGTGGAATACGCTTTTTGGTGTAAATATATTCTGTCATCCTACATATTTTTGCTGTGGATATATTTTTTGATGTCTCACTAATAATGCTGTTCTCTGATGTCTCCTGGAAAATCCACCACATTCCCATCATTACGTGGATACATTGCTGAGATCGTTCTGTTCCCTGACACTGGCAATTCCATTTTCTGGTTACTGAATCAAATGTCACCCTTGTCCTCTGGAACTGACACCAGTGGTCAGTTTCATTTGTAAAAACTGAGAAAAAATACCACTGTTGTGAGGGCCCCTGATCTTCATAACACACAGGAAATACGCTATCAACACCACATTGTTTGGCAGCACTGTCGAGTGCCTCACATTTTGCGCCCCACTCAGATGACATTAGCCCTCTGCTCAACATGTCCTGAAGTGATTTTGATGTAAGGACTGCTGGCTTAACATATGGCTTGGCATTTTTTGTTCTTTCTAAATGAACACATTCTTTTCCCGGATTTCCTGAAAATCGAGCCATCTGCATGAACCTGCGACACTTCTCAACCTCACAGTCTATTTGTGGTGGATTAGCAGACTTCATGACGTGAATTGGAAAAGCTGGACTGTGTTGTGTTTCTGTGTGTTCTGGTGTGACATAAATGCCATTTATAACATCAATACATGTCATCGGTGCAGAGTCCAGGTGATGTACTTCTCTGATGGGTCTTTTTATGTGTGGCTGTTTACTCATCATAGCTGTGCAGGGGGTGCATAAAAATTGTTCGGGCTTTGAATCTGAGTCCTCTGGGGAATCATCGCTAATGTTTTCAGCCTTTCTTTTTAAAGAGCTTGGGGTTTCTATGCAAAAAACAAAACAAAAAAAACAGCTGTTAATCACATCATTCTAAAATCTAATAAAGATGCTTTTGTTTCATTCTGAAAATAAATTATTGCCATGAACTGATGTTGCTTTTTTCAAGGTATAGGCACAAGAGTGGGTTCAAAGATGGGGAACAACTATGACAGTGAGGTAATTGCATCACTGTTATCTATCTATCTGTATATCAAAGTATAACAGTATAATCATAAAATAAAATAGTGTTAAATTACCTTGTTTTTTGCTTGATTTGATACCTGCAGAATAAAGAAATTGAAAAAATAAGGCACAAAGTATGTTATATATTGGTATAATAATATGGATGTCTTTTCGTGTAAATTTAACTTTAAAGACCTCTATAAAAAAGAACATGCTTTAATGATGTCGTGCATCTTCACTAAAAGACAGCTATTCTCCCCCTTCTTGGTAGTTATATGCTGAGAAGATCTGTGGATATTTGCGGATGCCATAGCAGAACTCTTACCATGTCTGTCTTTTAAATGTTTCGTGAAGATAGAAGATCGTGTTAAAATTGCAAAGTTACACAACGGACAATGATAATGGCTTCTCTTTGCTCCTTTGACATCCTTGCAATAGCAGGCCACCACAAATTTCTCTGAAAAACAAGCGAGTAAATGCTTTTCAGTACATGAAATGGTTAATACAAAGTCACCTAGTCAGTGACACCTTGGGGAGAAAGGCATACTGGCAATCCAGGGACCAAAAAAGCCAGTTGAAAAGAAAAAGTATTCATACTGGATATTTGCACTGATATGGACTAGGCAATATGTTAGGAATGAAAGGCTGGCACAACATTTTAATGGCACTGAAAATAATCAACTAAGGGCTCTACTCTGATACATATTTCTTTAATTATTTTGAGCAACGCACATAAACTAATACACATATTTTATCACACACAGCATGACAAACATCCAAATTGGCCAAAAGATTTTTTTTCTGGAGACACACATACACACACTAGACTAGACTTCGAAAAGAGACATGCAAATAATAAGAGCAGAATGAGATTACGTGGGTTTATCCACGTAGAGCAGACCTACAAATAATTAAACTAGACTAAACACACATCATTGGACTCTGTAACTTTTTATACACCACAATTCATATTTACACAGCTGTGCACCTATAATACCTGCCATATGATTTAGAAATAGCACTGTTAATACTCGTGTCCCTTTTTTCTTAAGAGAAGACTAAAAAGGAACACAAGCAGATTACTAACAGCAAACAAATTAAGCCAAATAAACAAATATGCCTCGAGAAAATCAGGGGAATTATAAACTGATTTAAATAATGACAAACTAATAACCAAGACAAACATTTAAATACTAAATTGAAGAATAGTGTAGTGTGTAGTAATCCCCAAGTCCACTTTGTTTACACATACATCTAGTCCTTACCTTGTTTTTTTTCCAAAAAATAAATTCCATCTTTGAGATGCTTTTTGTGAAGGTGATCCTTGTTTGCACGTTCTTTCTTTTGACAAAACACACATTTATCACCAGCAAGGGCCATCAGTGATGCAACATCACTGAATACCTGATGTGCACCTGTGAAGAACAGAAACGACAAAATTTATACAGAAAGTAAACGCTCTGAAACATTTTAGGTTTTCAAATACCGGAAATTTTTTTTTTCAGGTTTGATGCAAATGACTCAATATTGCACTTTAAAAATGTGAATTTGTGTTCTGTGTGAATTATTATGTGTTGAGCTTCTCACCTTCCTTTTTGTCCATGTTTTAAGAAGATGCAAACACACCCAGGAATCAAGAGAAGAGCCTGGAGACACATTAAACTAATTTAGAGAACAATGTTAGACAATTGGACTTAAGAATAAAAAGCTTGGTGTAGATGTAGATCAGCAGGCAATGCACCACTTATTCTATGTATACTCAGTGTTTGTGTATTTGGTTACATTCAAATTTCAGTATAAAATTCTGAACTGGTTAAAGCAATTGTAATTGTCACTTTAGAAAAAAAAGGTAAGTATACTAAGGTGCATGTTTTACGACATCTTCAAAATTAACCTTTAATGTTTTCTAATATTTTTCTAACTGGGTCAGTATTTAAGGCACTTACCGTTGTTCTGAAGAGATCTCATAAAACACAAGCACTCTTCTAAGCATCAGGATGAAAAAAAAATTGTCCACTAAAAGATAAGAAAGTTTAAATTACACCAGCTGTTTCCCTTTTTTAAATAAATAAATAAAAGATGTCAGTCTACCTGTCCCACTCAGCTGGGACAGGTAGACTGTTTTGCTATAGAATACCTGTCCAAACCTGCCAACAGTTTAAGCACCGTTCAAGCAACCACTGGGTGTGTCTATAAGGAGTGGCAACCTCTTTCATAGCAATACACACACATTGATTGTGAACCAGGAAGAGGTTTATTAAACAAAGAACAAAATTCTTCCTCTCTGACTGTGGGTTGTAGATGAAGCTTCTCTTTCGCTTTATTTCTGTGCCTGTATTTTTTATGTATTTATTTATTGTCCATGGACCAGCAGATGGAGCAGAAGCGAGACGATCCGAGTAGGTACTAAAGGAAAAGGACTCAACGCTCTGTTTGTGATCTATTGTACTGCTATGTCAACACATTGTGGCTTTGTGCTTTGTATGTATGGCATATGTGACATTGAGACAAGGGTGTTACATTACCCTTTACATTACCTTTACATTACCTGTCAGATTTTCAATGTGGTTTCATAACATGTGTTTTAAAAACTGACTTAAGATATGCTAATTATTTAAATATTTATATATTATTTAATTATTTCTTTGCACATTTATAAAACTAAAGAAGATCTTATTTCTTGGAAGTTGTGTTTATAATTTGCTCTCCTTCCACTAAATGGGACTGTAACATTTGCCTCTCAATAGTACTCCATAAAGCTCCATGGCGTTTTTGGGTTTTTTCTGTGTTTTAACCCTCTCCAGGCAGACATTGCAGATTTGCAACAGTTAAAAACTAACAACCTGATTACTCCACATACATATTTTTTGAGTTTCTTTTACTCACAAGTACCACTGCAGGACTTGGTTGTGCATTAGCAACAAAAAACTTAATTTGGGCCTGAGAGGGTTAACTTCAAAATATATGGTCGTGAAATTTATCAAGCACCAAAACTACAACTTGTCAAAATGTCCTACAGTTCCTACCGTTCAGTTCTCTGAAGTCTTATTTTCCTAATATCATGGAGCAAGGTTAATTCTAAAATTGAGTGCCCCTGGGTGCTTACTTTTGCTAAAATTCCCTGTTAGTGTTGGCATAAAAGAGCAGATATTAAAATAACAACTGTAATAATTGTTGGAATTCTGTAGTTTGGTTTATTGATACATATTGTCACATCATCATTACGAAACAAAACTGGAAAGACATTAAGACATTATTCTTGTCCAACTGAATTTAATATGTCATTTCGTGTCATAGCTAGTGTTCCTCTTTTCATTCGTTTATTTACTTTCAGAATATTAAACAGGAAAGATAAAAGGAATACGTGTGAATAACTTACACTAAAACAAGGTGATGCGATATATCTGTGAAGGTTCTCAATCATCCAGGTCATCGTAGTCTAAGAAGCTTGGAAAGAAAAGTGTCTGGACTTCTTTAAGTTGCTTGAAGACGTTTCACCTCTCATCCGAGAAGCTTCTTCAGTTCTAGGGTCAAATGGTGGAGAGTCCCAGATTAGCTTTGAGATCCCTTCGCAGACGCCTCAACGCCCACTCACATCCTGGGCCATCTGACCTCAGGAAATAACATGATAGGGTGGGACTAGGTTCCACAATGAGCTCACCCAAAACCTTGGCTGATTGTGACCCACACCCGCTTTCACACCTTGGCTCATGTGATTAATTAGAGGATCATTTAGGGGATCAAATCCCTCTCGGTGGGTTACTCCCACAGGGCTTATAACTGGGACTCACCACCATTTGACCTTAGAACTGAAGAAGCTTCTCGGATGAGAGGTGAAACATCTTCAAGCAACTTAAAGAAGTCCAGACTTTTCTTTCCAAGCTACTTGGACAAGGTGGATGCGATCAATTCCTAAAGGTTATGTCATATGACACACAAGCACTGATGCACACTGAGAAGCACCGAGAAATCTTTCAATTCATGCTGTGAACATGAACTCAAGACCCCTGACCTCTGAATTGTCATTCACTGCCCTGACAACAACTAGACATAACACAGAAGAGGAAGCACTTTCTGCACTCACTCGAAAGAGCACCATCAGCAGTATTAGTTTGTTTTCTAACAACAAAATCTCAACTCAAGAGGAAAAACTTCAAGGCCAATATCAAAACAAGGCTTACTTGTTTTTACATTGAAAGTAGATTTGTGTGTGTTAGAAGAAGCTTTGTTGGAATTTCTTTGATGTGTTGGTCACAGTCCTAAATAACAGTGCTTTGATGTCACTTGTTTCAAGTATGTCTGTTTTACACTATAATTTACGCCAATAAACATAAACAGCTTCTGAGTGTATGTCGGGAAACGGGGAGAATCCCAGAAATGGTGGAGTCTGTTGTTTGTCTTTGAAGATGGGGAAGAGGCAAAATGCTTTCTCTGCAATTAGAACAACACATATTTTTAGCCTATCATTTAGAGCAATGCCTTTATTTCTCTTATGTCCTGCATGAAGAAAGACAGTGAAGGTGGCACTGAGAGCGGTCTCTGAAAATGAACAGTCCAGGTACCTTTTAAATACAGTCAACAGAATAATTCCGCAGTTGTTGTTTGATTTTTTGTTCTTTGATCTCCTCCTTCAAAATCCCATATTACCTTCTATATGTTGAAAATATGCATGACACTTTTGAGAACCATACTTTCCAAGCTATAATACTTTTCAACCAATTAAGTTGACCTTGAACACCTTTGTGAGTAGGGCAGATTTTAATGACCTGCTAACACGACCCTGCTCTGAAACGCTACAGTTTTATCAGAATTCATTGAAAACTTTTGTAGCTATTGTATTTACACACAATGCAAACTCTATCAAAAACATAACCTTCTTGATGAAGGTAATAAAGCTGAAAGCCACTGAGTGTGAGAACAGGGAGAAATAAAGCAGGTCTAAGTCACTTCTGAGGCTGTTTTGAACCACTTACTGTTGTTCTGAAGAGATCTCTTAAAACGTCCAAGACTCTTCAGAAAAAGAAATGTCCACTGAAAAGGTTTGAATCCATTCCCGGAGTTGTCATCCCTCTTTGCATTAAATATGTCAGTCTGTTTGCGTAGGACTCAGCAGGATGCCGGTATACTATCTGCTGTGCAGGTTCATTGAGTAAGTTTCCCTTTAGTTCGAACCATTCTGATCAGACTTTGTAAATGACTGCTTCCGGAAATGTTGTGTATCCTTCTGATTGGGTGTGGAAGATATGAAAACATCCCTACGATAGTGTCATACTCTCCATACCTGTCTACCACCAGGCATGTCTTTATTTTTATGTTTCTTGCTTTCATTTTGTCCACGTTAGATACTGTCAACCGTTCTGCACCATATCTCTGATGTTTTGTCTAACCGGTTGAGCCAGTTGATGCAGGTTTTATCCGAGCTGGAATCAGTCCAAACAAACAGCTGAATATGTGATTCTACTGGCACGTACAACAAATTGAATCACTTGAACATAACGAGCAAAAGAATAAAACCTGAGAAATCATCATTGCTGTCTTTCTCAAATTGTAACTTTCTAGCAAGAGACAAGAGATGATTTAATTATCATTATTTCAGAACAAGTATGACTGCAGGACCTAAACATGTTTAAATTGTGACTCCAGAACCATTTGTGTGAACCAGGACGATGTTTTAACAAAGAACAGAGTTCAGAGTCCTTCCTCTTTAACTGAAGGATCAGATATATAACAGGTGACTGCTTTTTGCTTTAACTGTGTTTTTTTCTTTTATATGTAAACCAACAAACAAAACCATTTTTAACTCAGTTTATTATGTTTATGTCTCCTAAATGTCCTTGTGGTTATGCCAGATAGGTGAGAATTCCAAGGAATTTTCTATATATATGTATGTGCCCTTATCTTAAACACGTCACTTGCAGCCCAGTGGATGTTAAAAACCCAAGTTCCTGATAGCCTCTGCTGTTGTTTTAAAAAGTGCAAGGCATGGTATTCGATTCAAAATTCAAGAAGATAAAAAGAACAAAAACATAGGCAGCGATTCCTTATAAATAATCACCCAGTAGGAAAAAAATATCTAGGTATATAACATAAGTTAATTAGTAAAACAAAAATTAACAATAGAGTATAACGTGTGATTGTAACAGTAGCAGAGTGCAAACAAAGTGTTGTAGTTTTAAGAGTCCATTTTGGCAGAAGCTGCTTATCAGCTTTTTTGGTGTGTCAGTGGAAAATCCTGAAACGCCTTCCTGAGTGGAGTCATCAGTAATAATACCGGCGCTACCACCTAGACCACTGTTGTCTTCAACAGGACGCATTTATGGGTCAATGATGACTGTTTTCTGCAGTCCTTTCGACATCTGTTTGCCTTGTGTTGCTGTTTACTTCAGCTGTCATACCATACCAAAGCTGTGATGCAAGTGAGAACACGGTCTGCAGTATATCGGTAAAAGCTGAGGATGTGTTGCAACAGTCCGATTCTCCCCAGGGTAAATAAAAGTAGAGGTGTTGTGCTTTGCAGATGTCAGCAGAGGTGTGATTAGACCAGGGGAGGGCCTCTGTGATGTTGGAGCTCTCACCAGAGTTATGAAGCTGAGGGTTTGCTGCCCGTGGTCGCTCAGGTCGCTGCTTCTTTCTGAAATACGCCACAATCTCCTTTATTTTCTGGGTGTTGAGGATAAGATAATTCAGAGCTGCCAGATTTAGCAGTGATCCCAGTATGGCATCTCATTATTATAGATGATCAAACCACTGACTGTTGTGTCATCTGCAAATTTGCTAATGGTGTTTTCTGCATGGAGAGCTTGGTAGTCATGGGTAGAAATCATACAGGGAAAGGCTCAATGCATACTCCCAAGGTAGGCCAGTTTAACCTGAAATTCAGTGGACTCTTCGTCAGGAAGTTATGAATGGAAGATGCTATATTATGTAAAAATGTCAGTGTTTGTTATCCTTGAAGACTTCAGGTCACAGAGTGTTTGTCTCATTATAAGAGACAAAGGAAAATGTATACATTTCTGTTCTTCTGTTAAAACATTGATAAAAAACGAAAATGTAACTTTAAGACAGTGAAATTAAAACAATGCACAAACATAAAGTACTAAAAAAGGAAGTTTAAAGATCTTGTTTTTATGAAATATAAACAAGACAATGTTTAGTGTCAGTGAATGTCTCTTTTCCTGTTTCATTCCTGTCAAGAGTTCACAATTGAACTCTACTTCAAATTTGAACTTGAAGTAGACTGGATGAATGTTTACTGATGGATGAATATTTACCGATGAGACGGATAACAAAGGTCATAGGTGTGTACTTCTTCCCACTTCTTTTCAAAACTTAAACAAAAGCAATAGGTGAAGCGTTACTGGTCTTAAACACTGTTGTTCTGAAGAGATCTTGCAAAACTGGAACTGATTTTCTGAGCTGCATTCCTGTTTTTCAGTTAAGCCTGTTTGAGCACCACTCAGCATCAGTTTGGTTTCTGGTCAGACAACTTAAGCAGTGACGGTTTATAGATAAAGGCGCCTAATTTGTTAGTCAAACATCATTATGGTGCATATGTCATACTTCCTGTTCCTGTATCTCGGAGCCAGCTGGGATGTGACATAGATGTAAAGTGTTACCTAAGGCTTGCCCAGCTTAGTCGCCTTTATCGAATTCACAGTATGATCACTTTTGACCTACGTACAAGAATTGCCTCCGAATTCATGCTATTTAAGATAAGATACGATAAGTCTTTATTGTCATTGCACAGTTATACATAGTACAATAGTACAATGGAATTGGAAAACCACATCGGCACTGCGTACAACACAACACAGTAAACTAATTTCAGTTATGAAAAGAAGAAGAGTGTATTTATTGCACCTTGTTATTAATATTATTATTGTTACTAGGAAGCAGTCTCGACGTTATAATTTCCATTATAGCTTTAGGAAACAGACTGTTCTATTCTATTAAAGTGCAAGACTTCACAGCTTTAAATGTTCATTTGAAATATGACCTATTGCAAGTTCCTGTTTTATAGTTTAGTGAGATGCTCGTTTCTGCTCTTTCAGCATACCTCATACACCTGTTAAGTTCACGTTGTTTGGTGCAACTGGAAAGGTTGATAAGGAAGTATGTCTATGTATGGTATGGCTGAAAACACACACGCATGCATCCACACACACACACTGAATACAGATAACGCTGTTGCTCAGATATGCCTGCTTAAGACTGTCATGTGTATTTGTAATTGCATATTCATGTATGACCGCTTGTTGACAATAACAGGGAGTCAGTTGAAGTTGGCTAAGGACAGGTGAAGAAAGGAAGGTGAACTTGGCCTTGACTGACTTCCCACGCGGCCCACGAGACAAAGAGCTCTGACTTGTGTCTTGTTTTTGCCGTGCAGTTGGTGGTCTTGTGTTCCAGTGGGGTTTTGTACTTTAACCCTTTAAAACCGATCGGAGCGGGCACGCTCTGTTTTGCATAACTATTTTAAAATCCCGGTAGCACTGCAACGGCGTAAGCTAGCGCAAAATTTTTTTTTGCATATGAAACCGGAGGAGTTGTACTTACATCTTATGCCATCAGCTTGTCCTAGGTCACGGTTTCCTTCCACATATAGCTTTGCAAAAACTGCATAAAAAGCGCTTGCAGCAACAAAAACATAATATTCCAGAAACACGCTTTGCCGATCCGATCAGCTGTTCGTAACACTTCCTACGTTGGAATAGACGTCAGCGCGAACTTTCACATGTCCGCTATGACCTGCCCAAAACCGGAAGTGACGTCAGTTTCGCGGAAATGTATTTTTTACCATCAGGGCCTCATGAGCCTATACTGGTGTTTTTAAAAGTTATGTTTGACTTTATGACTTTCTGTGTCGTTTCTGGGATGCTTAGGACTCATATTGCACTGCTGGAAATAGTTTATTTTGATGCATATGCTGCTTTTTTGCAAATTTGCACTATAATATTTATTTTCGTTTTTCCTGCAGTATATAAAAATTGGTGTATTTCAAAAATAAAACTATGAAGACACTCAAAATAAATTTTCTGTGGTGGGAAACTATTTTGTGCAACTTTTTTGTATTTACAGTTTTGAGGGATAAGCCTCTTAAATTTCTCTAACTAGAAATATATGTTAAAAAACAAAACGATTTTCAATTTTTTTGTAGTTTATTGCACTTTTTGCAATTTATGTAATTACGATACACTTAATGCAGACATATTAAAATCTGGGTTATAATTGTTGTATTGATGTATAGCAACTTGAAATGCTCCCAAAAATGGCTCCACAGCATGTAAAAATATAATATAAGCTCTGGCGGACTTGGTTCTATGGTAGGTCTTAAAGGGTTAATAAACCCAACAATGTGATTTCCTGAGGTCAGATGGCCCAGGAGGTTAGTGGGCATTAAGGCGTCTGGGAAGGGATCTCAGAACTGGATTATAGATAGCAGAGAGTCTGTTCTGTCTCTTTGTCTGTGAAGGTTTTCAGTCATCCAGGTCATCGTAGTCAAAAGAGCTTGCAAAGAAAAGCGTCTGGACTTCTTCAAGTTACTTGAAGACGTTTCACCTCTCATCCAAGAAGCTTCTTCAGTTCTAAGGTCAAATGGTGGGGAGTCCCAAATTTAAACCTACACATCATTTTAACAACTGTGGTCCGTGTGTTGGGACAAAACTTGGCCCGCAGATCTGTGTGTACACTGTCACACACACTTTCTATGTTTTCTAATGTCTATGTACCTTGCACTGGCCTTCACACTTGCATCCTCTTACTGAGCCCTCTTGTGACAATTTTACATCTAATTTACATTCAAGTTTGCAAGTTTAAATCAAATCCTTCTTCCTGTAAATGCAACAAAATTTTGCAGCCAATCAGGAAACAGCAACTTAGCTTGTAGCTAAAACAGGGAATACCAACTAAAAACAAAATCCACGAACAAAGAATTTGTAACAGTCTCTGTTTATAAGACTGTGACTGGCTCACTGATGGCTAATAATTTCTTTCTTTTTTTTTTTTTTAATAAATTGCTGGTTGTTTTCCAGTGTGATGTTTTCCGTATACATATATCTATTTTTAAGTGAACACAATATTTTAACATATAGATATTTAGAAGTAATCTTTGAAAATTGCATGAAGTTCTCACTAACAGTGAATACTGTTAGTGAGTATTTTAACATGCTGCCAATAAAAGACTCAATGAAAATCTTTCCCATCCAGGCAGTTTTAAACCAAAACTCTAGACCTGGTCAGGAACAAGTTATATTAAGTGTTCAGCGTAACTTACAATGATGATTTATCCAGGTAAACAGAGATATACGTTGTACCTTGCTAAGCCATTGATCTGAGTTCATTGTACACCCCTCCGCTCTAATTACACTCCCTGCAATTAAAAAACGAAAGAAACACTCAAAATAACAAAAAATCTTCTTGATAGTTTGTGTTTTTGTTTATTACATGTCAGCACGACTCCAGTCCAGCTCGAGCTTGTACTAACAGAATATACATAGTTAAGATCAATTAAAAGGTGACAAAGTGATGCTTAAAAATGCCATTATAAAAAGAACATTAAACATGACAAGTACACTCGAAACTTTACATGTTGCTGAAAAATAAAGTGATTAGATATATACATATATATATTACACTGTGATTAATGATGTGTCTGTGCTAATGATTTTGAAAACATACAAAAATACAAAATATTTGCATAGAAAAATAACACAGATTAAGGCTTCACAGGCTTAAACATACAGTGCTGGTCCTTTTTACTCTTGATATCAGCAACATGTCCTCTGATAATGAACCTGTGCTGACCTTTTTTTCACTAAAATAAACTTATTTTGGTAGTGATTGATTAAAAAAAATGTGGTATGTGGGTTTAAACACTTTAGAAGAAGTAAACCACTGCCCCGTGCAGACGAGCTACAACAGTGACCTCTGTAATAAACTGAGAGGTAGCAGCTTTGACAGCAGACTCTGAAGCTTTAGCCTTTTTGGCAGAACTGGACTGATGTCAGGGAAGGGGGCAGGCTGACTGGCTGTAGAGGTAATAAAAGTGAAGATCTTCAAATACTTAATAATGTGCGTAACAACCTGTATAATTTACAGGTCACAACCCATAACAACAGTTTGCCCACACTACTTCCTTTCCTCACTTGACAAGAGAATCTGATTCCTGAGAGTAACCTGTGCAGATATTTATTATTGTGGTTAAACTGAGCATTTTGAACCATCATAAATGGACAAAAACAAGACTAATGCAGCATGGATCTCTAGTAGTCTTACAAAGATGTTTTCATTGCTGTGCAACAGCAGGACCCACAGTCATTCAGGAGGAAAGAGGTAAGGATTCAGATCTGTTATTTAGTGCTTTTTCAGGACTTTTCATACATTTTTTTAGTCTTTTGTAGATAATTACAACAGCAGGTATAGCAAAAATAAAAAAAGTGATTGGCACACCAGTTATCAGTGAAAGATACCAATTACTCTTTCCTCCATCCTTCTCTACTCTGACCTTCTCTTCTCGAACCTTTTCTCCTCCATTCTCGGTGTCTTCATCCGTGAAACCTGCAGAGCAGAAAGAGTGTGCAGACAGAGTTAGCAGACACTCTAAAATATATCTTCAGGTCATTCAGAGGCTCTGGCAGCACATGGGTTAGCCTGCCTTTATTCATAATAACTCTGAGTACAGCCAACCTCACTCCTACTGAAAAAGCTATGATATATTTTGGTCATTGCTGGATAATGTGCTTTGGTAGTTTTGAAATAGTTTTTGAAACATCAGGCTTTCATTAAAAGATTAATTACTTTGGGATTCTCCTTCTTCCAAAAAGCTTTCTTAGTCATCAAGCTGAAGTAAACCAGAACCATCCTAGAAGGAAAAGATTTTGGTAGATCCAAAATTTACTTGATCTTTTAATTTGTTTTCATTTTTGTTGGAAGCCTAACATGTAGAATAATCTGAAAATCTGATAAGAAATAAATGAATGTGCAGCTGCACCAGTAATAACTGCTGAACAACACAGGAGCGTGATCACAACGTCTTTTATAATAAGAGCAACACAAAAACATAAATTATACAAACTCACAGTTAATTAAGCTGTGTTAAAAATCACGTGACCACAGAGAGGAAGACCAGGGCTTAATCGCCAAATACTGAATTTTGGGAATGTGTGGATTAGAAAAAAAAGAAAAAAGAAAAATATGATACCAAAAACTGCCAAGGACATCATTTTGCCTCTACAGATGTGAATGTAAAACCACTAATGCTGCACACCAGGTTGCCTAGCAGCACAACTGTTTGCACACATTTTAAAGTGAACCAGAGCTAGCTAGATGTGGTTGATAAATAAATATATAGACTGTATGTATGTACACTGTATGTATGTACACTGTATTTAGATAACAGCTGAATAATTACTGCCGGGCTGGCAATGGGATGTTGAGCAAGGGGAGAGTGTGAGAAATGTGTGAGAACCGAACAGATTGCTGGCTGTGCTGCACAGCACAGACAGACCAGCATGTGGAGAACTAATCTGAGCAAATACAGAATGAAATCCAGAGCAGAGCATCGAAACAGCTTTCAGACCTGAGCAGGAGAGCTGAGGAGGTGAAGGTGCAGACTTAGGCAGAACAGTGTGGACTGCTCTACTTTACTATTATCACTTAGAATGTGTTTCTAATGTTTTTTTAAGCCACCTGTGACGTCACAGCCCCCAAAACAACCCTTAAATACTCATTTGTCCAATCTTACTTAAAATTGGATAAAAATTAACAATTGACTTTATTTCAGAAATAACATCTTTGCCATTACTTCTGTTACTGCTGCACTGCTATTAGGGCTGGGCTATATCACGGTAATACCGGTGTAATGTTGGGCAACGATAGGAAAATGACATATCGTGATAGAATATGGGTAAAACGCGCATGCGCAGTGCCTTTGTTTACATACGCACATGGCGGCGACGCAGAATGAGAAGAGCGAAAGCAGATCGTTGAATGAAACTGGTTTGTAAAAATGCTGCAACTTCAGTGATGTGGAACTGGTTTAGCTTTCATCCGTCAGATACACAACAAAGCACTATTTTTGGTAGCGTATGCTAGCAGGTCGTCGTTATTACCGTGTTTTTGGAAAATACGGCACACTTAAAATCAATCCTTTGATTTTTCTGAAAATCGACAGTGCCCCTTATAATCCCGTGTGCCTTATGTATGAATTCTGGTTGTGTTTACTGACCTCGAAACGATTTTATGTCGTACACGGCGCTCGAAAATCTGTCAAATGTTTAGCACGACTTTGCTAAACTATGAAGCTGCACCGCTTGATGGGTTGTCGGAGCATTACGGCTATCGTAGGCAGGAGCCTCGCGGAGTGATACAAACTGTGCTTCAACATAATATTACCGTGTTGTGTGTGTATAACCTCTTTTTAAGTTTTGTGGATATTATACATGGTTATGCTGAGGATATGTCGGCCAATTTCCACTGGAAATGCCTTTTGGTTAAACTGTCAGCAAGGAATTTGCATTTGCACTGTTAAATTTTTATGTAACTTTAATGCACATAATAAACAGCTGCTTGTTTAAGTGAAAATACATTGATGTTTTTCTTTTTGCACTAATAAAGTTGTGGAGTTGTAAAGTGTTTTGTCTAGTGTCAATTATATTGTCAGTTATATCATTATCGCAAATTTTTAAATGTATATCGTGATACATATTTTTGGTCATATCGCCCTGCTCTAGCTGCTATCATTTGCCACCAGGAGGGGTCATGTTATTATCTGTAGACTGTCTGATCTCACCACAGCATCAATGATGGAATGTGCACAGGAACTGTAAAGGCTCTTTTAAAATGTATTCTGTTAACGTCTAATCTGGCCTTGCTGGTCTTGAGTGTAATCTTCATTTGCACCTTGTTGTAAACACTTCTATTTCCAACATAAAGGCTTGCCTTCATTGCAGAACTTGACATTGAGATTGCTGTCTCTCCTTGAGAGACGGGCCAAGGCTTTTTTTTTCTTTTTTAAAAACAATTGAAATAATTCTGTCATCATCTACTTTAGTCGTGACTTAAGACACTTCACCCGTTGCCTACTGGTGGTGGTCAGAGGGCTCGGTGGCGCCAGTGTCCGGCAGCCTCACCTCTGTCAGTGCGCCCCAGGGTGGCTGTGGCTACAATGTAGCTTCCTATCACTAGTGTTTAAATGTGTGTGTGAACGGGTGGATGACTGGATGTGTAAAACACTTTGGGGTTCTTAGGGCCTAGTAAAGCGCTATACAAATACAGGCCGTTTACCATTTACCATAGTTGTTTTCTGTGGTCTTTCAGGCCTTTTGGTGTTGCTGAACTGGTCAGTATAGGGCTGCGCGATATGACAATATATATCGGATGATGAAATTAAAATGTCTATCGCCTCATATCCTAAGCTATCGCTTGTTTCGTGGTGTCGCATAATATTGTTTACAGTAGAGCAGGGCGATATGGCCAAAAATATGTATCACGATATATATTTGAAAATTTGCGATAACGATATAACTGACGATATAATTGATGCGAGACAAAATACAACTCCACAACATTACTAGCGCAAAAAGACAACCTATCATTTATTTTCACTTAAACAAGAAGCTGGTTTTTATGTACATTAAAGCTTTATAAAAAGGTAACAGTGCAAATGCAAATTCCTTGCTGAAAGTTTAACCAAAAGGCATTTCCAGTAGAAATGGGCTGACATATCCTGAGCATAACCATGTATAATATCCACTGAAGTTAAAAAGAGGTGCTTTGCAACATTAAACTGCAGTGTGCAGTATGCATTTTTCGGACCGTAAGGTGCACGGGATTATAAGCAGTGTTGGGTAAGTTACTTTAAAATAGTAACTTAGTTACATTACTAGTTACTTCTCTCAAAAGTAACTCAGTTACTTCAAGTTACTCGTTACTTTCAAAGTAACTAGTTACTAGGGAAAGTAACTTTGGTTTTACTCAGAATTCTCTTGTTAATGTGTTGCTTCCATAACTTTGCCAGTCTTCTAGCTTGTTTACTTGCCACAGGTGCACTGTCCCACCTACCAATAGACAGGAAAAGATAATGTGCATATTTCCACGAGAGAAATCCCACGCCTGGACCGTCATTGACTGCTGCCATGATTCTAGCCTACGTCACAGCGTCATGTGCGCCTTTTACATCCAACACAAAAACTGCAGTCGTGGTGCTTTCGATTGTACTCAGAACTCGGAAATTCTGCCTTCTGAATAGGAAGATGTTGGTAACACCAGACTGCAGATGAGCTGCTTACAGGGCTGGACTGGAACAGAAAATTGGCCCGGACATTTTGACTAGAGACCGGCCCATCATTATAGGAAAAATCATAAAGCCTTTGAATGAAAACAAACGCTGTTGTGACAGTGATGTACACTGTTTTGATGGTATATATGCATCAATCTATCAATCGTTTGTTGTAAGATTCAGATAATTATTTGTTAAAAGCTAGACATTTTAAATGAGAATAAGAAAGAAAAGTATTTCTTTGTGCCCACCTCTCCCTGTTAATGCCCTACCTGGCCCCCCTGGCAACACTTTGCTAGATCCGCACCTGCACAGTTACCAGCTGTCAGCTACCTAAAAAAGGATCCTGGTGTTATTTGTCTCTCAGAAACAGTTCATAACTTCCCTTCAACTCATTCATGTCACCTAAAAGGTAAACCTGTTTCTCCATCACCTGTTCAGCTCTGATGATTCAGTAAGAACATCTCCTGGTTTCATCTTCATGTTTCCCTCTCACCAGATATACAAACCGACATAATGACCAGCAGCTTTTACAGCTGTGGCTCCAGCAAACATCAGCTGATACTAGAAATTAATATTAAATAAATTCTAACAACAGCTGATCAAGCTTAAACGTGCTGCTGTTGGTTAGTGCGACATCCGCTGGTTTCCTCTTTCGGCGCAAAGTGGGCGATAAACAAACAAGAGAGCCGATCAGCTGATCATTGATCAGTTTTATGATTGAAGTAGAAATGGGAGAGGGAGGGGGGAGAATGAAAGAAGAGGCAGCTGTGCAGCAAAGACACAGAATAACTCCAGCTTTGTGCCTTTTTCATTGTAGCTGAATTACGGGACAAACTCTGTTCCTTTTCACCTCAATAAGAAACGCATAATATTTTCTCTGAATACCAGACGGGACGGTTGGCAACTCTAATAACTTATGAACAAAATAAAGTTCAACATCATTAACTTCATAGCACCCACCCAGCTGTATAGAAACTCCGTCATGCTAGCTAGCACGCAGTACGGAAAAAATCAGCATAACGAAAATAAACTCCACCTAAACTTGGTTTATATCTGACCCAGAGAGACTGCAGGTCATAACTTCTTACCTGAAGTTCAGTTCACACTTGGACTGGCGGCCGCCTCGGGTCTCTTTTCCTTCTGCGTCCCCTTTCTCCAGCCCGAGAACGTGTTGCTTTCTCTCATCCACCTGCTGGCCTCCACCACTTGCTAATGTTACTGAATCTGTGGAAGCTCCGCGATAGCCACCACACGAAGTAACGAGTAACGACCCTATCTAAATCCCAGTAACGACTAACGCGTTCCTGATTTTGGCATAATAACTAGTTACCGTGCTCGTTACCACAATAATAACGCAGTTACTGTAACGCGTTACTTAATAACGCGTTAGTCCCAACACTGATTATAAGGCACATTAAGCGAAACAAAGCAGTCAGATAAATCAAACTTTATTAAACTCATTCTTCTTGCTTCCTCCACTTCTGTACCATTGATTCATTAATGTTGAATTCTCTGGCAGCTGCTCTATTCCCATGTTGTTGCAGTATATTAATGACTAACCTTGTATTGTGGATGGATTATCTCAGTTGTTCTCCTGACTGAAGTTTGGTCCGTTTACAGCATCCTACCATGCGATTGCATTTGTCTCTAACCATGAGGAACCTTAACGTTAACTTTTATAAGTGGAAAAGTGTTAGTGTTCGTCCTCCAGCTTCACTGTTTATGTTATGCTAACATAGCTGTGTCGCTAGCGATCACGTAGCACATAATTATATACCAGCTAGCCCAACTTCAGTAACCCTACAAACGTCACTGCTGTTTAGTTTCCTGTCTTCATTTATGTTGGAAGTGATAGCAGAGCTGTACGTTTGATTTTTTTCAGAAATCTCTCAGTCAGAACATGCAATATCATGCTTAGGTAACTAGCGAAACTAGCGAGCTAACTTCCGCTAGCTTCCTGCTAACTTCTAACTCCGTTAAATGTAATACATTTTGTTTTCATGGATGCCTGGAAGTTAAACTTCATAGTTTCACCTGGTAAAGCAGCAATGCTGATCGTTTTATTAAAGATGAAAGAATTTACAGTTTCTAACTCTTAGTGATGCTGCAGTGTTCGTTTGACCTGAAGAATACGGAGTTTAGGACCCAGATTACTCCCAGATTTAAGGGCATCTTAGTCCGACGGCCGCTTGCATGTTCTGCAAAAAAAATGTGCTTTGTCGTGTATCTGATGGACAAACACCAAACCAGTTCCACATCACTGAAGTTGCACCATTTTTACAAACCAATTCTGGTTCATCTGTTTCACTCAACAATCGGCCATGTGCGTATGAAAACAAAGGCACTGCGCATGCGCGTTTTACTCATATTCTATCGCGATATTTCATTTTCCTATCGTTGCCTAACATTATACCGGTATTACCGTGAACGGTATAATATGGCCCAGCCCTAGTTTACAGCAATATTTTTTCTTTTTTTGTGATCAACATTTTATTGATTTAAAACGGGGTTGGGGAGGGGGGGGGGGGGGGGGGGGCAATATTTTTTCATCGTTTCAATGGTCACCGTGTGGATGCAGGCACAGAGAATACCAGCATGACCAGTTAAGATGAGGCAGAACCAGGTAGCTCCAAACAGAAGGACCAGTCAAAACAAATGGAGGACCTTATTCCTAAAGGCAAGAGGCTACCTCTGTAGCATGGACATGGACATGCAACATCTGACAGAAAACTGTACTATGAAATCTATACTAAATTTTACCGCAAAACGGTCCGCACTACAGACTCAAAGACCACAAACCTCTTCAATCACCAGAATCACGTGAAAGAGTATGGAGAGAGTTTACCGATGAGAAGCAAAAAAGAGCCGTCAAGTGCTCAAAATAAACCTTAGACTCAAACGTTAGAACAGGCTTTTCCCCGCAGCACGCCATGTTATAAATACAAAGAAAATGGCGGCCGTTACAACTTATGTCTAAAAATGTATCGTTTCATGCATCGGTCAAAACACTCGACTCCAGGTAAACAACGCCCAGCTGTGTTCAATGAATTTTCAGAAAAAGCACTATTTTGTGATATATATCGTTATTGGGATGAGAACTGTTTGTATTGAGATGAGACTTTGGTCACATCTCACAGCCCGAGGTCAGTACATTCATTCTTTGTAACAATGCACCAGATTTTCATTTATGTTACTCCTAAAGTTTATGCTCTCTCTCTCCGATTGGTTTACGTGAACTTTTAAGCCCAGTTATTGGCTCCCTCACATCTTTGTAGCATCTTTCGGGCTTCCTATTTAAGGTCAAAGTGAAAAACTATAAAATACACATCGAACACTTTGAATCAAGTTTAGGAATCATGTATAAATAACAGCACTTTCTGAATTTAAAGCTGAAGTTAAATGCAAAGTGTTGGTGTACAGATAAAAAAACAAAAAAAATCTGTTGAAACTTTAGATCCCCATCATGCAAAAACAAACAATGGAAGTGGGAAATAACTTAATAGCACCAACCACAACAATAACATCACATCTGCAAAATGTAAAACTTCCTATGGAAGAAACTGTAACACTTCCACAAACTCACCTGAGGATTTGACTGTGAGCTTGATGGAGTGCTTGAACTCACTTTGGACGCCCTTATTTCTTCTGGTGTTCCTGGTTGTAATGCGACACTCATATGTTCCTGCATCCCTGATGCTGACATTCCTTAGAATCACTGAACAGTCTCCATCTTTCATTGATGGATCTCTCAGCTTCACTCGGCCTTTAAAGAACGAGTGCTGGTAGTTTTCATATAGACGCTGGTTTCTGTAGAAGAATACATAGACATCGGACTTAAGCTCAGGTTTGCTCCACTGCAACAGGGTGATCTCCACATCTCCGGGACCCTGACACTGAAGAATGGCATCTTCTCCAGGACTCGCAGTTACCTCTGAGTGACATAAACACAAAATTCACTGTTTACTATGAGTAACAAACGGAGAATACAGATGAAAAAAAATAACCATACAAGTAAAATTAGTATTGTAATTATTATTATTTATTTTCCGGCTCCTTTTTAAAATGACCTTCAACGAACTTTTGTGTATCCTTTATTTATCCATCCAGGTAAAAAGTCTCCCTGTGATTACATATGCATTTCAAGAGAGATGTGTTTGAGAGGGCAGCAGAAACTGCAACAAAAACATTTCTATCAAGATATTTGACGTGTCAAATAAGACTGTATCTACTCTCTGAGTCATAAAGGCTCTTGCAAATCAGGTAATTTCTATATTTTATGTATAACAAGACTGCTGGCTGTTCTGAGCAGCAGGGGAGCTGTAGCTAAACTGAACTGAGTCCAGAGTGAAATCCGACAGTCTTCAGGCCTGAGGAGCGGAGCTGGGCAGTGCGGACACTGGATGAGAGGCTGCGGGCTTGGTGATCAGAAGCAGAAGTGGACGTGATGATAAACTTTGATTACTCGGATGTTTTACAGTAAAAGATGTATAATCTGTTTCTTATATTTTTGTAGCCAGGGTCATAAATCACATATTGTTATTACACAAAATGTATTGTAAACCCCAAACTGTTCCTGGTATAGCTGACTTTTAGGACCTGCAAGCCTGTAGTTATCTTCATTATTAGTTAGAGCCCCTCTTCATCCTTTTCTTCTTCTTTGGTACAACCCTATAAATTTGGGGTACCCCTACGGCCTCTCCCCTTTTCTATAATTCCCCTGTAGGAGAGGTCTATGTCATTTCTTTTCCGAGATTAATTATATCTTTATCCACTCTGATGTTTCTGATTGTGCGTTGTTAATTATTGTAGTAATCGTGTGTGTGTTAATGCTAGCATGAGCAGATAATTCCTGGTAGCTTTGAAGGTGTAGTGGGTTGAGCTAACTCTCATCCCAAGTGTTTGTATTGGGTATAGGAGCTGGAGCGGGCAAGTTGTTTCCGTGGAAGTCTTTCTTTTTGCCTTTCATTGTCAGGCACAGTGCAGGAACACACGGTTACATCAGCTGAGCAGTCTGTTTTAAAATGTAAGCAATAAACTGTTGCTAACGCGGGCTTGGTGGGGCTTCTTCGACTTTCCAAGTTTGAGAGTTCATTAAAGATGATAAATCCGACTTATGATTTTATCTGGAGTTTGCCCAACACTGTCGGAGAAACCCTGCAGTCATATATGTTAAATGTAGACAGGGCTGAGATATCGGCTGGGTTTTAAGGCACCGTTATGGCGTAGAGAGAAAGTTAGATACGTGCAATATGAGACCTGTGAGGATCCTTTAAAACAACCCATCCCCTGCTGTAACTCACCTTGATCCAGAGGAGCCGCAAAGGGCACAAAATAAAAGAAAAAAAGTGCAATGTTAGCAACAACAATCCTCATAGCAAAGAGGCGGAAGCGGAGCTCGTTGACGGCGACGACGTAGGCGTGGCTGTGGGGTTGGGAGGACCCCAAAAAGACAATAAACTCCAGTCCACATTTAAAATGGCATTTATCAATTTACAAAACTAAATAAAATCAAAAACTTAAGAAAAAAATGGCACCACTTTAGCGGGAGGCAATTCACACTGCATACGACCGATCCCACGCAAAAAAATTGATAAATTGTTCGGAAAATCACACACAGCTTATCAGGCGGTCCGAACCTAGACCCGGAAGCTGTCCCATAAGGACCCAGCTACAAAAAGAAAAACAAACAAACAATAAAACAAAGGCAGAAGTATGATTTAAACATTGCGTTTCTTTCATTTAAACAAGCTATCTTCTATACGGTAGTTGTTTAATTGCAGATGCCAACTGGATGTGAGTTCAGGAGTTAAGCTATCCCACGTGATACCTAGCGCATTTTTCTGGCACTGATCCAATACTAAATAAAAACAGGGCCATTATTTCCAGTAACAATAGTGACACATACAGTTTGAACCTTTACATGCAGCTTATGTAGGGGTCAACAAAGCAATAACTACGGTAATGTTATTAAATAAAATAGACTGGGCAGTGAACGTCTGACGTTTTTGTTGTTGTTGATTTTCAAATAAAATAATTAAACATGTTTCAGTGGGTTGAATGAATTATTTGAATGTCTAAACTGATAGTAGTCATATCAGTAATATATTAACATGATGCTGAAAATCCAACATGACTGAAACATTACTTTCACCAGTGACCACGTGCACTACCTGATTATTCTGTCCTTCTCTGAAAAGGATTGTGACAGTGACCACTGTGCTCAGGATCTGGGTTTGTCTCGCGATTTCTTTCCTCCTCTCTTTGTTTCTTTTGCTGCTTGTTTTGGGACAACGTTTTTTTTTTCATCGACTTTTATGTCTTCAAATAAGCTAGTAATGTCACAGAAGAGAATTTTACAGCAGTGCATCTGAATTACAGGGGCAGCATTCATACCAGCATGATATCAATATTTGGATTGGCCAGAGGATCCCTAGTAAACACTGCAACTCCAGAGTGCAGACAGATGAGAGTTGGAGGCAAGTTGCAGTACACATGCAAAGATACAAACAACTGCATCAGAGAAAGCTGAGAAAAGACAGAGGTGAAAAATAATGAAGAAAGGGTATTCTGCAAAAAGGAAAGTGAAAAGCAAAAATAGAGGATTTCATGGGTAAATGATGACACCGCAGATGCAACTGGTGTCCAAGCAGATACAACTATTTCAAAGCAATTTTAATACCCGACACGGTTTCCCAGGTCTGACCTCCACACGCAACAGTGAAACAGTTTTCTCAGTAATGGAAATACTAAAAATTAAATATTGTTTCAAGCTCAACAATAACCACCTTCACATGTGTATGAGAATGGTCCTGACTCCATGCAAGCACATCAAGCTGGTGTTTAATTCTCTGTCTGAGGAATAAAAAATAGGGGGAGTTGAATAAAAGAGGGGAAGAAAGTGAGCCTGTAAAACTCTAAAACAAATTATCAAGATGTGTTGAGATGTATTATCTGTAAAATTGTTCAATCAAGATGTGAAACAGAAAAGGGGGAAATGGGAGCTTCTCCTCATTTTATTTTTTTTTTCTTGATTTGTGCTTCAAGAAATTTCTTCTAAGTGGACCTGTTTAAATTTTACCCTTGATGTGTTTTGGCTATTGCCTTTAAGTATAAACCAAAAGGCAACTTTAACAAATCTCATTAAAATATTGTAATAAGTTTTTAGAAAAAGAACATCGACCAGTGTGGAAAAATATCACATTTATTAAACAAGATTTATAAAGTCTTTAATGTTGAACATTTTTAAGGGAAATCTGTACAGTAAAGCAACCACAATTAGAAATAAAAAAGCAGTTAGAATGAAATACATTGTTGATTAATATCATGTGTACAAACAACCCTGTACATGATTGTCTTTTCTCAGTTAGTTTGTATATTGTGTTTTGTATATCAGTCTTAGGTAAATGTGGGAAAGGAGGGTCTAGTCTGGGACTCTTACTGGACGCGTGGATGAGGATTCCGACCCTGACCATGGCATAATCTCCAACACCCTGAGCCTCTATGATCAAGAGGGAGGATGAGAATTAGTAAGTGTCAGGGGGGTGGGGGGGGGGGGGGGGGGGGGGTCTGTGAAGGTTCTCAGTCATCCAGGTCATCGTAGAAGAAGTCCAGACGTTTTTCTTTCCAAGCTCCTTTGACAATTGGCCCATAATTCTGCAGTGGAAGAAAAAATAGTACATAGAGTTCAGTTGTTGTTTTTTTACATATAAGAATCTGAAAAATGTTTCTGCATTTGTATTCAGACCACCTGAGTCAATAATTTGTAGGCAGCATTTTGCAAGGTCAAGACGTTAAATCTGACCAGAGAACCTTTTTTGACATGTTTGCTGTCTCAACTATGTGGCTTGTCAAAAGCTGCAAATAGGAAATATGGATTTCAGTTTGTAGAATATTCAAATGTGCACTCATATAAGCAACGTGTGTGGTGTGTGGACTTGTGTGCATGCACGTCTTAAATGTCCTGCAGTGAGACGTCAGCCGTGTTGGTTAAAGCCTTTTTACCAGAAAACAGGAAACTGGGCTACAGACCTGTTAGTTTCTTTTACTGTCAGGATGAAAAAAAAACAGTAAAGAATAAAAAGAACACCCACTGCTAACTGTCATTTAAAAAAGCCAAATACAGGAACAAAAGTGTATAGATTTTTGACTAAATGGTAAAAATCACTGTAGATGCTGACAACAAGTTTCTTTGTGTCATCAGATAAAGGGGCTTTGGCTCTGCACTTTACTGGAGTCCATTCATGAGCTGAAAGTGTGGCTCCAGACAGAGCTACACTATTTGTGAAGTGAAACCCTTAAAATAAAAAAACAAAACAAAAACAAATAAATACTGTTATTTTATTGAGCAAATATCTGTTGCTGTTTTTTTATTGACAGCAAAGCAAGGAAATGTGTGGGAAGCAAAATGCAACACCTGCACCAGTGAAGAACTTCTTCTGAACTTAGCATAAGACATTTGACTGAAGAGTAGGAAACAGTGCATACTGCTTTTAAATCACTTGGCAGGGCTGATAAAACAAACAAAATGTTTGCATTAGTAAACAGTGTATTGCAGATTTCTTTCATTGGTTAACCACGGTGATGTGACATCCACCTTCTGACTGAATGAACAGGAACTCTTACTGTGCAACTCAGAAGTGATGCTCAGTGGTCACCTCCACAATGTTATCAAAGTCCTCAGTCTGTCTCTGCTCAGCTTGGGTCGGCAGGGATGCTAGCAGAGGAGGTAAGATGAGACATTTCTAATAGAAACAAAAGAAACTGATGAAAAAAAGCAGAGGAGACTCGGAGTGTTACCTTTGGCTCTGTGTCGATATAAAGACACCATGAGCAGAGTGGAGATGAAGTATGGACAAATTACCACCAGGTGAGAGACAACGCTGAACACAAGGTTGAGGGAGGTGGGGTCAGGAGGTGGTGCTGAGGATGGGTGTAGGATTGTGTTTGCAGGCCTATCTGCAGAGAGAATCTCACCTGTTCAGGTGAATTTGTAGGTGAAATGGTAAAATGTGAGTGAAAATCCTCACCTGTGACAGTGATCCAGCTGGATGGAGACTCTCCATGACCGCTGATGTCACACTTGTAGAGGCCTTCATCAGACCTGGAAACATGCTGGATGGTCATGTGACCTGTCGTCTCGTTGCCAATAAGGGAGCCATCTTTATAGAAAGCAGCTGGGAGGCTGAAGGAATTCTTTTCTTCGCAGAGCAGAGTGACGTCATCTCCCTCCATCACAGGGAGGACAGGACTCTGCAGGATCACTGATCCACCTCAACACAGAGACAAACTACAGCATTTCATCCATTTACACACAGCTTCATCAACACTAACTCCACACACTCAGCTTACCAGCGACTGTCAGGTTAACCATGTTACTGATGGGACCCTCTCTGGACTCACACCAGTAAACTCCACTGTCCCACGGGAGGACACTGCTAATGTTACAGGAAGAATCAGCTGCTGCTCCCCACTCCTCACACTCAGCTCTGATTTCTCTGCTTGTGTTTCTCCTCAGAGTCCATCCAGCAGAGCTGTCGTCCTCCTCACAGCTCAGAGACACATAGTCGCCGTCAAACATCTGAGAGCTGCTGGGACTCACAGTCAGAAGAGCTGTGATGAAAATCTATATTAGTATATTTATATTATATTTTTCATAAACACTTAGGGCTGAAATAACATTCCTGGTGATCATCATTAACTATGTCAAACAACTGCACCTTCATCGTGATCAAACTTTAACAGAACTTTTGGGTTGAAAATATTCATTCATATTCACGAGAGTCAATAAATTTTAATCTTTAAAATGTGTCGTTTATTTCTGGTTTAAAATAGGACAAGAGAAGGTTACCGACCTTGGTTTGTGGTGTAGCTCAGCAGTGAGATCAGAACTAAAGAGAAATGAAACAGAGGTTGGTTTAGAGGTTTTACACAGTTTGATCGAGCTACAGACTCATGCAGAATTAGCAGAAAAAACAGGAAGTGATTCTCTCTTTGTTGTCTTCTACACAAACTCGATATTTATGTGGAGAAACAAAAGAAGTGGCATCTTTAGGCCTTTTCAAAGATGAAACCCATTACAGTATACTTACAAAGCAGAAGAAATGATTTCTCCATTCTGTCTTTTGTTGATACTGAATTAATTCTTCTTGCATAAGTTCACTCACATAAATCTAGAACCTCCTCCTCCTTCCTTTGTTACAGGGTGTTAGTTCATGTGGTTTCCCCCCTCATCATTATTATGAGAAAAGATTCTTTGGTTGCAATACATGAGGAAATACACTTTTAATATGAGGCAGTGATCAAAAAGATGAAAAAAGGAGAGAAAAATACACGGAAATGGTCAACAAAGCAAACCTTTGTGGAGAGAAAGACATCTACTCCAAATTTTACAACCAACGACGCTTTAGAAAGCACTGCAGCACTCAAGATGCAGGCTTGTGGGGAACAGAAACGAGGTAGGAACAGGCAGCAGAAGCAGATTTAAGATGAAAAATGAATTTAGTGCTGACGTTTGGGGAGCTGCATCTGCCATCATCAGTTAATATTACATATTTAAATAAATACGGGGCCATCTGCTGCGACCAGTTGGGGTGAGAAAAGGAAGACAGGATAAAGACGTGTTGTGGAAGAGAGACAGAGATTAATATGCACCCATGCATGTGTACACACACACACACACACACACACACACACACACACACACACACACACACACACACACACCTTGGGTTCCCTGGCAACCGTTACGGGAACTTAAGAACTAACCCCACCTGAGAATTAAGTTAGACTTTCAGCAGAAAATATCATCCTGGATGACCACGGGATCTTCAAACTGTGCTGTATCCAGGACTGATGACATCAAATCCTACTTTCAACAGTTCTTGAGTCCATCAAAACCATAGTGTTAAACTTGACCAATTTCGAGGGGACACAAACTTACAAAGACGATTGGAAAGAGGTAACCCAGAAAAGACACCAAAGCATACATGAGTCTTTGGATGCTGAGTGCTGAGTATACATCCAGAAATGAATTTAATAGCAGTTTATGGGATGCAGATTTTAGTCAGACAATTTTTCAATGCAGAATGTCACTCGAGAAATTTTGCCTCCCTTTTTTGAACCATGATACAAGACCAGTCTGCCCTCAACAAGACAAGTGTGCGGGGTGACAGCAACTCATCTACAACCTCCAAATGTCACTGTAGATGAGCATCTGGTGGCTTTTAGAGGAGACTGCCCTTTCAAACAGTATACAACAAGCAAGCAGTCTAACTATGACATAAAGATATGGGCATCATGTGATGCCCTCACAAGACAAGCTTGGAAAATACACGTTTATACCTGCAGACAGAGTTCCTGAAAATAACCAAGTGATGTTTGTGGTTCTGGAGATGATTGCAGACATCAGGGGACATGAGATAATAATTTCTTCATCTCCTCAAGTTAGGAGCTGTGTCAAAACTAGAAGTCTTAATGTTCACAAAAATCGCTGAACACAAAATGAACACAATATGAGGATTAATAAAATTCAAAGGCAGCAAAATGTAAATGGAATTGAAGAAACAGAATAAGCTTAAATTGTAAATATTTTTTTAATTTAAACATCAAGTGAAAAACTAGGTGTCATGTAGATCTGTTTCAAAAGACACAGTTTTCATGCTTCATGGTTCTTTAAATATCAGATAAAACAAATAACAAGTACACAAAAAACTGAGACTTGGTCCCAGGCCAGTGTTTCCTCTACTGACTGGATCCTCCTTCCCTCCATCCTCCTTCCCTCCATCCTCTGTGTCTCCTCCTGTCTGATCTGCAGGTGAGAAACAGGTGTGAGGTGTCAGCTGTCAGGTAGGTGATGAGTGAAGAACAGAACAGAATCCATTTCCTCTTCAAACTGCTGTCAGACACTTGCTATGTCCCAATTCAGAGGCTGCATTTTAATCCCGATTACGTCACAGCCAGGTGATGAAGGCTGTCCCAATTCAAAGACTCCTCGAAATGCGTCCTTCTTTTCCGTGGATTTGAAGGATGGGTCAGCTGTGTCCTTCGTGGTCCAGTTTCCAGCAATGGTGGCAGCTACTTAGTTGTATTACTCTTATCAATACTTTACTAGTTAAATTATTATTTATAATATTTTATAATAATATAAAAAAACTTTTCAATTGTGGCAATGTGGGAGGAGTGGGCTGGTGAGTTTGAAATATTATTCTTTCTGGGTCACAAAATAAACTTTTAACATATTTTCCGGCTAGAATGTAGCTGTGTAAACTTCAAATATCTGCTCGGTGTATCAAGACATCACGTATTTGCAAGAGTGCTCCGACACTTTCGGAGACGTCTGCTACCCACCCGCTCGATAGCTCACTGGGAGCTCAAGGCTAACTAGAGCCGGCAAGGACAGCGACTTCCCGGAATATTGTATTCAAACCCCCCCCCCCACGTTCTTTCGATACTCAGGTCAAACATGATACATAAGCAGTGTTGGGGAGTAACGGAATACATGTACCGCCGTTACGTATTTAAAATACAAAATATGAGTAACTGTATTCCGTTACAGTTACCGTTTAAAAAGGTGGTATTCAGAATACAGTTACTTTGTTGAAATAAATGGATTACACTGCGGTACTTTCCTGTTTCATATTGTCGCGGGTCAGGACTGTTTGGGTTTTGTTTGACAGCCACGTGCTGTTGTTCCAGGCGGCAGCGTTACGGTTGCCATGGTTACAGGGCGACGCTCTCTCTCTCTCTCTGCGACTGTGTGTTTCCTGGGTGAGAGAGCGCCTTTTCGTTGTTGTTGTTGTTGTGCTAAGCTAACAGGCAGAATGCTACAGGCATAGCTCTAAAGAATGTAGCATCATGGGCAGTGTAGTCCGTGTTGCAGGGAGAATGGACTGCCATACACGTTATGTGTCTGTGAGCACGAGGAGGGAGAAAAAGGGGAGTGGAAAGGTACGAGTTGTCATCGAGGAAAAACGGGAGCTGGAAGCATGTAAATATAATAACAACCACTGCAGCCAAGAAGAGTGCCTGACGAGCCCAGTTGTAAGTAAGCTATTAAGACTCGACTGTAGACCTTGCAAGAAAAGTTGACCCACACAACAAAGTAAAGCTATTTTTCGGCTACGAGCCGACAGGGACCCCGCCGTATTAGTCAGAGGTCCCTTTACTACAGTTCGGAGTCGCGGACCTTCAGTAATAGTAATAAATCACACAGCAATAGTACATTCACGTTGTTGTAAAAAGCATGATAATATATTAAGTAATCCAAAGTATTCAGAATACGTTACTGTCATTGAGTAACGTAACGGAATACGTTACAGAATACATTTTGGGGCATGTATTCTGTATTCTGTAATGGAATACATTTTAAAAGTAACCTTCCCAACACTGTACATAAGTGACTTAGATAACTTAAAAATGTTATTGCTTGGCTTTCTGTGTTTTATTTGTTCCTGACTAAATCGGTTTGGCTGAGATTAAAGTTTTCACTCAGCTGATTAAAAAGAAGTGTGAGGTGGTTGAGAATTTACTCCAATGTCCTGTTATATTTTAGATAAGGAGCAGACAGCTGAGTTTATTAAAGTCCAACTATGACGCAAATGTTAAGGCTTGGCCGTCCAGCCTCCTCGGTCTTTGGAGGACCTGGCCCACGTAGGCATTATATTACATTACATAAATCATTATCTACTGCACTCTGATCACATCACTCAGACCAGCTGCTTTCTACAAAGTCTCATCAACAACATCTTTAGAAACAAACATCAACAAGCAGGAAGCAGCTTCACCTCTGATCACACACACACTCAACTCTACTCACTCACCTGGAGGATCAACAACACTCAGGTAGATGATTTTGAGCTCCCACGAGTGTATTTCTCCCATTAAGACTCGACACTCATATGTTCCACTATCAGCAGTTGTCACATTGTTCAGAATCAAAGACACGTCTCCGTCCTTCATCTGTCTGTCCTGCAGATCCACCCTGTTCTTAAAAGATGGATGCTGGTTGTCTGGAGCAAACTGCCCATCCCGGTACACAACAACATGCTGTGTCCCCAGATCAGCTCTGCTCCACTCAAGAATTATAATGTTGTTGTTCGAAGCTCGACATGGCAGAGTGACGTTCTGTCCAGACTTGGCTGTGATGATGTTTGGGTCTAAAAGAGAAACCAAGAGAGCAGCGAGGTTAAAGGAATCAAAGTACACAATGCAGCCTTGCATTAGTAAGGTATAACCTAATAATAGCAGCCTATACTGTTTTCTTTGGTTAACTATAATTTTTATTTATAATGGTGAAGAACAGTTAAAACTGTCCTTCTGTCTGGACGTTTCTTTCCTGTCCTGTTTGTTTTCTACACCTGTTGCTGCCTGCCAATGAAGCCTGTGTAAGCCATAAAGACCTGCTCGCTGTCCCTGCTGACGATTTGTTCGAGACTGTCGAGTCTTTGCGTCCCAAGGACGATGCATATGTAGCAAAGAAATATGATTCTATTTACCAAAAAGAACAAGTAGCATGGACGGAGAAATGTTTTAAAAACAGTAAAGGCACAGTGGTGGTTTTATCATTGTGAAGAAGAGTCTATAACAGATGAACTGAATGAAATCCTGGCAGGGAATACAGCAAAGACGAGCCATGTGACGCCGTCTGATCAATTTATTCCTGTCTTCAGAACCGAAATGCACTTCAGTCTACAAGTGGGACAGAGCTAGCTCAGCAGGTAGGGTGTTCCCCCGTAATCACAAGGCTGGGGGTTCAAATCCACCAAACAGCTACCCTGAGGTATCCCTGAGAAAGGTACCGTGTCTACACACTGCTCCCCAGAGGACTAATTTCCTACGGGATTAATAAAGTATGCATAATTACGCAAGTTGTGGAACCGAGTTACATAAATACTCTTCCTATCTTGAGGAAGAGCATCAGAAGGAAACAGTGTAGTTTCTAATAGCTAAATCTCACCTCCAGAGACAAACACGACGAAGCCGACAAACAGCAAAGCCGAGCAGAGCAATGACATTTCCATGTTATCAACTCCTGCTGATCTTTCGGATGTTGTTTTTCATAAATAACAGAGCCTCAGTTCAAAAAAGTGTAGATTATTTTATTTAAAGTTTAAATGAACCCATCAGGTCATCAACGATTACAAGGACCTTGAGCGACAGTGTCGCGTTAGAGTGACGTTCGGTGGGATGGGTTATGCAAAATAAATTAATCGTCATCGAAAGCAGGTCTGAAAGCTTAGCAGGTTCTATTCTTAAAAGATCTCCAGAGAAAAACGCAACATAATCTCACCTATCGACAATCAGCTACAAACTGAAGACCACCAAAGTACTTCAAAATTATGTCACTATATAAAAATGAGAGAGACAAAGAAGAAGGAGAAACAACTACTCAACATGTTAAAGATTAGCAGCTGCAAATGGTTTGCAGGGAAGAGAACACGTGTCTCCTTATGCGGCTACATCAGCCATTTCCGTGTTTCTGTCTGCTAAGATTGTTTTAAATGTCTGAGGATATTTTAAGTAAACGACCCAAATTTAAAACTTGTATTCATGAGATTACATTTAAGGTTTAATAAAGCTGAAAGTCACTGAGAGAATAGATCTCGGCCTTCAGCCTTTTGCTGTAATGCAACCCTTTGCTCAAGGGGAAGTACCTCAGACTGATCAAAAGTAAGGGCACACTACAAAAAGATGTGATATATAAAGTAGGCCAAAGTTTTTAACAGGCTGCAGAAGGCCATTTGGAAACACCTACCGTTGTTTTAAGGATGTCTTAAATACTCCAAAAACTCTTCGCCAAAGTTTTTAACAGGCTGTGTTCTTAAATAATCAAAAAGAAGATATTTAAAGTAACTTAACTCAATTTCTGTCATCCTGAATGGACTTTTAATTTTTAATTTTTTTTTCCAAAGACTTAAAATGGGGCTGTCATGAGTCCTATGGAGATTTTGCAGGACTTATGGGCCTAGTTGACTCCTCCGCTCCCCTGACATGTGCAAACCTTAATGTTGAGGTTGACACATGTATGTCTACATAGTTAGAATGATTGATGATTTTCTTTCTTTCTTTCTTTCTTTCTTTCTTTCTTTCTTTCTTTCTTTCTTTCTTTCTTTCTTTCTTTCTTTCTTTCTTTCTTTCTTTCTTTCTTTTTGTTTAAACTTACCCAAACACCACCACTCTATAACTTTGATTGTCCAACCAGCCAACACAAAGCAACACCGAGTTTAACGCCTGTTTAGCATTGGTGGATGTTTACAGGTTGTATAAAACTGAATATAAAACATCTTTCACCGCAAAGTCTGAAAGTGACTTTAGGAAAAGCAGAAGGCCATTTGGAAACACCTACCGTTGTTTTGAAGGATGTCTTAATTCCTCCAAAACTATTTGAAACATGAAGAAGTTTCCACTGTTCTTTTCCAACCAGAAAAAAGGTAAGAAGCAGCTCCAGCACCACTCAGCAGACTGCTACAGGCTGCAGTTCAGAATGTTCTGATCAAACTGATATGTAAATGCATATCTATAAAGGTTTTGTGTCAGCTTTGTGTGGTGAGTCTCTCTGACTGGTTGAAAATAACTGATAACATCAGTATAACTGCCAGACTTCCTGCACTAGTTTATAGCTTAGTAAGCTGGTGCTCATGATGCTGACTTTCAGTTTTAACAATTTTGGTACCATCTGAGTCACATTCATGTGAGTGTTTGCTCGAGTGCAAATTGTATTTGAGCTGGAATTGGTCTAAACACAAACGAAAAACAAAACAAAAAACAAACAAACAAACACTGAGCTAGTGTGCACTAAACTCCTACACACAGAACCCTTCCATCTTATCTGAAAGACCTCAAAGTCAGTCACCGCATTAGAGCACTTCGCTCTCACTCTGCAGGCCTACTTGTTGTTCCTAGAGTATTTAAAAGTAGAATGGGAGGGAGAGCCTTCAGTTTTCAGGCCCCTCTTCTGTGGAACCAGCTTCTAGTTTGGATTTGGGAGACAGACACTATCTCTACTCTTAAGATTAGGCTTCAAACCTCCTTTTTTGATAAAGCATATAGTTAGGGCTGGACCAGGTGACCCTGAATCCTCTTTTAGTTGCGATAGGTGTAGGCTGCTGGGGGATTTCCATGATGCACTTCTTTACTCAACGTTTTTCAGCCACTGTGTGTTTATACACCTCTCTGCATTAATTATTATTAATCTCTCCTACAACGTGTCTTTTGTCCTGTCTTCCTCTCCCCACTCCCACCATTCACAGCAGATAACCGCCCCTCACTGAGCCTGGTTTTGCTGGAAGTTTCTTCATGCTAAAAGCTAAGAGGTTTTTTCCTTTTCCTTTTTATTCTCAACAAATTCTTGCTCATAGAGTGTTATCTTATTGTTGGGGTTTTCTCTGTATTAATGTAGAGTATTTCAGTATCAGGAGCCTTGAGGCAACTATTGAACTGGTGCTGTATAAATAAAATAAAATTGAACCAAATTGAATAAAACTGACAATACAAGAGCTTTAAAGAGAGAGAGAAACGTGCCACCACGGGGTCAAACTGATACACTTCCCTCCATAACTTAAAAACTTCATTTATTGCTTTGATCACATATTACTTATTCCACATAATTTCTGAACCAAAAGTTACAAAACAGAAGATTTAATCATTTTTGACATTTTGACTAATAAACACTGTTACAGAGAAAAAGTCTGAGGAGCAACAGAGAGATGAGAAGAAGAAGAATTGAATGAATACATGATGGTAACAGACAAACAAAAGCAGACAAATTTACCTTTTATTTGAGATTATGTTCCTAAGGTACAGGTTCACAAACTACAGGCCTGTCTCTTTACTACCTCAATTCTCAAAAAATCTAAACTGTTTAATAATATTTATATATTTAATCATTCATATATATATATATATATATATATATATATATATATATATATATATATATATATATATATATATATATATATATATATACCATTATAATACACACACTGAAAGAGAGAGAGAGACATATAGTAATAAAAATCAGGTGGGGAACATAATTAAATGGAACGTAAAGGAATAGATAAGAGCAGCACAGAACAGAGAGAGGTGTGGTTCACTTTCAACTAAGATTGACTCTGTAGATTGTAATCAGTTGGCTGAAAGAAGACCTGCACAATAAAAGACTTGTAAAACCATTAAGAAGTTAAAGTTAACATTTCCCCACTGTACATATAGGTACATTTATAACAGGAAGATTAGAATTCAGAAAAAGCCTCAAACATAATTACCAAGTCAGAGAAACATTACCACACAATATTAAAATTCCAAACAGTAGTAAAACTGTAAAACTTTGAACCAGCACTGCCACTTTTGCGTATTTGTGACTCACTAAGAAAGCCATACATCGAGCACTGGCTAGGCTGCATCTATGAGTGTGCTGTAGCGGAATTTGTAAGTGCAAACAAGGAAGTGTTGCGCTTTACTGCTAAGAATGAATGAATGTCTGTATGTTGCTGAGAAGGAAAACAAGGTTTCCATCTTTTTCTGACGGCTATGTCGTGGTCACTAGTTTTCTGAATTATTATTTACTATTCATATTATACATGCATTCTACTCTTTATTATTAGAAAATGACACACTACATGATGTCATTTAATGCAAGAACTTAGTTGAAGAATTTAATACATTATATTAAACGCCTCTGTCAGTGCGCCCCAGGGTGGCTGTGGCTACAATGTAGCTTGCTATCACCAGTGTGTGAATGTGTGTGTGAATGGGTGGATGACTGGTTGTGTAAAGCGCTTTGGGGTCCTTAGGGACTAGTAAAGCGCTATATAAATACAGGCCATTTACCATTTACCATATATTCTACAGTTAACATCACGAGGTTGATTATTAAATGTTTTTTGCTTTAAAAACTTGTTTTAGATGTCATGTACAAGAAACAGGAAGTATAGTGTTTCCAAGGATACAGTGAAACACGGTCAAGCCTCATTTTGTTATTCCCGTTTTTCATTTTGAAAAATTGTATCCGCTTAATTAACCAATAATTCAATTCAACTTAAATTTATTTCTACAGCGCCAAATAAAAACAACGGTCATCTCAAGGCGCTTTATATTGTAAGGTAGATCCTACAATAGTTTCCGTATTGGTATTATGGAACATAATCACAATTATCACTAGATTACATTAATAAAGAAGAATAGGCAGTGTCACGGTCTGGCTGGCAGACTGTGGGGATGTGGGGAAAGGAGGACCCAAAACGCAGACTCTGCGATTCAAACAGTGCTCTTTATTTACAGTGAAAAGCTGCAAACACAATAACTCCCCGTTGCTCCCTTGAACCCCGTGTGCGTGCTTCCCTCCGACGTCTGTGCTCGTGCTCGTGCTCCCCGCTGTTGTGTTTCCGCACACCCCGTGCGTGCTGCCTTTCTGGACCACTCTTCCTCCTGCAGGGAAACCATAGAAGCAGCCGTCAACACTAACCCTCGGCGGGCATATACGAACAACACAGACATATGCTGACACAGTAACTTGGTACGATAACTCAATGATCCCGTGCCAGTGGGAGCTCCAACACTCTCCTAAGTAGCTCCCCGATGAGCCTGATCACCAACAGGTGTGGCAGGAACTTCAGGTGTGGTCAGTCCTCCCACAGGGCCACACCCATCAGGCCTGCAGGTGGCTGTGTTCCATCCTCCAGCCACACCCGCAGACATACACACCTACACACCCACACCCTGCCTATACATACGAGTGGGACACAGACTAACACAGCACTGTGCAGAAAAACACACACATCACCAAATAATAATAATACTAATAACAACAACAACAACAACAACAACAGTCAAGACTGCTCACGGACCCCCGAGTCCTCCAGAGCCGGGTCCGTGACAGGCAGATTCTCGAGTACTATTTCTGTCTGTTGTTACTTCTTGTATCAAATTAATCCACTGATAGTTGTCAGTACACCTAGAATAAAATAAATAGATTTTTTTTTAATTATTTGATTTCTAGAATAAACAGAATCAAAGTTCATTTCATGAGCTGGCAAAACAGGTCTGAAAATGTCCATGGAGGCAACTCAGTTTTGAAATGTAGATGTTGTCCTAAAACCACCGTTGTACAAATCACCTGTGAGTGATTTTTGTTTGTCTTTGCTTTTATAAGGCACAGAGTCTCAAATATCTTGATGCATGCTCAACCAGCTAAGAAAATCCCCAAAGGTTGATTCTGTTCATCTGGACACATTTTCAGCGGGAGAAATATTTCGTCACCCATCCAAGTGACTTCTTCTTCTCCTATAGTAATGATTAACTGAGGATGCCTACTCATTTTATGAATCATAAACCACCAGACAGTTAAACCGGGCAGATAACCGTATCAACATATGAGGTAAAAGTACATAAAAAAAAGCTGAGTTAAAGCGAAGGGTTAAGAAAGGTGAAGCACTAGAGCGACATGAGGAAAAAGCTCTTGATTGTGATCAATCTCCTCTGTTTGGGGAGTCTGCTGACCACTCTTACCTGGTACGCGTTTGAGGACAGGTGAGTAATTACCTTTGTATCTTACAGATAAAAGCAAGAGGTCATGAAACAAAGTATTCTGATCAAAAGTAGCTTATGGCACTGTGATAAACGCTTCCCAACAGTTGGGAAGCTGTGTAAAATGCTAATATAAGCCTGAGGTTGCAGAAATACAAACATGCTTAATTTAAGTAGAAATACACATTTCATATTTGTTAAAAAATACTCTGGTAAAAGCTGAAGTACATGTCTTCATGTCTTTGTCATTCATTCTTTCACAAGTAACCACAAACCTCAGCTCTCACTCTGTATTTCCTTCTAAGGGAATAACAGTATTTGGTATGTTTGTTTTGTTTACATTGTTCTTTTGATACGAGTTTTGTTGTGCAGTGAAAATAAGGTTAGAGTCACATGACCGGTTTACTCTGACTACACAACATTATTGGTACTGATTTGTAAATAACTGGACATGAATAACTTGTATATTACGTAGTATTACACAAAAGTATATTTCTAATTAACTTGGCTGCACTTAATTTCTTTTGACAATACTTTTTTTTTTTTAGTTAGGATTCATTTTGAAAGAAAGGCAGACATAAAATGTAAAGTGAAATACAAACTCATATATAGTATGGTGTTGTAAAGAGCTGAGAAACCACAAAGTGGGGAATCTACAAAGAGGTACTGAACCTTCAGATGTTGCTGTAGCCCAAGAGTGTGCAGTCATATTCGTTGTGTTCCCACTAGTGCTGTCAGCATTAATCTGAAATGATGTTAATGCCACAACGCCAAATCGCCCCGTGCATGGGGCTGGAGGGCCAACACGTTAACGAGCAAACTCCGTTAACGCGGTAGCTCGTTAACGGAGATTTAACGCTGACAGCACTAGTGGGAACAAAATGAATATGACTGCACATTTACTCCAACAGCATCCTAGTGCAAAGACAAGTGGAAGCAGACAAAAACAACAAGCATGCATGCTACAAACTTTACCCAAGTCATTTAGACAGCCGTTAGCACATGATCCTCCTTATGGGGACCTGATATGTTTAATATGCTGCTGAGAATATAGCCCAGAAGAAGCGTATAGTATAGCTTTTACTTTGGAAAGAGCCATTTCTCTGTAATAAACTCTCTTTTCCAAAGATGAGTGATTTCTCCATCAGATAGATTTATTTTTTTATTACTTTGTTGTTTCAGCAACATTAAATTTAAAAACTGTACTTTTGAGATAAAATGTATATTTTAATAAGTGAAAAATTAAAAAAGCATGAACATTTTTTTTGTATTAGGGGTGCAACGATACACAAAATTCACGATATTCAATATTTTTTCCCCATTTAGCATTCCTATATGGCTATATATAATCAATATCAACAGTGACTGTAAGAAATACTATTTTAAATAGCTCAACATCAACAACAGCAATACTGCAGACTAACTAAATTTCCCCTTGTGGGGACAATTAAAGGATTATTCTATTCTATTCTATTCTATTCTGTTTAGCCTGCACCAAACTGTCTGTGCTTTATAGCACAGCAGTTGCCAATAACACAGTTGGTATATTCGAGTTGACATTTAAGACTATTAAAAAACAAAACAAAACAAAACAAACAAACAAAAACCTCATTGTGTATAGATACAATATCTGATACAAACATCTCTCAAGTGAATTAAGGCATTACTTGTAATCTTTAAATTTCCAACAACTCATAGACCCCTCTAATAATATCTTAAATATTTAACATACATAAGAACAGGGATCAGATTTAATAAATGAGTTAAAATCACAAATTACCTCCCGTGAGATGTAAACAAAACAAGAACAACAGAAAAAACAAAAACAAGACCAAAGAAGGGTTCAAGAAAGAGTCATAATTTTATCTCTTATTTGTTTCTCACAGTGTTGTCCAACTTCACCGACCAAATCCTCAAAGAAGTGCCCCAAAGCCCTCTGAACTTTGTAAAGGCTACAAGTAAGAGCAAACATTGCCATGACTTGTTCATTAAAAAATTACAATTTTTATGTCAAGATTAAGTCATGTAAGCCCCCTGCAGGAAGGAGTAGGTCTAAGGAGCTTGGAAAGAAAAGTGTCAGAACTTCTTTATTTTTCTTGAAGACGTCAACATGGTCAACATGACCCCCCCCCCCTTGGGGGACACTGCCACCACATCCACCATTTGCTCTTTGAACTGAAGAAGCTTCTCGGGTGAGAGGTGAAACATCTTAAAGAAAAATTTTAAAAGTCCAGACGCTTTTCTTTTCAAGCTCCTTAGACTATGATGACCTGGATGACTGAGAACCTTCACAGACACCCAGTGCAGGAAGGTTACTAAATGTACTGGAATGCTTGTGCATTACAGGGAAGTCATTGATGAAGTGAAAAACCTCTACAATCCAGCATGGGAAAAGCATGAGGAGAATTACCAAAGATTCAAGTAAGACCTAACATCCTGATATTATTGATTGATGGTTGAGTTTTATTTTTATGTGAATTTCTGGTTAATAATAAATAAATAGGCAGCATGGTGGCACGGTGGTTAGCACTGTTGCCGCACAGCAAGAAGGTCCTGAGTTCAATTCCAGCATCAGGCCGGGGTCTTTCTGTGTGGAGTTTGCATGTTCTCCCCGTGTTTGCGTGGGTTCCCTCCGGGTACTCCGGCTTCCTCCCACCGTCCAAAGACATGCAGCTTGTGGGGACAGGTTAATTGGATAATCCAAATTGTCACTAGGTGTGAATGTGCGAGTGAATGTGAGTGCGAATGGTTGTCTGTCCCTGTGTGTTGGCCCTGCAACAGACTGGCGACCTGTCCAGGATGTACCCTGCCTCTCGCCCTATGACAGCTGGGATAGGCCCCAGCGCCCCCCGCGACCCTGAAAAGGATAAGCGGAAGCGAATGGATGGATGGATGGAATAAATAAAACTGCCTGAAGCTAGTATGTGAGTACGAGCATGGAAGATGGCAGACTACAGGAAACAGCTGCTATTTATCCTCGAATGCAGATGAGGCAGGATTACTCCTAAAGGTCTTTAAACAAGCTCTTCAGTCAAGGCTAAGAGCCATTTGCTAAACGAAACGGCTAAACAAATTTTCCCGTCAATATGCTTAAACTAGTTTTAGTTAAGAAGACACGTGAAAAGGGGACCTTTGACCAGCCCACAATTAAAAGTCTAAGACCAGCCAGAAAGAAATAAAGATTTGGTTTACTTGTTTAGCAGACTCACACTCAGGATGTGTACAAGTGGGTGAAAAAATTGTCTGAGAGGCAACTAAATCAAGTAGAGAAAATTCTCTTGCAAAAATGTTGAACTTTGCTGTGATGTAGAGACAAATTCCACTAGTGGAGCTGATCGCAGCCACAGATTCAGAAACCTGAACCAACACTGTGGATGTGGACGCAGAGCAACTGCGAATGATGGTTTTGGCCTCCTCAGCAATGCAAATGTTCCAGCATCCATGGAGGAGAGGAAGGCGGTCGTGTCGCTTAGTGCGGACAACATAATCGTCATCTGACAGACAAGAGCGGGCCAAAGGTTTTACAAAATTGTTGGGTTTCTGAGGAAGAAGACAAATGTGCTCAAAGTACATTTTATTTTATTAAATTTATTAACCAATTCAAGGCTCAAGGTTAAAACGGCTGCCTTGTCTGTGCTCACTCAGGAGACCCAAATGAACAAAGAGCACCACACCCAGGCAGTGTACGCCTTTAAACAGAATCTTAACATGCTTGGTTGAAACAACTGAGGGTGGCCTTAAGTCTGATATCTGCTCAGGTTTCTTGTACCTCTCTCTATACGTCTCCTTATATAGACATGAGCCTTTTTCAAGAAAAAAAAAATCCCATTACCATAGCAACCACCTCTTGCACTCTGGTCAGGCCTGCATACAGAGATAGGGAGGGGGGAAGGAAAAGGAAAGTGGGGAAGAGAGCTTCTTTATGGGCCTGTTTCTTCTAACAGAGTCAGTCTTGAAGTTTTGTACCTTCTGGTGCCATCAGCAGTCCAGGCAGACCATCCCCCTCAAATTCCTCACAGAAGGAGCTTCTGTCTGTGCCTCTTGTTGTCAGTGTTATAGACTACTTCCAACATTTCTTACTAGTCTACAATCAGTGTTGGGAAGGTTACTTTTAAAATGTATTCCATTACAGAATACAGAATACATGCCCCAAAATGTATTCTGTAACGTATTCCGTTACGTTACTCAATGAGAGTAACGTATTCTGAATACTTTGGATTACTTAATATATTATCGTGCTTTTTACAACAACGTGAATGTACTATTGCTGTGTGATTTATTACTATTACTGAAGGTCCGCGACTCCGAACTGTAGTAAAGGGACCTCTGACTAATACGGCGGGGTCCCTGTCGGCTCGTAGCCGAAAAATAGCTTTACTTTGTTGTGTGGGTCAATTTTTCTTGCGAGAGACAGAGAGAGGCGTTGAAAGACTGCTCCAACGGAACTTATTGTTTTCGGAGGAAAACACGAACACGGTGTACAGTCGAGTCTTAATAGCTTACTTACAGCTGGGCTCGTCAGGCACTCTTCTTGGCTGCAGTGGTTATTATTATATTTACATGTTTCCAGCTCCCGTTTTTCCTCGACGACAACTCGTACCTTTCCACTCCCCTTTTTCTCCCTCCTCGCGCTCACAGACACATAACGTGTATGGCAGTGCATTCTCCCTGCAGCACGGACTATACTGCCCATGATGCTACATTCTTTAGAGCTATGCTTGTAGCATTCTGCCTGTTAGCTTAGCACAACAACAACAACAAAAAGGCGCTCTCTCACCCAGGAAACACACAGTCGCAGAAAGAGAGAGAGAGAGCGTCGCCCTGTAACCATGGCAACCGTAACGCTGCCGCCTGGAACAACAGAACGTAGCTGTCAAACAAAACCCAAACAGTCCTGACCCGCGACAAAATGAAACAGGAAAGTACCGCAGTGTAATCCATTTATTTCAACAAAGTAACTGTATTCTGAATACCACCTTTTTAAACGGTAACTGTAACGGAATACAGTTACTCATATTTTGTATTCTAAATACGTAACGGCGGTACATGTATTCCGTTACTCCCCAACACTGTCTACAATACATAACTGTGTGTGGTAAAGGATAAAACAAACGTGATGTTAATTTTGACATAATAGCCGTAAGGATAAAAATAAATTCCAGCTGGATCTACGGGTAACTCTTTTGAGACTTTTATAATGGTGTGATTTCAGCCATTCCAGAGCTCCGTGTGAATGATTCTAATGCCTTTGGTCTATTGGATCATAACAATCATTAAAGTGTTTTGATATTTATGCAAAGGTACTGTTTAAGTTTGAGGAAACCTGCAGTCAGCTGAGAATGAAGAAGTCACTTGGATGAGTGGTAAAATGTTTCACCAACTGAAAAGCAAATATTCAGATGAACCCAATTATCAACCTGGGACTTTTGAGTTCACACACACATCCTGTTCCCACATCACCATTGCACTAACAATGATCATGCATTTTTTGACAGATGGCTGAGTGAGGCATAGAGAATTTAAGCCCCATGGGAGTGTCCCCTAAGAAACCTTGGCTAATCGTGGCCTACACCTGTTTTCACACCTTGACTCGTGTGATTAAGTAGAGAATCAACAGGGGGTCCATTGTCCCTTTTGGGGGGACACTCCCATAGGGCTTAAATCTGGGACTCTCCACCATTTGACCTTAAATTAAAGAAGCTTCTCGGATGACAGGTGAAACGTCTTCAAGCAGCTTAAAGAAGTCCAGACGCTTTCCTTTCCAAGCTCCTCAGAGCACCTCATAAAATATATGGCTCTTAAAGTACCACCCACTTACCTCCCACTAAAAGCGCTACGTCCAGATGAACAGACCACTCTGAAGTTGTGATTTGGTACAGATGTATGAAGACAGTCATTCCTCCATGGTCTCGGCAGACTGAGTCCATCTTGTCACATTTAAGAGAGCTCTCACTTTCCAGAGGGCATCATTTGTTTACCCTGATCAGAGACATTAGGATCATTTGCTACTTTGAAGGACTGCCTAAATTTAAGGAATCTGTCTTGACTTCTTGAATTGGCTGGAACTATTATATCCAGATCCTAGAATATCTGAGTCATGCTGTTAGCAAAGATAAGTTGAAAAATATTTTCAGCTTCATTTCCTCCTGTGTTCCTCCAGTTTTCCTCCAGTGACTACCTCCTCATGTTTTCTTGTTTCCACGATATAGCAAGGTTTCTTCCTACCCTTCAAGGGTTTGTGTTTATTTATTTAAATACCTAATTTAAATGTTCCTCAGTTTAGTTTTGTTATCTTTGTTTTTCCTAGTTTTGTAAATATGCCTTAATAAAAAATACTCTGACTTAATCTCAGTTTTGTCTCCTTTTGTCTGTGTTTGGTTTCTCATAAAATCACTGTTATGGACTGTTGTGAACTTTATCTGTCTCTGATTTTTCCACGCCTTAAGTTTTTACTGTCTTGCAAATCTTTCATCTCAACACCAAAACTAATCGTACACTTTTTATGCTTTCTTTTATTTTTTTTCTCACTTGTATTTAATTTATCAAGATTACAGCTGAGCATCAATTGCAATGAATCCAACAATGGCATTGTCACTCAGGAAAACATGATATGACTACGTTTTGTCATCACCCTTAAAGGATTAAATCACATCAGTTCCTAAATACAATGAGTAGTTGTCTTTCACACACTGTATGTTACAAGCACTGTAAATGTTGCTCTTTGTTATTTATAATCTGCTGATGTCACTTCCAGGAGAATCCTTTCTCAAAAAAGAGATGGGACACTTGTTCAATTGTTGGGAGCGGTGGGATTCTAACAAACAGCGGCTGTGGAAAAATGATTGATTCAGCTGATTTTGTTATTAGGTGAGAAAGATGTTCACTGTAAGGAATGGAAATCGTGATGAGGACTCTTCTCTCTGTAAGTAATATTTCATGTTTTTTCAGGTGCAACCTTCCTCCTCTGGAAAATGAATTTCACAATGATGTCGGCAGGAAGACTAACCTTGTGACAGCAAACCCAAGCATCTTCATGCAAAAGTGAGCAATTAATGAACCCGACATTGAACCGACTTGTTAGTTTATGTCTTGTTGCTTTAAGTCATGCATTAATTTGCAGGTATGGGTCACTGACGGGACGTCGCCGGGCGTTTGCAGACAGTCTCCAACAGTATGGCAACTCCCTGCTTCTCTTTCCTTGCTTCTCCTATGGTGGTACTCGCCCAGCGTGTCAGCGGGCTGTGTATGCCATTGAGGACATGGATATCCCTATCCAACCAATCTTCATAAACCCTAGGTATCTCGAAAGACTGGTCAAATTCTGGGAATCTCTGGGGTTAAAGGAACATCGACCTAGCACTGGATTATATCTGACTACCCTGGCACTGGAATTTTGTGAAACGGTGCATTTGTATGGATTCTGGCCATTTAGTAATCACCCAGATAAACTCTTACCCCTGACTAACCACTACTATAATAATGTACCCTATGATAGGAAAGTCCATGCAATGCCAAATGAGTTTTCCCACTTGGTGGAGCTGCATAATAAGGGGGTGCTCAAGCTTCACCTTGGAGACTGTAAATCAGATCAGGTCTAGTTTGAATTTTGCAATAACAAAAGAATATGTTCAAGTATCCAACTGAGAGACCAAGACATGCTCACAATATATGTAATATTTACTTCTTTTTCTTTGATAAAACTGACATAATAGCAATAAATTGAAGAACAATGTAGGAGCAAAGCAATCAGCCATAGAAGTTTAAAAGAAAATCTATACCCTGTATCCACTGACACTGAAAAACAAGCTAAGATGAATGTGTGCAGCTGCATAATTCGAAAGATTAATACTATGGAGGCATGCTTAGTTTGAAAAACAACTGAAGTAAAGTCTCATAAATTCACTTTCCTTGAATCAAAATGTACAAATAGACACGTTCAGTTTGTTCTAAATATATTCTGTGCACTGTCGACCTTCTGAATGATGTTCATGCTGTTTACAGTCTGGTTAAAGTGAAGAGAAGTGCGCACGGGTTTGCCACAACGCCTCAAATTTTGATCAGAAATCTTTGTAAAACCCACAGAACCGCACAAATAAGAACAAAGAAATGAGACCAAAGCTAACCGATCCTGCAGAGAAACCAGATAATTGCTGTGGTGACTATCCAGAGTTGGGACCAGGAAGCAGAGTTGCAGTCTTACACGCCTCTCTACAGCTTCTCTCCTCCTGCTACCCCCCCAAAAAACCCATCTCCATAGAGACTGTGTCAGCTCCCAAACAGACAAAAAACAAACTAAAAACCAGCAACAAACAACTTAAACATAAACAATTACAAAGAAAGAACAATACAGTATCCACATCTGAACCAAAGAGTAAAACAGTGAAATGTGGATTATTAAATATTAGGTCTCTCTCCTCCAAGACTCTGCTAGTACATTACTTAATAATATACAACAAATTGATTTACTCTGCCTTACAGAAACCTGGTTGCAGCAGGATGATTATGTTAGTTTAAATGAATCAACACCCCCGAGTCATTCTAACTACCAGAAATCTCGAAGCACAGGCCGAGGGGGCGGTGTGGCAGCAATTTTTCACACCAGCCTATTAATTAATGAAAGACAGACTTTTAATTCATTTGAAAGCCTGATGCTTAACATTGTCCACCCCAGCTGTGAAACTCAGAAACCAGTCCTACTTGTTATCATCTATCGTCCACCTGGGCCTTACACAGAGTTTCTGTCTGATTTCTCAGACTTTATATCTAATTTAGTTCTGAGCTCAGATAAAATAATTATTGTGGGTGATTTTAACATCCATGTAGATGCTAAAAATGACAGCCTCAACATGGCATTTAATCTGTTATTAGACTCAATTGGTTTCTCTCAAAATGTAAAAGAACCCACCCACCACTTTAATCACACTCTAGATCTTGTTTTAACATATGGCATAGAAACTGAACATTTAACAGTGTTTCCTGAAAACCCTCTCCTGTCTGATCATTTCCTGATAACATTTACATTTACAATAATTGATTACACAGCGGTGGAGAGTAGACTTTATCAAAGTAGATGTCTTTCTGAAAGCGCTGTAACTAAGTTCAAGAATATAATCCACCCACTGTTAACATCTTCAATGCCCTGTACCAACATAGAGCAGAGCAGCTATCTGAACGCTACCCCAACAGAAGTCGATTATCTTGTTAATAATTTCACCTCCTCACTACGTACGACTCTGGATACTGTAGCTCCTGTGAAAACTAAGGTCTCTAATCAGAAGTACCCGACTCCGTGGTATAATTCTCAAACACATACCCTAAAGCAGATGACTCGTAATCTGGAGAGGAAATGGCGTGTTACAAATTTAGAGGATCATCATTTAGCCTGGAGAAATAGTTTGCTGCTTTATAAGGAAGCCCTCCGCAAAGCCAGAACATCTTTCTATTCATCACTGATTGAAGAAAATAAGAACAACCCCAGGTTTCTCTTCAGCACTGTAGCCAGGCTGACAAAAAGTCAGAGCGCTACTGAGCCAAGCATCCCTTTAACGTTAAGTAGTAATGACTTCATGAACTTCTTCACAAATAAAAATCTTATCATTAGACAAAAATTTACCAATAATCATCCCACAGATGTAATATTATCTACAGCTACTCTTAGTACCATTGATGTTAAGTTAGACTCTTTTTCTCTAATTGATCTTTCTGAGTTAACTTCAATAATTACTTCCTCCAAACCATCAACGTGTCTTTTAGACCCCATTCCTACAAAACTGCTCAAAGAAGTCCTGCCATTAATTAATTCTTCGATCTTAAATATGATCAACCTATCTCTAATGATCGGCTATGTACCACAGGCCTTCAAGCTAGCTGTAGTTAAACCTTTACTCAAAAAGCCATCTCTAGGCCCAGCAGTCTTAGCTAATTATAGGCCAATCTCCAACCTTCCTTTCATATCAAAAATCCTTGAAAGAGTAGTTGTCAAACAGCTAACAGATCATCTGCAGAGGAATGGTTTATTTGAAGAGTTTCAGTCAGGTTTCAGAGCTCATCACAGCACAGAAACAGCTTTAGTGAAGGTTACAAATGATCTTCTTATGGCCTCTGATAGTGGACTCATCTCTGTGCTTGTCCTGCTAGACCTTAGTGCAGCGTTCGATACTGTTGACCATAATATCCTATTAGAGCGATTAGAACATGCTGTAGGTATTACAGGTACTGCACTGCAGTGGTTTGTATCATATCCAGTGTTGGGTAAGTTACTTTAAAATAGTAACTTAGTTACATTACTAGTTACTTTTCTCAAAAGTAACTCAGTTACTTCAAGTTACTCGTTACTTTCAAAGTAACTAGTTACTAGGGAAAGTAACTTTGGTTTTACTCAGAATTCTCTTGTTAATGTGTTTCTTCCATAACTTTGCCAGTCTTCTAGCTTGCTTACTTGCCACAAGTGCACTGTGCCACCTACCAATAGAAAGGAAAAGATAATGTGCATATTTCCACGAGAGAAATCCCACGCCTGGACCGTCATTGACTGCTGCCATGATTCTAGCCTACGTCACAGCGTCATGTGCGCCTTTTACATCCAACACAAAAACTGCAGTCGTGGTGCTTTCGATTGTACTCAGAACTCGGAAATTCTGCCTTCTGAATAGGAAGATGTAGGTAACACCAGACTGCAGATGAGCCGCATACAGGGCTGGACTGGGACAGAAAATTGGCCCGGGTATTTTGACTAGAGACTGGCCAACCATTATAGGAAAAATCATAAAGCCTTTGAATGAAAATAAACACTGTTGTGACAGTGATGTACACTGTTTTGATGGTATATATGTATCAATCTAACAATCGTTTGTTGTAAGATTCAGATAATTATTTTTTAAAACCGAGACATTTTAAATGAGAATAAGAAAGAAAAGTATTTCTTTGTGCCCCCCTTTCCCTGTTAATGCCCTACCTGCCCCCCTGGCAACACTTTGCTAGATCCGCACCTGCACAGTTACCAGCTGTCAGCTACCTAAAAAAGGATCCTGGGGTTATTTGTCTCTCAGAAACAGTTCATAACTTCCCTTCAACTCATTCATGTCACCTAAAAGGTAAACCTGTTTCTCCATCACCTGTTCAGCTCTGATGATCCAGTAAGGACATCTCCTGGTTTCATCTTCATGTTTCCCTCTCACCAGATAACCAAACCGATATCATGACCAGCAGCTTTTTTGCAGCTGTGGCTCCAGCAAACATCAGCTGATACTAGAAATTAATATTAAATAAATTCTAACAATAGCTGATCAAGCTTAAAAGTGCTGCTGTTGTTTAGCGCGACATCCGCTGGTTTCCTCTTTCGGCGCAAAGTGAGCGATAAACAAACAAGAGAGAAAAGCCGATCAGCTGATCATTGATCAGTTTTCATGATTGAAGTAGAAACAGGAGAGGGAGGGGGGAGAATGAAAGAAGAAGAGGCAGCTGTGCAGCAAAGACACAGAATAACTCCAGCTTTGTGTCTTTTTCATTGTAGCTGAATTACGGGACAAACTGTTCCTTTTCACCTCAATACGAAACGCGTAATATTTTCTCTGAATACCAGACGGGACGGTTGGCAACTCTAATAACTTATGAACAAAATAAAGTGCAACATCATTAACTTCATAGCACCCACCCAGCTGTATAGAAACTACGTCATGCTAGCTAGCACACAGTACGGAAAAAGTCACCATAACAAAAATAAACTCCACCTAAATTTGGTTTATATCTTACCCAGAGAGACTGCAGGTCATAACTTCTTACCTGAAGTTCAGTTCACACTTGGACCGGCGGCCGCCTCGGCTCTCTTTTCCTTCTGCGTCCCTTTTCCTTCATCCACCTGCTGGCCACCACTTGCTAATGTTACTGAATCTGTGGAACCTCCGCGATAGCCACCACACAAAGTAACGACCCTATCTAAATCCCAGTAACGAGTAACGCGTTCCTGATTTTGGCATAATAACTAGTTGCCGTGCTCGTTACCACAATAATAACGTAGTTACTGTAACGCGTTACTTAATAACGCGTTAGTCCCAACACTGATCATATCTATCTAATAGACTCCAATTTGTGCATGTAAATGGAGAGTCCTCTTCACACACTGAGGTTAATTATGGAGTTCCACAGGGTTCAGTGCTAGGACCAATTCTGTTTAAATTATACATGCTTCCCTTGGGCAGCATCGTTAGAAGACATAGCATACATTTTCACTGCTATGCAGATGACACCCAGCTCTATCTGTCCATGAAGCCAGATAACACACACCAATTAGTTAAACTGCAGGAATGTCTTAAAGACATAAAGACCTGGATGGCCGCTAACTTTATGCTTCTTAATTCAGATAAAACTGAGGTTATTGTACTCGGCCCTGAAAAGCCTAGAAATATGGTATCTAACCAGTTTCTTACTCTGGATGGCATTACCTTGGCCTCCAGTAACGCCGTCGGAACCTTGGAGTCATTTTTGACCAGGACATGTCCTTCAATGCACATATTAAACAAATATGTAAGACTGCGTTCTTCCATTTGCGCAACATCTCTAAAATTAGAAATATCCTGTCTCAGAGTGACGCTGAAAAACTAGTTCATGCATTTATTACTTCCAGGCTGGACAACTGTAATTCATTATTATCAGGATGTCCAAAAAACTCACTGAAAAGCCTTCAGCTAATCCAAAACGCTGCAGCAAGAGTCCTGACAGGGACTAGAAAGAGAGAGCATATTTCTCCTGTTTTGGCTTCCTTTCATTGGCTTCCTGTTAAATCCAGAATTGAATTCAAAATCCTGCTCCTCACATACAAGGTCTTAAATAATCAGGCCCCATCTTATCAGAATCAGAATCAGAATCAGAATGGGTTTATTGCCAGATGTTGAGGTTTACAACATTAGGAAATTGCTGCGGTGCTTCAGTGCAGACAATAAGAATTAAAGTGCTATGTAGAAAGAAAGATATGTGCATGAGATATACATGAGATATATACATGAGAATAAGAATTATGAGTGCTACGTAGAAAGATATATACATGAGTGCAGGTGGTGATCAGTGCCAAACATATATACATGAGAATAAGAATTATGATTGCTACGTAGAAAGATATATACATGAGTGCAGGTGGTGATCAGTGCCAGACATGAAATGATGCAGTGACACAGCGTAGGGTCATGTGTTAGTGGCGGGGACAGTCATGTGGTTATTGTTCATGTGTCCAACAGCAGAGGGGAAGAAACTGTTCTTGTGGCGAGAGGTTCTGGTGCGAATGGACCGGAGCCTCCTGCCTGAGGGGAGCAGGTCAAACAGACTGTGTCCCGGGTGAGAGGGGTCAGCTGAGATCCGGGCTGCACGCCGCAGTGTCCTGGAGGTGTACAGGTCCTGCAGAGATGGGAGTCTGCAGCCAATCACCTTCTCAGCAGAGCGCACAACACGCTGCAGTCTCTGTTTGTCCCTGATAGTGGCTCCAGCGTACCACACGGTGATGGAGGAGGTGAGGATGGACTCGATGATTGCAGTGTAGAATTGCATCATCGTCCGTGTTGGCAGGTTGAATTTCTTCAGCTGCCTCAGGAAGTACATCCTCTGCTGGGCTTTCTTGATGACGGAGGTGATGGTGGGCTCCCACTTCAGGTCCTGGGTGATGGTGGTACCCAGGAAGCGGAATGAGTCCACAGAGGTGATGGGGGTGTCAGTCAGGATGATGGGGGGGAGTGGGGCTGTGTGCTTCCTGAAGTCCACAATAATCTCCACTGTCTTCTGGGCATTCAGCACCAGGTTGTTGTGGCTGCACCAAGACACCAGGCGTTCAACCTCCCTCCTGTAGGCAGACTCATCCCCGTCAGAGATGAGCCCAATGACGGTGGTGTCATCTGCGAACTTGATTAGCTTGACAGACTGGTGGGTGGAGGTGCAGCAGTTGGTGTACAGGGAGAAGAGCAGAGGAGAAAGAACACAGCCCTGAGGGGAGCCGGTGCTGATGGTCCGGGAGTCCGAGACATTCTTCCCCAGCCTCACGTGCTGCTTCCTGTCCGTCAGGAAGTCAGTGATCCACCGGCAGATGGGATTATCTTAATGACCTTGTAGTACCATATCACCCTATTAGAGCACTTCGCTCTCGCTCTGCAGGCCTACTTGTTGTTCCTAGAGTATTTAAAAGTAGAATGGGAGGCAGAGCCTTCAGTTTTCAGGCCCCTCTTCTGTGGAACCAGCTTCCAGTTTGGATTCGGGAGACAGACACTATCTCTACTTTTAAGATTAGGCTTAAAACTTTCCTTTTTGCTAAAGCATATAGTTAGGGCTGGACCAGGTGACCCTGAATCCTCCCTTAGTTATGCTGCAATAGACATAGGCTGCCGGGGGATTCCCATGATGCATTGAGTTTTTCCTTTCCAGTCACCTTTCTCACTCACTATGTATTAACAGACCTCTCTGCATTGAATCATATCTGTTATTAATCTCTGTCTCTCTTCCACAGCATGTCTTTTATCCTGTCTTCCTTCTCTCACCCCAACCGGTCGCAGCAGATGGCCGCCCCTCCCTGAGCCTGGATCTGCCGGAGGTTTCTTCCTGTTAAAAGGGAGTTTTTCCTTCCCACTGTTGCCAAAGTGCTTGCTCATAGGGGGTCATATGATTGTTGGGTTTTTCTCTGTATCTATGAAGCGCCTTGAGGCGACTTATGTTGTAATTTGGCACTATATAAATAAAATTGAATTGAATTGAATTGAATAAAGACAATTATTATTATTGCTTTTTGTTTTAGTCTTTAGCATTTACATTTTTAAAGGTTTTTTTTAATAAAAAATCTTTTTCACTGTTGAATTGATTTTCTTGTCTCACAAAAGTTGTGTGACTGTAACTCCATGTAAAGAACAGAAGATATCTACTAATCGGTTATACAAGTAATTATTATCTGAGGTGTTGGGTGGACGGATTCGAGACCCTCAGCTGGACAGCAGTGGTTGGACTGGTGCACTACATCTTTTAGGGGGGAGATGGCATCTGGCTCTGATGGAAACTCTGGAAAGACAAACATCATTATGTCAATTTAACAGGTTTAAACACAGTTCTTGGTGTTTTCTTTTTCCTGCTCCACTAATTAAAGAAAGTGCATCTCAGCTTTTTCAATACTGACGCAAAACCCCAAAATATGCTTCGCAAAAAACTGGTCTGCCCCAAGAATCGAGCGCCCCGGCACAAATGCCAAAACGTCACAGTCTATATATGGCTACAGGCCAGTGGACACTCTTTCAATGATGAGGATGTACACATGAAAGCTGGTTTGAGCAGAAAGTCATGGAGACCATTTATGTGAAAAGAGCCTAAGGGTACATCTGTCACCATCTTACAATGCTGTGATTGCAGCCATTCCCCAACTCTCTGTGAATGGGACTGTGAATGGGCCATTGATCAGTGTCCTTTTGATACTGACTAAAATATCAACGTGCTGGGATCTTGTTCTGATTCGGAACAATGACAGAGACAAAGGAGAGAAGCCGCACCTGTTGACTTTGATTTGTTTCTCTTGTCTTTCACTATTTGTGAATAAGTGGTGTTTTTTTCCTCACTGTTGAGTAGAGTGCATACCAATTTATCCCTGCGGAACAAAACACACAGAGGACATCAATGCAAGTTATACAGCCTGAAAGCTACCTCTGCGGCTGATTTGAATAAGATACAAAAATCATTCATGTCCTTTATCTATATCTATGTGCTCTTTTTAGTATCAGTCAATTTACATCTGTATATAAAAAGCTGGAGAGGCTGAGGACGATGGACTAAATTCTGGAGGCTCATGTCTATTAATAAAAAAGCACTGGAGTGTTTTCATCAGAAACTGGAATCCACAGAGCTGTTAGTTTCCTGTTAATCATAGGCTAAAAACAATAGATGCTCCCTGTTATGGTTCATCAACAAACACACAACAACTACTTTCGACCTGTTTAAAAAAATACTTAGCACTTTATGCTCAAGTGGGGTCTGGAGACTATCCCAGGCTTAGTGTGAAAGATGCGATACAAAACACTGTAGCAAGACAAACTATCCCCACTCAATCACAGTCACTCGAGAATCACCAAATAACTTCACTCGTATGTCTTAGGCAGTGGGACTAAGCCGGAGCGCCCAGAGAGAACCCACACAGACACAAGGAGAATGATGTAAACAGAAAGGTCAAAGGTCAATTGGCAGTCAAAAGGTAGCTGAAGGATGAGCTATTTGTTTATTTGAGTGATTTATTTATTCGATTCAGTAAAAGGACTAGATGTTGTAGTCCCTGACAGGCACGTGCAGAGGGGGTGGCTAGAGGGGCTTGAGCACCCGCCCCTTTCCTGATGGGTGCCCAAGGTGCCCTTTTGTTGAGGCAACTTTTAAAAAAATTTTTTTTTTTTTTTTTAATGTGTGTGTGCGTGCGGAGTCTTGTCTGTGCCCCTCAACAATAATATTTAACTATCAATCACAGTTTTGCTAAATAAAAGGATTTGGCTTGCATCAGTCACATGATCACATTTAACCAATGATCGCCCTTGACGGCAGAACGCGCTGGTTACGAGCCGGGAACGAGCTCACAAAGAGCACGCGCATTCGTTGCGGTCCGGAGCTGTAAGAGAAACACAAGTTAACTCAGAGACACAGACTGATGCGACAAAACCAGTAAGTAGGTGTACAGCGTACACTGTAGTGTGTAGCACCCAGGAGTATCAGCTTATTACGTACACGTTGGTAAGCTGTCTTGTTGCAACTGACGAACTGAAACAAACGAGCGTGCTGTGTGTGCAACAGCGTGACAAACATTACCTGTCCTTTTATTAACTGCACAAGTAGTGCTGGTCATAGCTGCTGGCTACCTGTGTAAGGCTGTCATGGGTCTGTAGCTTTGTCACCGTTTTAGGGAACATATTTAGTTTTAAAGTAAGTTTCCGGGCTTTTCCTGCCTTTCTGGAGGGATTATATTTCACTAAAAAACGATCTAATATGCATGTCCACATAATTATGCATTATTATAATTATAATATATTAAAAACACACGCTGTATTTTAAAGAACATGCATTAAGAAGCAGATTATATTAGATTTATATTTTAAATAAGACAAAATTTGGATTTTACAGCAGTAAAATGATTGTATCTCTACAGTTTAAAAATGTAATAAGCTTTGCCCCTGCACAGAGTGGATAGTGAAACAAATGGAATCATCATAAATACATTATTTCATATTTATTACTTCCCCCTCCTCATTGCTTTATTATTGTAGCTCTAGTAATAAATAATAATGTAAGGATTCTGGATTAGCACCATGATGCCCATAGTATATACAGTATTCTGAAGAAGATCTAAAATGTCACTGTGTGTGCGTGCATGTGTGTGTTTTATTTAGATGGATTTTTAAAAAAAATATTACTCATGATATAACATTGTCCAGACATGCCTGGTAAGGACATGAGGAGGGAACAGTAGGAGCTGTGTGAGGCTACTAAAGGCAGTGCTATAACATTTTTCTGTCATCATTTTATTATAGATTACGTGCAAGAGTTGTTAGGTGTGGATAATTAGATTATAGTTTATTGCAATAGCAAGTTGTGCCTTGTTCTCAGATAGACAGCAAGTGGAGAGTGATATATGAAATGATGGGATGGAAGGAAGAAGAGAAATAAGTAGAGAAAATGCTCTCAATTATGGAGACAGTCAAATGGTTTATTTATGTTTGATGTGTGCTTTACATTTGTGTGGCTGTTAATAAAGTTAGCGCGCTCTAGGGGGCGTATGCGTTCATCAAAAATGGCCGAAGGCTGATGTGTGATTATTCCTCCCAAAATGTCGTTGATGAAGTTAGCTATGCACGTCAGATTTTACTGCGCATTTTCATACCTCTGCCAACAGGTTATGGGCCCAGGAAGCTAAGAAGTTTTCCAAAAGAGTCCATGTGGTTTTGCCACCGAGAGAAACGCCGCGACGTACTGCGCACTCGGTGAGGATTAGCATACCATGCTAGCGCCATGAGCCGACGAGCCGCTGAGTCAAATAGCCGTTGGGCTCGGCTAGTTTTTGATGGAGACGAAAAGAATTACGAACTATGGGAGACGAAATTTTTGGGCCACCTTCGTCTGCAAGGTTTAAGAGACATTATTTTGAAGCAGCCTACCGACACGGAGGGAGAAGAAGAGAGAGCAAAGAATGCAGAGGCCTACGCGGAGCTGATCCAGTTTCTGGATGACAAAAGTTTGTCTCTTGTTATGCGAGAAGCAGCGGATGATGGACGGAAGGCACTGGGGATTCTAAGAAACTATTATGCAGGTAAAGGAAAGCCTCGTATAATTAGCCTGTATACAGAACTCACTTCGCTCCAAAAGTCCAGCAGTGAGAGTGTGACTGAGTATGTGATACGAGCAGAGACAATAATCACATCCCTGAGGAATGCTGGTGAAACTTTGAGTGATGGGCTATTGGTAGCAATGGTTTTGAAGGGACTGCCAGAATCGTTCAAACCGTTTGCGATCCATGTCACACAAAGTGAAGTTGAAGTGACTTTTGCTGAATTTAAAACTAAACTGCGAAGCTTTGAAGACACAGAGAAAATGCGCGCCGCAGCGTCAGATGACAACATCATGAAAGCACGTGCACGACCGAGCGACAATCCCACGTTTGAAAAATTGAATGACCGTGGGGCCGGCAACGCAGACATAATGTGTTTCAGATGCGGACTAAAGGGACACAAAGCCAGGACGTGTCAGCGCAAGCAGTGGTGTAGCGAGTGTAAAAGCACCACCTATCGGGACTCAACATGCAGACGGAAACGGCGGCAAGACAATGCACGGAAAGTTTCCGAGGAGTGGGGTAACAAAGACTACGCATTCCGGGTAAGCAGTGAGGGTGCAGTGTTCCAGTCAGAGCATGGCGTCAACAAAAAGGGTCTGATGGTGGACACAGGGGCAACTTCGCATATTGTTACAGATATAACGAAGTTCAGGAGATTCGACGACAGTTTCCAGCCCAAGTCACACTACGTAGAGTTGGCTGACGGCACCAAGTGCACTGGAGTTGCAGAGCAAAGAGGGGAGGCAGAGTTTTGCTTGATGGACAGCAGGGGGCAGTGCCACAAAACAACCTTGAAACAGGCACTGTACATCCCATCGTATCCAGAAGACATCTTCTCTGTGAAAGCAGCTACCTCAAATGGAGCAACTATGATCTTCAAGCAAGGAAAAGACACCCTGCGACACAAAGACGGTACAAGGTTCCCAATATATGAGTACAACAGACTGTACTACCTACAAACAGTAAACACTGAAGGTAAAGACCAGTGTAAGGGTTGCTATGACATGCAAACATGGCATGAAATTCTTGGTCACTGTAATTATGATGACATTCAGAGATTACAGGGTGTTGTTGATGGTATGGCAATCAAAGGAAAAACAGATAAATCTGTCTTGCATTGTGAAGTGTGCACACAGGGAAAGTTTGTTCAAACTAGAAACAGGGACCCTGATGCACGAGCCAAAACCGCCTTAGAGCTGGTACACACAGATCTAGCTGGTCCAGTAGACCCAGAGTCCAGAGATGGATATAGATTTGCACTATCATTCACTGATGACTATTCCAGTGCAGTGTTTGTGTATTTTCTGAAAAATAAGAGTGACACAGCAAAAGCAACTCAGAAGTTTTTGGCTGATACAGCCCCGTATGGGCAAGTTAAATGTATCAGGTCTGACAATGGAACAGAGTTTATGGGAAATGAGTATCAGGCACTCCTTAGCAAAAACAGAATCAGGCATGAGACCTCAGCACCATACTCACCACACCAAAATGGTACTGCAGAACGCAATTGGCGCACTCTTTTTGATATGGCCAGGTGTATGTTAATAGAGAAACAGTTACCTAAAGAGTTGTGGACTTACGCAGTGCAAACAGCAGCTGTAGTGAGGAATAGATGTTTTAACAGACGCACAGAACAGACACCATATTTAATGCTGACAGGAAGAAGGCCAAACCTTTCCAGGATGCAGACATTTGAGTCAGTGTGTTATGCCTACAGGCAGAACAAGAGAAAACTAGACTCAAGGTGTGAGAAAGGAATTTTTGTTGGATATGACAAGAACAGTCCAGCTTATATGGTCTACTACCCGGGCAGTGGGAAAGTACAGAAGCATAGACTGGTGAAGTTTGAGACTGTAGCATTCCAGCCGGACTTTATTGAGACGATGCACTCAATGATCATTACGGATGGACCATGGTGGGGTATTCCAACCCATTTATTCACAAATTGCCATAGACACATCGTAAGAGCTGTAATCATAACATAAAACAAATAAACATTCACTTGATATAACCACGTTTCTGTTATGCTAATCAATTCACAGAAAAGGCACAGGAGGTGCTAGCATCAGCCTGCTAGATCGCTCATAAACTTATTAACAATCAAGTAATACATTTACAAATTGTCCGAAATGTAAACAACAAGTACAACACACAAACATACCTGTTCGCCTTCCAGCTAGATGCTAATTTTAAGATGGATGGAAAACGATAACCTTCTCATTAATCCTTTCTGCGGCAAGCAGTTGCGGTACGATCTTCCTTCCCGGAAGTTGCCCGTTCCGAATTTCAAAATAAGAGTCTAATCTATATTATAAGGTATAATTCGTTCAGGGATTTAACTGTTTGAAAAATATCAAATAAACAAATAATCTGGGTCATTTACACTCCCACCAAATCATTAGTGTTCAAAAACATAACTCCATAAACATAGGAAGAAAGAACACAATGATTTCATAATACAAATAATGACCCAACAACAGAAGCATAGTATGCAAGGAATGGACTAGTCACCTTCCAACAATAAGACTAGTTTTTGAACTGGCCGTTCGAGCACTGACCGCTTAGTAAGACGTTCACCATTTTTGCCAAGTTTCCTGTCACCTAGACAGAGCTTCACTCTCCTAACCAGTCCATCTCTGTCCATTGTAGTCTCTACGACTCTTCCCAACCTCCATTCATTTCTGGGCAAGTCTTCATCCTTCATTATGACTATATCCCCGATCTGCAGGTTTCTCTTTGGGGTGTGCCAGCGTTGTCTAAAAGCAATGTTGGCTAAGTACTCTTTCTGCCAACGGCTCCAGAACTGCTCGGCCAAATATTGTACGTGGCGCCATCTCTTTCCTGCACTGTAGAGAGGCCGATTGACTTATCCTTGTTGATCCTTCGAAGAATGCGAGCCACTGCACAGATGGCGCGAGTCCAGGATGAGAACTTTGCCAGCCGATAAGTAAGAGAATCTTGTTCTACAGTTTCCGTGTTTAGAGTCCGTGTTTCCTTAACTTCTGGATCTCCGACTGACAGTTCCGGAGCCACCTCTTCTGAGAGGTCAACTCCCTTTTCCCATAGAAATGCAGGGCCGGTAAACCAGTCCGATGATATTAGCTCATGGACAAAACAACCTCTAGAAGCACGATCCGCAGGATTCTGGTCAGTAGGGACGTATCTCCATTGCCTTTGATTCGTGTAGAGATGTATCTTCTGGATATGGTTGGCTACGAATGTATGAAAACGTCGAGCCTCATTATTGATGTACCCTAGTACAACCTTGGAATCGGTCCAAAAATGCTCTTCAATGTCCGCATATCCAAGTTCTTCCTTTAAAACATTGCTGGTTTTCACAGAGATGACTGCAGCCGTCAACTCTAATCTTGGGATCGTGGTGACCTTTGTTGGGGCGACGCGAGATTTGGCCATGACTAAAGCACAGTGGATGTCTCCTTCTTCATTGCTAAGCCTTAGATATGAACACTGTCCATAGCCAGTAGTGCTTGCGTCGGAGAAGTGATGTAACTCACGTTTAATAACCCTTCCGAAATCTGCCGGGGCATAACTTCGGGGTATATTTATCCTCTCCAAGTTGTTGAGGTCGTTTTTCCATTTCTCCCACCGTGGACGAAGTTCGTTGGTTAGAGGGTCGTCCCAACCTGTTCCATGGCAGCACATCTGCTGCAGCACTTCCTTTCCAATGAGCAAAAAGGGGGCTATGAGACCCAAGGGATCGTACAGGGATGCAACAATGGACAATATGCCTCGACGTGTTGCAGGCTGTTCCTTAAGGTTGGTGCTGATCTTCAGGCAGTCTGATTCGACGTGCCATTGGATACCCAACGCTCTCTCTGAAGGTAAGTTATCAAAGGCAAGGTTGAGGTCTTTAATGTCTGATGCACGTTTAGTTGCTGGTATGCTTACCAGGACAGCTTTGTCATTGGACACAAACTTGTGGAGCCTAAGACCACCCAGGGCACAAAGTTTTCTGGCTTCTTCTGCTAACTTGATAGCCTTCTCTGAGCTGTCTGTACTTGTGACTCCATCGTCGACATAGAAATTTCTCAGAATGAACTGAGAGCCTAATGGGTATCGGTCTTTATTTTCTGTAGCCAAATGCTTCAATCCGTAGTTCGCACAGCCAGGCGATGAGGCTGCGCCAAAGATATGCACCCTCATACGGTATTCTTGGGGCTGTGCACCGAGATCTCCTTTCTTCCACCAAAGGAAGCGCAGGTAATCCTGGTCTGACTTCTTCACATGAAATTGGTGAAACATTTTCTCTATGTCGCACATCAATGCAGTGGAGTGCAACCGGAAGCGAAGAAGTACACTGTTGAGATTGTTCATCAGGTCAGGACCAGTGAGCAGATGATCATTCAAACTGGTTCCCTGGTACTTGGCAGAGCAGTCGAACACCACGCGCAGTTTGCCTGGCTTCTTGTCGTGGAATACACCGTGATGAGGTATGTACCATTTTTCGCCCTCTTTCCCATCATCGTGGACTTCCTCTGCATCACCCCTTTCTATGACCTCCTCCATGAACTTGATATACTGTTCTTTGTACCGTTCATCCTTTAACAGCTTCCTCTTTAGATGGCTCAGACGTATGACTGCAAGCTGTTTGTTGTCAGGTAAGGTAGGTCTCTCCTTAAAGGGCAACGGCATCTCGTAGTGACCTAGACTGTTCTTTTCGATGTGGTTCTTGAGTTTGTCCAGGAACAGGATGTCCTCCTGAGACACTGGTTTGCCGTCTTCCTTAGCATCCTTAAAGTCAGACTCTAGAATGCGAATGGCATCTGCCGGAGTGACTGGTGGGAGCTCCCTGACTGCAACTCGGAAGCACTGTCCCGCCGTACTTGAGGTGTCGGGGCATGTCGACGTACCACCAACTATGCTCCATCCTAAGTCGGTATGAATTGCATAAGGCTCATCGTCTCCTCCCGTTATGACGTCTCTTGGTGCCATTGCTCGTGCGCAGTTATAGCCTATCAATAAACCAACCTCACAGTCCTGTAGAGGTGGAATCTCTTCTATGACCTTGGAGAGATGATTCCACCTTTTAGCTGTCTCGCATGTTGGGATATGGGCTCTGTTTACTGGTATGCAATCCTTGGTATAAGCAGGAGGAAGGTCGATGAGGAGGGAAGAGCGATAACCCCGAACACAAAGCCCTGAGACTCTTTGGCTCTTTACGATCACGTCGCGTCCAATCATCGTAGTTAACTTCAGCTTAACTGGACAGGAATCTGCCTTTAATACATCACTCAGTTCCTGGTCAACAAACGTCGTGTCGCTTTGCGTGTCCAGCAAGGCGTAAACCAGTTTCTCAGTTCCTGTATCCTTTTTTGACACCCACACAGGCACAATCATTGATGTGTTAGTTGGCTGTCCAGTAATCACTGACATTGAAGTTGCAGCAGCCTCCGTTTGGCCGGCATTGCTCAGGATAGTGGTTTCCTGTGGCAGAACTCTTTCCTTCTTTAAATAGTTGTCATCGTGTAAACAAGTGGGATGTTTACCCTTGCACGTGTTGCATGAGTGTCGATGTCGACAGTCTTTTGCACTATGTCCAGGTTTGGTGCAGCCATAGCAGAGCTTATGTTCTCTGACAAAATCTCGACGCTCCTCCAGAGTTTTAGCAATAAACTTGGGACATCCATGTAGTCTGTGTTGATTATTTTGACAGAAGGCACAAGGAGACCTTTCCTTTCCTTTAACTGGCTTGAGCCTCTCGGTGTCAGCCTCAGTCTGTGTGTTTAGAACCCTTGCCTTGTTCCTCTTAGGGTCTCTGCTGCCTTGTTTTGCTGTGCTCGACTCAGAGCCGCGGAGGGCATAAGCTGAGGTGATTGGATTGCAAGCAATCTCTGCCTCTGTCGCCATAAATGCGGCGAAGTCCTTAAAACTGGGGAATTCCTTATTGCCCTTTAAGGCTTCAGTAACCTTCCTGTTCCAGTGAGATGCTATCCACTCTGGTAGTTTAAGGATTAGCTTCTTATTCTCTTCACAGTCGTTCAGTATTTCGAGGCTCTTCACATGTGTCATTGCATCTTGGCAAGCGTTTAAGAAATCTGAGAAGTCTCTTAATCCTTCTGCATCTCTTGGTTGGATCTTTGGCCAATCTGTGAGCTTATCTCTGAAGGCTTTCTGTATAATAAAGGTTTGGCCATATCTGTTATCCAGTTTGTTCCACGCATCCTTATAAGCGTCGCTGTCATTCCTATAGAAAGTTCCTTCTAATGTTTTACGAGCTGGGCCGCCTACATACTTCCTCAAGTAATAAAGTTTGTCTGCTGGGGAGATGGCCTTTTTGTCAATAAGTGACATGAATGAAGTTTTCCACTCAATGAACTGAATGGGGTCCCCACTAAATACAGACGGCTCTGGAACTGGAAGTCTATTTAGAGCCATACTGTCTTGTAGGGCTTGGGCAAGGGATGACACGTTTAGGTCGGGTGGCGATGCTGTGACGGTGGGAGTTGGAGGGTTGATAGCAGGGGGAACATGATGATTTCCCACTGAACTATTAGAGGAATGGAGACTGCCTTCCTGCGAGGCTACCTGGCTGTAGACTTGCAGTTTGGCCCGAGCAGCCCTCAAATTCTTTTCTGCTTGAAGGCGTTCAAGTCTGCGCTTTTCTACTTCCATTTTTCTGTGCTGTTCCTCTATCTTCTCCATTTGTCTCTCTTCTTCCAGCAACCCTTCAAATTCGACTTCCTTAGCAGCTAGCTCTGCTGCTGCATCCGCCTGTTTGAGTGTTAGAGTAGTGCTTTTGTGACTACGGATTGACTTTGTCACTCTAGATGCGGTGGATCCATAGATGGAGCGTGCGTAGCTGTTCTTAAGCAGCTCCCTGAGACGGCAATGTACTTGTTCTGCATCATAATCACCATCGAGATCTGACATTCTCTCGTAGGTAACTTTCATAATTTCGGCTGTAACTGCCTCACAACTGTCAACGTGACGTCTTAATTCTGGAGAAGGTGTAATGTGACTTCGTATTTCAAGGTAAGTGTTTAACACAGTTTCTTTCTCTTTCTCCAAAGAATCCATCAAAGATGCCAGCTCGCCTTTACTAATGTCTGACTTGAGCTGCTCTCTTGACTCTCGGGCTCGAATCTTCCATCTTTCGTACGTTGAGATGAACTTTCTTTCCCTTTTTCTTGCTTCCTCCTGCTGCATTTCGAGCGCCTTTGGAGTTGGGATTTTTGTTCGAGTGGAACGTCGGAGGCCTTCCTTAAGCTCACCTTGTAAGTTGTTCAACGTTTCTTCTCTGCGTTGAATTTCCTTCTCCAAAAGTTATATTTCCGTAGTTTCTGATGTGTCTTCAAGAGACGCCTTAAGCCCTTTGATTTTATTCTGCAGGTCGACTATCTGATGCTCTAGTTCTGTTTGTGAGGAGGGAGTCTCCATTTCCTTCATGTTTATGTTATTTACTTATCTAATTTGCAGGCTTTAGTTAATGAGCTGCTTGTGGTTACTATAACTTAAAGGCTGCATTAACAGAAGGGAGGAGAATCTCTGCACTTTAAACCAAGTTGAAATAGAAGCGGATAACCAACACAACATTGAGAAGAAATGTATAAAATCATAAATGCAACCTGCTAGCTGTTGCAAACTGATGTGGTAAAGTAAACCTCTTATGCTAAACACAGATCAATACACCATTACTATTGTACAGTTACAAATTGAACTAAATGCCCCTCTTTCACCCCCTTTTGGGTCAGTAGAAAGAATGATAAATATACAGTAGTGGTGGTAAATACCAATAAACAAAATTACTTCACTTGTTATTACTTCATGTCCGTTGTGTCTTAATGCAGCAGATGTCCACAGTAGTTGACGACCTTCTCTCTCCCTTTAACCACCACTGATGAGAATGAATGTCCTTTCCTTGTCGATTAGAATGAAATGTTCCATACCTTTTCTGACCGTCACATCAAACCATTAAGCCAGCTGCATGATGATTATAAAGTCTCTGTCTAGAAGACCCATAGAATGGCACTGAGTTGCTCCGTGAAATGTCTTGTCAATCCCAGACGAATAGCAACACAGCTCCGTGACTCGTCCTCGTGGTTCCGTGGTGCAGGATGGCAGCAGGATGATGCGGGGGATCAGCTCTTACTGTAGCATTCCAGCCGGACTTTATTCAGACGATGCACTCAATGATCATTACGGATTGACCATGGTGGGGTATTCCAACCCATTTATTCACAAATTGCCATAGACACACCGTAAGAGCTGTAATCATAACATAAAACAAATAAACATTCACTTGATATAACCACGTTTCTGTTATGCTAATCAATTCACAGAAAAGGCACAGGAGGTGCTAGCATCAGCCTGCTAGATCGCTCATAAACTTATTAACAATCAAGTAATACATTTACAAATTGTCCGAAATGTAAACAACAAGTACAACACACAAACATACCTGTTCGCCTTCCAGCTAGATGCTAATTTTAAGATGGATGGAAAACGATAACCTTCTCATTAATCCTTTCTGCGGCAAGCAGTTGCGGTACGATCTTCCTTCCCGGAAGTTGCCCGTTCCGAATTTCAAAATAAGAGTCTAATCTATATTATAAGGTATAATTCGTTCAGGGATTTAACTGTTTGAAAAATATCAAATAAACAAATAATCTGGGTCATTTACACAGACTAAAAGCACTGAGCAGCTCCTTCAGTGGGAGACTGCGGCACCCACGGTGTGGGACGGAGAGATTACGCAGGTCTTTCCTCCCCACTGCTGTCAGACTCCACAACAAAGACTTTAACTGAACAAACACACACATCCACACATGTGCAATAACACTAAGTGCAATAATCTTTTCTGGCATCGTTGTATTTTTACTCAGTTGTATAGCATTCGTATTCTATTTTTATCTTATTGTATATTTTTATTCTATTTTATTCTACTGTATATAGTATATTATTTTATTCTATTCTGTACAGCTGTGTACTGTATTTATTCTTATTGTATTCTAATTTTTGCGTCATAACTTTTGCACTGTCCACTTCCTGCTGTGACAAAACAAATTTCCCACGTGTGGGACTAATAAAGGTTATCTTATCTTATCTTATCTTATCTTATCTTATCTTATCTTATCTTATCTTATCTTATCTTATCTTAAAACAAGAGTAGTGAGACAAACACAGACTGACAAGGTGCCAGATGATGAGGGTGACTTTGAGACACCAAACAGGTTCACCAAGACCAGAGAACAGACTGATGTGAGTACAGAACACACAGATACTCAGGAACAGATCCCAGTAAGCATGTCTGAGATGAGCAGCCAGTCACAGGAGAATGAACTCTACTGCGAGGCTGCAAGGTATCCTTCCAGAGTGAGAAAGAGGCCTGGGTATTTAAGTGAATATGTTACTGATAAGGAGGATTGTGATCAAGTACTTACAAACATGGATTATTGTTACAGAGCAATGTGTAACATTCCCCAAACATTCAAGGAAGCAATAACTTCATATAACTCAGAGAAATGGGTCAGTGCAATGGATGAAGAGATGCAATCACTAAGAGAAAATGACACATTTACCTTAACCACTTTGCCTGAGGGTAAGAAGACAGTGGGGGGTAGATGGGTGTACGCAGTCAAAAACAATGTTGATGGATCTGAGAAGTACAAGGCACGTGATGTTGCTAAAGGATATAGTCAGAGGATAGGTGTGGATTATGAAGAAACATTTTCCCCTACTGCTAACCTGACTAGTATCAGAGTGTTGATGCAAAAGGCAGCACAAGAAAACATGCTTTTACATCAGATGGATGTTAAAGCTGCCTATCTTCATGCACCAATAGATTGTGAGGTATTCATGGAACAACCTGAGGGTTATGAGGTAAAATCCGACACAAATGAAAAACTGGTGTGCAAGTTGAAAAAGTCGCTATATGAGCTAAAACAATCAGGCCGAAATTGGAACAAGTTGTTGCATGAATATCTGAGTGAGAACAACTTCGTGCAAAACCCCGCTGACCATTGTGTTTACACAAAAATGACAGAAAATAAGAAGGTGATTCTGATTGCATGGGTAGATGACCTGATCATTGCTGCTAGTGATGAAAGTGAACTAACTGTTGTGAAGAAAATGCTTGCAGCAAAATTCAAAATGAAGGATTTGGGTAAACTGAGACATTTCATTGGTATAGATTTTGACCAGAGTGATAACTGTGTAAAAATGTCACAAAAACAATATGTGGAAAAAATACTTGAAAGATTCAACATGCAGGATTGTAAAGAAAGACAGACACCTTGTGAGCAAAAACTGAACTATGCTGATGATGCAGAAAGGATGAGTGATGTCAAAAGGTACAGAGAGGCAGTTGGTAGTCTGATCTATTTGGCTACATGCACAAGACCAGACTTGAGTTTTATAGTCAGTAAACTTTCACAGTACTTTACTGAGCCAACTGAAGACCAATGGACTACAGTAAAACATGTACTGAGGTATCTGAAAGGGACAACCGAGAAAGAACTGTGTTACAGGAAATGTGACAACAAAGAACTGAGGTTGTGGGCATACAGCAATGCTGATTGGGCAGCTGATGTAACAGACAGACGGAGTACAACTGGTTATTGCATAAGCTTGTCTGTAGATGGTCCTTTAATCTCATGGAAAACCAAAAGACAACCTACTGTTGCATTATCTACCTGTGAAGCGGAGTACATGGCTTTAGCTGCGACCCTACAAGAAGTTTTGTACCTAATGCAACTGTTACAAGGTATTGATGGACAAAAATATGCACCGCCAAAAGTTCATGAAGATAATCAGGGTGCAATTGCGTTGGCAAAGAATCCTGTGACGAGACAGAGATGTAAACATGTTGACATAAAGTACGACTTTGTGAGGTCAACTGTGAGTGCAGGAAAAATAACTCTGGATTATTGTTCAATAGAAGAGATGGTTGCAGATGTAATGACAAAGCCTGCAACAAAAGTTAAGCTGTTCAAGTTTGAGAAGTTTATGTTTGGGCATTAACGTGGTATACGGACATGTATACAGTACTGAGGAAGAAACCTTTTGTTTGTTGTTTTTTGTTTACTTAAGAGCATCATAATATGAGAGCAAGTGGGGGTGTTGAAATAAGAAGAGAAAATGCTCTCAATTATGGAGACAGTCAAATGGTTTATTTATGTTTGATGTGTGCTTTACATTTGTGTGGCTGTTAATAAAGTTAGCGCGCTCTAGGGGGCGTATGCGTTCATCAAAAATGGCCTGTTACATCCTGGGAGGCTGTGGGAGTGTGTGGGCGTGGTGTGGTCTTCTCCCTCTCCTCCTCCTCCTTCGTTCTGGCCCCTCCCCTTGTCTCTCTCTGCCCCTGCCTTCTCCTTTAGGTCACACCTGCTGCTCATCTGCTCTCGTTACAACCAATTACCCTCAGGGGTGATATAAGCTGGAGAAGAGCAGTGTGGAGGAGGAGGGAGAGGTTTCTGGTGGATTTCCTCTGTGCTGGTCAGAGTGTGCTACTAGCCTAGGTGTGGAACAGCCTGCTGCGTGTGACCAGCCTTCTGGTGTGTGGCTCTTTGTGAGTAGTGCTTAACTGAGCAGTGATTGCTAGTGATGGGCAGATGAAGCCTCATGAAGCACTGAAGCTTTTCATTAGTGATGGCCAAATGAAGCTTTCCGAAGCACTGAAGCTTGTATTGAAAAACGGTTCATTACTCGAAGCTTTTCAACACAGTCCTCTCCGGTGACATCTGGTGGTGAAAATTTTGAAGAGCAGCTTGAATCTGCAAAATAAAACGGACAGCTGAATCATCACTGCTCACTCAAGAGTGGAGTTCTCTCTGATATTGGGCCACCGTTCCGTTGCTTTGAACATGTAATTGGTTTTGTTTTCTCGATTGGGGGGCTGAAAAAAATGTAATGCGTATTTGCGTAATACATTTTGATCAATAAACTTTCCCTATTTAAACATGCACTATGGTGGCCTTTCTTTGCTCATAACTCCTTGATGTTGGTAAATACAATAAGTGAGCAATATATATAATATACATATGAGAATGCACAGCACATTATGGAGTATGCCCCTGCTGTGAAGTCCTGCCTCCATCTACTTGTCGTTTAATCACTGGACAGCTGGACAGGTTCATACAAAATATTAGATGAGGCCAATTATCCTATACATATTTTTGACCTAGGGGTGGGATTGATTGTGAACTGGAAAGGGAAAATGCTTAGGGAGCTGAGTACAGCTGCATCGTCACTGATTTGTAGAATCATTTTTGATTCGATACAGGATCCGATTCAATTTGATTGGAATCTGGAAAGTTTTGCCTCAGTCAGAAATATTACAATTCTGATCATTTAACAGTATATATCCATAATTTCATATCTATTAAAAGAAAGCTGACACATGTGAGACTTAATTAGAGATGTAAACAGAGAGTTATGAAACCTGCAGCTGCAGAAGCCAGCGAAAAAAAAAGAGGCAAACACAGCGCGGACCCGACGACGCACCAAAATCCTACTCTGACGCGTCGGGTCCGCGCTCTGTGTTCACGTTTGTATGCAGAATCCGTAAACCTGCTCCCAGTTACTGTTTTAGCTGTATGGTCTTTGACGACATGTTGTGAGGTTTAACCTGAGATGCTGGCGTTTCAGGCATAATAACGTTAATTTACAAATCGACACGGGATTTTAATGAATCAATATCACTTTATTCAATTTAGCATGGATTGTAATCAGAAAGGCGATAATCAAAACCCACCCCTAATCAAGAACTTGCAAAGTAAAAACATGCTCTATGTCAGGTAGCCCTTTTGTTATTTACATTTAAAAAGAGGATTAGTGTTACTGTGCGCTGGCTGAGTCTGTTTCTTTTCTTAGAAATAGTTTCTCCTGCCCTGGAGAAAATCCACTTGCATGGAACAGAAGAGGCTGTGGAGTGCAGGAACTACACTGCAAGCTGGTAGATATGCAGGTATTCCTGGGTCCTGCAGACTATCACCTAAAAACAATAAACAAAATGATTTTCTAAACTGTGTAGCAATGTAATGTACGTATAGTGTCAAATACATTTTTGTAGTCTTCATTAGCTTTAATTCACATGGAAGTGTTCCTGAAGTCATATGCTGTAATGATATTTACATTATGAAAACATGATTTTGGACATTTCAGGTGTTTCACTTCGGCAGATAAAATGAATTGAGCAAAATCAACTCAAAATATTCCCACACGCCAGAACGTCCTCTCTTCCTCGCTGGCTCCATATCTGTCAGTGGAATGATCACCTCTTCGCTCTCTGTCACCATCAACACACTCCACGAATCCCGTGGATGATTCACTTCCTTATATCCGTTTGAATCAGGTACCGAAGCAGTTACGTGCGTAATGAAGCTTCGGACGTCACTGGTCACGTGACTTTTGCCAAACGAAGCAAGCCTCGACACAGTGCTTCTGAACCAGTGTGTTATTTTTTTCGACACACGCTCCGGAGCGTCAGCTTCAAGCGGGCCATCACTACTTTTCATCCAATTGGTTCACCCCAACGCGAAGCTTCTTGAAGCTTCATTTGCTCTAGCAGGACACCTACTGGACGTAAAAATATTAGTTGGCATGAATTTGAAGAGTGTGGCATTTTGCACACAGCCTGTAAATGTCAACAACAAAAGGAGTGTGTAAAACATCTATATTGTAGTGATGGCAGTATACTGTGTATATTTATACTGGCAGTATGGAAAATGATTATTTGCGGCAAAGTTCGAACCGCTTCCTGAACCAGTCACGTGGTACAGCCGGGCAGCGAGGCTTCGGACGTCATCATTTTCAGCTCCTCCCATAAATGAAGCAAGCCTCGATACGCGCTTCGCGGAAACACCCCCTCCATTACTCGACACACGCTTTGAAGCCTCGATACAGAACGTCACATCACTAGTGATTGCCCATGAATGACGGCAGCCTTCATTAGTTTGTGTGGCCTGCCTGGATATTGTTTGCAGGCAGCGTTGCTGTCTCTTTCTGTTGAAGCTTTCTTTGTTGAAGTGGTCATTACCACTTTGGGTTGACCTCCCTGATTTCTCATTAAAGCAGCGGTGCTGTCTCCTTTTGTTGTTGCCATTTATATGATTATTGAGGTGTTTGCCTACAATAAAGATCTATTTTATATTAAATACCTCTGCCTGGTGTTCTTTTCATTCCACCTGGATCTAACTGTTACTGTCCCCCACCCTCATCGCCTAGCTTTTAAGTGGGGACGTAACATGGCCGAAGGCTGATGTGTGATTATTCCTCCCAAAATGTCGTTGATGAAGTTAGCTATGCACGTCAGATTTCACTGCGCATTTTCATACCTCTGCCAACAGATTCACAGGCAGAGCCTAAATTATTTCTCACAGTTTTTTGTTGCTTTATGGTTCCAAGCGCTGTCACCAATCTTTGCATTTTGTTATTATCTCATGACATCAGCTACCATCTCTCCTATGGACTTTTTAATGTTTACAGTCTCAGATCAACAAAGCCCTGCCCTCCAGCACTATCCACAGCAACCCCTCAACAGCAACATTGTACCCATCAGGTAAAGCATCGGCTACGTTTGCTTTGCCTTGTTGCCCATATTAGATTCTTGATGAATGTGTGTTGTTGTTATTCAGCCTGGTTCAATGTGCCCCTTTTTAACTTTGAGCACCCGCCCCTTTAAACCTCTCTGCACAGCCCTGGTCCCTGATAATGCATTGCTTTAAATGGCGAGAATCTTGAGGGATGGCTGTTATGAGGAAAGGCAGCCCAGAGACATCGTTGTGTGCCTCAACTTTCGGTCTTTAAGGCTAATCTGCCATTTTTAGGGGGATTAGATTTCTGATCTAGATTATCATATTAAGATTTGGGACACATCGCCAGTACTGGACCTTGGATTCATCGGGTGTTTCGGCCATTATCACTAGACACCCTCATCAAGGAGGCCCTGCCAGGGTTGATCAGGCCCTGGAGTGTCTGTGGTTTATGTTAAATTGTTATTTCTCTTCTTCTTTCTTCTGTTTAGTTTCCTACAGTTCATCTATTCACTGCAATTGAGAAATAATACCTGACTCTTTAACATTTATGGAGCCTCACTTCTTTAAAGGGATAGAAAAGGTGATAGAGAGAAGCAAGACAAAAGGGACAAGATAGGAGAGAGCAGAGAGGAGAGCCAGAAGGGGGGCGCCTGATCTGGCTTCCCACACCTCCCCGCTGGATCGGTCTGTACGCTCTACCTCCCCACTGCCTCCCAGAAAAGGGAAGAAGAGCAGATAATCATTTTTTATTCATTTATTTGTTCATTAGTAGAAACAAAGAACATGAACACCACCTCTGCTCTGTCCGATGTCACATAAGACGTCACTGATTGGATTGTCTTCTATAGCTTCCACTTGATTAGCTGAAGCAAACCAAAAGGAACAGCAGTATGACGCTGTGCAAGTTTTGATGACACGTTTAAAGTCATTGATATACTTGTACATAGTTCTGAAAAAACCAAACCTGAGTCAAATCCAGAGGTCCGAGTGTCACCTTCAGGTTTTCTAACATCACAAAGTTTTATCAACAGAATTATTGAAATGAGTAGAGTTGCAACACAGACTGTTAAAAAGAATGACAACACAGAGACAACAGGCGGGGAGAGTGATGTATCACAAGAGGTGCAACCAGGAGGTGTGGATGTAGGTGGAGGTGTGGTGGTGTTTCCCTAAAATAAAGCAAACACAGTCATTAAGTTGTCACATTGTGAATGTTGAAACCTGCAGAAACACAGACAGGTGAGTGTGTCACCTGTGACAGTGATCCAGCTGGATGGAGACTCTCCATGGCCGCTGATGTCACACTTGTAGAGGCCTTCATCAGACCTGGAAACATGCTGGATGGTCATTGGCTCTTTTCCGATGAAGACGCCATCTTTGAAGAAAATGGCTGTGAGGTTGGAGGGAGTGGTCTTTGTTTCACAGAGCAGAGTGACGTCATCTCCCTCCATCACAGGGAGGACAGGACTCTGCAGGATCACTGATCCACCTCAACACAGAGACAAACTACAGCATTTCATCCATTTACACACAGCTTCATCAACACTAACTCCACACACTCAGCTTACCAGTGACTGTCAGGTTAACCATGTTACTGATGGGACCCTCTCTGGACTCACACCAGTAAACTCCACTGTCCCACGGGAGGACACTGCTAATGTTACAGGAAGAATCAGCTGCTGCTCCCCACTCCTCACACTCAGCTCTGATTTCTCTTCTTGTGTTTCTCCTCAGAGTCCATCCAGCAGAGCTGTCGTCCTTGTCACAGCTCAGAGACACAAACTCTCCCCCAAACATCTGAGAGCTGCTGGGACTCACAGTCAGAAGAGCTGTGATGAAAATCTATATAAATATATTCATATTAAATTTTTCATAAACACTTAGGGCTGAAATAACATTCCTGGTGATCATCATTAACTATTGTAGGAGCCATTCTTGGGTTAATACCTTATGTGGTCACTAGAGGTCACCTTTTTCTGTTTTGATTATGTAATGTAAAGGTATTTAAGGTAGACTCACGTAATCGGCGTCAGGTGTGTCATTAAGAAGGCAAACAGTTTGTGACCGTTGCGCTGTTATGCTAAGTCAATACGGAATAAAAACAAGATACATACTGCTGTATTTATTGGACTGTTAAATTAATTCATGCATACCAGTGACATCGCGTCACCCCCCGTTAACGACCACCTCAGTGGCTTCAAGCGTAGGCTTAGCCTCTACAACTATGTCAAACAACAGCATCTTCATCGTGATCAAACTTTAACAGAACTTTTGGGTTGAAAATATTCATTCATATTCACGAGAGTCAATAAATTTTAATCTTTAAAATGTGTTGTTTATTTCAGGTTTAAAATAGGACAAGAGAAGGTTACCGACCTTGGTTTGTGGTGTAGCTCAGATCAGAACTAAAGAGAAATGAAACAGAGGTTGGTTTAGAGGTTTTACACAGTTTGATCGAGCTACAGACTCATGCAGAATAAGCAGAAAAAGCAGGAAGTGATTCTCTCTTTGTTGTCTTCTACGCAAACTCGATATTTATGTGGAGAAACAAAAGAAGTGGCATCTTTAGGCCTTTACAAAGATGAAACCCATTACAGTATACTTACAAAGCAGAAGAAATGATTTCTCCATTCTGTCTTTTGTTGATACTGAATTAATTCTTCTTGCATCAGTTCACTCACATAACACATGAACCTCCTCCTCCTTCCTCTGTTACAGGGTGTTAGTTTGTGGTTTCCCCCCCTCATCATTATTATGAGAAAAGATTCTTTGGTTTCAATACATGAGGAAATACACTTTTAATATGAGGCAGTGATCAAAAAGATGAAAAAAGGAGAGAAAAATACACAGAAATGGTCAACAAAGCAAACCTGTGAGGAGAGAAAGACATCTACTCCAAATTTTACAACCAACGACGCTTTAGAAAGCACTGCAGCACTCAAGATGCAGGCTTGTGGGGGACAGAAACGAGGTAGGAACAGGCAGCAGAAGCAGATTTAAGATGAAAAATGAATTTAGTGCTGATGTTTGGGGAGCTGCATTTGCCATCATTAGTTAATATTACATATTTAAATAAATTATATAAAAACTATAGCAGTAATAACAGTTTGGAATTCTTCAGCCAGGGACGAGTGCAGAAAGGTGAAAGTCCAGAATGCAAGCATGCCAGCATGCCCGAAACAACAAAGCACAAAGTGTTGCTCTGTGTTGTCTGTTTTGTTTCATGTTGTAACCTGTTGTGGAGGTATTTTACAGCTCTAAATGAAAAAACTGCAAATAGTGATGTGCGTCATTGGATCTTCCAAGGAAATCCTGAATGCAAGATTGCAAGCATGTTAATATTTTTCACCCTGTCACAGTCCAGGTCAGTTCTCCTCTGCCTGTCCCAGGGAGGAACTGTCTTCACCTTATCTGGAGCTAATCTGGAACAATCTGCTACAGATATTTAAGACCAGTGTTGCTGTCTCGTCACTGCCAGTTCATTAACTAACCCATGTTGGTAACAAGCACTCATGCCTCAGTCTCAAGTCTATGTACTTACCTTGTTCTCTTGTGCTTCAATTCTCTCGTCACAGCTCCACTCTTTGGCTCTGCTTGCTACTCCGACACCTTCTCTCCTCAAATCACCACTGACTCCACCTGGAACGTACGCCTTACCCCTCAGTTAAATGTACACCTGTAGGAGTTCTATAATACACAAACTCCCTTTGTTCTTTCTCCTCAGTGCCACCACACTTGTTACCAAACATGCCCTGTCCCTGCCTCAGAGCTCCACACTAGTTTTCCTAGACACAAACCTCGTGCCAAGCATGATTTTATTCTGTGTTTACACTACAAATTTTGCCACATTCCCATTGTTGCAAAAATAAAAGCATTGTGTAAAACTAACTCAACCATCTCTTCACTTGGTCCAGCACTTGAGCCCAGTTTTAGTATAGGCCTCTGGTCCTTTGTGACACTCACAGGGTAAGGACTAGGAAGCACTGACTGCAAGCATAAAACGATCTGGCAAAGACTGAACTGCAGCCTTTTCCTTATGAAGTGGTTCCATCAAACACAGAAGCCTTAGGCTACAAAATTGGCAGGTCGACACAATGGGCGACCATGACAGTTTCATTTTATATTCATATACATCTCCATTTGTCACGTGGACATATTCAGTTCAATTCAATTTTATTTATATATCACCAAATCCCAAAATCAGTCGCCTCAAGGCGCTTTATATTTTAAGGTAGACCCTACAATAATATACAGAGAAAAACCCTATAATCATATGACCCCCTATGAGCAGCACTTTGGCAACAGTGAGAAGTAAAAAAATCCCTTTTAACAGGAAGAAACCTCCAGCAGAACCAGGCTCAGGGAGGGGCGGCCATCTGCTGCGACCGGTTGGGGTGAGAGAAGGAAGACAGGATAAAGACGTGTTGTGGAAGAGAGACAGAGATTAATATGCACCCATGCATGTGTACACACACACACACACACACACATTTTGTATTCTAAGTAAACAACAGAACCTGAATTTAAAACCTGTATACATGAGATTAAATTTAACGTTTAATAAAGCTGAAAGTCACTGAGAGAACAGATCTCAGCCTTCAGTATTTTGCTGTATTGCAACCCTTTAGTCTCAAGGGGAAGTACCTTAGACTGATCAAAAGTAAGGGCACAATACAAAAAGATGTGATATATAAAGTAGACCAAAGTTTTTAACAGGCTGCAGAAGGCCATTTGGAAACACCTACCGTTGTTTTAAGGATGTCTTAAATACTCCAAAAACTCTTCGAAACATGAAGAAAAAGGCTTTTTTTTTTTAAAATAAGTTTCCACAGTTCTTCTTTTCCAACCAGAAAAAGGATCGAAACCACCTCAAGCACCACTCAGCAGACTGCTACACCCTGCACTTTTGCAGGAGAGTGCAGGCCGTTCTGATCAAACTGATATGTAAATGCTTGTCTATAAAAGTTTCATTTAAACTTTGTGTGGTGAGTCTCTCTGGCTGGTTGAAAATAACCTATAACATCAGTATAACTGTCAGACTTCCAGCATCAGTTTATAGCTTAGTAAGCTGGTGCTCATGATGCTGCCTTTCATTTTCAACAATTTTGGTTCTGTCTGCCATTCTGAGTCACATTCATGTGACTGCAAGAGAGTGAAATGGCTGGAAGGTGAGATAGAAATGCAAGGGAATAATAAGGTTGGGAGGGGAACATAATAAAATTGAACATAAAAGAAAAGATAAGAGCTGCATAGAATAGAGAGAGGTGTGGTTCACTTTTAAGATCAACTATGTACACTGTAATCAGAATCAGAATCAGAATCAGAATACTTTATTGATCCCTGGGGGAAATTATTTTTTGTTACAGTGCTCCATTTTAAACCAACATTAAGACAAGACAGACAATACGCTAACTAAGAATAGTTACTGGAACTTAAATTTTTTTTTTCATATATTTTTAGTTAAATGCAAATGTCCACCGTGTTCAAAAATGTATACAAATGCCTGTAAGGTATCTGATATGTGTCAGTTAAATGCACAGCCTTTTTATTTGTATTTTTGAGGTGTATGCCATTATTCTTTGAAATGTTATTGATATGTACTGCAGCTCCAGTGAACCCTGAAGTAGTCTCAGGTAGAAGGGGTGGGAGTAAGTGGGGAGCCGTGTGCACTCGGCAGGCAGAGAGAGACGAGAGATGAACAACAGTGTCGTGTGGACGGAGAGTTCAAAGAAGGGCGACAAACTGAAAATCAGTTTGTCGGAGGAGACGGACGTCTTGCTGGCGTGTCAGAGAGGTCCCTTCTGCTGCTGTGCTGAACTTTCATGTTCACACGGGAACACATGGATATGCAACTGTGAGTGCTGCTGCCGTGCTCTGCTGGTGGCCTTGACCCAGTTTCCCCAGCTATCTCCTTGAACTGCCTGGAGGCGTGAGTACTGTTGTGTTCACATGCTTTTTATTTTAGTGCTTGGCAACAAGTGAAGCGGCCATGTTGTTTTAGGTCCCAACGCACCCGAGCCACGACTCAGGCCTGCAATGAGGTGTTTGTTAACAGAAAGACTGTAGCAGTTAAGGTGTGTGTTGGTGAGAGTGCGTATGGGCCCACAATATTATTTAATTATTTGGTTCTGTCGAGGTAAATACCTTTACAAGTTTAACAGTTTAACAAACTTTATTAATTTTACTTATTTTCTTTTGTGTTTTGGAACCAATCATTCACTGAAGTGGAGTTAACTTTATAATTGACCTGCTTGTGTGTGGTTTCCATATAGTGTAGTTTAATGCATATTTTATATCATAAGCGTCAAAAAGGGAGTATCAGTAGTGACAACAGGAACCAGGGCCCCTCTCAATAGAACGTGGGATGTTTGTAACTTACTGTCAAGAGATTCATTACAACATATTAAGAAAATATTAATATTATAGCACATTGCAGATGAAATCTGAATTTCCAACTGGAGCACTCTCTCAACTCTAATTTCTGTTTTGGAAAGTCGGAGAAGCACTACCAAACAAAATTTAACAATCCCAAGCAGCAGTAAAACTGTAAAACTTTTAACAGCTGCCACTGTTGCATATTTCACTCTCTAAAAAAACCATACACAGAGCACTGGCCGGGCTGTACCTATGAGTGTGCCGCATCGGAGTTTGTAAGTGCAAACAAACAAGCATTGGGCTTTACTGCAAGGAATGAATGAATGAATGTCTGTACCTTGCTAAAAACAAAAATGGAAAGTTTTTCCATGTTTTCCAGACTTTACTATTGGAATGGCCACCGTTTAGGTCACCCATTTTCTGAATTATTGTTTACTACTTATATTATATATTCTATTATACTTCTTTATTATTAGAAAATGACACACTGCCTGATGTCATTTGATACAGGAACTTAATTTAAGAATTTAATAAAATATACTCCACAATTAATATCATGAGGTTGAATATTAAAAGTGTTTTGGCTTTAAAAACTTGTTTTGGATGTCATGAATGAGAAACAGGAAGTATAATATTTCCATGGATACAGTGGAACATGCGGTCAAGCCTCGTTTTGTTACTCTTTTTTTATTTAGAAAAATTGTATTCACCCAATTAACCAATAATTCAATTCAATTCAACAATTGCATCAAGATGCTTTATATTGTAAGGTAGATTCTACAATAGTTTCCTGTATTGGATATTATTGAACATTCACTGATATTTGTCAGTACACCCAGAATAAAATGAATAGAAATTTTTAATGATTTGATTTCCAGAATAAACAATATCATAGTTCATTTCATGAGCTCATGAATTGGCAAACATGCATGGTCCCAAAGCATCCATAGAGGCAACTCGGTTTAAAAACGTAGGCCTTGTCCTAAAAACATCTTTGTATAAATGACCTGAGAGTGTTTATGTCTTGATGCATGCTCAATTATCCAGGTAAGAAAATCCCCAAAAGTTGATCTGTTCATCTGGACGTGACATTTTCCTTGGGAGAAATATTTTGTCACCCATCCAAGGGACTTCTTCTTCTCCTATAGTAATAATTAACTGAGGAAGCCTACTCATTTTATGAATCATAAACCACCAGACAGTTAAACCGGGCAGATAACCGTATCAACATATGAGGTAAAAGTACATTAAAAAAAGCTGAGTTAAAACGAAGTGTTAAGAAAGGTGAAGCACTAGAGCGACATGAGGAAAAAGCTCTTGATTATGATCAATCTTCTCTCTTTGGGGAGTCTGCTGACCATTCTTATCTGGTACGCGTTCGAGGACAGGTGAGTAACTACCTTTGCATTTTACAGATGAAGGCAAGAGGTCACTAGTCAAAGTATTTTGAACAAAAGAGGCTTATGACACTGTGAAACTACAAAAAAGTAAAAATAGTAATAATAATTCTGAAACAGGGAAGATGTAAATTGCAAATGCAAGCCAGCAGTTGCAGAAATACACACACACTTATTTTAAGCAGAAGTACACATGTGTTGAAGTACTGATTTCACTTCTTTGCTCAGGTAAACAAAGTGAAGAAATGCAGGCTCTGAAATGTACTGAAAGTATAACAGTAAAAGTCGCTCTTTAAAGGACATTTGTAGCAGCTCTCTTTGTGCCGGGCAAACTTTATCATCTATGCGAAAGAGATTGTTATTGTCAGTGCTTGTGCCTACGTGTCATTCACACTGTGTTAAGGTTCAAAATTGAGGAGGGAGAGTACAAACCACCCATGGTCCAGAGGATCTTGGTCCAACAATGATTTTAATGAACACACGTGTGGGAAGACACTCTGTACGCAGACAGCCAGTAGTCCTCGACTTAATCAAAGCATAAACAGATATTTTATAGCATCAGGGTTTGATTTACTGACGCCCCTTCATGCGTCACAGATACATTTTATACATAGATCAGATCAACACCGACAATGGCTTTTCACCCAGAAGATCATCTTCTATTTTCATGGCTGGTACTTTCCGTTCTTATCTTAAAGTAGATTGTTCCTCTTTCTTGCCGAGACAACAAGGACGGTTCCTCTTTTACCGAGACACTTTTGCAGTTACAACCAGACATGACTAATCTCTCCTCTAAATAAATTTAACTCATGTGTGTGTGTGTCACGACCTCACATGCTCTTTGTGTCACCTCTTCACCTACTGTCTGTGTCTCGTCCTCAAATGCTCTTTCTCAATTCACCTGTTGCACTTCTGACCTTTTACCAGACCAGAGGCTCACTGAGACTATGTGTATGTCTTCTACTAAATAAATGTTTTAACCAAGAACCTCTACTTAAAAGCTTAATATAAAATGATCTGATATATAAGTGTTTTGTAAGCATGTATTGCAATTCCTTCTATGGCTCCAAGTCACTTGCACAATAGATTGTTCGAACATCGCGCCGAACAAAGCTTCCGACCCCCAATTAATTGACCGAGCTCCAACTCTTTAATAAGCACAGATATGCATTGTGTATAAAATAGTCATAACTGCTTAAGGCCTTCTTAAAGCTATCTGTTACATTGTTAAAGCCTCGTCTTAGCCTGCTGCTCAAAATAACTATCTGCTTTCACTTCTGCATACAACTTCCTGTCAGCCTGCAACTCAGTCTTTCTGAAAGAGACACTGTTTAAACCTCTGAATGCAATATCAACTCCAGATTATATTATTAATGCAATGGTAATGATGACAATTATTTAACAATAGCAGTAAAATAATTTCCCTGCTCCACAACTGTTAAAAAAACATCCTAAAAAACCAGTAATATTCCAGCAGCTGGGTTGCCAAAATAATACCGTAATATAACAGAAAATAACTTGCTGCCCTAATTTTAGATGGGATTATGCCTTTTACAAATGCTTTTAAACATCAAATTAGGAACATTTTAATGTGATCAAACAATGAAATTGCCTATAAACAAGGTCAATGAATGCATCAATATGAATAATAATGCTTAAATTTACAGTAATATACAGTAAATGTTATTTACACCACTGTTATTTGACGTAAAAAACAAAGTTGTTTATCCAATTATATTTGATGTAATACTACAGTATACGACAAAAATAATTTGATTTCTCTTTCAAAACGTGTGAAAAACTTGTCAAAAAACTAGATATTGGATTTAAAATTACGATTTACTCTTGATTCTAGATAATATCACATATAAATTTAGTTTCTAAGTGTAATCTAACATAGATTTCGTGAATATGTACTGGACTTCCAATTTGAATTAAAAGTGCTCCCTGTCAGATTGTTGGTTTTATCTGCAACAAAACATCCAAAGAACCCTTATTAAACAAAACCCCTGATTATAATTACATCAAGATTATGTTAATTCTTGATCATATGTTGTGTATGAACACTTTTTACATGTTTATTTTACTTATAAGACATGAGACATGGTTTCAATCATTAACATGGATTTTATTGACAAAAAGATAACCCTTCCTGGAACAATCCAAGAAGAACTAACACTTATGCATGAAAAAAAGGCACATAGAAGAAAATATCCAATTCAAACGCACATTTGAGCTTAGGAGTCATCTTATCCTCAGGATAAAAATAAGAATGTATGGTATCGGAGAATGTGAATAGGGAAAGTAGATTGTTGAGTGAAATGGATGAGCCAGAATTGTTTTGTAAAAATGGTGCAGCTTAACTGGTTTGGTGTTTGTCCGTCAGATACACATATTTTCTTTTGTAGAACATGCAAGCGGGCCGTCGTTATTGCCGTATTTGTTGGACTAAGGTGCTTGTAAATCTGGGAGTAATCTGGGTCCTAAACTCCATCCTTTAAAGTCCCGAAGTCAAACGAACATCACTGAGAGTTTAAAACTGTCTAAATTCTTTCATCTTTAATAAAATGATCAGCATTGCTGCTTTACCAGGTGTAACTATGAAGTTTAACATCCAGGCATCCATGAAAACAGAATTCATTACATTTAACGGAGTTAGAAGTTAGCAGGAAGTTATCGGAAGTCAGAGGAGATTGCAAAGAAAAGCGTCTGGACTTCTTTAAGTTACTTGAAGACGTTTCACCTCTCATCCGAGAAGCTTCTTCAGTTCTAAGGTCAAATGGTGGAGAGTCCCAGATATAAACCTAGTGGGAGAAACCCCCCACAGAGGGACAAAAGGACCCCCTGATGATCCTCTAATCACATGAGCCAAGGTGGGAAACTGGGTGTGGGTCCCAATCAGCCAGAGTTTCGGGTGAGCTCATTGTGAAACCTGGCCCCACCCTATCATGTGATTTCCTGAGGTCAGATGGCCCAGGATGTGAGTGGGCGTTAAGGCGTCTGGGAAGGGATCTCAAAACTGGATTATAGATGGCAGACAGTTGGTGTCGTAAACCCCCGCCTCTGTTCAAAGATGGTCGCTCACAGTGGACATAGGTGGCTTCTTTCACTCCTCTTTCAAACCATCTGTCCTCTCTGTCCAAAATGTGAACATTGGCATCCTCGGAAGAGTGTCCTTTATCCTTTAGATGCAGATGGACTGCTGAGTCTTGTCCTTTGGAGGTGGCTCTTCTGTGTTGTGCCATGCGCTTGTGAAGTGGCTGTTTGGTCTCTCCAATGTAGAGGTCTGGGCATTCCTCGCTGCACTGTACAGCATACACCACATTGTTAAGTTTGTGTTTTGGAGTTTTGTCTTTCGGGTGAACCAGTTTTTGTCTGAGTGTGTTGCTGGGTCTGAAATACACTGGGATGTCATGCTCGGAGAAAACTCTCCTGAGTTTTTCTGAAACACCGGCTACATAGGGGATGACAATGTTGTTGCGTCTGTCCTTCTTATCCTCCCTCGCTGGTGTCTGATCTTCTTTTCTGTGCCTCTTTGTGTCATGGTCCTGGGTCCCCTGACCCAGCGTTTTTAGTTCCTTGTGATGTTTGTAATATTGTACTTGTGTGAGTTATTTTATGGTTTCTAGTTTCGATCCCTTGCCCTTCATGTTTCTCTGTGTCCCCTCTGTTCTGTGTAAGTCTGTGTCTGCATGTTTGAGTTCCCCTCTGTGTCTTTCGGTTCTTAGAGTCCTCTGCCTTATGGTTTATGTCTCTGTGTTTCTTAGTTGCTGTCTCCACTGTGTCAAGTTCGCGTCTCTGTGTGATCCTTCCTGTTTTACTTTGAAGTTCCGTGTTTCTCTTTGTCAGTGTCGTAGTCTCCCTCATGCTGTGTGTGATTCTCCCCGTGGTTCCTGGTATACTTTATGTTTAGCTTTCCCAGTTTAGTTTAGTACTGTTTTTGTGTTTCACCTTTTGCCAGCATTAAAGCTGTGTTTTTGAGTTTACGTTTTGTCTCCGTGAGTTTGCGTTTGGGTCCTCTCCTGCCTGCCACACAGCTGAATCATGACACTTTGCTGACTTTATGTTAGGATAACATGCAGTTAGGATAACCGCATGTTTTGAGTGCTTCCTTTACATGTAAAAACATGCACCAAACAGCCACTTCACAAGCGCATGGCACAATATTAATTAATATTACAAATTGCAACAGATGTAAACAAAAGCAAGGAAACTAAGAAAAAAATGAGTTCAAGAAAGGGTAACTAATTTATCTGCACAAATCTGTCTCTTTTATTTGTCACAGTTATGTGGAATTTTACCGACCCTCTCCTCAAAGAGGTGCCCCAAAGCCCTCTGAACTTTGTAAAGGCTGCAAGTAAGAGCAAAAACTGTTTCTTAAGAAAGTACATTGTTTATGCTAAGATTAATTCATGTCAGCCCTGAATGGGTGATACTTCTAAATGTGTACCTGAATGCTTGTGCATTACAGGGAAGCCATCGATAAAGTAAAAAAACTCTACAATCAAACATGGAAAAAGCATGAAGAGAATTGCCACAGATTCAGGTAAGATCAGACCCTTAAAGCCTTCTAATATTCTGATATAATTATTTTTATTTTCATTTGAATTTCTGGAAAAAAAGAAAATTAGAAATGTTTGTGAAGGAAACACCTGGACACTGAAACATTGTTTTCAACAAAAAACTTACCATATCTGGGACTCTCCACCATTTGACCTTAGAACTGAAGAAGCTTCTCGGATGAGAGGTGAAACGTCTTCAAGTAACTTAAAGAAGTCCAGACGCTTTTCTTTGCAAGCTCCTTTGACTATGATGACCTGGATGACTGAGAACCTTCACAGACATCTTACCATAGTCACGTTTTGCTTATATTTATTATTATTCTTTTTTGATCAAACTATTGTGCATGAATGATACTCACTTAAACTTTTTTAGTTCCCGAAAAATTGAAGAGAATAAAGTCACTTGGATGGGTAACAAAACATTTCTCTTCCTGAAAACAAAACAGAATTGGCTTTCTGCAAGTTCCTTACAGCAGCGGTCCCTTTTTTGCGGACATGGACCGACAATGTTTTCATGGACCAGCCTCTAAGGCAGGGGTGTCAAACTCAAATACACAGTGGGCCAAATTTCAAAACTGGAACAAAGTCGCGGGCTAACATTAATATTTATTGAAAAAAAATATCTTCCTCCAGATTTAAGAATGAATCTTTTCTTATGGACTCAAACACGTTTTGCTGAAAAACTGAATATGGAACAAGCAAAGCTTAATACTAAACAATATATATATTAGCTGTATAATACCAGTAGGCCAGCTCTGATAGTAATTTGGTATGGCTTTGCGGGCCAAATGTAATTAGGCTGCGGGCCAAATTTGGCCTGCGGGCCAGAGTTTGACACCTATGCTCTAAGGTGTCGCGGATAAATACAACAAAATAAAACTAGTACTGGTACCGAAAAAAATAAGATTTATTCATAACACACGTGAAAAGACCCAGGAAAACCGAGTTAACGAAAAAAACGATAACAAAATAACGCTAAAAACCGTGAAAACCATACATTTCACACCCGAGTCTCAACTCTTGCGGCCCGGGGGTTGGGGACCGCTGCCTTACATGGATGATTGAGCATGTGTTGTGTCTGCTCTAGCAGTCCTCGCTGCTTCTTTTTTTTTAACTTGCGGTGCAAGGGAAGCTGGCTCGGAACCTCAGAGCAGAACCTCTGCACTCGACCTCAGACAACTCCAACTCCCAGTGTCCCCTTGCCGCCTTTTATTCAGCGACAAAAACACCCATTATAAAAGAAAACCCCGTGGTGCGTCATAAATCTAAGGCACTGTGTGTGTGTGTGAGAGAATTCCTGTTGGTCATAAAAAGGGTCATCTCCCCCACCCTGTATATGGCTTAATTCCTTTAACGGTCCGCCATATACAAAGACAGGTGAGGTCATAAATGGCAAGAAGTAAACATCCTTACTAAATAAAGAACAGAACCTTCACATAGGATATCTGTAGTTAAACACTATAGCTAATTGCCTCCCCCACCTCCTAGATGCGCAGGGAAGGATTAGAAAAAGAATTTTTACAAATTTAAGTACAACAATGGCAATTATTATCAGAATCAACCTAAAAGCATGCATCAATACATTTTAACTCACTTTGGCACAGACTGCCTAAAGCTAGTATGTGAGTACAAGCAAACACCACATAAAATGGTAGATTATTGGAACCACCTGAGATTAAGCCTCAGATGCAGACAAAGCAGAATTACTTCTAAAGGTCTTTAAATGAGATCTTGTGCTAACTTTCCAAAGTCTAACCTGTTGCTGGTGTCAGACAACAGCTTTTTGGATTTTTTTCAATATCTATAACTCTATTAACTCCTGAACTGTTTGTTCAAACGAAAGAACTCCAACTGTTCCTGATTTTTTTCAGTGAAATATTTTCAGACATTAGGGTCGTTACAGTAATCCCACACAGCAGCAGCCCCAAGAAGATGAAGGATGGTTGAAAGAAGAGAGAGTAAGGAGTTTGATGGTGCTCTACAGATAACAGAATATTTATCAGGCATTTTGATTCTTTTTATTGTTTTTTTTTTTGTTTTTTTTTTTAGTAATTTCTGTGTTATTTGCCAATATTTGGATTTACCCTGTCTGTAATTAGCATAATGACCCTACTATCGCTGAAAAAAAGCAACGAGTTCAAGGAGTATAAGATTATTTTTATTAGGCCCAGAGATGGATAAATGACTGGCAGTGACATTGATTTTCACTGGATTTCTTCTTTTAATGAATGAACCAGTCTGTTGATTAGTACATGCCTGAAGGTTTTGCTCTCTCTTTTTCAGCTAAACAATGGCCTCCTTTACTTGCACTGACATTTTGAAATGACAGCAAAAAAGATATAAAATAAAATACAAACACTTTGAGTTAGCTTCTGAAATTAGTACTTTTTAATTTTTCATGAATTCAGCGGGGTGTGAAACTGGTTGTCAATCAAATGTTAAATTATTTTTGATCAACTGAACAACTGGTTCCAACTGGAGCGAAATATAATGTTTCGAAGATTTGAGTCAATATTAGTCAAAAGAAAAAATGAAACGTAAAAAAAACTAACTGTAAATATAATGTACAACAATAGATAAGTTAATTTAAAATATAAAGACAAAAGTTGTCTGTCATGCATGTAAATGTGTGCTGTATCAGTACCTGCCTGTGGTTGAATGGCTTTTATTTTCAGTTTCCTAAAACAACATAACTGTTTTGGCTAAAACCACTGAAGCCTATTCAAATACTATATTATTAAAATTTTTGTTCCCCAAAGTGTTTTACTCTTACAGTGAGCCTAATTTACATTTCTAACAACCTTCTTTGGAAATTGATATGAAACTGTAATGATTATAGTGTTTTAAATAAAACAAAAGCTTTTTATACAAAACTAGCAGAAATGAAAATGACAAAACAGATGGACTCTAACTCTAGAAATTGCAAATCTGTCCACTTAACACTAAAGCTAACTTTATTTATTTATATTTTTGTCTTTTTTTTCACAAGATTACAGCTGAGGATTAATTGCAATGGATCCAACAATGCCATTGTCACTCAGGAAAACACTCCAGTGGGATCTAAGATTGTTTGTGACAAGGACAGAACTGTCATTCCTGTGACTCCAGAGCTTTTCAATATCTTAATAAAAGTATGTTTTTCTTAAACACGGGAACAGATCTTGAAATTTGTTGTTTATGAATGAACTACTACAAACTAAAACAACATTGCTGCATATTTCAGGTCTTCGTTATTCATCAAATGTTCTAACATGATAACCCTATGTTTTGACATCACATGTTTAGTCACATGTTAAATCTTTGATAAACAGGGACCTTTACCCTTAATGGATTAAATCAAATATAATTCTTTGTGTGTGTCTTCTGAAATTAGCTGCCTAGAGTACTTTTGCAGCAATTCATCTGTATTAATAACTTTGTGGATGCTCCTTGTTTCATCCTGAGTTCTGCCTCTTACACTCACTAGCTAATTTATAGAGCAGGCAACAGCTTAATTTTGAAATTTAGTTATCAGGCTGTGCGAAATGTAACACTGCTATAACTTTATAGCATATTTAATTGTAATACATTTTAATATTTGTAAATGGACTGATTCTTATATAGCGCTTTTTTACTCTCCACTGTATACAACATGCCTCATTCACACCCACTCATGCAAGCACTTCTAAACGCAAGTGCACACAGCACACAGTACATTCACACACAATCACACTCTGATCAACGCATTGGAGGGAGATTTGGGGTTATTATCTTGCCCAAGGACACTTGACATGCAGACTGGGGAAGCTTAGGTATAAAGATTTAAAAAGTCACATTCCTTGAAGGTCAATTGTATGGCCTGTATTTGTATAGCACTTTACTCAGTCCCTAAGGACCCCAAAGCGCTTTACACGTTCAGTCATCCACCCATTCACACACTCGTGTTGGCAAGCTACATTGTAGCCACAGCCGCCCTGGGGCACACTGACAGAGGCGAGGCTGCCGGACACTGGCGCCCTCTGACCACCACCAGTAGGCAACAGGTGAAGTGTCTTGCCCAAGGACACAACGACCGACACTGTCTGAGCCGGGGCAACCTTCCGATTACAAGACAAACTGCCAACTCTTGAGCCTTGATCGCCCCATGTAAGGAATTATATGGGGGTTTCACTAGGTTTCACATTAGTTTGGACCTTTGACTCCTTCTTCAAGCTCAAATAAGGTCAAACTTGTATAAAGTGGAGTTTTTCTTGAAAACTAACTGCTTGTGTTTGCACTTGCAACATTTAGGAAGTGATATTGGTGTATGGGGATTATAGTTTCCAAATATCATTTGACCTAACCTTTACATTTCACATCTGCTTCTCTTTCAAATTGACCTAAAATCTTTAACGGAACGAATGTAAAGAATTAGCTGACGTATTTAGAAATTTACTGTGGCACAATAATATTTAACAAGCTCAATTTATTATACAGATATTTACATTACCAGTTTATTATCGATTTACCTACTCTTAAATAATGTTTGTGTAAAAATAAAATCCACATAAACATCTGTCATGTAATCCTAATCTAAGTTTTACTGCAGTACAAAACAAACAAAAACAAAACTAATATATACAATATCCAGTACTATTCTGTTGAAAGTAAACACTGCCCAGAAGGTAGGTTGCCTTGGTTTGTGGTGTCAGAGTGCTTCTTGTTTTATCTATCATTTTAAACTTCAACTTTCAAGCGTGCCCTACACTTATTGTCTCCTTCTATTCTAGGAGAGATTCACAAATACTGGGCCAAAGATTCACTTCGACTTAAAAAGAGACTGATTTTCAAAACAGATTTTGATAACAGGGACCTCATGAATCCATTGTTTTCAATAACAAAAGGGTTTGCACAGTAACTAGAACTAACCACCGTATATGTAATATCACATATATAATGATATCATGAAAGATTTCAATTCCAAGTAACTGATAATCCAGTTCTAATGTTTTAAAGGCAATCGGATTAAACAGGTCTATACATTTCTCTAAAAGTTTTAACGTGATAACCTTATCACTGACCTCTTCCTACATGTTTGCCATCTTCCATTAAATTCAGTGAGCACTTGTCTTTCACACAAAGTACATTTCAAACTGTTTAAATTTTGCTCTTTTATAATTTATAATCTGTTGGTGTCAATTCCAGGAGAATCCTTTCTCAAAAAAGAGATGGGACACTTGTTCAGTTGTTGGGAACGGTGGGATTCTGACAAACAGCGGCTGTGGAAAAACGATTGATTCAACTGATTTTGTCATTAGGTGAGAAAGATGTTTAGAACAAAAATCATGATGAGGACTCTTCTCTCTGTAAGTAATATTTTGTTGTTTTTTTCAGGTGCAACCTTCCTCCTCTGGAAAATGAATTTAAGAGTGATGTTGGCATGAAGACTAACCTTGTGACAGCAAACCCAAGCATCTTAACAAAGAAGTGAGCCAAGAGTGACTCTAACATTGAACTGACCTGTTAGTTTTGTCTTGTTTCTTTAACTAATATATTATTTTGCAGGTATGGGTCACTGATGGCACGTCGACGGGCGTTTGTAGACAGTCTCCACCAGTATGGCAACTCCCTGCTCCTCTTCCCTTGCTTCTCTTTTGGTGCTTACCGTGCAGTGTGTCAGCGGGCTGTGTATGCCATTGAAGACATGGAAATTCCTATCCAACCAATCTTCACAAACCCTCAATACTTACAAAGTATGGACAAATTCTGGAAATCTCAGGGGGTAAATGAACGTCGGCCTAGCACTGGAGCTTATATGATTAGTCTGGCTTTGGAATTATGTGAAACTGTTCATCTTTATGGATTCTGGCCATTTAGTAATCATCCATATAAGCTCTTTCCCCTGACTAACCACTACTATGATAATGTACCCTATGATAGTAGAGTCCATGCAATGCCAGATGAGTTTTACTACTGGGTGCAACTGCACAACAAGGGCATTCTCAAGCTTCATCTTGAAGACTGTAAATCAGGTCAGGTCTAGTTTATATGATGGAATAAAATAAGAGTTTATTCAAGTGACCACCACAAAAGCCAAGACATTTGCACTGAAATCCAGTATGTGTTATTTTGATGTTACTTTAACAATCTTACAAAATATCTCTTAACTCTCTTTAAAAACCAGAGGTGACCATGCATTTACCATCATTGCCCCTGGACTCTGGAATAATCTCCAAGTCAAAATCCCTACTTCGGAATCAATTCAATCGTTCAAATCCCATTTAAAAACACACTTGTTTAACATAGTCTCCAAAAGTTGATTCTGTTCATCTGGATGTAGCGTTTTGTGGGAGAAAACTCGTCCACTCATCCAAGTGACTTCTTCAGTCAGACTGAAGAAGTCAAGTTTAGAGTGACTAAACTTGAGCTATATTGTGTCATGGTCCTGGGTCATTAGACTTTTATTAAACATTATGTTTTTTGTTTAGCATTAGTATTCAATTCAATAAAACTTGTGTTTTGGATTAATCCTTGTCTTCTGATTCTTAAGGGTTTTGATATTGTGTTTATTGTTTTGTATACCTACCTGTATCCTCCCCCAGTGCTCTGTTCACGTCCCTGAGTTGTGTTTGTGAATTTCATGTTTTACTCTGAAGGTCTGTGAAAGAAAGCTGTAGGCCTTGTCAGCACTTCCTTTTTATGGCCTTTGTCAACCCCCATCACCTCACTTCAGGCTTTCTTCCTGTGGGAGGAACCAGAGGTGGGACCAAGTCATTGTTTTGCAAGTCTCAAGTAAGTCTCAAGTCTTTATCCTCAAGTCAAGTCTCAAGTAATGTCAGGCAAGTCAGAGTCGAGTCTCAAGTCACTGGTGTAAAAGTCCGAGTCAAGTCACAAGTCTGAAATTTTGAATTTCAAGTCCTTTCGAGTCTTAAAAAAAAAAAAAAAAAAAAAAAAAAAAGCATGTTGCAGTTATGCTAAATGTAAATATACACAAATTGTGAAATTGCTCCTCTTTAAAATGCAGCTCAATTAAACCTAGCCCCCAGAATAATTTTCACCGACAGTTCTGAGATAAGCTGCATGTTATTCTTGGATGCGGTTGTAGGACCAGCTTTAAAATCGCATGACAAAAATATCATACATAAATAAATGATTTTTTTTTAAATATAATTAAAAAAAAAACTGCATCACCAACGTAGCCTGGACAACATTTACTAGTTAGATGAAGTCTCATCGTAGCATATTTATATGCATATTTATAATTATACGGTTCTTGGAGTGAGTGCACACACTCATGAAGTTTAGTAACTTCAGGTCACTGCAACAAGCCCAGGTACAGTTTACCGACGGATGGGTACAGGACCTTGAAATGCACCGTGTAGAAAGTAAAGACCATCGTACGTATCATAAGTTTACCAGTCTCACAAATCGTCGTCATAAATACACATTCGTTAACCGTCTATTAATAGGACCTTTGAGCTCAATGGTAATTAATTAGCAGTGGAAATAATTTCTGGTAGCATCACAGAAATGTAGCAGTGACAATAATACTGTATGCTGTAATCGTACTGGGCAATTAGTGATACAAAACAACTGTTTTATCCTGTGAATAAAAGTATGTTTTTGTCAATGTACCATGGTAATAACAGAAGCGAAACGCAATATTGTGTCAGGACAATTCACTATTTATGCACAATAAACAAAGGAGCATAGCACGACAATTTCTGTTCAGCGCCAGACTTGCTTGTAACCTATATCACCAATTATGTTAAGAAAAATGACGCATTAACTACAACAGCAGACTGACCTTTGTGGAAATGCTTGGAGCAGACTAACCTGTGAGCTGGAGTGTTCTGGGACGTTATATTTTGTCTTTGAATGGCTGCAATCCAGTCGCCTCTTTGTTACTTCGGAAACATGGCTCGAACAATTTCTCTTCAACGACGTAATCCGATAACAACCGATCTCTTTACCCGTCGGCTTCCCGTGGCTGTCATGCGACCGGCTATTGCAGTTAATAATACAACAGCTTCTTGACATTTTGTGTTTCTTTTTATCGCTGTATAACTGATTTTAATTGAAAGCCTGCGTACTGCTTGCCACGAGTTCCCAGAATCCTTTGCGGTTCTACCCGTGAATGACGTCACATTTTCAATCTCTATATAAGATGCATGTTAAATTTTATATTTGGGGTGAAATATCAAGTCTTTTCAAGTAAACCGGTTCAAGTCCAATTCAAGTCCCAGGTCATTGGTGTAAAAGTCCAAGTCAAGTCACAAGTCTTAGAACATTTTTTCAAGTCAAGTCTAAAGTCATAAAATTAATGACTCGAGTCTGACTCGAGTCCAAGTCATGTGACTCGAGTCCACACCTCTGGGAGGAACAAGCCACTTGGCAAATTATCTGCATTTATGTCTCCTCTACTGTCTCCCCTCATCCTTCAGATGCCCATTCTGTTGTCCACAATCTCCTCTTGATGACCTCTGCAAAGCCCCGTGGCACAGCTCTCATTCCAATTAGTGATGGGATTTCCGGCTCTTTTTAGAGAACCGGCTCTTTCGGCTCCGGACCGGCTCGTCATGTTGTTTTGTTGCTTTAATTAAGTTATTATTAGTTATTATTATTATTAATACAAAAAGAATTACTAATGTAAAAAAAGTGGTTTTATTTATATATGTTTATATATAAATATATGTGGTGGCCCCTAGAGATAAAGCACGTACAAACTCCAAAGCACATCTCTAGCGTTAACTGAACTTCCAAAACAGAGCTACCTAGATCAGTTAAATTACACAATTGAAAGCATGTGTGTATTGTTTGTGTATTTATACACAAGCACTCATATATATTCAAATAATTAAAAAAAATTAATTTACCTGTTACTACCACACCAAATCAGGTCGGTGGTACTTGCTGGCTTGTGTAGTCACCAGGTAACAAAATCTCAACACTGGGCCCAGCATCCTGGAGCACATCTGTTGTCTTTTGTACGTGTTTTGGAGTTTTTACGTGTTTTGGAGTTAGTATGTGCTTTGTCTGTAGGGGCCACCGTAAATATACTTTTATTTATACACTCCACATAAAATGTAATAAATAAATCATATACTACAAAAACCTATTCACATTTCAACTTTTAACTATTTACAGTGGGGCAAAAAAGTATTTAGTCAGCCACCGATTGTGCAAGTTCCCCCACTTAAAATGATGACAGAGGTCAGTAATTTGCACCAGAGGTACACTTCAACTGTGAGAGACAGAATGTGAAAAAAAAATCCATGAATCCACATGGTAGGATTTGTAAAGAATATATTCGTAAATTAGGGTGGAAAATAAGTATTTGGTCACCTCAAACAAGGAAAATCTCTGGCTCTCACAGGCCTGTAACGTCTTCTGTAAGAAGCTTTTCTGTCCCCCACTCGTTACCTGTATGAATGGCACCTGTTTGAACTAATCATCTGTATAAAAGACACCTGTCCACAGCCTCAAACAGTCAGACTCCAAACTCTGCCATGGCCAAGACCAAAGAGCTTTCGAAGGACACCAGGAAAAGTATTGTAGACCTGCACCAGACTGGGAAGAGTGAATCTACAATAGGCAAGCAGCTTGGTGTGAAAAAATCAACTGTGGGAGCAATCATCAGAAAATGGAAGACATACAAGACCACTGATAATCTCCCTCGATCTGGGGCTCCACGCAAGATCTCATCCCGTGGGGTCAAAATGATCATGAGAACGGTGAGCAAAGATCCCAGAACCACACGGGGGGACCTGGTGAATGACCTGCAGAGAGCTGGGACCAAAGTAACAAAGGTCACCATCAGTAACACACTACAACGGCAGGGAATCAAATCCCGCAGTGCCAGACGTGTTCCGCTGCTGAAACCAGTGCATGTCCAGGCCCGTCTGAAGTTTGCCAGAGAGCACATGGATGATACAGCAGAGGATTGGGAGAATGTCATGTGGTCAGATGAAACCAAAGTAGAACTTTTTGGTATAAACTCAACTCGTCGTGTTTGGAGGAAGAAGAATACTGAGTTGCATCCCAAGAACACCATACCTACTGTGAAGCATGGGGGTGGAAACATCATGCTATGGGGCTGTTTTTCTGCCAAGGGGACAGGACGACTGATCCGTGTTAAGGACAGAATGAATGGGGCCATGTATCGTGAGATTTTGAGCCAAAACCTCCTTCCATCAGTGAGAACTTTGAAGATGAAACGAGGCTGGGTCTTCCAACATGACAATGATCCAAAACACACCGCCCGGGCAACAAAGGAGTGGCTCCGTAAGAAGCATTTGAAAGTCCTGGAGTGGCCTAGCCAGTCTCCAGACCTCAACCCCATAGAAAATCTGTGGCGGGAGTTGAAAGTCCGTGTTGCTCGGCGACAGCCCCAAAACATCACTGCTCTCGAGAAGATCTGCATGGAGGAATGGGCCAAAATACCAGCTACTGTGTGTGCAAACCTGGTAAAGACCTATAGTAAACGTTTGACCTCTGTTATTGCCAACAAAGGTTATGTTACAAAGTATTGAGTTGTATTTTTGTTATTGACCAAATACTTATTTTCCACCCTGATTTACGAATAAATTCTTTACAAATCCTACCATGTGGATTCATGGATTTTTTTTTTCACATCCTGTCTCTCACAGTTGAAGTGTACCTCTGGTGCAAATTACTGACCTCTGTCATCATTTTAGGTGGGGGAACTTGCACAATCGGTGACTGACTAAATACTTTTTTGCCCCACTGTATATTGTCAGCTTTTTTCTTTTAAACAAATTTAAAGTGAAACAACACAAAAACTGCAAACCACAACACAATTAAATATAAATTATAATATGAAAACAAAAAGAACATGCATATTCTCTGTCATATGGACCTGCATGAATAAACTTTCTGAATCCTTTATCATCCGCAACTGAAAATAGTTGTGGACGATTACTATACCTTTCTAATGTGATGTTGTTGTCCCTGGCTCTCTTTCTCTCTCTTTTCCTCCTGCTCTGTTCCTGTGCTACTGCGAGTGTAACTACCGCCCCTCCCCCCTCTTCCCGGCACAAAGCACAAGGCTCGCATGCGGAGTGAAGCGGGAAAAAAGTGCGAGAGAGAGGGTGAGAGAAAGAAAAAAAAAACCAACCCACGGCTCGCGATAAGGAACCGGCTCACGTCGTTCACGTCAAAGAGCCGGCTCTAAGAGCCATTTCATTCACGACCGACACATCACTAATTCCACTGCAGCTTTATGGTTATTGTTGTGGTTCTGGAATCTTCTTATGATGACTAGTAGGGCACCAAACAGTACGACCCTTGACCTCAACCGCTGCTTGGGCTGCCAGCTATGCCAGGAATGGTCCCTGCTTTTTGCTGGGTCTCTGAAGACTTCTGATCAGCACCGAGTCTCAGTCTGGAGATTCCACCCTTGGGATAATTTCATCCAGCAATACTCTGGCTGCTGCACCTGTATCTCCTTACTAGAAGGAAAAACATCTAACCATTTGGAACTAACATCAATCCACATTTTCCTTTTAGTTCGGTGACCTTCACTTATGGGTCAGCAAAAAAATCGTAAATATCATGGAAAACATAGAAAGTATTGTTTTATGTTAATTCTGGAATCCCTCCTTTTGACACATGGTCTCTCCCATGAGTCAACTTAACAAAACTAGGAGAATAACAAAAGAAAAGGCTTAGATAATTTCTCAGGCAACATCAGGGCTTCTCCTCTGTAGTAATTCTGCTCCAGCCCTGTACACCTGTGTTGAAAGATATAAGACTACGTTCACACTGCAGATCTTGATGCTCAATTCCGATTTTTTGATCAAATCCGATTTTTTTTGTCTGCTTGTTCACACTACAACTAAAATGCGACAGCAAACGTGCTCTAGTGTGAACCCTCAAAGCGGCCCGCATGCGCAAAAGACTTCACACACAACTCGCTCTGTTTAGACCAAGAGCAAACAATATTGTTTGACTGATGGCCCTTAATATAAAGACTTCGGACTTCACGTTTCCCAATTTTTGCTTTAAGTTATTTTGTTATTTACATAATAATGTAGATAACCTAATAATGATCCTTATTGCTCTTTTAGAGAAGCGGTGCTTCAAAGGATAGTTGCAGATTTCTGTCAGAATCTGCAGATTATACAGTACAAATAAAATGTTCACGTTTCTCCAACGTTGTCTTTCCAACAGTTTCACCGACATCTACACGGGGTGGCCAGGAAGCGTTCGCGATGTCTTCTCGGGCGCTGATAATTGGCGTCTGTCTTGTGTCAGTGACGTAAAAGACGGATTTAATGCGACATGACCGTTCAAACAGCAGTCGCTTTCTAAAACATCGGATATGTATCGGATTCAGTACCACATACGAAAGTGACCTAGATCGGATTTGAAAATATCGGATTTGTGCTGTTCACACTGTCATACCATGATCGGATATGGGTCGCATAGGGTCAAAAAAATCGGATTTGATGCGCGCAGTGTGAACGTAGCCTTAGTGTGTTTTGCATATTAAGTTTGCTTAACTCATGGCTCCGCCTGGAGCCTGCATCCACACTATTAGTGCCTGGAAAACAAAATCTATAAGTCAAATCAAACCTCACAATCTTAAGAGTAATAAAGTATTCAGCATCACAGAGACAAGTGTTGTATGCAGTTTTTCTTGCCAAATCAATAAACCACTACTATTGCCATAATTTGTCCCAAATCATGGATCACCCCATTATTCCACACTCCAGTGACTTTCCTTAAGTAGGATCATTTACTCATTTCATCACTATGAGCTCAATAGTAGTCAAATAATAAGCTCAACATTAAAAATGTCCTCAAATCACTGCGCGTCTGCTCTAACGTCACTTAGCTGTCTGTGCTGAATCCTTCACAAGCACTCTTAGGGAGAAACAAACATTAGCCTTGGAGTGTCGTGGAGGCCAGGCCTGGTCAACAGGTTCCAGAGGTGCTGTAAAAGGTCATGAAGTGAATCATCTGCTGTAAAAAAAAAAAAAAAGTAACACTGATTTCAACACAGTATATGTCTCACATTGTATACACATTCTCAGTTCTATTTTTCCCAGGTTTGTTAACCCAAATTTGATTTCCCACATTAAATAACAGCATTCCTCTGTGCCCCCACCTGCTCCATCGTACACCCTCCAACTCAAAGCAGTGTAGCGGCTCAGCTTTGTCCTGTGCAGTCCCCACTGTCTTTTTCATTGTCATTCCACTCCAAACGTGGCAAATGTCAACTCAGACAGTCTCCTCAAAGGTCCTACACACAGTGAAGTTGTAGCTTGCTGGAAATACGGTGCCATCCATCCAGGCAGTCAGGATGATGGGTTTTCTCTTCTTCTCTGATGCTGTTTGCACACACTGCTGCTGGGGCCTTTCTGCTCAGGACCCTGCTGCTGTCTCTTGGACCTCTCTGAAGACAAGGGATGCTGTTGCTCTTTGGAACTGCATCCCTTGTCTTCAGAGAGGACTTGCTTGATAGGATGACGGACACATGACGCTGTAAACAATTCAGCCAGAAACTTGGCCTGAACGTTTCCAATGATGTTAACCTATAATTTTCTTCTGACCGCTGCATGTGGAAAATTGATCCAGGTCTGCTCTTCACTTGCAAGTGACAGACTGAGAGATTTTCATCATTTTCCTCATCATCTCCTCTCTCTGGTTTTTGAATTCTCCTTTCTTAAGAACAGAAAGTGAGATTGGAGTTGTTCCAGTCTGAGAAACACAAAACCCTTTTCCTATTATTATTTGTCATCAACAATGTACATGTTGTTTCTTTTTTGTGTCCAGCCTAGGGCAGCTGGTGATCTGCAGTTTCACCCTTTCCCAAGTTGGAGACATTTTCCTTTTCACACACTTTCCTCTGCTGAGTGTCAAACCTTAATATACATTCTACATCTCTCCATTTCATTTAATATGTTTGTGTGAATCATTTACTTCACTACAATCTAGTCATTCTAGCAGTAGCGGTTTTTGATACGGGCGACACGGGCGGTTGCCCGGGGCGGCATTGTGGCGGGGGGCGGCATCACGGGCATCGGCAACAAAAAGAAAAAAAAAAAAATGCTCGTTCTCACGCTGCCCCGACATCATGCCAGTGGGAATGGCATAGGCACCGATCGGTTTTCTATCGCCCATTTGCTGGGAGTAAGTGCGCCCTCTGTTTGCGAGGTGCGCCTGCTGCTTGCTGCACAGGGAGGAGAGGGCGGGCGGCGGGGGATTCTCTGGCTGGCTGGAGCAGCATCTAATAACCAACTCGCAAAATAAAAACAAAATAAAAACAAAACAACAAACACGAAAACACCAGACATTATGATGCAGACTTATAATTTGCACCAATGTTTTTTCGAAATTCTATACGAGAAAAGTGAGCGTGAGAGCCCTCGGTGCGCCTGCTCGCTGCTGAAGTCAAAGTAAACTTTATTGTCATCTCTTCTACATACAGTCCAGCATATAGAGAGACGAGATGACAAGGCTCCAGTTACAGTAGTGCAAGTAAACAAATAATAAATATAAGAAGAGTAAGAAAATAAATATACACTTTAGGACCAGGGGTAAAGGGATCAATAACAATTTAAAATTTACAGTTTGATGATTTAAAGTCTCACACACAAGCCGTCGAAAGGGGAGGGGGGCCGGCTGCTTCCAAATAGAGCACATTTCATTTATAATGTTGTAAATCCAAGCCCATTATGTATTCATGATTTGAATCCTGGATTGTGTGAAATCTCAGAAATGCACCCTAGACAAAGTGAATCTGTGAACTATGGTGTAGGTCTATTAGGTTATGCTGTGGTGATCCTTGGGTTGAGGGATGGGTGTTCATACTGGAGTGCAAAATTAAAACCAGTGGAAGATGGACAAGAAAAGTTCAAAGCCATCAGGTGCTCAGTTTAGAAAAAATAGAAAAGAAGAGGAGGAGAAACGAGCAAAAGATACAGGTAAGCAGATGTGTGATTGGATAATGGCAGGTCATCCTGAAATAATCAGAATCAGAATACTTTATTAATCCCTAAGGTAATAATGTAAAAATTGGTAAAAATGGTAAAAATAGTAACAGTAACAAACTAAACTCCAAACAATACATTACGGTACAGATTTTAATATTAATTAGTCATTGCCAGAGGGAGTGTTCGCCCGGGACGCCAAACAGGCTAGGACCGCCAGTGAATTCTAGGCATGGTTTTCATTAGAGATGGACCGATCCGATATTACGTATCGGTATCGGTCCGATACTGACCTAAATGACTGGATCGGATATCGGAGAAAAATAAAAAATGTAATCCGATCCATTAAATATCACGAAAGCACCTCACAAAATTTGCAACACCCCGTAACTCACCTCAGAACGTTAGCATGTCTGAGCAGTATGCATCACGTGATAGAGCGGCTGTGGCATGCGGGACCTGTGGTCTGGATAGCATGTGGAGCTTCGCTAGCAACCCGGCATTTCATCTCCGACAAAGTTATCCCCGAGAGAAGTAAAGCAAGTGTGTAAGTCCATCTCTGAATGTTTGTAAAGCATTCCTGCGTTAAGCTTAACGAGCGACTGCCTCTCGCTCTCCGGCTGCTACTTCAATCATGAAACTGCTTAAATGATCAGCTGATCGGCTTTTCTGTCGCGAGTCCGTCTCTCTTGTTTGTTTTTGGCCCACTTTGCACCAGAAAGAGGAAACCAGCGGCTGAACAACAGCAGCACGTTTAAGCTTGATAAGCTGTTGTTAGAATTTATTTAATATTACTTTCTACACCAGGATCTTTTTCTACGTAGCTGACGCTGGTAACTGTGCAGGGGCGGATCTAGCAAAGTTTAGCCAGGGGGGCCGATAGGGCATTAACTGGGAAAAGGGGGCACAAAGACATACTTTTCTTTCTTATTCTCATTTAAAATGTCTAGCTTTTAATAAATAATTATCTGACACACAAAGTTTTAATTTGATGTAAAATGAATAGAAGTCAATTACTGTATATAGTGACTATTAAGTCTAATATATATACCCTAGTAAGCTATAGTACTTTTTCCTTTGGGAAGGTACCATCTGTGCAGTCTGCAATTTTGTTGAAGAAAGATGTTGAATCTATTTAATATTTCTTGAAAAATAATTGATTTCTGTGCATTTTTTTTCACACTGCATCAAATTAAGGTTGATTACGTCGATTAAGCATCATGAGGTGGCGCGTGAGGGGTGGTTCCCTATTTTTTATTTATTTATTTTTGTTGTTGCTGGGAGTTGGAACCCTATTAGTTAGGTTGCTTAATATTTCTGCTAAGTACTCTTTAAAATACCAGAATAGGGAGGATGGTGTAGGTTTAAGTTTATTAGATTGATCAGTATTGCTGAACTATGAAATATTTTTTTTGTATACAGGTATAACAGAATAGCTTTAGTGTAGTTGTTGTTTTAAACTTGAGTATGAACTTGCAGACTTGCAAAATGCAGCAAGATATTTAAAAAACTGTTTTGTTGATTAAAAAACACTATATCGGATTCATATCGGTATCGGCAGATATCCAAATTTATGATATCGGTATCGGTATCGGACATAAAAAAGTGGTATCGTGCCATCTCTAGTTTTCATCCCAGCTATGTTTCATTATTAAAACCAATTTATAGTTTTTATTCTTGCTATTATCAGTTTGAACACATTATAGCTAAGCTGTAGTTTATTTTACGTTATTACTCTTGCACTTGTGTTTATTCATTGTGGTCCATTCCCAACCCTTTTTAACTTCTAGTCTTCCTTTTATTAAGCTAATAAAACAATCAGGTTTCTTTGATGATGAGATGAGATGAGATGATGAGATAGCCTTTATTTGTCAGTTGCAACCGAGATGACAGACCTTGCCGACCATACATACAATACACAAACATCACATTGGGGAGACAGGTCAGGCTAGATAGCGAGGAAAAAAAACATCAAAATGTGTAACACAGGAATGCACAGATATCAACACACCATAGAACAATAAACACAGACAAGGGAAAAACAGCACATGGGAAAGTGTTCCAGTGTGTACATCTGATCTGGGACCGCTGCAATCTTCGACTGCGCCTCCAGCTGACCCGATGTCCACATCAGAGGGGAGGTAAGCGTTGGAGGTGGCGTTGGAGCCGGGGTAGGGAGGGTGATGCGTCAGTGAGTGCTTATCAGTATCAGTATATGTATATGTGTGCATGTCCATAGTTCAGCTGAGACAGTGTCCTTTGCCCTGCCAGGCTAAGTGAACAGTCTTCCAGCCAACCCAGGTGGCCTTGCATGGAATTGGAAGGAACTAGAGATGGACCGATCCGATATTACGTATCGGTATCGGTCCGATACTGACCTAAATTACTGGATCGGATATCGGAGAAAAATAAAAAATGTAATCCGATCCATTAAATATCACGAAAGCACCTCACAAAACTTGCAACATGCCGTAACTCGCCTTAGAACGTTAGCACGTCGGAGCAGTATGCATCACGTGATAGAGCGGCTGTGGCATGCGGGACCTGTCGGTGGTCTGGATAGCATTTGGAGCTTCGCTAGCAACCCGGCATTTCATCTCCGACAAAGTTATCCCGAGAGAAGTAAAGCAAGTGTGTAAGTCCATCTCTGAATGTTTGTAAAGCATTCCTGCGTTAAGCTTAACGAGCGACTGCCTCTCGCTCTCCTGCTGCTACTTCAATCATGAAACTGCTTAACGATCAGCTGATCGGCTTTTCTGTCGCGAGTCCATGTCTGTAGTTTGCTTTTGGCCCACTTTGCACCAGAAAGAGGAAACCAGCGGCTGAACAACAGCAGCACGTTTAAGCTTGATCAGCTGTTGTTAGAATGTATTTAATATTACTTTCTACTCGAGGATCTTTTTCTACAGCTGACGCTGGTAACTGTGCAGGGGCGGATCTAGCAAAGTTTAGCCAGGGGGGCCGATAGGGCATTAACAGGGAAAAGGGGGCACAAAGACATACTTTTCTTTCTTATTCTCATTTAAAATGTCTAGCTTTTAATAAATAATTATCTGAATCTTACACCCAAAGTTTTAATCTGATGTAAAATGAATAGAAATCAATTACTGTATATAGTAACTATTAAGTCTAATATATATACCCTAGTAAGCTATAGTACTTTTTCCTTTGGGAAGGTACCATCTGTGCAGTCTGCAATTTTGTTGAAGAAAGATGTTGAATCTATTTAATATTTCTTGAAAAATAATTGATTTCTGTGTATTTTTTTTCACACTGCATCAAATTAAGGTTGATTACGTTGATTAAGCATCATGAGGTGGAGCGTGAGGGGTGGTTCCCTATTTTTTATTTATTTATTTTTGTTGTTGCTGGGAGTTGGAACCCTATTAGTTAGGTTGCTTAATATTTATGCTAAGTACTCTTTAAAATACCAGAATAGGGAGGATGGTGTAGGTTTAAGTTTATTAGATTGATCAGTATTGCTGAACTATGAAACATTTTTTTTGCATACAGGTATAACAGAATAGCTTTAGTGTAGTTGTTGTTTTAAACTTGAGTATGAACTTATACAAAATGCAGCAAGATATTTAAAAAAACAGTTTTGTTGATTAAAAAACACTATATCGGATTCATATCGGTATCGGCCGATATCCAAATTTATGATATCTGTATCGGTATCGGACATAAAAAAGTGGTATCGTGCCATCTCTAGAAGGAACAGACTCAACACAGTCGTTATCAGGGTGTTGTTGTTCGGCTCCAGCCTTGAGCCCACAGCTGGCGCTGAAGGGGTAGCCGGATTATGATGGTGATTTTTCTTTCCCCAATCCCCAATTTTAAAACAATTAGTGCCACAGACTACGTGTCTGTTCCGCACTCACTCACATAAACGCACACACAAAATAGGCCTATTGTCTCAAAACAGCCTCACTCAGTGGAAAAGACTTTTCACACACGCACGGTTAGAGAGACGCTCTCTTTCAACTTCCTTGGAGTTGCTTTGTGTGCATTATTGGTCTTGAGTCCCGTCAACCAGAGCTAATCGAGGAGAGAAAAGCAGATTGGTCCAAGGCTTTCTGCAGGTGCTCCTATGAGTCCTGGCTGACAAATTTCGGTGCGTCGTTTCTCCTCATCGGTGAACGTTGATACCAGGGCTCCGGCTTCCAAGAACCAATTAATGTTAGGTCTGTCTAGGCGCATACCTATTGCTGGAACTGCCGAGACAATTCTACTGCAGCTAGCAAAGCATGCTAATACACTGTAAGCACTGCAATAGTTACACCCTTTTTACACACGGTCTCTTCTACTCTGTAATATTCTTGTCAGTTTTCTTGATATTTATTTATAATTACCTCTGTTAATTCTTGATATTTATAATTGAGTGACCTGTATATATTAGTGCTATTTCTCTGTAACATAATGTCACGGCCTGGGGGTTCAGCTGGTCGCTGATCGGCTGTCTCTCCCTCTTTCTCTCTTCTCCTCTCTCTCGCCAGGGCTGAACTCATTATGGGTTCACGCCCTTGGCCCACGCCCTCGGAGGAAGAAACACCTGTGCCTCATCAGTGTGGTATTTAAGACGGGAAGCAACGGCTGTTCTTCGCTGGATCGTTGTGAGAATTGCGTCAGTGAAAGTCGAGCGCCCCAGCAAGTAAGCAACTAACTCAAGTCATCGCTCAACGGATACCGCTGGTAAGCCCGCCCACTACATCTCCGCCTGTTGTTCCACGATTACCGGCTCATGAGCCCTCTGCGCCCGGGACCTCCGCTCCTCCACCGCCGGTCCATGCGGAGCCTCCAGAGCGGTCGCTGCCCATACCGGAACCATTCTCTGGTGAGTTCCGCAAGACTGCGGGTTTTTTAACACAAGTGACATTACAGTTCAACCAGCTACGGAGGACTTATGAGACTGATGCAGCTAAGATCGCTTTTTTCGTTCAGTTGCTACGTGGTCAAGCATTAAATTGGGCGCAGGCTGTATTAAGAACGGATCCTGAAATAACCTATGCTGATTTTCTCGCTAAGTTTAAGAATGTCTTTGAGAGAGGCACCGGGGCCGAAGCGGCGGCTCACCGACTGCTTAATTTGAAGCAGGGAAGACGGAGCATGGCCGACTACTCGATTGAGTTTTGGACTCTGGCAGAGGAGACTGGGTGGGGGCAGTCGGCACTAATAAGTACTCTATTGAATAACCTGTGTGACGAGCTAAAAAGGGAGCTAGTTATGAGGGAATTACCTGTTACTCTTTCTGATGTTATGACCCTGTGTGTGAAGGTGGATGACAACATACGAGCGCGGCACGGCACTAGAGACTACAACTCCCAGAAGCCTCTAGGACGAGAGGAGATGGCCTCCGGCGGAGGTACGGCGAGTGGAATGGGAGGATGGGACCGGAACTATGAAGATGAGGGTCAGCAACCCATGCAGATATGGCGCTCCAGACTAACGCCGGAAGAGCGACAACGGCGTTGGAGGGCTGGTGAGTGCTTCTACTGCGGCCGTAAGGGTCATATGGCCGTTTCCTGTCCTTACCAGCCAAAAGACCACGCCCGCCAGTAGAGGGGAGAGTACGGGTGGGTGAGGTTTCCTGTTCACAATTCCCCCCTCGCTTGATGCTTGCGGCTAAGCTAATGGTTCGTTCGGTTTCTCATCCACTCCACGCACTAATCGATTCAGGCGCAGAGCAGAATTTCATTGACGAGTCCCTTGCTCGGGAATTAAAATTAAACACTGAACCGCTGCCTCGCTCACTCCAAGTTACCGCCCTCAGTGGGCAGCGTCTCCCGGATATCACCCATATTACGGAGCCAATATCATTAACCCTCTCTGGTAATCATTCCGAGACGTTGCAGTTGTTTGTGTTTAAGGCTCCTCTTACACCACTGGTCTTAGGGTTCCCCTGGTTACTTCTACACAACCCGGTCCTGGATTGGCGGAGGGAAAACATTCTGGGGTGGGGAGAGGAATGTCACATGTCTTGTCTAAAAGCCGCAACTCCACCCGCGAACCCTCTGAGTAACCCCCCACCATCTGAGCTGCCCGATCTCTCGTCTGTACCCTCAGTCTATCACGATCTTGAGCAGGTTTTTTGTAAAGATAGAGCACGTTCTCTTCCCCCTCACCGGCTGTACGACTGCGAAATTGATCTCCTCCCAGGCGCCCCACTTCCTACCAGCCGCTTATACAGTCTCTCTCAGCCTGAACGGGACAGCATGGAGACGTACATTAACGAGTCACTCGCCGCAGGTCTGATCCGCCCGTCATCATCCCCTGTTGCGGCGGGGTTCTTTTTTGTTGCTAAGAAGGACAAGAGCCTACGGCCGTGTATTGATTATCGGGGTCTCAATAATATCACCATCAAGAATCAATACCCACTACCACTGCTAACATCGGCCTATGACCTGCTCCAAGGGGCCACAGTTTTTACTAAGCTGGATCTGCGTAGCGCGTACCATCTGGTTAGGATACGAGAGGGGGACGAATGGAAGACGGCTTTTAACACACACTTGGGCCATTTCGAATACCTCGTCATGCCGTTTGGTTTAACCAATGCCCCAGCCGTGTTCCAGGCCTTTGTCAACGACGTGCTTCGAGACTTCCTTAACCACTTTGTGTTCGTCTACCTTGACGACATCATCTTTTCACGCTCCGTCTCTGAACATGAACGCCACGTCCGGCTGGTTTTGCAACGTCTTCTCGAGAACCGTCTCTTCGTGAAGGGCGAGAAGTGTGAATTTCACGTGACCACTGTTTCATTTTTGGGCTACATCATTGAACAGGGTAACCTCAGGCCCGACCCGGCTAAGGTCCAGGCGGTCGTTGATTGGCCCGTCCCGACAAACCGTAAGCAACTCCAAAGTTTCCTGGGCTTTGCTAATTTCTACAGACGCTTCATCTGTGACTACAGTAGGCTGGCTCTCCCACTAACTCGTCTCACATCTCCTAAGGTTCCCTTCTGCTGGGAGGAGTCAGCACGAAAGGCTTTCAATCTCCTGAAGGATCGGTTCACCTCCGCACCCATCCTGGTTCAACCTGACCTCGGCCTGCAGTTTGTTGTGGAGGTGGATGCCTCGGACACTGGGGTGGGGGCCATTCTATCCCAAGAACAGAAGGGCAAGCTCCATCCCTGTGCCTTCTACTCTCGCCGTCTCTCGTCTGCTGAACAAAATTATGACGTTGGGGACAGGGAACTGTTAGCTATTAAGCTCGCCCTAGAAGAATGGCGTCACTGGCTGGAGGGTGTTGCCCAGCCGTTTGTAGTTTGGACAGACCACAAGAACTTGGAATATATCCGGTCAGCCAAGCGGCTTAATGCTCGCCAGGCTAGGTGGGCCCTGTTTTTCACAAGGTTTCAGTTTACCATAACCTACAGGCCGGGTTCCCGCAACACCAAACCCGATGCTCTCTCTCGTCAGTTCGCTGCCTCCAAGGAGACTGCTCGAGACTCTCCCATCATTCCCCCCTCGTGTGTCATTGGGGTCCTGACGTGGGAGGTTGAATCAGCCATTAGGGAGGCCCAACGAACAGAACCAGACCCAGGAACGGGTCCCCCTGGACTACTCTTTGTGCCCTCCGCTGTCCGGTCACAGGTGATACATTGGGCACACACAGCAAAATTCACCTGCCACCCGGGGATCCTCCGCACCGTTTCACTCCTTCAGCGCTTCGCTTGGTGGCCCTCCCTCATCAAGGATGTCCGGGAGTACGTAGCGGCCTGTTCAGTCTGTGCTCAGAACAAGTGTGTCAATCAACCCCCCAACTGTCACGGCCTGACAGGGGTCCGCAATTCACATCTCGCGTGTGGAAGGCCGTGTGGTATCTGTGTATATACACTCTTTGGACATTGTTCTGTAATAAATTCCCTTGTGTGCATCATCCCCGGAGTCCAGCGCGTGAGTCCACCTTGTACGTCGTGACACATAATGTATTGTTTGGAGTTTAGTCTGTTACTGTTACTATTTTTACCATTTCTTCTTGGACCAAATGTAATCCACTTAATTTCCTTAGGGATTAATAAAGTATTCTGATTCTGATTGTTTCAGGATGATCTGCCATTATCCAATGACACATCTGCTTACCTTTATCTTTTGCTCGTTTCTCCTCCTCTTCTTTTCTCTTTTTTCTAAACTGAGCACCTGATGGCTTTCAACTTTTCTTGTCCGCCTTGGTTTTAATTTTGCACTCCAGTATGAACACCGATCCCCCAACCCGAGGATCACCACAATATAACTTAATAGACCTACACCTTAGATCACAGATTCGCATAGTCTAGGATTTAACCACCTGACTAACTACCTAATGCAACTCTTGCTATGTGTAAAGTATATATGTTTAAGATGTGCTGACATGAGTAATACAGAAATATTGCTAATGGTACTTATTTATTCTTTATTCAGTGTCCAATACAGGCAGGTTGTCAGGGGAGGTCGGTGTGAGAGCCTTGTGCTACAAGTCAATGACGAAGAGTGAGGCACCACACAGACTAAGTGTAGGCAGGAAGCTGTGTAAAGTTGTTAAGCCCTGTTCAGCTGGGTTCAGTTCATTAAAGCATTAGTTAAGTTCATTCCTAAAGGCCCATCAACTTGAATGTTTTTCTTATCTCCCTGCTTTATCACTCCTAATTTGACTGGTTAGATAGTTTAATCAATGTGTGTTTGGGTGATCAAAAATTTTTTTACAACAAGTTAATACTGCAAATATACACCATCTAAGTTATTACAGTTATCAAGGATGGTTAAGTTGTTTTAATAGGGAGAGAAGGAAACACTAAGTATTTAGGTGTGTAAGCCTATAGGGGTCAGTAACCATAACACTGAACTATGTTCCTGTTTGGCTCTTTCATGAAGATGATGTTACATTTTTAATTTTCGTTCTTTCTTCTTAGATTAAGCTTCTGGACTCATCACGGGTGGTACTGACACATAGCCAGTGCTCCTGTGTGGCAGGTACTGTTATGTGAAATCACACAGTGACGCTGGTCTTCCAAACAGCACAACTCACAACTCAGAGTGCCAGTTGTCCCCCCTGTGCATTCATTGATAATTTTAATCAAAAAATTGTTGTTGAAATAGTTTTACTAAACATGCAAACATCTACTGATGAAAATGTGTTGATTTATTGGTCTGTTATGAAGCTATTGCTACTTCTGTGTTTTCATCATGTTTTATTAATTAAACAATACATATATTCATTGTTGTGTTATCTATAGTATAGTATTTATATGTATTTATTTATAGTATAGTAAAGATATTTATTTCTTACTGTTTAAATGACTAAGATTTAGTGTGATATGTAGTAGTGATGTTGTGCTGAGGGTTAAAATGCCTTTTTGTCTTTGCCATTTCGTATAATACGAAATAGCAAAAAACCATTAATATATGTCTATCTGCTTGTATTTATTTTGCCCTACTCAAGACAATTCAATTAATGATACATTTTATTTTGAAAGATTTAAAATGGTTCTTTAAAGAACCACTCAAAAAAGGTTCTTGAAATAGGTTCTTTAAAGAACCATTTTAAAACCATTTGAAACCATTTGAAGAACCTTTAAAGGTTCCCCAAAGAACAAATTTTTGATGGTTCTTTGGGGAACCTTTAACCCTTTAAAGCCGGTCGGAGTGGGCACGCTCCGTTTTGCGCAACTACTTTTAAATTCTTGTAGAACTGCAACCACGTAAGCTAGCGCAATAATTTTTTTTGCATATGAAACCGGAGGAGTTGTACTTACATCTTATGCCATCAGCTTGTCCTAGGTCACAGTTTCCTTCCACATATAGCTTTGCAAAAACTGCATAAAAAGCACTTGCAGCAACAAACACATAATATTCCAGAAACAGGCTTTGCCGATCCGACCCGATCAGCTGTTCATACCACTTCCTACGTTAGAATAGACGTCAGCGTGAACTATCACATGTCCGCCATTACCTGCCACCGCCATTTCGCAGAAATGTAGTTTTTTTTACCATCAGGGCCTCATGAGCTTATACTGGTGTTTTTAAAAGTTATGTTTGACTTTATGACTTTCTGTGTCGTTTCTAGGATGCTTAGGACTAATATTGCACTGCTGGAAATAGTTTATTTTGATTCATATGCTGCTTTTTTGCAAATTTGCATTATAATATTTATTTTCGTTTTTCCTGCAGTATATAAAAATTGGTGTATTTCAAAAATAAAACTATGAAGACACTCAAAATAAATTTCCTGTGGTGGGAAACTATTTTGTCACGGTTCGGCATGGCAAACCGTGGGAGGTGTGGGGAAGGAGGACCCAGGCGCGGTGCTCTATGTACAAACAGTGCGTTTATTTACAGTGTATGGTACAAAACAACAATAAATCCCGGTGCTCTCCCTGACTCCCGTGTCGTGTCTCTCCGTGAATAGTCCGTGTCTCAGTGCTCTCCGCTCCCGTGTCTCAGCACCCCTCGTGCTGGCTGCTGTCTGGCGCTCCACACTTCTCCTGGGGACACAATAGACGCAGTCGCCAGGACACATATAACCGCGGGCATACACACACTAACTCAGTTCAACTGGATGACTAACGTGGAGTCTCATGGAATGATCCCGCGTCGGTGGGAGCTCCAAGACTCTCCTAAGTAGCTCCCCCAACGAGGCCTGATCAGCAGCAGGTGTGTGGCTTCGGGTGTGGCCAGACCGTCAGCAGGGCCACACCCACCAGGCCTGAAGGCGCCCACCGAAACACATATACATACACACGCAAACAGGGAGAAGGACAGCAACACCAAATATACATACAATAATAATAATAATATAATTCATAACTGCTCAGGGATCCTGGGTCGCTCAGACCCAGGACCCTGACATATTTTGTGCAACTTTTTTGTATTTATAGTTTTGAGGGATAAGCCTCTTAAATTTCTCTAACTAGAAATATATGTTAAAAAAACAAAAACGATTTTCAATTTTTTTGTAGTTTATTGCACTTTCTTGCAATTTATGTAATTTCTATGCACTTAATGCAGACATATTATTAAAATTTGGGCTATAATGGTTGTATTGATGTATAGCAACTTGAAATGCTCCCAAAAATGGCTCCACAGCATGTAAAAATATAACATAAGCTCTGGCGGACTAAAGGACAAAGGTCACTCTTTTGAGGATGCCGATGTTCACATTCTGGACAGAGAAGACAGATGGTTTGAAAGAGGAGTGAAAGAAGCCATTTATGTCCACTGTGAGCGACTATCTTTGAACAGGGGCGGTGGTTTACGACACCAACTGTCAGCCATCTATAATCCAGTTTTGAGTTCCCTCCCCAGACACCTTAACGCCCACTCACATCCTGGGCCATCTGATCTCAGGAAATCACATCATAGGGTGGGGTTAGGTTTCACAATGAGTTCACCTGACACCTTGGCTGATTGTGACCTACACCCATTTTAACACAGAGGGTCATCAGAGAGTCCTTTGTGCCTCTTTGGGGGGAAACTCCCACTGGATTTAAATCTGGGACTTTCCACCATTTGACCTTAGAACTGAAGAAGCTTCTCGGATGAGAGGTGAAACGTCTTCAAGCAACTTAAAAAAGTCCAGACACTTTTTTTTTCTAAGCTCCTTAGACTACGATGACCTGGATGACTGAGAACCTTCACAGACATAACCTTCTTAAGAACATTTAATCAGTGTCACTCTTGCAAAGGTGTTGACAATGTTGAGACGCAAAAGGAAATTCAGTGAAGCTCCAAGCAGCTTCCAGTTTTATGTATACATACAGAAAGAGAGAGAGAGAAAGATAGAGAGAAAAAAGGTGAGATAGAAAAACAATGGAATATTCAGGTTGGGAGAGTGACATGATAAAATGGAGCATAAAAAATAGATAAGAGCACCATAGAACAGAGAGAGGTGTGGTTAACTTTTAACTAAGATCAACTCTGCAGATTGTAATGAGTTGGCTGAAAGAAGACCTGCGCAATAAAAGATTTATAAAACCATTAAGAAGCTTGGCTAAAGTTAACATTAAGATATATATATATATATATATATATATATATATATATATATATATATATATATATATATATATATATAGTTCTGCTGAGCCAAATAAGACAGGTCAGGGTGAAGAAGTGACAGCCAAAGAAAAGCTTACCACAAAACGGAGAAGTTATGACAAATCAGACTATAAGGCAAAAAGAAAGTGCAGCTTTATGGTTTCATGGACAAAAGAATTTCTGTGGCTGCAATATGATGAGCTAAATAACCAGGGCTGCACATAAGTGGTCCGCAGGTGCGCATTCGCTGTCAAAATAAAAAACACGCACAAGGGTTAGGGTTAAATTTAAAAACTGTACTTTTGAGTTAAAATATATATTTATAATTTTAATAAATGACAAATTAAAAATGCATGAACATTTTTTTGTATCGAAAAAATATCGAACCGTGACACCAAAGTATCGAACCGAACCGTGAATTTTGTGTATCGTTGCACCCCTAATATATATATATATGTAGACTTTTGGAGATCACATTCAGATTGTACATATGGGTACATGTAAAAAAGGAAGGTTAGAATTCACAAAAAACTTCAAACATAACCTAACAAGCAGGTGGCAAGAAAGTTATTACAACATAGTAAGAACACATTAGTTAATGTTGATATTATAGTTTATTGCAGGTGAAATAGTAATTTCCAACTGGTAGATCCGTTACCTGTAATTTACGGCTTGGAAAGTAGTAGAAGCATTACCAAATACAATTTAACAATCCCAAGTAGCCGTAAAACTGTAAAACTTTCAACCGCTGCTACTGTTGCATATCTAAGACTTGCTAAATAAGCCATACACTGAGTACTGTATCTATAAGTGTGCTGCAATGGAGTTTTTAAGGGCAAACAAACACACATTTGTGCTCTACTGCTAGGAATGAATTAAAGCCCCTACCTTGCTAAAAACAAAACGTTTTTTCTATGTTTTCAAGACTTTACTGTTTGAATGCCCACTGTTTAGGCATGTGCTATTGGCTATGTTATGGTCACTCATTTTCTGAATGATTATAATTTACTATTTATATTATATATTCTATTCTACTTTTCTACTAATAGAAAATGACACACTGTCTATTGTCATTTAATTCAAGAATTTAATAAAAAAAAAATAATACAATATATTATACAATTAATATCATGAGGTTGAATATTAAAGGTTTTTGGCTTAAAAAACTTGTTTTGCATGTCATGTAGAAGAATCATGAAGTATATTTCCATGGATACAGTAAGACACAAGGTCAAACCTCGTTTTGTAACTCTTTTTGTATTTATAAAAATTTCACTCACCCAATTAACCAATAACAGCTTTCTGTACTGTGCATTATCGAACATAATCACAATTATCGCTTGATAACATTAATGAAAAAGAATAGGCAGATTCTCGAGTTCTATTGCTGTCTGTTGTTACTTCTTGTATCAAAGTAATCCACTTATAGTTGTCAATACGCCCAGAATAAATTAAATAACTTCTAACAGAATCACAGTTTATTTCATGAGCCCATGACTTTTAAAACATTAGTGTTGTCCTAAAATAGTCCCCATACAAATGACCTGTGAGGGACTTTTGTTTGTTTTTCTAAGGCACACAGCCTCATATGTCTTAATGCATGCTCAATCATCCAGGCAAGAAAGTCCCAAAAAGTTGATTCGATTCATCTAGACTTAGGAAAAATGTTTTGTCACTCATCCAAGTGACTTCTTCAGTCTCGTACAGTAATAATTAACTGAGAATGCCTACTTATGTTGTAAATCATAAACCACCAGGCAGTTAAAACAGGCAGACAGACATATCAACATATGAGGTAAAAGTACTTAAAAAAAAGCTGAGTTAGAAGAAAGTGTTAAGAAAAGTGAAGCACTAGAGCGACATGAGGAAAAAGCTCTCGATTCTGGTCAATCTTCTTTCTTTGGGGAGTCTGCTGACCACTCTTATCTGGTACACGTTCGAGGACAGGTGAGTGAGTAACTAACTTTGCATTTTACAGATAAAGGCAAGAGGTCACTAGTCAAAGTATTCTGGTCAAAAGTAGCTTATGACACTGTAATAATATTAATAACGATTCTGAAACAGTTGGGAAGCTGTGTAAAAGGCAAATATAAGCCAGAGGTTGCAAAAATACATGATTAATGTATGATTACTTAATTTAAGTAGAAGTACACATTTGTGTTAAAACTACTCTGGTAAAAGCTGAAGCAATGATTCAACTTCTTTGCTCAAGTGAAAGAAGTGAAGAAATGCAGGCTCTGTAATGAACTCAAAGTATAACAGTAGAAGTAGCTATTTGGAAGACATTTGTATCAGCGCTCTTTGTTCCAGGCAAACGTTATCACCTTTACTAAAGACGTTAGGTTTTTGGCAGTGTTTGTGTCTACATGTCATTCACTCATCATAGACCATCACAGATCACCGCAAATCTTAACCAAGGCAGCTCACTCTCTGGGCATTATTTCCTTATAAGGGAATAGCATTTAATTTTGTATTTATTTATTTTGTTTTCTTTGTTCATTTGAAACAAGTTTTGTAGTGCAGTGAAAGTAAGGTTAGACTCGCATGACATGTTTACTTTGATTACACAACATTGTGGAAGAGTAGGTAATGGATGACATGAATAACTTGAGCATAGTATATAATATTATACTACAGTGTATTCCTAATTAACTAGGCTGCTCATTATTTCTTTTGGCAATACTTTCTTTAAAGTTAGAATGCTCTTTTAGGTGTTGCTGTAGCCCCGGTGAAACATTGAAGATGTTTTTTTTATTCAGCACATAAAAAACAACCAGCACTGCGCTTCCCAAGGTTTCATTAACCCTGCACATAACTTCACTCATGGTGTAACATCTCTTTTTCACCACCACAACAACTCTAAGTCAAATCAACACCACAGCAGAAACAATCTATAACAGCTACAAAACCATAAAAGGTAAATTAAACACAAACTCGTCCTTAAACTCAACATGAAACACAATGTCCCAGAGGCGTGAACATCATGGGTGATCAGGCTTTCTTGTGCCCGCTCCAACTGGCTTTAAAGGGTTAAAGTACGCAGCCTTAATGGTCCTCAAGGGCAGCGTACTCAAAGACCGCTAAAGCCAGAAGTGTGAGGCTTGTGAAATGGGACGTTCTAGCCTCTGTTGTGCTGCTCAGGTTGCCTAGCAACCATGACACCAACCGCTGGAAACGTTTAATACAGCATTGGTTGACAGAAATGAAGGACAAAATCTTTTGTCCATTTGTTTGTTTGTTTTTACATGACCTTTGATTAATTTGATAACTATCTGAGGCTGAGACCACAGGACAGTAAAAACATGATTGTTGGGCTTCATTTCTGTACTGAACAGTCATGTAAAGATTAGTTAGTAAATAACAATTAGCTAATGTTGTTCATGAGAGTAAAGTCATCTCACTTTGGTGATGTAAATATAATATGGCCAATATTATATTAATCATTATTAGTTATTACAGCAGTGAACTTGAACTCTGGGTCAAATACTGAGCTTCACTAAAGATTCAAGTTGCAGTTATTTATATTTCCTATCACCTTAAATCTTCATTCAAAGACAAGTATCTTTGACAGTGTATCTATAGATGTATCATATATGAGACAAATATTGTTCCTTTATTATGTTGGCATTACTAAATTTGGCTCAATGCTTACATATATGTGGAAAAAGAAAATGTACGAGCTGTGAAGACCATTTCTGATAAAATGAAGAGTAGGCTGATATATTAAATATTCCTTTATTGGGTGAGAAAATCAGACCATGTCATAACTGCTTTAAGTCATACAGAATAGATATCAGAGCTTTAAACAGGCTGACTTCTGCTAAATGGGTCAAACTGGGCAGAAAGTCTACAAACACATAACATCCTTATAAAATATGATGTAACACTATAGATCAACTTAGCTCAGAATATATAAAGCATATAAACAATTACAGGAATATGATGCAACAAACACAGCAGTACTACTAATCCAAAATACTCAAAGCTTCATAGAACTGAAACAAACATTTATTTTTAGGTCCATTCTGCTGCAGATACATACTTTAGGTTTCTGAATATTAAACTTGTTGCTGCCTTTCATAGTGTGAAACTTGAAGGCCCTGAGTACTTTCTCCCACACTGAAAACACTGGGAGGATAAAATTATTTGAACATTACCAAATAAGACTGATTCAGGACAGACAATTATGTTAAACTTTCCTAGCAGTCCTTCACAAACAGGGAACAGTCTGTCTATTCTCTCCATCTGTCAGCTGCTGCTGGCTCTTCCTCCTCCTCTTCCTCACACACTGCTGAGTTTGTCCTGGTGGATCATCAGGGGTGCAAAGCCTCACAGATGATGTGCAGCAGTGGCTCCCTCAGTCTGTCCTCACTCTGGACACTTGCAGTTGTCACACATGGAAATCAAATGTGTGATAAGCTGCAGGAAACACAAGTGTAACTTATAAATACACGTTCATACTTTTACACGTTAAAGTCAGTTTGGCTCGACACCACCGAACAGAGGCAGCAATATAACATAGCTAACATTAACAGTGCAGTGAATCCTGCTTGTGCCGTGATATTCAGGACTGCAAACCGAGCAGCATCACTGACTTTCAGCTTGTTGTGTTTGTGGATATATGACTGACTTTGATTATCCATTCTCTGTGAGATTAAGCTCAGCTATTGAACGACGTATATTTTAAAGTAAAGGCTTTAAAACCAAGTTAGTACAAACATCACTAATGTCACATAACTGTGCCGACATGTGGCCAACAGTAATGTTTTAATGTTCTTCGTTATTAAACATTTGCACATAAATAAGTGACATAAGTAAATAAGTGACATAATATTCAGTACTTACTTTTAAACTTACTTTTAAAAGTTTACTCTTTGGCCGCCCCGCTTCAGCTGTCCGCCTTTTTATGGAGGTGTGCTATGAAGTCTGGGATATGTTGGGCCATGAAGGATACACCGACACATCCTTAAAATTCAGGGAAATGAAAGACGCATTTGAGGGCCGCATTTCGAGCAGCCTTTGAATTGGGACAGCCTTTGTCACGTTGCTGTGACGTAATTGGCCTTAAAATGTGGCCTTTAAGGCTGCAGACCCTGAATTAGGATACAGCCATTATCTTTCTGTGTCCTTTCTGTGTCCTAACTTTCTTCTGTCCTCTGTCCTCCCCTGTTCAGTGTCTTCCTGACGGTTGTCTCCCTGATGGTTGTCTTTTGTTCTTCGTCATGTTTCCATGCCTCGACGGTGCCAGGATTTTCCATGTTCAGTTTTTTTTAAATCCCGTTCAAGGTTTTGTTCTGTCTTTTGTGTTTAGCATTTAGTCCCAGTTTGGTTCTTCTTAGTTTCTCCTCAGTGTGCATCTGCCTTTAGTTTTTGTACCCTTTTCATCAGCCTTATTAAATGGCTCACTTTTTGTTAATATTAAGTTTTGTTCGCGTTCCTTCGTGTCTGCATTTTGGATCTTGGTTGACTATGGCAATCTTTGAATAACACAAAGTTGGTATACTTGAGTTAGTTTTTCAAAATTTTGAGAAATATGACTTAATCTGATTTAAAAAATCTATCAAATGAATTAAGACATTAAGTGTAAGTTTTACATTTCCAAATACTCATATATCCGTTTAATATTATTTTAAATATGTAAGACTGGGATTTTTGTCCTACAGGTTGATAACAACAAGTATCAGGCATAATAAATGAGTTAATATCACAAATTACCTCCCAACATATGTAAACAAAAGAACAAGGAAACTGAAAAAAAAATGGGTTCAAGAAAGGGTAACTTTTTTATCTCTTTTATTTGTCACAGTTATGTGGAATTTCACCCACCGTCTCCTCAAAGAGATGCCCCAAAGCCCTCTGAACTTTGTAAAGGTTGCAAGTAAGAGCAAAAACTGACATAACTTTTTCCTTCATGTCAGCCCTGAATGGGTGATACTTCTAAATATGTACCTGAATGCTTGTGCATTACAGGGAAGTCATCGATAAAGTAAAAAAGCTCTACAATCAAACATGGAAAAAGCATGAGGAGAATTCCCACAGATTCAGGTAAGATCAGACCCTTAAAGCCTTCTAATATTCTGATATAATAATTTTTATTTCCTTTTAAATTCTCTGGAAAAAAGAAAATGAAAAATGTTTGTAAAGGAAAGACCTGGACACTAAAACATTGTTTCCACAAAAAACCTATCATTGTCACGCTTTGTGTTTATATATATATTTATTATTATTATTATTATTATTATTATTATTATTTGATAAAACTATATTCTGCGTGAATGATACTCACTTAAACCTTTTTAGTTCAAAACATCAAGCTGAACAGAATTAGCTCTCTGGGATTTCCTTACATGGACATTTTAACTCACTTTGGCACGGACTGCCTATAGCTAGTATGTGAGTTTGAGCAAACACCACATTAATGGCAGACTATAGAAACCACTCAAGATAAAGCCTCAGACAAAGTAGCATTATTCCTAAAGGTCTTTAAACCAGATCTTGTGCTAACTTTCTAAAGTCTAAAATGTTGCTGGTGTCAGATGACAGGTTTTTTTGCCATTTTTTTCCATATCTGTAACTCCCTTAACTCCTGAACCATTTGTTGAATTGACAGAACTCCAACTGTTCCTGAATTTTTCAGTGACATTAGGGTCGTTACAGTAATCCCACACAGCAGCAGCCCAAAGAAGATGAATAATTGTTGAAAGAAAAGAGAGTGAGTGAGTGTGATGGCGCTCTACAGACATTTTATTGGGCATTTGGGTTCTTTTTTATTGTTTTTAATCATTTTGTTTTCAGTATTTTCTGTGTTATTTGCCAAGAATTGGATGCAGTGCTCTGCTTGTAATTATCAAAATGACCCTGCTATCATTGGGGAAAAAAGCAAAGAGTTATGGTAAAATGGTAAATGGCCTGTATTTATATAGCGCTTTACTAGTCCCTAAGGACCCCAAAGCGCTTTACATATCCAGTCATCCACCCATTCACGCACACATTCACACACTGGTGATGGCAAGCTACATTGTAGCCACAGCCACCCTGGGGCGCACTGACATAGGCGAGGCTGCCGGATACTGGCGCCACCGGGCCCTCTGAGTAGGCAACGGGTGAAGTGTCTTGCCCAAGGACACAATGACCAAGACTGTCCAAGCCGGGGCTCGAACCGGCAACCTTCCAATTACAAGGCGAACTCCCAACTCTTGAGCCACGATCGCCCCACGATACTTTAAAGAACCATTGAAATTTTTCAAGTGTGACATTTTTACAAAATGTCATACTTGACATACTTGGTCCAAATGAAAAAAAACAACAACAAAAAAAACCTCTCCGTGAATCGCTACCTTATTGTGGTGGAGGGGTTTGTGTGTCCCAGGGATTCCAGGGGCTTTTGCCCCTGGTAGGGTCTCCCATGGCAAATTGGTCCTGAGTGAGGGACCAGAGAAAGAGCGATTCAGAAGACCCTTTTGAGTAAAACATCGAGGGAACAGTTTACCCTGCCCGGGACAGGGTTACCGGGGCCCCGCCCCGGAGCCAGGCCCGGGGAGGGTACACTGAAAAAATGGGAATTGGCAGGCTTTTGGATTTGCACAAATGAATTTAGTTAATGCTACACAAGCCTTTCATGTTTCTCTTATTTACATTATTGAATAAAGTACCATTTACGTAATTATAAACAATACTGAAACTACTCATTTTTCTTGCATTGATATAAAATGACTAAATTAGTATACTAAAACCATTGTAATCATGTTTGACCACCAACGGAAATGATGTAATATATTCAAAGACAGCAACTAAATATGATTGGACAATCACATAAGCGCGGCCTTTATACAAAAACATTATTCAAGGAGAGCGCAATTGACTGCCAGTTTCTGGAAGACTGTTAAGCCACATGCAACCTTTGGCACTGCGTTAGTGGGCATAGTGAGAAGGTAAGTAAATTAAATACATTTGTTTTACTTGGGGATGTTTTCACAGAATTATTTTGTTGCGTGCTGGGAAAAAAGTTATCTGTAATGCTTTTCGTACAGCATGCACCAAAATGCACTTTTTCCTTTTCTTTTTACACTGCTAGCTAGTGTTGGTATTAGCTACACGACTATAGCTGAAAAATAGTCTAACAAAGTGCACATAGTCGGGAGAAAGCGGCTGTTATCGGTCGGATTTGGAATGTGGCAGAGAACACTGGGTTGTTAGTGGCTTAACAAGCTCATGAAATCTCACCGAGAGAGCGCAATAGTGTTTGTGTTACACTGCTAGTCATTGCTACAGTGGCTAATTGCTGCAACCGTCAGAGTTTAGCAAGCTGGGATTGCCACTGTGAGATATGTTAATTCTGGTGGCTGACACACACGCAAGTCATAACAAGAATCCGTCCACACGTACACAGATATTTTTGAAAATGGAGATTTCCCATTTTAGTTAAAAAATAAAATAAAATCCCATCCATGCTGCAGTCTTGAAAAAATATCTCCGTCCACACACCAAATCCTAGTGTAACAAACAGTGTAGAAATGTTGGTTAATCAGAAGTCTAGAAGCCTGGGAGCGGAAGGAGTAAACAGTTTTGTATACTCACAAAACTTTGAGGTAATTCTGAAAAGTTTTCGTGTTTTTTCTAGAAAGGCAGCTAATTTTGTGTTACCTTTGAAATGATGAAGGCATTTGAAATGTTAATAACTAAAGACAGTATTTTGGATTTTGTGTCTCTCGCTCTCATGGCCAGGTTCACAACGCTATGAAATACGACTGGTGTAGACTCACAACTGGGGAATGCACAAAATTCATACAGCATACAGAAATTTAATAAAAATAAAATGTTTTCGCAAAACCAACTACAAAGTTGGCATAGGTATTTAGGTTGTGAGAGCGTCCATGTTAAATGTATAAGTTCACCCTGACGCCTGTCTTTCTTAATGGAGGCACAGTAACTGCGTATGTATATGTAAGTGTGTAAAAACTGCAAACAGTAAGATTAACAGCAACTGTATTTTGCCAGTATCTGCTACTGAAGAAATTAATCTCACAGCGTGACGTCTAAAAAGGCGTTGCGTGAAAATCTCAGTTTTCAGTGATACAAAATCCCGTTTGTGTGGACGAAAGACCCAAATGCACAGAAAAAGCTGCGTTTTCAAAAATACCTTGTGTGTGTGGATGTAGACTTAGACTTGGGTTTAAGAACCTTTGCCCATGAATGCCAAATCAGCTGTCATAGTCATTGTTTTAGGTGAAGTGCCCCTTACTTAACTATTATCTTATTCAAGCCCAACTAATACAGATATCTACAAACAGATACGTACATTTGTTCAATGGAGCATGCTCCCAGCACCCCAAGAAAAGCATGGCCAATAAACAGTGGTTCTAATTGTCTAATTAAGTTCTGGATTGTGAATTTTCCAATACTGTCCAAACAAAAGTTACAACCTTTTTGGGGTTTTTTTTAGTTTGTTTGGAACATATGTGAGCTGCTTCTCAAAACATTATGTATAAATGAGCAAAAGATTGGCACTTTAATGTTCTGCTTGTTGGGAATAACTTTTTTTAGTAAAAGTTAATGTTGTTTGTGATGGTGGCATTTTTTACTTTTATGATTACACATGTCTGGAAAATGAAGTTATATTCTTGTTATGTGCAATAACATCAATGTTATTGTATACGTAGATTAGCATAAAGAAACAAAATAAATCTTCAATGTTGGCGTCCAATTTTAAGCGTGTGTGTGTGTGTGTGTGTGTGTTAGTTATCTCTGAATCTGACGTAATCCTCTGGATATTGAATGAGCTGACTCTTGATTATCTGTGTCTTACAGGGTTAGGTGGTGCTGGGAATGTGGAGTTGTAAGGGGTGCACAGAAACGGTATCAAGTCGTTCCAAGCTTTTGCATCACTAAAGATTAAAACATCCACATTTTGGACGTCGTTCTCACTTTCCATGTACATACCTGCATTGTCCATGCACCTTTAAATGCCCTTATTGTCCATCAAAATTAAATCCACAGCACGGGGGTCACTACCAAAAAAAAGGCGATTTTCAGTTGCCACCTTTGCGAATGCAATGATTTAGCATCAGAGCATGATTATTTTGCTCACATATATGCGCATCTTAAAAGAAATGAGACACTTACTTGTATATTTCTAGGCTGCAACTTTAAAACAAACATTTACTGTACATTTAAATCACACAAAAACCGTAAACACAGACATTATACACCAGGTGATTTTAAACGAGGTATAGTAAGAACAGGAATCGCACCTACAAATGAATTTGAGGAAAATAGTCAGGAGTTTGTAGATCAGTTGGATACTGTCATTCCTTCACATGGTCAGTGTGATACTGAGGACTTGCAAAAAGTCATAGAGCAAAGTTTTGCAACTACTCTGCTAAAGCTGGAGCATTTGGTCCATGTGCCAAGCACAGCTATTGATGTATTTTTAGAGGAACTCTATCATTTGATACGGTCGGCACCTGTACCCTTATCCTGTGATATTGTGACGAATATCTTTAATCAAAGAAACCTCCCCATTGATAAAGATCTCATTACAGAAACTATTAATGCAGTTTTTTCAGGTAATCCTGTACTAAGGTCCATTCAAAAGGGTGGTCCGCTAAGCACAGCATATCTGCGTAAGCAGTATTACAAGGAAAATTTCTGTGTTTTAGAACCAGTTGAATATATACTTGATGCTGAAAAGAAACACAGTTTCCAATATGTCCCATTGCTGAAATTGTTACAGCAGCTGTTGAGTAGAAAAGATGTTGTTGATGAAGTTGTGAAATGCCATAAACAACAGGTGGGAACAGACTCTACTGGGTCATATCATTACAGGTCTTCAAGTGATGGTTCCCTATTTAAGGAAAACTTTTTCCTTTCTGGAGAAAATCTAAGGATTTCCCTACGTTTTTATGTGGATGACTTTGAAGTCTGTAACCCCCTTGGTACCTCACGGAAGAAACACAAGCTTTGTGCCATTTATTGGGTTTTGACTAACTTGCCTTCAGGATCTCATTCCTCCTTATCGTCCATCTACTTGTCAGTGTTGTGCAAAACCACTGACGTTAAAACTTATGGTTATGACAAAATCTTGGAACCTCTTCTACAGGATCTGAAAACTCTTGAAGAACATGGCGTTTATGTTCCACTATTAGGAGAGTCAGTCAAAGGTACAGTCGTAAGTGTAATCGCAGATAACCTTGGAGCACACAGTGTTGCAGGATTTATGCAAAGCTTTTCTGTAGAATACTATTGCAGATTTTGCACAGGGAAGAGCAGTGATATTCAGCTGTATTCTGTAGCGTCTGGTGCTTTCACGCTAAGAAGCAAAGACCTTCACCAAGTCCATGTCAAACAAGCCCAAGATACAGGTACAGGCTGTTGTGGAGTGAAAAGAGAATGTGTCTTCACCAAAAATCTGTCCCACTTTCATGTCATATTTGGTTATCCGCCTGATCTTGCTCACGATGTTTTTGAGGGTATAATCCCAGTAGAGTTGGCTCATTGCTTGACAGTTCTTATATCAAAGAAGTTTTTCACTTTAGCTGACTTAAACAATGCGATTCTGAAGTTCCCCTACAAATGGGAAGATAAGACAAACAGACCTCATGTAGTGTCACAAACTTTCTCTAGCACCAAAACAGTAGGAGGAAATGCGCATGAGAACTGGAGCTTGCTCCGGTTCTTGCCTTTTTTAGTTGGATCACTTGTGCCTGAAGATGAGCCTGCATGGCTTGTTCTCATGACTCTGAAGGATATCACAGAACTTGTCGTGTCCCCTGTGCATAGTGATGACTCTCTGGCTTTTTTGGAAAGCAAAATTATAGAGCACAGACAGCGATACCAGGCACTGTTTCCTGATGTTAAGCTACTACCAAAACACCATTATTTGGAGCACTATCCACAGATGATTAGGTTTTTTGGTCCAGTTGTTTGGCTGTGGACAATGCGTTTCGAGGCCAAACACAGCTTTTTCAAGCAGGTCATGAGACACACAAGCTGCTTTAAGAATGTGCCTCTCTCCTTGGCCTCAAAGCATCAGATGATGATAGCTTACCATCTAAGCTCCCCATCTCTTGGCAAGTCTGAACTAGAGGTCTCGGCTGTATCAACTTTTCCAGTGGATTTGCTTAAAGAGGAGATGGCTAGAGTCATTAGGCAAACATTCCCTGACATTCTAGAGATAAACCTTGCACAGTGTGTGACAATAAAGGGCATAACTTATAGGAAGGGAATGGTACTGGCCCACAGGGCAGCTGGTGGGTTGCCAGAATTCTGTGAAATAAACCACATCTGCATTGTAAACCAGAGCATATTCTACATTGTCAGAGAGCTCGGTGGCTGGTACAGGGAGCACTACAGAGCTTTTGAGCTCAACCCAGTATCTGCAAGAATATTCACTCTTGTTTCACTCCGTGAACTCCTTGACACTTATCCACTGGTTGACTACAAGATCGGATCAGTCCGCATGGTGACTTTAAAAAGGCATATAGAAATAAAAGGTGTGCAAATATTTGTAATAAGTTCAGTCACATGTATTTCACTAGATACATTCTTTTTTTTTTTTTTTTGTAACTGACTGATATGTATGGGTAACTGTATGAAGACTAAACTGAAGTTATTCTTTCTGGGTGTCTGATGTATTGTTGTTGTTTTTTTTCGTCTACAGAATAGCTGCTTGAAATGGGGACCCCTGTGATCCTAAAGATCATCTTGACTGATGGAACCTGTCAAAGGCTCACTCTCTCCTATGGACCACCTGAATCAATTGAGGATCTCATTGTTGAAGTCAAGAGACAGTGTGGTCTTCAGGGCGATTTCAGACTTCAGTTTATGGATTCCTTGTTTGGGAATGAGTTCCTTAATCTTACCTCAGTTTCAGAAGTGGCAGACAGAGGGACTCTTAAAGTTATTGACATGTCAAGACCCACCACTATGCAGCATGAGGATTATATCATCATAAAAAAATAAAAAGTGAGTGAGTACATTTCAACATTTTCAGCAATCACTCACAATCCTGGCACTGCCATGGTATCTGTAGTCTGCATTTACCACATGTGTATCTGTAGCAGTCAATCATGTTGTAAAACACGGCAACTGGCCAGCGCCGTGTTCCTCTGCGGACAGTGTACTCCCGAACCATCTGGTCCATCACATCCACGCCACACTTTGTTTTGTTGTAAAGGGTGACAGTGTTTGGCTTCCTTTTGGTAGTGTTGGGAAGCTGGGAAGAAGGCAAGAAAAGAACAGTTGCTTTGGACACAACCCTCCACACCTAGCCCTGGAAAAAGAGCCATGTGTCAGGTCAAACACAAATGCAAGAACAATCATGCCACTGTGCGATGTGTTCACTGCTAGATACACATGTGGTAAATGCAGACTACAGATACCATGGCAGTGCCAGGATTGTGAGTGATTGCTGAAAATGTTGAAATGTACTCACTCACTTTTTATTATTATTTGTAAATATGTGTACAAATGGTTGGTTTTTTGTACTGTTTTTATCAATAAATCTCAGCAACAAAGGAAATACACCCATGTGTGTTGATTTCTCCCTAAGATGGCAAACTGAAACACTCCAAGTTTCCTTGTGGCTCAGGAAACTAACCACTCCAAGTTGGTGACTTTTGGAGATTTATTTCCCTGGATGATTGAGAATGCATCAAGACGAACACAAAAGGAAGTTCACAGCTTTTAGCAGCTCCCCCACCCCCTCATTCACACACCCCCACTCCCCTCCAGAATTCCCAGGTAACAACCTAATTTACATATGAATGACTAGACAATTTAGCTTCCACTTGGCTGAAGCTAAAGCCTAGCTAAACACCTACCAGCCATTTGGCTGGAAGGCGGGTTTTAAAGGTAGAAAAGCCAAATGGCTGCTCTCGGGGGACTCTAAGTGCTAGGCCACAGGTCGATGATCGATTTTGTAATCTTATCACCAGACCTGCGACCATATGTTCTGGACACTCGAGTAAAGAGAGGGGCTGAGCTGTCAACTGATTACGACCTGGTGGTGAGTTGGATCAGGTGGCGGGGGAGGACACTGGACAGACCCGGTGCACCTAAACGAATAGTGAGGGTGTGCTGGGAACGCCTAGCAGAGGCCCCAGTCCGTGAGCTTCAACAGCATTCTGAGGGACACTGGGGACATTGACATGGACCATGTTCAGCATCTCCATTGCCAAAGCTGCTGCATTGACCTGCAGCCGCAAGGTGGTTGGTGCCTGTCGTGGTGGTAACTCCCAAACCAAATGGTGGACACCAGAGGTGAAGGGAGCCACCAGGCTGAAGAAGGAGTCCTATCGGGCTTGGTTAGCCTGTGGGACTTCAGAGGCAGCTGACAGGTACGGACAGGCCAAGCGGAATGCGGCTCGGGCAGTGGTTAAAGCAAAAACTCTGGTGTGCGAGGAGTTCGGAGAGGCCATGGAGAAAGACTTTCAGACTGCCTCGAAGAGATTCTGGCAAACCGTCAGGCGTCTCAGGAGGGGAAAGCAGTGCTCTACCTGCACTGTGTATAGTGCTGGCAGAGCGCTGCTGATTTTGATTGAGAAAATTGTTGGGCGGTGGAAGGAATACTTCGAAGACCTCCTTAATCCCACTGACATGTCTTCCGAGGAGGAAGCAGAGTCTGGGGATGATGGGGATGACCTGCCAATTTCCGGGGGCGAGGTCAATGAGGCAGTTAAACAACTCCTTGGTGGCAGAGCCCCTGGTGTGGATGTGGTCAAGCCCGAGTTCCTGAAGGCTCTGGGCGTTGTAGGCCTGTCCTGGCTGACACGCCTCTATAATGTTGCGTGGAGATCAGGGGCAGTACCCCTGGACTGGCAGACCGGGTTGGTGGTCCCCATCTTTAAGAAGGGGGGCCGGAGGGTGTGTTTCAACTACAGGGGGATCACACTCCTCAGCCTCCCTGAGAAAGTCTATGCCAGGGTGCTGGAAAGGAGAGTTCGTCTGCTAGTCGTACCTCAGATACAGGATGAACAATGCGGTTTTCGTCCTGGTTGCGGAACACTGGACCAGCTCTTTATCCTCTCAAGGATACTGGAGGTTGCATGTGTGGCATCTGTGGTGGCCACAGCTATCTTTTACGGTGTGGTCTGCTGAGGTGGCAACATCTCTGCCGGGGACAGGAAGAGACTGAACAGGCCTATCCGCAGGGCCAGCTCTGTTCTAGGATGCCCTCTGGACCCAGTGGAGGTGGTGAGTGACAGGAGAATGGTGGCTAAGCTGTCATCCCTGATGGACAACATCTCCCACCCCATGCAGGAGACTCTGACAGCACTGAGCAGCTCCTTCAGTGGCAGGCTGCGGCACCCACGGTGTGGGACGGAGAGATTTCACAGGTCTTTCCTCCCCACTGCTGTCAGACTCCACAACAAAGACTCCAACTGATCAAACACACACATATGAAATAACACTAAATGCAATACTCTTTTTCTGACAAAGTTGTATTTTTACTCAGTTGTATAAAGCATTTGTAATCTATTTTTATCCTATTGTATATTTTATTCTGTTTATTCTACTGTATATAGTATTTTATTTTATTCTATTCGGTACAGTTGTGTACAGTATTTTATTCTTATTGTATTCTAATTTTTGCTATATAACTTTTGCACTGTCCACTTCCTGCTGTGACAAAACAAATTCCCCACGTGTGGGATTAATAAAGGTTATCTTATCTTATCTTATGGGAGTTTGCCCAGCCAGTCTGCATGTGTTTTGTGGACTTGGAGAAGGCATTCGACCGTGTCCCTCGGGGTGTCCTGTGGGAGGTGCTATGGGAGTATGGGGTGTCTGGCCCATTGCTACGGGCCATTCGATCCCTATACAACCGTTGCAAGAGCTTGGTTTGCATTGCCGGCAATAAGTCGGACTCGTTCCCGGTGGGTGATGGGCTCCGCCAGGGCTGCCATTTGTCACAGATTCTGTGATTTTTTATGGACAGGATTTCTAGGTGCAGCCAAGTGGCAAAGGGCTTTCACTTCGGTGGCCTCAGAATCTCATCTCTTCTTTTCGCGGATGATGTGGTTTTGTTGGCTTCATCGGGTGATGGCCTCCAGCTCGCACTGGAACAGTTCGCAGCCGAGTGTGAAGCAGCAGGAATGAGGATCAGCACCTCCAAATCTGAAGCCATGGTTCTCAGCCGGAAAAGGGTGGAGTGCTCACTCTGGGTTGCGGATGAGTTCTTGCCCCAAGTGGAGGAGTTAAGTATCTCGGGGTATTGTTTGCGAGTGATGGGAGAAGGGAGCTGGAGATCAACAGACGGATTGGTGCTGGTGAAGAGAGAGCTGAGTGTAAAAGCAAAGCTCTCAATTTACCGGTCAATCTACGTCCCTACCCTCACCTGTGGCCACGAGCTGTGGGTAGTGACTGAAAGAATGAGACTGCGGATACAAGCGGCGGAAATGAGCTTCCTCTCCCTTAGAGATAGGGTGAGAAGTTATGGTCATCCAGGAGGGGCTCAGAGTAGAGCCGCTGCTCCTCCACATCGAAAGGAGCCAGCTGTGGTGGTTTGGGCATCTGACAAGGATGTCTCCTGTGCGCCTCCTGGGTGAGGTGTTTCGGGCATGTCCCACCGGGAGGAGGCCCCGGTGCAGACCCAGGACACGCTGGAGAGATTATATCTCTCGGCTGGCCTGGGAATGCGTTGGTGTCCCCCCGGATAAGCTAGAGGAGGTGGCTGGGGAGAGGGAGGTCTGGGCTTCTCTGCTTAGGCTGCTGCCCCTGCGACCTGGCCCCAGATAAAGCGGAAGAAGATGGATGGATAAATGAATGAAAAAAAAATGCCACCTTCCGACAAAAGGCAGTACAGAAAGAGGGAGTCAAGCTAAAGTGGAGCATGGGCTGCAAATTTACAGACTGTGGTGTTTACATGTAAGCTTCCCAAGTGGTGCTGCTTCTCTTTCTGGCCATACAAAAGTCATAGTGCCCAGTTCTGATGAGAGGGGTTTGCAGCAGCACCCTGCAGATTTGAATTGATTACCTTTTTTGAGATGTAAACATTGTCCAAAAAAAGCATCCCTACATAAGCCCACAGTTCCTCTGTGTTCACCCAACACTGAGTGTTTCCTATAAAGGTTTGTCATGTCCACAATTTGCTACTGGATTTCTTCCTTTAGAAGAAGTGCATAACTGGGGGCATGGTGTTTAGAATCCAAGTTCTGACTGCTGGAATGTAGCAGAGGGTTGCAGGCTTTGTGGGAGACCAACAAAGTCTGTTATTCATTATTTACTGTTATGGAATAAGTTCATAACTTAGAGTGTGGCCTTCCAACAGAAAGGCTCACCCCCTGCATGAGAACGTACAAGCACTGAGCAGCTCGTTCAGCAGTAATCTTTGACACCCACAGTGTAGGAAGGAGCGCCACCGCAGGTCATTCTTACCAGCAGTTGTCAGACTCTATAACACAGTTTACCATCTTACTCACCAGCTTGTTTTTTCGCTGTACATTTTATACATAGCCCTGCACATTTTATACATATTTCCGTACAAATGTCTGTACATTGTTACTTGTATATACAAACTTTGTGTCTTCCTGTTATATTTTATATTCCCTTTGCTATAAGAGCTGTGGAACACCACAATTTCTCATCCATAGGATAATAAAGGTCTATTCTATTCTATTCTATTCCATTCTATTGATTTTTAGTGAGAATTTTTTTGGCATTATGATAGAATAACAAGAGTTGTTAAGTAGCCTCGCCATTTGAAGCATATTTAAGGAACTGAGACAACAATTCTGAAACAAAAATATCCTCTATCAAATATAAGCTATAATCATTCAACACAGCCAATGTAATATGAGAAAAAGCAACAAACACTGCTCTAAGGAATAATAGATAGAAAGTAGACCTCACTAAAACAGGATGCAACCATGCTTCCTGAATCCATGACTGTGGTAGTGTTACACCCCTGAAATGATGGGCCAACACATCTCCCGTGCAACTTATTTATTTTTACAGAAAACTGTAAAGACAGAAAAATGTATGAATAATCAGTTCTTTCGGCGCGCGGACCGTTGCCACGCTGCCTCTTCACCACTGACACTACTTCTTCTAGTGTTGAAAACATTACTTTTTACAAGTAACTTATACAGTTTTATATTCATATGCACCACCATAAACTGCTTAAATCACAAAAATACATTTTACTATACACATGAATAACATTGTGAACTCTGATTACAGTTTTATATTGTTTTTACTACTGTTTTAATCTATTTATGAACATGACTTCTTAACTGTATTTATTAAACTAGATTTCTTTCAAATAAACGTTCTTCTTAACATATTTCTATAGCATTCAGTCTTCATGAACTAAACATAAAGCAATTCACATTTTCTCCTATTGTGCAAAATATATATCTTGTGGCTTTAACCCAAAAATACCTGCACCGAGCTCACAGAGTTTCGGTACAGTCTAACACTTGGATTGGCACAGGCTAACAACAGGATGAACTTGGAAATTAGAAAGAGACCTGTTTTATTGTGTTAATGTTGTCATTTTGAGCTAAAAATAAATGGCTAAATGATCATTTGTTTCCCATACGGTCATATCACAAAGAATATGCATCTGCTTAAATCAAATCCAAGTCAAATGGTTAAAAAATAATTTCACACAAAAAAAAAGAGCTACCACACTGGGAAGGGTGAAGACAACTGGGTTGACCGGCCCTGGCCACGAGGTGTCCCTTATTTATTTTTCAGGGAGTTGGCAATCCTACTCACTAACCCCCTCCCTCCTGTGCTGAATCGTAAGCGTAAGCAAATCACTCAGGACTCGCTCACCCCCTCCCTCCTGTGCTGAATCATAGAGCGAGCGAACGAATCACTAACTCACTCACTCACTCACTCACTCACTCACTCACTAACCCCCTCCCTCCTGTGCTGAATCATAGAGCGAGTGAACGAATCACTCACTCACTCACTCACTCACTCACTCACCCCCTCCCTCCTGGCTCACAGCTTCTTCTTCTTCTTGGTTGGCAACCAATGTTAAGGCGCATTACCGCCCCCTGGCTCACAGCTCAGTGGACATTTAGATGAGAAAATATATATTTAACACATTTAAGGAAAATACTAATAAAATAAAAAATAAACAAAATAAATGTTTATTAAGCAATTTTGATAGGAAATTGCTTAATTTTAGAAATGTTTTTGCTCTTTTTTGCTCTATAAAATAGTTTTTATTTTTTTTAGAATCATTCATCTTAGCAGTGACATTTACGTGAAAAGAGAAACAAATTAAGTTTGAGTGAAAATGTAAATTTTTTGCACTCTCTGGTCAACTGACTCAGTGAATCAAATGACTCAAAAAACCCCGATTCACTTTGGTGAGTGACTCATTAAAACTCAATTCAATAAAAAGAATCAAATTTACCATCACTACTCTCCACCGCTGACACTACTTCTTCTAGTGTAGCGTCAGCTACCGATGCATACAGGACCGAGCGCCCTCTGCTGGCGAAACTTATACAACAGTAAAACTGACATTGCAGTGGCCATACTAAAAGAAAGTGTCTTTCAGTATAAATAAAATGGGGGGGGGGGGGGGGGGGTGTACTATTTTCACGTCTCTGTCTTTGACATAGTGCCACAGTAGGCCTGTGGTGATCGGCAGTTGTTTAACAAGCTAGTGTCCTGTATGGCAGTTTGTGCCAGAGAAACCACTTCTGCATCAATTTTTCATTTAATAACTTTTAAGTGGGCTGAGATCAATTTCTTTGCCTTGAGAAACTCTTGGATCACTTTTGCAGTGTGCTTTCGGTCATCATCCTTTCATACTTTGAAACTTCTGTCGTGGAAGTTTTAAAGAAACTGCACACACCTGGTGAGTGTCGTTTTGAAGTTTAATTACATGTTGTGCCAAGATAAGGACAAGGAGTCCCACCATCTGTTTAATGTCTCACATTATAGTGTTTTAAATAAAATAAAAGCCTTTTATATAGAATTAGCAGAAATGACAATGACAAAACAGGTACATTGTATTTTACTCTAAAGATTGCAAATCTTTCCACAATAAAGCTAACCTTATTTATTTATTCTTTGTCGGGTCCTGTTTGTTTGTTTGTTTTTTCAAGATTACAACTGTCAATTAATTGCAATGGATCCAACAATGCCATTGTCACTCAGGAAAACACTCCAGTGGGATCTAAGATTGTTTGTGACAGGGACAGAACCGTCATCCCTGTGACTCCAGAGCTTTTCAAGATCTTAATAAAAGTATGTTTTTCTTAAATTCTTAATTTTTTCTTCTTAATTTCAGGTCTTCGTTATTCATCAAATGTTCCACCATGATATCCCTATGTGTTGAAATCACATGTTTAGTCACATGTTAAATATTTGATAAACAGGGGCCTTTACCCTTAATGGATTAAATCAAATATAATTCTTTAGTGTCTTCTGAAATTAGCTGCCTAGAGTACTTTTGCAGCAATTCATCTGTATTAATAACTTTGTGGATACTCCTTGTTTCATCCTGTGTTCTGCCTCTTACACTCACTAGCTAATTTATAGAGCAGGCAACAGCTTAATTTTGAAATTTAGTTATCAGGCTGTGCGAAATGTAACACTGCTATAACTTTATAGTATATTTAATTGTAATACATTTTAATATTTGTAAATGGACTGACATGAAAATAAAAATGAGAATAAGAATTAAAAGTGCTAAGTAGATAGATATATACATGATATATACATGAGTGCAGGTGGTGATCAGTGCCAAACATGGAATGATGCAGTGAACACAGCGTAGGGTCATGTGTTAGTGGTGGGAACAGTCATATGGTTATTGTTCATGTGTCCGACAGCAGAGGGGAAGAAACTGTTCTTATGGCGAGAGGTTCTGGTGCGAATGGACCGGAGCCTCCTGCCTGAGGGGAGCAGGTCAAACAGACTGTGTCCAGGGTGAGAAGGGTCAGCTGAGATCCGAGCTGCACGCCCCAGTGTCCTGGAGGTGTACAGGTCCTGCAGAGATGGGAGTCTGCAGCCAATCACCTTCTCAGCAGAGCGCACAACACGCTGCAGTCTCTGTTTGTCCCTGATAGTGGCTCCAGCGTACCACACAGTGATGGAGGAGGTGAGGATGGACTTGATGATTGCAGTGTAGAATTGCATCATCGTCCGTGTTGGCAGGTTGAATTTCTTCAGCTGCCTCAGGAAGTACATCCTCTGCTGGGCTTTCTTAATGACGGAGGTGATGGTGGGCTCCCACTTCAGGTCCTGGGTGATGGTGGTACCCAGGAAGCGGAATGAGTCCACAGAGGTGATGGGGGTGTCAGTCAGGATGATGGGGGGGAGTGGGGCTGTGTGCTTCCTGAAGTCCACAATAATCTCCACTGTCTTCTGGGCATTCAGCACCAGGTTGTTGTGGCTGCACCAGGACACCAAACGTTCAACCTCCCTCCTGTAGGCAGACTCATCCCCGTCCGAGATGAGTCCAATAACGGTGGTGTCATCTGCAAACTTGATTAGCTTGACAGACTGGTGGGTGGAGGTGCAGCAGTTAGTATACAGGGAGAAGAGCAGAGGAGAAAGAACACAGCCCTGAGGGGAGCCGGTGCTGATGGTCCGGGAGTCCGAGACATTCTTTCCCAGCCTCACATGCTGCTTCCTGTCCGTCAGGAAGTCAGTGATCCACCGGCAGATGGGATCAGGCACATTCATCTGGGAAAGCTTGCCTCGGAGATGGTCTGGAAGGATGGTGTTGAAGGCAGAGCTGAAGTCCACAAACAGGATCCTGGCGTAGGTTCCTGGGGAGTCCAGATGCTGCAGGATGAAGTGTAGGGCCATGTTGATGGCGTCATCTACAGACCTGTTGGCTCTGTATGCAAACTGCAGGGGGTCCAGGAGGGGGGCCGTGAGGGTCCTGAGATAGGAGAGAACCAGGCGCTCAAAAGACTTCAAGACCACAGATGTCAGAGCCACGGGTCTGTAGTCATTTAGTCCAGTGATCCTAGGTTTCTTGGGGACAGGGATTATGGTAGAGGACCTGAAGCAGGCAGGCACATGACATGCCTGCAGTGAGGAGTTGAAAATGCCAGAAAACACTGGGGCCAGCTCGTTTGCACAGTGTCTGAGGGTGGCAGGAGACACACCATCTGGGCCGGGAGCTTTTCGAGCATTCAGACTCTTAAACTGCTTCCTCACACCTTCTTCATGAATATGAAGAGTTGTGGTGGGAGGAGGTGGTGTGAAAACCTCTTTTGTGTGGGGTGAGGAGGGGGGTGTTGTAGGTGAAGTGTTTGAAGGTGGTGATGGCTCTGTGGAGGGGGGAGAGGTGGGGGAATGAGTGTCCAAAGTGTCTCTATTGTTGGGGCCGTTGGAGGTGTGAAGGCTGCCTGATGGCTCATCAAAACGGCAGTAGAAGTCGTTGAGGGTGTTGGCTAAGAGCAAGTCATCAGTGGAGTGGGGGTTTTTAGGCTTGTAGTTGGTGATATTCCTAAAACCTTTCCACACAGAGGCCGAGTCATTCTCTGAGATCTGCTGCTGCATCTTCGCAGAGTGCTGATGTTTAGCAACGTCCACTTCTTTAGTGAACCTGTACTTGGCCTCTCTGTAGCAGTCCCTGTCTCCGCTTCTGAACGCCTTTCTCTTTTCCAGCCACAGCTTTTTGAGTTTAGGAGTAAACCAGGGTTTGTCATTGTTATAACTCACCCTGGTGCGTGATGGCACAATGCTGTCCTCACAGAAGTGGATATAGGAGGTGACAGTGTCCGTAAACTCGTCCAAGGTGTTAGAAGCAGCCTTCATTGTGTCCCAGTCTGTAGACTCCGAACATGTGCGAAGCTCCTCCACAGCCTCGTTGCTCCACAGTTTTTTGGTCCTCACGACAAGTTTTGAGAGCTTCAGCCTCTGTCTGTACGCGGGGATTAGGTGGATCATGACGTGGTCAGAAAGTCCGAGTGAAGCGCGGGGCACCACACGATAGGCCCCGCACGCATGATAGGCTGATCGTGCTGTAACAGTGGAGTACTCAAAGCACTGTATACAACATACCTCATTCACACCCACTCATGCAAGCACTTCTAAACGCAAGTGCACACAGCACACAGTACATTCACACACAGTCACACTCCGATCAACGCATTGGAGGGAGATTTGGGGTTATTATCTTGCCCAAGGACACTTGACATGCAGACTGGGGAAGCTTAGGATCGAACCACCAAACTTCCGATCAGTAGCTGACCTGCTCTACCACCTGAGCCACAGCCACCTACAAATTTGTCAGTATATTAAAAAAATCCACCAAGGTCTTCAAGTCTAAGTTAATGATTTACTGGTTGAAAACTGACAACCCCCCCACCCCCAAAAAACAAAAACAAAAAACATATAACTTAGAATCAATGATTCCTATATGTGTGGTTTATATTGTCAATATACAGGGAGTGCAGAATTATTAGGCAAATGAGTATTTTGTCCACATCATCCTCTTCATGCATGTTGTCTTATTCCAAGCAGTATAGGCTCGAAAGCCTACTACCAATTAAGCATATTAGGTGATGTGCATCTCTGTAATGAGAAGGGGTGTGGTCTAATGACATCAACACCCTATATCAGGTGTGTATAATTATTAGGCAACTTCCTTTCCTTTGGCAAAATGGGTCAAAAGAAGGACTTGACAGCCACAGAAAAGTCAAAAATAGTGAGATATCTTGCAGAGGGATGCAGCAGTCTCAAAATTGCAAAGCTTCTGAAGCGTGATCATCGAACAATCAAGCGTTTCATTCAAAATAGTCAACAGGGTCGCAAGAAGCATGTGGAAAAACCAAGGCGCAAAATAACTGCCCATGAACTGAGAAAAGTCAAGCGTGCAGCTGCCAAGATGCCACTTGCCACCAGTTTGGCCATATTTCAGAGCTGCAACATCACTGGAGTGCCCAAAAGCACAAGGTGTGCAATACTCAGAGACATGGCCAAGGTAAGAAAGGCTGAAAGACGACCACCACTGAACAAGACACACAAGCTGAAACGTCAAGACTGGGCCAAGAAATATCTCAAGACTGATTTTTCTAAGGTTGTATGGACTGATGAAATGAGAGTGAGTCTTGATGGGCCAGATGGATGGGCCCGTGGCTGGATTGGTAAAGGGCAGAGAGCTCCAGTCCGACTCAGACGCCAGCAAGGTGGAGGTGGAGTACTGGTTTGGGCTGGTATCATCAAAGATGAGCTTGTGGGGCCTTTTCGGGTTGAGGATGGAGTCAAGCTCAACTCCCAGTCCTACTGCCAGTTTCTGGAAGACACCTTCTTCAAGCAGTGGTACAGGAAGAAGTCTGCATCCTTCAAGAAAAACATGATTTTCATGCAGGACAATGCTCCATCACACGCGTCCAAGTACTCCACAGCGTGGCTGGCAAGAAAGGGTATAAAAGAAGAAAAACTAATGACATGGCCTCCTTGTTCACCTGATCTGAACCCTATTGAGAACCTGTGGTCCATCATCAAATGTGAGATTTACAAGGAGGGAAAACAGTGCACCTCTCTGAACAGTGTCTGGGAGGCTGTGGTTGCTGCTGCACGCAATGTTGATGGTGAACAGATCAAAACACTGACAGGATCCATGGATGGCAGGCTTTTGAGTGTCCTTGCAAAGAAAGGTGGCTATATTGGCCGCTGATTTGTTTTTGTTTTGTTTTTGAATGTCAGAAATGTATATTTGTGAATGTGGAGATGTTATATTGGTTTCACTGGTAAAAATAAATAATTGAAATGGGTATATATCTGTTTTTTGTTAAGTTGCCTAATAATTATGCACAGTAATAGTCACCTGCACACACAGATATCCCTTTAAAATAGCTAAAACTAAAAACAAACTAAAAACTACTTCCAAAAACATTCAGCTTTGATATTAATGAGTTTTTTTTGGGTTCATTGAGAACATGGTTGTTGTTCAATAATAACATTATTCCTCAAAAATACAACTTGCCTAATAATTCTGCACTCCCTGTATATATATAGCTTATAATTAAAATTGTGGGGGGGGGAAACAACAGCCAGTTTCTTAACAAAAGCATTTCTGCTCTGAACTGGAAGAAAAAACCCTGAGTAGAAGCTCACATCAAGAAAATAGCTCCTCGGTTCACAGTAGCATCGCTCTGCTAACATGCTAACAGCACATTTGAGCTACTCACCCCCTCCCTCCTGTGCTGAATCATAGAGCGAACGAATCACTCACTCACTCACTCACTCACTCACTCACTAATAGGGTTGCCAACCGTCCCTTAAAAAACGGAATCGTCCCGTATTTAGAAACAAAAGTACACGTCCCGTATTGAGCTAATGAGGGATGTACTTTGCCCCGTAATACGGTGAGAATCAAAAGTAGTCTATAAATGTTAATGGAATTAATGCTTTGTTTGAAAACATAATTCCCAGCCCCTCTCCTGCTTTGTGACCAATGAGCTGACAGCACACTTATGACAATTCGAGTATGACAATTCAGATTACCGCTTATCTCATTGGTCGAGGAAAGGTCGCTTGCGGAGAAAATAATCCCCCTAAAATAGCTAAAACTAAAAACAAACTAAAAACTACTTCCAAAAACATTCAGCTTTGATATTAATGAGTTTTTTGGGTTCATTGAGATCATGGTTGTTGTTCAATAATAGAATTATTCCTCAAAAATAAACTTGCCTAATAATTCTGCACTCCCTGTATAGCACTTTACTCAGTCCCTAAGGACCCCAAAGCGCTTCACACGTTCAGTCATCCACCCATTCACACACTCGTGTTGGCAAGCTACATTGTAGCCACAGCCGCCCTGGGGCGCACTGACAGAGGCGAGGCTGCCGGACACTGGCGCCCTCTGACCACCACCAGTAGGCAACAGGTGAAGTGTCTTACCCAAGGACACAACGACCGACACTGTCTGAGCCGGGGCAACCTTCCGATTACAAGATGAACTGCCAACTCTTGAGCCTTGATCGCCCCATGTAAGGAATTATATGGGGGTTTCACTAAGTTTCACATTAGTTTGGACCTTTGACTCCTTCTTCAAGCTCAAATAAGGTCAAACTTGTATAAAGTGGATTTTTTTCTTGAAAACTAACTGCTTGTGTTTGCACTTGCAACATTTAGGAAGTGACATTGGTATATGGGGATTATAGTTTCCAAATATCATTTGACCTAACCTTTACATTTCACATCTGCTTCTCTTTCAAATTGACCTAAAATCTTTAACAGAAAGAATTTAAAGAATTAGCTGACGTATTTAGAAATTTACTGTGGCACAATAATATTTAACAAGCTCAATTTATTATACAGATATTTACATTACCAGTTTATTATCGATTTACCTACTCTTAAATAATGTTTGTGTAAAAATAAAATCCACATAAACATCTGTCATGTAATCCTAATCTAAGTAAACTTCAACTTTCAAGTATGCCCTACACTTATTGTCTCCTTCTATTCTAGGAGAGATTCACAAATACTGGGCCAAAGATTCACTTCGACTTAAAAAGAGACTGATTTTCAAAACAGATTTTGATAACAGGGACCTCATGAATTCATTGTTTTCAATAACAAAAGGGTTTGCACAGTAACTAGAACTAACCACCGTATATGTAATATCACATATATAATGATATCATGAAAGATTTCAATTCCAAGTAACTGATAATCCAGTTCTAATGTTTTAAAGGCAATCGGATTAAACAGGTCTATACATTTCCCTAAAAGTGATAACCTTATCACTGACCTCTTCCTACATGTTTGCCATCTTCCATTAAATTCAGTGAGCACTTGTCTTTCACACAAAGTACATTTCAAACTGTTTAAATTTTGCTCTTTTTTAATTTATAATCTGTTGGTGTCAATTCCAGGAGAATCCTTTCTCAAAAAAGAGATGGGACACTTGTTCAGTTGTTGGGAACGGTGGGATTCTGACAAACAGCGGCTGTGGAAAAACGATTGATTCAACTGATTTTGTTATTAGGTGAGAAAGATGTTTAGAACAAAAATCATGATGAGGACTCTTCTCTCTGTAAGTAATATTTTGTTGTTTTTTTCAGGTGCAACCTTCCTCCTCTGGAAAATGAATTTAAGAGTGATGTTGGCATGAAGACTAACCTTGTGACAGCAAACCCAAGCATCTTAACAAAGAAGTGAGCCAAGAGTGACTCTAACATTGAAGTGACCTGTTAGTTTTGTCTTGTTTCTTTAACTAATATATTATTTTGCAGGTATGGGTCACTGATGGCACGTCGACGGGCGTTTGTAGACAGTCTCCACCAGTATGGCAACTCCCTGCTCCTCTTTCCTTGCTTCTCCTCTGGTGGTACTCGTGCAGTGTGTCAGCGGGCTGTGTATGCCATTGAGGACATGGAAACTCCTATCCAACCAATCTTCACAAACCCTCAGTACTTACAAAGTATGGACCAATTCTGGAATTCTCAGGGGGTAAAGGGACTTCGGGCTAGCACTGGAGCTTATATGATTAGTCTGGCTTTGGAATTATGTGAAACTGTTCATCTTTATGGATTCTGGCCATTTAGTAATCATCCATATAAGCTCTTTCCCCTGACTAACCACTACTATGATAATGTACCCTATAATAGTAGAATCCATGCAATGTCAGATGAGTTTTACTACTGGGTGCAACTGCACAACAAGGGCATTCTCAAGCTTCATCTTGAAGACTGTAAATCAGGTCAGGTCTAGTTTATATGATGGAATAAAATAAAAAAAAAGAGTCAAAGGAGCTTGCAAAGAAAAGCGTCTGGACTTCTTTAAGTTGCTTGAAGACGTTTCACCTCTCATCCGAGAAGCTTCTTCAGTTCTAAGGTCAAATGGTGGGGAGTCCCAGATTTAAACCTAGTGGGAGTATCCCCCCAAAGAGGGACCCCTTAAGATGCAGATGGACTGCTGAGTCTTGTCCTGTGGAGGTGGCTCTTCTATGTTGTGCCATGCGCTTGTCAAGTGGCTGTTTGGTCTCTCCAATGTAGAGGTCTGGGCATTCCTCGCTGCACTGTACAGCATACACCACATTGTTAAGTTTGTGTTTTGGTGTTTTGTCTTTCGGGTGAACCAGTTTCTGTCTGAGCGTGTTACTGGGTCTGAAATGCACTGGGATGTCATGCTTGGTAAAACTCTCCTGAGTTTTTCTGATACACCGGCTACATAGGGGATTACAATGTTGTTGCGTCTGTCCTTCTTATCCTCCCTCGCTGGTGTCTGATCTTCTTTTCTGTGCCTCTTTGCTGACTTTATGAATGCCCAATTAGGATAACTACATGTTTTGAGTGCTTCCTTTACCTGTGTGTGTTCCTTCTTTTTTCCTTCAGGCTTAGAGGGAACATGTTCTGCCCGGTGGTGTAGGGTCCTAATTACTCCAAGTTTGTGTTCCAGAGGGTGATGGGAGTCAAAGAGGAGGTACTGGTCCGTGTGTGTGGGCTTCCGGTAAACTTCAATGTTGAGGTTGCCATTCTCTTCAAGTATGTTGTGGTAAGGCAGAGGTCTAACAGTGTGCAGATCTGATTGGGTGTGAAGTTGGTCCTGTCTTCCAAGGAGCTGTCTTCTTGTAGTCGTTTTCTGATAGTCTCCTTGGCCTCCATGGTGGGTATGCAAGTGAAGAGAGAGACTACATCAAAGGACACCATGGTTTCATCTGGATCCAGGGTAAGTTTCTGGACCTTGTCGGTGAAGTCGGTGGAGTTCTTGATGTGGTGTGGGGTGTTCACCACGAGAGGTGCAAGGATGGTAGCAAGGTGTTTTGCAATGTTATAAGTGGCTGAGTTTATGCTACTGACTATGGGTCTGAGCGGGACATTTTCCTTGTGGATTTTAGGAAGTCCGTAAATGCAGGGTATGGCATCCCCTGGATAAAGGCGGTGATATGTAAGGCGGTCAATGGTTTTTCAAGGTCCTGAAGGCAAGCTATAACTTTCTTTTTGTAGCTGCTTGTGATACAAGTGATACAAGATCAAGGTGACTGAGGCAGCTCTGCCATGTTGTAGCTCAGACAGAGGTGAAGAGGCGAGGTCACAGGTGACTGATGATTCGGTGCTATAGATTAACTAGTATTTATTATCATGACTATTGTTAGGCTGCTGATGTAAATTGATTCATTAGTGTATATTTGACAAAGAATCTGAATTGACATGTCTCACTTTTTATATGGCGTGAATCAATGTGTTATTTTATCAGGCGGCAATATGTCCTAGTGCAGTCAGAGGGGAAGAGCCAGGGCCAAAGGTGAGGCACATCAAGCACAGAATAACAATAATATGCCAGCAGTTTATCTCAGTTAACGAGAGGAGAAGGCATGTGTGTGGCCCCTTCACATAGTGGACATTGAGTTGTTGTGTGGGACACCAGTAAAAGCATGTAGAATAGCATATGTAGGCAAGTATATTTCTCCTTTTTTATCAAGAAGCAAAGACAAAAAGGGGAAAAAAAGAAACAGGGCAGGGTTCGGTAGTTGAATCATCCGTCCCCACCAATGCCAAAACCAAATCTACGCCCTTGGTCTATTTAGTATAACGGTGTTCATTTGATACAGACCGCAATATCAATGTGCTGGATTCTTGTTTTGATTCAGATCCCATACCTGTCGGCTTAATTTGTTTCTTTTGTCTTTCACGATTTGTGGATAAGTAGTGTCCCCCCCCCCCGTTGAGTAGAGTGCAGCTGGATCTATCTCCGCAGAACAAAGCACACACAGAGGACGTCATTGCAAGTCTAAAAGACACCACAACTACTTTGAATCAGATACAAAACTTGTTCATGTCCTTTATCTGCAATTGTTGCACCCCCAGAGAGACATGACTCCATTCTCCTTTTTCTTGCAACTTGCAACAGGTTATCACTGCAGGAAAAGAAAAATGTCTGTGATTAATTGATGTTTTTAACGAAATCCTTTTATTGCATGTAACGCACAGACACACCAACAGAGGGCAGTAATATCTCTTCAACATACATTGTAAAATTAGTATTATGACACTCCCACTTAATTGTACCATGGAGCTCACTAACCTTACTGCCATTGCTTGTTTCTTTCCAAAAAAAAATTATGCACCTATATCACAGTGCTACTAGAAAATAAAACATGTTCTCTTTTGTTTTGAACGCACACAAAAAAAATGTACTGTGTCCATCTTAGACAAAACTATTATTCTGCATTGCAGTTATATGCTTGACATCTTAACATAAGCATAATGCAGGCATGTTAAGCATATGATAACCCTTTTTAAACTGAACACAGTCCAATCTTCTCTCTGAGATACTCAAACTTTTGTCTAGGCAGTGGTTTGGTTAAGATGTCAGCCTTCATGTTTTCTGTACAGCAATACTTCAGCTGGATTTTTCCATTTTGCACACATTCACGAATGTAGTGCTTTGTTCTTGCATGATCAATTGGATTTTTTGCAATTGCATTTGCTCCTTGATTGTCCTCCAGGATCACTGTTGCTGTGGTCTCCATTCCAAGCTCAGTTAGTAGTCGTCTTAACTAGGGCAGGGTGATATGGCCAAAAATATTTATCACAATATATATTTTAAAATTTGCGATAATGATATAACTGACGATATAATTTTTGCGCGACAAAATACAACTCCACAACTTTACTAGCGCAAAAAAAACCCCATCCATTTATTTTTTCTTAAACAAGCAGCTGTTTTTCATGTGCATTAAAGCTATATAAACATTTAACATTGCAAATGCAAATTCCTTGCTGAAAGTTTAACCAAAAGGCATTTCCAGTAGAAATGGGCTGACATATCCTGAGCATAACCATGTATAATATCCACTGAAGTTAAAAAGAGGTGCTTTGCTACATTAAACTGCAGTGTGCCAAATAAAAACGTCAAATAAAATGAAAACGTTTTCGGACCATAAGGTGCACGGGATTATAAGACACATTAAGCAAAACAAAGCAGTCAGATAAATCAAACTTTATTCAACTCATTCTTCTTGCTTCCTCCACTTCTGTACCATTGATTCATTAATGTTGAATTCTCTGGCAGCTGCTCTATTCCCATGTTGTTGCAGTATATTAATGACTAACCTCGTATTTTGGATGGATTATCTCAGTTGTTCTCCTGACTGAGGTTTGGTCCGTTTACAGCATCCTGCCATGCGATTGCATTTGTCTCCAACTATCAGGAACCTTAACGTTAACGTTTATTGAGTGGAAAAGTGTTAGTGTTCATCCTCAAGCTTAGTGTTGCGCGAATCATGAACGAATCATTCAATACTCGAGAATCACTTTAATGACTATTGAATCATGATTCGCAAGCCCAACGGACTCACTGACTCATCCCTGTTGCTGTTAGCAGCAATGTATCTAGCTTCTAATTAAAATTGTGGAGAAAAACACAACATCCAGTATCTTAACAAAAAAATTTCTGCTCTGAACTGGAAGAAAAAACCCTGAGTAGAAGCTCACATCAAGACAATAGCTCCTTGGTTCACAGTAGCACCGCTCTGCTAACATGCTAACAGCACATTTGAGCTACTCACCCCCTCCCTTCCTGTGCTGAATCATACAGGAACGAATCACTCACTCACCCCCTCCCTCCTGGCTCACAGCTTCTTCTTCTTCTTGGTTGGCAACCAATGTTAAGGCGCATTACCGCCCCCTGGCTCACAGCTCAGTGGACATTTAGATGAGAAAATATATATTTGACACATTTAAGGAAAATACTAATAAAATAAAAATAAACAAAATAAATGTTTATTAAGCAATTTTGATAGGAAATTGCTTAATTTTAGAAATGTTTTTCTTCTTTTTTGCTCTATAAAATAGTTTTTTTTTCTTTTAGAATCATTCATCGTAGCAGTAGGATTTACATGAAAAGAGAAACAAATTAAGTTTGAGTGAAAATGTAAATTTTTTGCACTCTCTGGTCAACTGACTCAGTGAATCAAATGACTCAAAAAACTCTGATTCACTTTGGTGAGTGACTCATTAAAACTCGATTCAGTAAAAAGAATCAAATTTACCATCACTAGTAGTAAAACGTAGTTCTACTAACCTGCGCTTGATTACTCTTGAACCGGAACCGGATGTAAGTCCCAAAAAATTGAATTGTAGAACTGAAACTGAATGGTGAGAAGTGAATCTGCAATTATTTGAGAGCTAAATTTTTAAAGGATAAAATACGGTTTCAAAGAAAATGGATTCATTTTCAATCTATAAAATTCCATTTCAATTTAGTGATGATCATTTTCAAACCAATAAATTGAATTTCAAATTAGGCTAATTCATATTCAGTTTTTAAAAGCATTTATTTAAGTTACAATTCAGATTCAGTCCGAGCAATTCAAATTCAAATTTAACTTATTCAAATTCAGTTTCTGATGACACAGATTTCTGCCCATACCCTTGGACATAAATCAGCGTGAAGAGAACTATTGATAACAAAAAAAAGAATCTTTGGATAAAATTTATCTGAGGAGAATTAATTTATTTTAGTCTGACCCCAGCCCTCTTGGAGGCTGGCAGCATGGAAGACAGTGGAGACGTGGGCAGAACAAATCCAGAGGCCAGCCACGCGGAAGGCAGTGGCAGCAACACTGTTCAGGAGGGTGCCCACGACAGGGATGATGTCCAGCCAGTGGCCTGGAAAGTGGCCGGTGATGTTGAGGTGCTGTACATGGACCGGATGACGAGGCAGGACCAGGCAAGGATGATGCTGCAGACGAGGATGTGGAAACCGCAGGTGGCTTAAGGTGTTCTTTGGATCCACCAGTGGAAGCAGTCACAGACGGACGACGGAGGGACGGAGTCCTCTGGCGAACACAAAGCAAAACCAGCAGGCACTCTCTGGCACTCATGAGGCAAAACCATCAGGCTCGGAATCCTCTGGTGAACACAAGGCAAGCCGGAAGATCTGCCTGAAGCTTGTATGTGGGTATGAGCATGGGCGATGGAAAACTACAGGAAACACCTGCTATTCATCCTTAGATGCAGACTAAGCAGGATTACTCGTAAAGGTCTTCAAACGAGCTCTTCAGTCAAGGCACAAAGCCCTTTGCTAAATGAACCGGTGAGACAAACAAATTTTACCGTCAATGTGCTTAAACTGGTTTTAGTTGAGTAAACTCATGAAAAGGGGACTTAATGAAAAGTCTAAGACCAGCCAGAAAGAAAGAAAAGTTTGGTTTACTTGCTTAGCAGACTCCCACTGAGGATGTGTACAAGTGGGTGAAAAAATTGTCTGACAGGCAAATAAATCAAGCAGAGAAAATTCTCTTGCAAAAATGTTGAACTTTGCTGTGATGTAGAGATAAATTCCACTAGTGGAGCTGATCGCAGCCACAGATTCAGAAACCTGAACCAACACTGCGGGTGTGGAAGCAGAGCAACTGCAAATGAAGTTTTGGCCTCCTCAGCGATGCAAATCTTCCAGCACCCATGGTGCAGACAACATAGTGAGGACAACATAATCGTCATCTGACAGACAACAGTGGGCCCAAGGTTTTTCAAGACCACAAAGACTACCATGGAAAACTTTGTCACTGCCTAGTAACAAAAACATTTATGACAAGGCTGACACATCACAGTGAAAGGAGAAAGACAGTCCCTGAACTGAGGAGAGGGGATTGTTGGGTTTTTGAGGGAGAAGACAAATATGCTCAAAAGTACATTTTATTAAATTTATGAAGCAATTCAAGGTTCAAGTTAAAAACCGCTGCCTTGTCTGTGCTCACTCAGGAGACCAAATGAACAAAGAGCACCACACCCACTGCCTGGGTGTGGTAGCAGATAAATTTTATCCAAAGGAAAGTGGGGAAGAGAGCTTCTTTATGGCCCTGTTTCTTCTAACAGAGTCAACCTTAACGTTTTGAACCTTCTGGTGCCATCAGCAGTCCAGGCAGACCATCCCCCTCAAACATCCCCAGATAGACTCTTTCCCCTGACTAACCACTACTATGATAATGTACCCTATGATAGGAAAGTCCATGCAATGCCAAATGAGTTTTCCCACTGGGCGGAGCTGCATAATAAGGGCGTGCTCAAGCTTCACCTTGGAGACTGTAAATCAGATCAGGTCTAGTTTGAATTTTGCAATAACAAAAGAATATGTTCAAGTATCCAACTGAGAGGCCAAGACATTTGCACTCAAATCAATTGTATTAGAGAGATGTACACTACATATTATTTCAACAGTCTTTCTTTTAATTATTGTTCCATTTCATGTGTTAGAAATAAGTTTTTTTTTGCTAAAGTTTCTTTTTAACAACATTTGCAGTGCATGGTCATGATAAAGTTGATATATTGTATATTGTACCCTCCTTCTAACTCCTCGTTAGAAGGAGGGTACAATATGCTCAGTGTTGGTCAAGTTACTTAAAAAGAGTAATCAGTAACTAATTACCGATTACTTTACCAAAAATTAATCCCGTTATTTTACTGATTACTTATTTTCAAAAGTAATTAATTACTTAGTTACTTAGTTACTTTTTAAAAACACGATTTACAACCCGAATAGGTGATAAAGCGATAGCTCTTTCAGCCCAATTCTACTTTTTCTGCATAATCCATCATACAAAATGTAATCAAATGGAAAAGTCTCTTTTTAAAACTTGTTTTATTAGTTTTAATCTTTTAACTTTATGCATCAAGCAAAAATGTAATTATATGCAACATTCTCTGACTGGAAGAAATTAGTTTAACATTTAAACCTATTTTCTGCACATTCTAGCACATAAAATATTTTTTTTGTGTTTACACTCACTCTTTCAAATAGATGCAAGTAAAACACAGCAGAAAATAAATAACATCAAAAACTAGTGGTCCTGTTGCTCTATTTTCACCTGTAAAGCAGGAGTAGGGTAGGCAGAGGTTTGCCCTGGTGCAGGTGTGCCGCGGTCAGTTGAAGAATCCGCGAGTTTCTCTGTGAGTTTCCCATTACGTCGTTGCGCACTCGGTGCTTGCTCGGAAGTTTAGGGGTTTTTTTTCGCTGTAAAAAGAAGTTTTCTTCCCACGCACAACGGACACTAATGTTTTTGTCACTTTTTATGGAATCAAACTCAAAGTAAGGTCAGTACTTCCACGCTTTAAACGCTGCACGCTCATACTCTCTCCTGCACTCGACATATGCTCCACTGTTGATCTGCACACAGCTGTTGTCACGAATGTCGCACTCGCTTACGTCACTGTCATGAGACATTCTCGCAAAAAAATCACGGTTTAGTAATGCAGTAACGCAGCGTTCCTATGGGAAAGTAACGGTAATCTAATTACCGTTTTTGCAATAGTAATCCCTTACTTTACTCGTTACCTGAAAAAACTAATCAGATTCTCTGAATCTCTGAATACGCTACAAGAAAATAAAATAGAGACTTTAGATAGAAATTGAGAAATCACCATTTGCTTTTAAGCCACTACTTCTGTTACAACCTTTATATTACTCTGCTAGTGGTCACTTTTGGTTCTGCAACAAAGACAATTCTCTGCAGCACTGACTGTTGACACTTTCAAACATAAACACTTTCAAGCATTTGTAAAAGGTTAAAAATGTGTGTTTAAGCCAGAAATATGAGTTAAACTAATAGTTAAAAAGTTAAGGGATAAGAAGCAGGAGGTCGCAGCAGACGGACGCCCGTCCCTGAGCCTGGTTCTGCTGGAGGTTTCTTCCTGTTAAAAGGGAGTTTTTCCTTCCCACTGTTGCCAAAGTGCTGCTCATAAGGGGTCATATGATTGTTGGGTTTTTCACCATATGTATTATTATAGGATATACTGTACAATGTAAAGCGCCTTGAGGCGACTGTTGTTGTGATTTGGCGCTATATAAATACAATTGAATTGAATAGAATAGAATAGAAGAGCATTCATAACTTATGGGGATTTAAGTTCAGTTCATGTCTTCAAACAAGGTAAAAAAAAATGGACACCCCCGTTATATTTTTTTGTGCTTATTATGTCTTATTATATTTGCTGAATCACGGTTATCCACTACACTTTACATGTTCTATGGCATTACTTAAAGATACCACTAGATGGCGCCTAATGCTCAGGAGGAACGTAAACCCTATTCGGAGGGAAATCTGCAGAATAAATCCTGCAGTTGAAACTGTAAACAAGCTCATGATCTGTGCCTCTTTATTTTAATACACAGCTGCAGGATCTAGGATTGCACACCTCCCAGCCACCTGTCAGACCAGGGGGCACAACACAGTCAACTTATCAATTCTAAATCCACATAAGATTTACAGTTTTAAGACTTTGAAAGTACTGTTTACCTGTGAGCCTGCAGTACATTGCATTTGTTACGATGCAGCTAAAGAGTCAACTGTCACAGCAAGCTAGCTTTCACTAGATTGTTCTTTAAAACACACAGATGTGGCTCTGATCCATTTGTTGTCAGTTTTTATGACAGGCACAGATTCATCATTGTCTTTATGGAAACTATGTACAAAAATGCAGTTTAAAATTTGTCTAAAGAACTAATATATATGATAAAAACCTGATTTATATCTATTAAAGTAGTACTTTACCCTGAACAATGAATTTGTTTTGTATTTGTATCCATGAAATTAAGTCAGTGAAAAAAACACTTTATATATGAATTTATTAACTTTGCTGCTTCACATGAATTTTGTTAATAATAAGCATTACATTTGTTTTTTCATTGTCATTTAATCATACACAGCAACATAATGACTCACAATTGTGCAACTTACAGGCAAATATCACAATCAAACACGGCACTTACAACTGCATCAAAAACATGACCTGTTTGAACATTTATCCTCACAATATATGTAATATTTACTTCTTTTTCTTTGATAAAACTGACATAATAGCAATAAACCGAAGAACAATGTAGTAGCAAAGCAATCAGCCATAGAAGTTTAAAAGAAAATCTATACCCTGTGTCCACAAACACTGAAAAACACGCTAAGATGAATGTGTGCAGCTGCATAAGTCGAAAGATATAATACTATGGAGGCATGCTTAGTTTGAATAACAACTGAAGTCTCATAAATTCAATTTCCTTGAATCAAAATGTACAAATAGACACGTACAGTTTGTTCTAAATATATTCTGTGCACTGTCGACCTTCTGAATGATTTTCATGCTGTTTACAGTCTGGTTAAAGTAAAGAGAAGTGCGCACGGGTTTGCCACAACGCCTCAAATTTTTGATCAGAAATCTTTGCAAAAACCACAGAACCACACAAATAAGAACAAAATGAGACCAAAGCTAACCGATCCTGCAGAGAAACCAGATAATTGCTGTGGTGATAAAGACAATTATTATTATTGCTTTTTGTTTTAGTCTTTAGCATTTACATTTTTAAAGGTTTTTTTTAATAAAAAATCTTTTTCGCTGTTGAATTGATTTTCTTGTCTCACAAAAGTTGTGTGACTGTAACTCCATGTAAAGAACAGAAGATATCTACTAATCGGTTATACAAGTAATTGTTATCTGAGGTGTTGGGTGGACGGATTCGAGACCCTCAGCTGGACTGCAGTGGTTGGACTGGTGGACTACATCTTTTAGGGGGGAGATGGCATCTGGCTCTGATGGAAACTCTGGAAAGACAAACATCATTATGTCAATTTAACAGGTCTAAACACAGTTCTTGGTGTTTTCTTTTTCCTGCTCCACTAATTAAAGAAAGTGCATCTCAGCTTTTTCAATACTGACGCAAAACCCCAAAATATGCTGCGCCAAAAACCGGTCTGCCCCAAGAATCGAGCGCCCCGGCACAAATGCCAAAACGTCACAGTCTATATATGGCTACAGGCCAGTGGACACTCTTTCAATGATGAGGATGTACACATGAAAGCTGGTTTGAGCAGAAAGTCATGGAGACCATTTATGTGAAAAGGGCCTAAGGGTACATCTGTCACCATCTTACAATGCTGTGATTGCAGCCATTCCCCAACTCTCTGTGAATGGCACTCATGGCCATTGATCAGTGTCCTTTTGATACTGACTAAAATATCAACGTGCTGGGATCTTGTTCTGATTCGGAACAATGACAGAGACAAAGGAGAGAAGCCGTACCTGTTGACTTTGATTTGTTTCTCTTTCACGATTTGTGAATAAGTGGTGTTTTTTTCCTCACTGTTGAGTAGAGTGCATACCGATTTATCCCTGCGGAACAAAACACACAGAGGACATCAATGCAAGTTATACAGCCTGAAAGCTACCTCTGCGGCTGATTTGAATAAGATACAAAAATCATTCATGTCCTTTATCTATATCTATGCGTTCTTTTTAGTATTAGTCAATTTACATCTGTATATAAAAAGCTGGAGAGGCTGAGGACGATGGACTAAATTCTGGAGGCTCGTGTCTATTAATAAAAAAGCACTGGAGTGTTTTCATCAGAAACTGGAATCCACAGAGCTGTTAGTTTCCTGTTAATCATAGGCTAAAAACAATAGATGCTCCCTGTTATGGTTCATCAACAAACACACAACAACTACTTTCGACCTGTTTAAAAAATACTTAGCACTTTATGCTCAAGTGGGGTCTGGAGACTATCCCAGGCTTAGTGTGAAAGATGCGATACAAAACAGACTGTAGCAAGACAAACTATCCCCACTCAATCACAATCACTCGAGAATCACCAAATAACTTCACTCGTATGTCTTAGGCAGTGGGACTAAGCTGGAGCGCCCAGAGAAAACCCACACAGACACGAGGAGAATGATGTAAACAGAAAGGTCAAAGGTCAATTGGCGGCCAAAAGGTAGCTGAAGGATGAGCTATTTGTTTATTTGAGTGATTTATTTCTTCGATTCAGTAAAAGGACTAGATGTTGTAGTCCCTGATAATGCTTTAAATGGCTGTTTTGAGGAAAGGCAGCCCAGAGAGGCAGCCTCAACTTTCCGTCTTTAACCCAGGCTAATCTGCCATTTTTAGGGGGATTAGATTTCTGATCTAGATTATCATATTAAGATTTGGGACACATCGCCAGTACTGGACCTTGGATTCATCGGGTGTTTCGGCCATTATCACTAGACACCCTCATCAAGGAGGCCCTGCCAGGGTTGATCAGGCCCTGGAGTGTCTGTGGTTTATGTTAAATTGTTATTTCTCTTCTTCTTTCTTCTGTTTAGTTTCCTACAGTTCATCTATTCACTGCAACTGAGAAATAATACCTGACTCTTTAGCATTTATGGAGCCTCACTTCTTTAAAGGGATAGAAAAGGTGATAGAGAGAAGTAAGACAAAAGGGACAAGATAGGAGAGAGCAGAGCCGGAAGGGGGCGCCTGATCTGGCTTCCCACTCCTCCCCGCTGGATCGGGCTGTGCGCTCTACCTCCCCACTGCCTCCCAGAAAAGGGAAGAAGAGCAGATAATCATTTTCATTCATTTATTTGTTCATTAGTAGAAACAAAGAACATGAACACCACCTCTGCTCTGTCCGATGTCACATAAGACGTCACTGATTGGATTGTCTTCTATAGCTTCCACTTGATTAGCTGAAGCAAACCAAAAGGAACAGCAGTATGACGCTGTGCAAGTTTTGATGACACGTTTAAAGTCATTGATATACTTGTACATAGTTCTGAAAAAACCAAACCTGAGTCAAATCCAGAGGTCCGAGTGTCACCTTCAGGTTTTCTAACATCACAAAGTTTTATCAAAAGAATTATTGAAATGAGTAGAGTTGCAACACAGACTGTTAAAAAGAATGACAACACAGAGACAACAGGCGGGGAGAGTGATGTATCACAAGAGGTGCAACCAGGAGGTGTGGATGTAGGTGGAGGTGTGGTGGTGGGTTTGTCTAAAACAAAGCAAACACAGTCATTAAGTTGTCGTCACATTGTGAACATTGAAACCTGCAGAAACACAGACAGGTGAGTGTGTCACCTGTGACAGTGATCCAGCTGGATGGAGACTCTCCATGACCGCTGATGTCACACTTGTAGAGGCCTTCATCAGACCTGGAAACATGCTGGATGGTCATGTGACCTGTCATCTCGTTGCCGATAAGGGAGCCATCTTTATAGAAAGCAGCTGGGAGGTTGGAGGGAGTGGTCTTTGTTTTACAGAGCAGAGTGACGTCATCTCCCTCCATCACAGGGAGGACAGGACTCTGCAGGATCACTGATCCACCTCAACACAGAGACAAACTACAGCATTTCATCCATTTACACACAGCTTCATCAACACTAACTCCACACACTCAGCTTACCAGTGACTGTCAGGTTAACCATGTTACTGATGGTACTCTGATTGGACTCACACCAGTAAACTCCACTGTCCCATGTAAAGAGATCAGTGATTTTACAGGAAGAACTATTCTTTTTTCCCCAGTCGACCCCACACTGAGTCCTGTTTTCCATGTTTGTGTTTCTCCTCAGAGTCCATCCAGCAGAGCTGTCGTCCTTGTCACAGCTCAGAGACACAAACTCTCCCCCAAACATCTGAGAGCTGCTGGGACTCACAGTCAGAAGAGCTGTGATGAAAATCTATATAAATATATTCATATTAAATTTTTCATAAACACTTAGGGCTGAAATAACATTCCTGGTGATCATCATTAACTATTGTAGGAGCCATTCTTGGGTTAATACCTTATGTGGTCACTAGAGGTCACCTTTTTCTGTTTTGATTATGTAATGTAAAGGTATTTAAGGTAGACTCATGTAATCGGCGTCAGGTGTGTCATTAAGAAGGCAAACAGTTTGTGACCGTTGCGCTGTTATGTTAAGTCAATACGGAATAAAAACAAGATACATACTGCTGTATTTATTGGACTGTTAAATTAATTCATGCATACCAGTGACATCGCGTCACCCCCCGTTAACGACCACCTCAGTGGCTTCAAGCGTAGGCTTAGCCTCTACAACTATGTCAAACAACAGCATCTTCATCGTGATCAAACTTTAACAGAACTTTTGGGTTGAAATATTCATTCATATTCACGAGAGTCAATAAATTTTAATCTTTAAAATGTGTTGTTTATTTCTGGTTTAAAATAGGACAAGAGAAGGTTACCGACCTTGGTTTGTGGTGTAGCTCAGATCAGAACTAAAGAGCAATGAAACAGAGGTTGGTTTAGAGGTTTTACACAGTTTGATCGAGCTACAGACTCATGCAGAATAAGCAGAAAAAGCAGGAAGTGATTCTCTCTTTGTTGTCTTCTACGCAAACTTGATATTTATGTGGAGAAACAAAAGAAGTGGCATCTTTAGGCCTTTACAAAGATGAAACCCATTACAGTATACTTACAAAGCAGAAGAAATGATTTCTCCATTCTGTCTTTTGTTGATACTGAATTAATTCTTCTTGCATCAGTTCACTCACATAACACATGAACCTCCTCCTCCTTCCTCTGTTACAGGGTGTTAGTTTGTGGTTTCCCCCCCTCATCATTATTATGAGAAAAGATTCTTTGGTTTCAATACATGAGGAAATACACTTTTAATACGAGGCAGTGATCAAAAAGATGAAAAAAGGAGAGAAAAATACACAGAAATGGTCAACAAAGCAAACCTGTGAGGAGAGAAAGACATCTACTCCAAATTTTACAACCAACGACGCTTTAGAAAGCACTGCAGCACTCAAGATGCAGGCTTGTGGGGGACAGAAACGAGGTAGGAACAGGCAGCAGAAGCAGATTTAAGATGAAAAATGAATTTAGTGCTGATGTTTGGGGAGCTGCATTTGCCATCATTAGTTAATATTACATATTTAAATAAATTATATAAAAACTATAGCAGTAATAACAGTTTGGAATTCTTCAGCCAGGGACGAGTGCAGAAAGGTGAAAGTCCAGAATGCAAGAAGCTGCCAGCATGCCCGAAACAACAAAGCACAAAGTGTTGCTCTGTGTTGTCTGTTTTGTTTCATGTTGTAACCTGTTGTGGAGGTATTTTACAGCTCTAAATGAAAAAACTGCAAATAGCGATGTGCGTCATTGGATCTTCCAAGGAAATCCTGAATGCAAGATTGCAAGCATGTTAATATTTTTCACCCTGTCACAGTCCAGGTCAGTTCTCCTCTGCCTGTCCCAGGGAGGAACTGTCTTCACCTTATCTGGAGCTAATCTGGAACAATCTGCTACAGATATTTAAGACCAGTGTTGCTGTCTCGTCACTGCCAGTTCATTAACTAACCCATGTTGGTAACAGGCACTCATGCCTCAGTCTCAAGTCTATGTACTTACCTTGTTCTCTTGTGCTTCAATTCTTTCGTCACAGCTCCACTCTTTGGCTCTGCTTGCTACTCCGACACCTTCTCTCCTCAAATCACCACTGACTCCACCTGGAACGTACGCCTTACCCCTCAGTTAAATGTACACCTGTAGGAGTTCTATAATACACAAACTCCCTTTGTTCTTTCTCCTCAGTGCCACCACACTTGTTACCAAACATGCCCTGTCCCTGCCTCAGAGCTCCACACTAGTTTTCCTAGACACAAACCTCGTGCCAAGCATGATTTTATTCTGTGTTCACACTAAAAATTTTGCCACATTCCCATTGTTGCAAAAATAAAAGCATTGTGTAAAACTAACTCAACCATCTCTTCACTTGGTCCAGCACTTGAGCCCAGTTTTAGTATAGGCCTCTGGTCCTTTGTGACACTCACAGGGTAAGGACTAGGAAGCACTGACTGCAAGCATAAAACGATCTGGCAAAGACTGAACTGCAGCCTTTTCCTTATGAAGTGGTTCCATCAAACACAGAAGCCTTAGGCTACAAAATTGGCAGGTCGACACAATGGGCGACCATGACAGTTTCATTTTATATTCATATACATCTCCATTTGTCATGTGGACATATTCAGTTCAATTCAATTTTATTTATATATCACTCAAGGCGCTTTATATTTTAAGGTAGACCCTACAATAATATACAGAGAAAAACCCTATAATCATATGACCCCCTATGAGCAGCACTTTGGCAACAGTGAGAAGTAAAAAAATCCCTTTTAACAGGAAGAAACCTCCAGCAGAACCAGGCTCAGGGAGGGGCGGCCATCTGCTGCGACCGGTTGGGGTGAGAGAAGGAAGACAGGATAAAGACGTGTTGTGGAAGAGAGACAGAGATTAATATGCACCCATGCATGTGTACACACACACACACACACACACACACACATTTTGTATTCTAAGTAAACAACAGAACCTGAATTTATGCGGCTACATCAGCCATTTCCGTGTTTCTGTCTGCTAAGATTGTTTTAAATGTCTGAGGATATTTTAAGTAAACGACCCAAATTTAAAACTTGTATTCATGAGATTAAATTTAACGTTTAATAAAGCTGAAAGTCACTGAGAGAACAGATCTCAGCCTTCAGTATTTTGCTGTATTGCAACCCTTTAGTCTCAAGGGGAAGTACCTTAGACTGATCAAAAGTAAGGGCACAATACAAAAAGATGTGATATATAAAGTAGACCAAAGTTTTTAACAGGCTGCAGAAGGCCATTTGGAAACACCTACCGTTGTTTTAAGGATGTCTTAAATACTCCAAAAACTCTTCGAAACATGAAGAAAAAGGCTTTTTTTTTTTTAAAATAAGTTTCCACAGTTCTTCTTTTCCAACCAGAAAAAGGATCGAAACCACCTCAAGCACCACTCAGCAGACTGCTACACCCTGCACTTTTGCAGGAGAGTGCAGGCCGTTCTGATCAAACTGATATGTAGATGCTTGTCTATAAAAGTTTCATTTAAACTTTGTGTGGTGAGTCTCTCTGGCTGGTTGAAAATAACCTATAACATCAGTATAACTGTCAGACTTCCAGCATCAGTTTATAGCTTAGTAAGCTGGTGCTCATGATGCTGCCTTTCATTTTCAACAATTTTGGTTCTGTCTGCCATTCTGAGTCACATTCATGTGACTGCAAGAGAGTGAAATGGCTGGAAGGTGAGATAGAAATGCAAGGGAATAATAAGGTTGGGAGGGGAACATAATAAAATTGAACATAAAAGAAAAGATAAGAGCTGCATAGAATAGAGAGAGGTGTGGTTCACTTTTAAGATCAACTATGTACACTGTAATCAGTTGGCTGAAAGAAGACCTGCAAAATAAAAGATTTGTAAAACCATTAAAAATCTTGGCTAAATTTAACATGTAACTACAAAATCCATAAAAATAAGTGTCCATTTGGATTTAAATCTTTTTGTCTTAACTGCCTCAATAAACAAAGAAAAGAACTTATAAAGTTTATGAACGCCTCTACAGACTGATTAGCTCTAACAATGCATCATTTGTTTCAGAACAACGCATGGCAGCAGCCTACATTCACAATGTACATATAGCTACCCCAAAAGGTTGATTGTGTTCATCTGGACGTAACGTTTTCAGTGGGAGAAACATTTCGTCACTTATCCAAGTGACTTCTTCAGTCTCACTGAAGTGGGCTGGTTTCAGTCATTGTGCAAATGTACTGTTTATAAGGTTGGGGAAACCTGTAGTCAGATGAGATAGAAGCAGTCACTTGAGTGACGAAACGTTTCTCCCAATGAAAACGTTACGTGCAGATGAACAAAATCAACCTTTTAGGTATTTACTTACCTGGATGACTGAGCATGCATCAATAAATGTAGCTACATTTATAACAGGAAACTTAGAATTCAGAAAAAAACTTCAAAAATAACTGTAGCCCTGGCTATATAAATAGCTCATTTACTTAAATTTTTTTTTTCATATATTTTTAGTTAAATGCAAATGTCCACCGTGTTCAAAAATGTATACAAATGCCTGTAAGGTATCTGATATGTGTCAGTTAAATGCACAGCCTTTTTATTTGTATTTTTGAGGTGTATGTCATTATTCTTTGAAATGTTATTGATATGTACTGCAGCTCCAGTGAACCCTGAAGTAGTCTCAGGTAGAAGGGGTGGGAGTAAGTGGGGAGCCGTGTGCACTCGGCAGGCAGAGAGAGACGAGAGATGAACAACAGTGTCGTGTGGATGGAGAGTTCATAGAAGGGCGACAAACTGATTTTCAGTTTGTCGGAGGAGACGGACGTCTTGCTGGCGTGTCAGAGAGGTCCCTTCTGCTGCTGTGCTGAACTTTCATGTTCACACGGGAACACATGGAAATGCAACTGTGAGTGCTGCTGCCGTGCTCTGCTGGTGGCCTTGACCCAGTTTCCCCAGCTATCCCCTTGAACTGCCTGGAGGCGTGAGTACTGTTGTGTTCACGTGCTTTTTATTTTAGTGCTTGGCAACAAGTGAAGCGGCCATGTTGTTATAGGTCCCAACGCGCCCGAGCCACGACTCAGGCCTGCAATGAGGTGTTTGTTAACAGAAAGACTGTAGCAGTTAAAGGTGTGTGTGTTGGTGAGAGTGCGTGTGGGCCCACAATATTATTTATCGAGGTAAATACCTTTACAAGTTTAACAGTTTAACAAACTTTATTAATTTTACTTATTTTCTTTTGTGTTTTGGAACCAATCATTCACTGAAGTGGAGTTAACTTTATAATTGACCTGCTTGTGTGTGGTTTATTTCCATATAGCGTAGTTTAATGCATATTTTATATCATAAGCGTCAAAAAGGGAGTATCAGTAGTGACAACAGGAACCAGGGCCCCTCTCAATAGAACGTGGGATGTTTGTAACTTACTGTCAAGAGATTCATTACAACATATTAAGAAAATATTAATATTATAGCACATTGCAGATGAAATCTGAATTTCCAACTGGAGCACTCTCTCAACTCTAATTTCTGTTTTGGAAAGTCGGAGAAGCACTACCAAACAAAATTTAACAATCCCAAGCAGCAGTAAAACTGTAAAACTTTTAACAGCTGCCACTGTTGCATATTTCACTCTCTAAAAAAACCATACACAGAGCACTGGCCGGGCTGTACCTATGAGTGTGCCGCATCGGAGTTTGTAAGTGCAAACAAACAAGCATTGGGCTTTACTGCAAGGAATGAATGAATGCATGTCTGTACCTTGCTAAAAACAAAAATGGAAAGTTTTTCCATGTTTTCCAGACTTTACTATTGGAATGCCTACCGTTTAGGTCACCCATTTTCTGAATTATTGTTTACTACTTATATTATATATTCTATTATACTTCTTTATTATTAGAAAATGACACACTGCCTGATGTCATTTGATACAGGAACTTAATTTAAGAATTTAATAAAATATACTCCACAATTAATATCATGAGGTTGAATATTAAAAGTTTTTGGCTTTAAAATCTTGTTTTGGATGTCATGAATGAGAAACAGGAAGTATAATATTTCCATGGATACAGTGGAACATGCGGTCAAGCCTCGTTTTGTTACTCTTTTTTTATTTAGAAAAATTGTATTCACCCAATTAACCAATAATTCAATTCAATTCAACAATTGCATCAAGATGCTTTATATTGTAAGGTAGATTCTACAATAGTTTCCTGTATTGGATATTATTGAACATTCACTGATATTTGTCAGTACACCCAGAATAAAATGAATAGAAAATTTTTATGATTTGATTTCCAGAATAAACAATATCATAGTTCATTTCATGAGCTCATGAATTGGCAAACATGCATGGTCTGAAAGCATCAATAGAGGCAACTCGGTTTAAAAACGTAGGCCTTGTCCTAAAAACATCTTTGTATAAATGACCTGAGGGTGTTTATGTCTTGATGCATGCTCAATTTTCCAGGTAAGAAAATCCCCAAAAGTTGATCTGTTCATCTGGACGTGACATTTTTATTGGGAGAAATATTTTGTCACCCATCCAAGGGACTTCTTCTTCTCCTATAGTAATAATTAACTGAGGAAGCCTACTCATTTTATGAATCATAAACCACCAGACAGTTAAACCGGGCAGACAGCTGTATCAGCATATGAGGTAAAAGTACATAAAAAAAGCTGAGTTAAAACGAAGTGTTAAGAAAGGCGAAGCACTAGAGCGACATGAGGAAAAAGCTCTCGATTATGATCAATCTTCTCACTTTGGGGAGTCTGTTGACCACTCTTACCTGGTACATGTTCGAGGACAGGTGAGTAATTACCTTTGCATTTTACAGATAAAGGCAAGAGATCACTAGTCAAAGTATTTTGAACAAAAGAGGCTTATGACACTGTGAAACTACAAAAAAGTAAAAATAGTAATAATAATTCTGAAACAGGGAAGATGTAAATTGCAAATGCAAGACAGCAGTTGCAGAAATACACACACACTTATTTTAAGCAGAAGTACACATGTGTTGAAGTACTGATTTCACTTCTTTGCTCAGGTAAACAAAGTGAAGAAATGCAGGCTCTGAAATGTACTGAAAGTATAACAGTAAAAGTCGCTCTTTAAAGGACATTTGTAGCATCTCTCTTTGTGCCCGGCAAACTTTATCATCTATGCGAAAGAGATTGTTATTGTCAGTGTTTGTGCCTACGTGTCATTCACACTGTTAAAAAAACATCCTAAAAACCAGTAATATTCCAGCAGCTGGGTTGCCAAAATAATACCTTAATATAACAGAAAATAACTTGTTGCCCTAATTTTAGATGGGATTATGCCTTTTACAGATGCTTTTAAACATCAAATTAGGAACATTTTAATGTGATCAAACAATGAAATTGCCTATAAACAAGGTCAATGAATGCATCAATATGAATAATAATGCTTAAATTTACAGTAATATACAGTTAATGTTATTTACACCACTGTTATTTGATGTAAAAAACAAAGTTTTTTATCCAATTATATTTGATGTAATACTACAGTATACAACAAAAATAATTTGATTTCTCTTTCAAAACGTGTGAAAAACTTGTCAAAAAACTAGATATTGGATTTACGATTTACTCTTGATTCTAGACAATATCACATATAAATTTAGTTTCTAAGTGTAATCTAACATAGATTTCGTGAATATTTACTGGACTTCCAATTTGAATTAAGAGTGCTCCCTGTAAGATTGTTGGTTTTATCTATAACAAAACATCCAAAGAACCCTTGTTAAACAAAACCCCTGATTATAATTACATCAAGATTATTGAAAGAAATCTCCGTCCCGGGTCATCCGTGGATCGGGTTTCCTCCGAGGCATGGGCACCTATCAGCCATAACCTATAGAACTCAAAGAAATATTCTCAAGTAACAGTCAAATATGCCATTCAGCGTGTTAGTTACGACGTCGGGAGTAGCTTGGGAGAACAAGGAAACACAGAAACTGCTTCAGGTTGCCTTCCCAAACCAACTCAAAGGTTTATTCATCATACAACAGTTTATATAGAGGAAAAAAAGGTTCGTGTGTCAGCAGATTCTCAGTTCAAACCGGTACAGACCAAATAAGGAAGCGTCTTCCTGCCTTGTGAGCAAAGAAGTATCCTTTGTGTAGTTTATCAGTTCAGCTACAATTTATGATCATCCCAGCAAAATACACTCCTAGACATAGAATACAGAGTTCTTTCATTAGTGAATTCTGAAACGAACCACCTGGCCTTTAACAAGCTCTTTTCTAAGAGATAAAGAAGGGAGGATGGGAATAAGGAAGTGATCTCTGTGGTATTTTCGACCTTGAGGTACCAGCCTGTGATTCTTACACATTAATTCTTGGGTCACAGAGAAAGACAACTAGTAAATGGGCCTTATTGAGTAACAGTTTTCCTGTATAATATCACTACAAAACAATATCCTGTAAATGCTAACCGTAGTGCTAAAATTCACAACAATTATGTTAATTCTTGATCATATGTTGTGTATGAGCACTTTTTACATGTTTATTTTACTTATAAGACATGAGACATGGTTTCAATCATTAACATGGATTTTATTGACAAAAAGATAACCCTTCCTGGAACAATCCAAGAAGAACTAACACTTATGCATGAAAAAAAGGCACATAGAAGAAAAAATCCAATTCAAATGCACATTTGAGCTTAGGAGTCATCTTATCCTCAGGATAAAAATAAGAATGTACGGTATCGGAGAATGTGAATGGGGAAAGTAGATTGTTGAGTGAAATGGATGAGCCAGAATTGTTTTGTAAAAATGGTGCAGCTTAACTGGTTTGGTGTTTGTCCGTCAAATACACAAGAAAGCACTTTTTCTTTTGTAGAACATGCAAGCGGGCCGTCGTTATTGCCGTATTTGTCGGACTAAGGTGCTTGTAAATCTGGGAGTAATCTGGGTCCTAAACTCCGTCCTTTAAAGTCCCGAAGTCAAACAAACATCCCTGAGAGTTTAAAACTGTCTAAATTATTTCATCTTTAATAAAATGATCAGCATTGCTGCTTTGATAACTCAGGAAGTTATCGGAAGTCAAAGGAGCTTACAAAGAAAAGCGTCTGGACTTCTTTAAGTTACTTGAAGACTTTTCACCTCTCATCCGAGAAGCTTCTTCAGTTCTAAGGTCAAATGGTGGGGAGTACCAGATTTAAACCCAGTGGGAGTTTCCCCCCACAGAGGGACAAAAGGACCCCCTGATGATCCTCTAATCGCCTGAGCCAAGGTGTGAAACTGGGTGTGGGACCCAATCAGCCAGAGTTTCGGGTGAGCTCATTGTGAAACCTGGCCCCACCTTATCATGTGATTTCCTGAGATCAGATGGCCCAGGTTGTGAGTGGGTGTTAAGGCGTCTGGGAAGGGATCTCAAAACTGGATTATAGATGGCAGAGAGTTGGTGTCGTAAACCCCCGCCTCTGTTCAAAGATGGCCGCTCACAGTGGACATAGATGGCTTCTTTCACTCCTCTTTCAAACCATCTGTCCTCTCTGTCCAAAATGTGAACATTGGCATCCTCGAAAGAGTGTCCTTTATCCTTAAGATGCAGATGGACTGCTGAGTCTTGTCCTGTGGAGGTGGCTCTTCTCTGTTGTGCCATGCGCTTGTGAAGTGGCTGTTTGGTCTCTCCAATGTAGAGGTCTGGGCATTCCTCGCTGCACTGTACAGCATACACCACATTGTTAAGTCTGTGTTTTGGCGTTTTGTCTTTCGGGTGAACCAGTTTTTGTCTGAGCGTGTTGCTGGGTCTGAAATGCACCGGGATGTCATGCTTGGAGAAAACTCTCCTGAGTTTTTCTGATACACCGGCTACATAGGGGATGACAATGTTGTTGTGTCTGTCCTTCTTATCCTCCCTCTCTGGTGTCTGATCTTCTTTTCTGTGCCTCTTTGCTGACTTTATGAATGCCCAGTTAGGATAACTGCATGTTTTGAGTGCTTCCTTTACATGTAAAAACATGCATCAAACAGCCACTTCACAAGCGCATGGCACAATATTAATTAATATTACAAATTACAACAGATGTAAACAAAAGCAAGGAAACTAAGAAAAAAATGAGTTCAAGAAAGGGTAACTAATTTATCTGCACAAATCTGTCTCTTTTATTTGTCACAGTTATGTGGAATTTCACCCACCGTCTCCTCAAAGAGGTGCCCCAAAGCCCTCTGAACTTTGTAAAGGCTGCAAGTAAGAGCAAAAACTGTTTCTTAAGAAAGTACATTGTTTATGCTAAGATTAATTCATGTCAGCCCTGAATTGGTGATACTTCTAAATGTGTACCTGAATGCTTGTGCATTACAGGGAAGCCATCGATAAAGTTAAAAAGCTCTACAATCAAACATGGAAAAAGCATGATGAGAATTGCCACAGATTCAGGTAAGATCATACCCTTAAAGCCTTCTAATATTCTGATATAATAATTTTTTATTTTCATTTGAATTTCTGGAAAAAAAGAAAATTTAAAATTTAAAATGTTTGTGAAGGAAACACCTGGACACTGAAACATTGCTTTCAACAAAAAACTTACCATAGTCACGTTTTGCTTATATTTATTATTATTCTTTTTTCATCAAACTATTGTGCATGAATGATACTCACTTAAACTTTTTTAGTTCCCGAAAAATTGAAGAGAATAAAGTCACTTGGATGGGTAACAAAACATTTCTCTTCCTGAAAACAAAACAGAATTGGCTTTCTGCAAGTTCCTTACAGCAGCGGTCCCTTTTTTGCGGACACGGACCGACAATATTTTCATGGACCAGCCTCTAAGGCAGGGGTGTCAAACTCAAATACACAGTGGGACAAATTTCTAAACTGGAACAAAGTCGCGGGCTAATGTTAATATTTATTGAAAAAAACAACTTCCTCCAGATATAAGAATGAATCTTTTCTTATGGACTCAAACACGTTTTGCTGAAAAACTGAATATGGAACAAGCAAAGCTTAATACTAAACAATATATATATTAGCTGTATAATACCAGTAGGCCAGCTCTGATAGTAATTTGGTATGGCTTTGCGGGCCAAATGTAATTAGGCTGCGGGCCAAATTTGGCCTGTGGGCCAGAGTTTGACACCTATGCTCTAAGGTGTCGCGGATAAATACAACAAAATAAAACTAGTACCGGTACCGAAAAAAAGAAGATTTATTCATAACACACGTGAAAAGACCCAGGAAAACAGAGTTAACAAAAAAAACAATAACAAAATAACACTAAAAACCGTGAAAACCGTACATTTCACACCCGAGTCTCAACTCTTGCAGCCCGGTACCAAATGACTCACGGACTGGTACCGGTCCGTGGCCCGGGGGTTGGGGACCGCTGCCTTACATGGATGATTGAGCATGTGTTGTGTCTGCTCTAGCAGTCCTCGCTGCTTCTTTTTTTTAACTTGCGGTGGAAGGGAAACTGGCTCGGAACCTCAGAGCAGAACCTCTGCACTCGACCTCAGACAACTCAAACTCCCAGTGTCCCCTTGCCGCCTTTTATTCAGCGACAAAAACACCCATTGTGCGTCATAAAACTAAGGCACTGTGTGTGTGTGTGAGAATTCCTGTTGGTCATAAAAAGGGTCATCTCCCCTCACCCTGTATATGGCTTAATTCCTTTAACGGTCCGCCATATACAAAGACAGGTGAGGTCATAAATGGCAAGAAGTAAACATCCTTACTAAATAAAGAACCGAACCTTCACATAGGATATCTGTAGTTAAACACTACAGGGAGTGCTGAATTATTAGCCAAGTTGTATTTTTGAGGAATAATTTTATTATTGAACAACAACCATGTTCTCAATGAACCCACAAAACTCATTAATATCAAAGCTGAATGTTTTTGGAAGTAGTTTTTGGTAGTGATGGGTCGTTCGCGAACGAAATGGCTCTTAGAGCCGACTCTTTGACGTGAACGACGCGAGCGGGCTCCTTATCGCGAGCCGTCATGTGGGTTTTTTTTTCTTTCTCTCACCCTCTCTCTCTCTCTCGCACTTTTTTTCCGCTTCACTTCGCACCTGAGCCTTGTGCTTTACGCTGGGCAGAGGGGGGAGGGGCGGTAGTTACACTCAGTAGCACAGGAACAGAGCCAGAGGGAGAGAGAGAGAAAGAGAAAGAGAGCCAGGGACAACAACGTCACATTAGAAAGGTATAGTAATCATCCACAACTATTTTCGGTTGCAGATGATAAAGGATTCAGAAAATTTATTCATGCAGGTCCATATGACAGAGAATATGCATCTTCTTTTTGTTTTCATATTATAATTTATATTTAATTGTGTTGTGGTTTGCAGTGTTTTGTGTTGTTTTCACTTTAAATTTGTAAAAGGAAAAAGCTGAAAATTTAAATAGTTAAAAGTTGAAATGTGAATAGTTGATTTTTGTATTATATGATTTATTTATTACATTTTATGTGGAGTGAAAAAATAAAAGTATATTTACAGTGGCCCCTACAGACAAAGCACATACAAACTTCAAATCACGTACGAACTCTGAAGCACGTACAAACTCCAAAACACGTAAAAACACGTACAAACTCCAAAACACGTAAAAACTCCAAAACACGTACAAAAGACAACAGAAGTGCTCCAGGATGCTGGGCGCAGTGTTGAGCTTTTGTTACCTAGTGGCTACACAAGCCAGCAAGTACCAACGACCGGATTTGGTGTGTGGTAGTAACAGGTAAATGAACTTTTTTTTTAAAATTATTTGAATATATATGAGTGCCTGTGTATAAATACACAAACAATACACACATGCTTTCAATTGTGTAATTTAAGTGATCTAGTACCTCTGCTTTGGAAGTTCAGTTCATGCTAGAAATGTGTTTTGGAGTTTGTACGTGTTTTGTCTCTAGGGGCCACCGCATATATTTATATATAAACATATACAAATAAAACCACTTTTTTTTACGTTAGTAATTCCTTTTGTGCATAATTTTATATTATTGTTAATAATAAATTAATTAAAGCAACAAAACAACCTGAAGAGCCGGTTCGGAGCCGAAAGAGCCGGCTCTTTTTAGTGAGCCGAACCGAAAGAGCCGGCTCTCTAAAAAGAGCCGGAAATCCCATCACTAGTTTTTAGTTTGTTTTTAGTTTTAGCTATTTTAAGGGGATATCTGTGTGTGCAGGTGACTATTACTGTGCATAATTATTAGGCAACTTAACAAAAAACAAATATATACCCATTTCAATTATTTATTTTTACCAGTGAAACCAATATAACATCTCCACATTCACAAATATACATTTCTGACATTCAAAAACAAAACAAAAACAAATCAGCGACCAATATAGCCACCTTTCTTTGCAAGGACACTCAAATGCCTGCCATCCATGGATTCTGTCAGTGTTTTGATCTGTTCACCATCAACATTGCATGCAGCAGCAACCACAGCCTCCCAGACACTGTTCAGAGAGGTGTACTGTTTTCCCTCCTTGTAAATCTCACATTTGATGATGGACCACAGGTTCTCAATGGGGTTCAGATCAGGTGAACAAGGAGGCCATGTCATTAGTTTTTCTTCTTTTATACCCTTTCTTGCCAGCCACGCTGTGGAGTACTTGGACGCGTGTGATGGAGCATTGTCCTGCATGAAAATCATGTTTTTCTTGAAGGATGCAGACTTCTTCCTGTACCACTGCTTGAAGAAGGTGTCTTCCAGAAACTGGCAGTAGGACTGGGAGTTGAGCCTGACTCCATCCTCAACCCGAAAAGGCCCCACAAGCTCATCTTTGATGATACCAGCCCAAACCAGTACTCCACCTCCACCTTGCTGGCGTCTGAGTCGGACTGGAGCTCTCTGCCCTTTACCAATCCAGCCACGGGCCCATCCATCTGGCCCATCAAGACTCACTCTCATTTCATCAGAACATAAAACCTTAGAAAAACCAGTCTTTAGATATTTCTTGGCCCAGTCTTGACGTTTCAGCTTGTGTGTCTTGTTCAGTGGTGGTCGTCTTTCAGCCTTTCTTACCTTGGCCATGTCTCTGAGTATTGCACACCTTGTGCTTTTGGGCACTCCAGTGATGTTGCAGCTCTGAAATATGGCCAAACTGGTGGCAAGTGGCATCTTGGCAGCTGCACGCTTGACTTTTCTCAGTTCATGGGCAGTTATTTTGCGCCTTGGTTTTTCCCTGTTGACTATTTTGAATGAAACGCTTGATTGTTTGAGGATCACGCTTCAGAAGCTTTGCAATTTTGAGACTGCTGCATCTCTCTGAAAGATATCTCACTATTTTTGACTTTTCTGATCCTGTCAAGTCCTTCTTTTGACCCATTTTGCCAAAGGAAAGGACGTTGCCTAATAATTATGCACACCTGATATAGGGTGTTGATGTCATTAGACCACACCCCTTCTCATTACAGCGATGCACATCACCTAATATGCTTAATTGGTAGTAGGCTTTCGAGCCTATACAGCTTGGAGTAAGACAACATGCATGAAGAGGATGATGTGGACAAAATACTCATTTGCCTAATAATTCTGCACTCCCTGTATAGCTAATTGCCTTCCCCGCCTCCTAGATGCGCAGGGAAGGATTAGAAAAAGAATTTTTACAAATTTAAGTACAACAATGGCAACTATTATCAGAATCAACCTAAAATACATCAATACATTTTAACTCACTTTGGCACAGACTGCCTAAAGCCAGTATGTGAGTACAAGCAAACACCACATAAAATGGTAGATTATTGGAACCACCTGAGATTAAGCCTGAGATGCAGACAAAGCAGGATTACTTCTAAAGGTCTTTAAATGAGATCTTGTGCTAACTTTCTAAAGTCTAACCTGTTGCTGGTGTCAGACAACAGATTTTTGGATTTTTTTCAATATCTGTAACTCTGTTAACTCCTGAACTGTTTGTTCAAACGAAAGAACTCCAACTGTTCCTGATTTTTTTTCAGTGAAATATTTTCAGTGACATTAGGGTCGTTACAGTAATCCCACACAGCAGCAGCCCCAAGAAGATGAAGGATGGTTGAAAGAAGAGAGAGTAATGAGTTTGATGGTGCTCTACAGACAACATAATATTTATCAGGCATTTCAATTCTTTTTATTGTTTTTTTTTTTTAAGTAATTTCTGTGTTATTTGCCGATATTTGGATTTGCCCTGTCTGTAATTAGCATAATGACCCTACTATTGCTGAAAAAAAGCAACGAGTTCAAGGAGTATAAGATTATTTTTATTAGGCCCAGAGATGGATAAATGACTGGCAGTGACATTGATTTTCACTGGATTTCTTCTTTTAATGAATGAACCAGTCTATTGATTAGTACATGCCTGAAGGTTTTACTCTCTCTTTTTCAGCTAAACAATGGCCTCCTTCACTTGCACTGACATTTTGAAATGACAGCAAAAAGATATAAAATAAAATACAAACACTTTGAGTTAGCTTCTGAAATTAGTACTTTTTAATTTTTCATGAATTCAGAGGGTGTGAAACTGGTTGTCAATCAAATGTTAAATTATTTTTGATTAACTGAACAACTGGTTGTGTGTATATAATGTTTGGAAGATTTGAGTCAATATTAGTCAAAAGAAAAAATGAAACAAAAAAAACTAACTGTAAATATAATGTACAACAATAGATAAGTTAATATAAAATATAAAGACAAGACAAAAGAAAGGTTGTTGTCTGTCATACATGTAAATGTGTGCTGTATCAGTACCTGCCTGTGGTTGAATGGCTTTTATTTTCAGTTTCCTAAAACAACATAACTGTTTTAGCTAAAACCACTGAAGCCTATTCAAATACTACATTATTACAATTTTTGTTCCCCAAAGTGTTTTACTCTTACAGTGAGCCTAATTTACATTTCTAACAACCTTCTTTGGAAATTGATATGAAACTGTAATGATTATAGTGTTTTAAATAAAACAAAAGCTTTTTATACAGAACTAGCAGAAATGACAATGACAAAACAGATGGACTCTAACTCTAGAAATTGCAAATCTGTCCACTTAACACTAAAGCTAACTTTATTTATTTATATTTTTTGTCTTTTTTTCCACAAGATTACAGCTGAGGATTAATTGCAATGGATCCAACAATGCCATTGTCACTCAGGAAAACACTCCGGTGGGATCTAAGATTGTTTTTGACAAGGACAGAACCGTCATCCCTGTGACTCCAGAGCTTTTCAAGATCTTAATAAAAGTATGTTTTTCTTAAATTCTTAATTTTTTCTTCAGGTCTTCGTTATTCATCAAATGTTCCAACATGATATCCCCATGTGTCGAAATCACATGTTTAGTCACATGTTAAATCTTTGATAAACAGGGACCTTTACCCTTAATGGATTAAATCAAATATAATTCTTTAGTGTCTTCTGAAATTAGCTGCCTAGAGTACTTTTGCAGCAATTCATCTGTATTAATAACTTTGTGGATGCTCCTTGTTTCATCCTGAGTTCTGCCTCTTACACTCACTAGCTAATTTATAGAGCAGGCATCAGCTTAATTTTGAAATTTAGTTATCAGGCTGTGCGAAATGTAACACTGCTATAACTTTATAGCATATTTAATTGTAATACATTATAATATTTGTAAATGGACTGATTCTTATATAGCGCTTTTCTACTCTCCCGGAGTACTCAAAGCACTGTATACAATATACCTCATTCACACCCACTCATGCAAGCACTTCTAAACGCAAGTGCACACAGCACATTCACACACAGTCACACTCCGATGAACGCATCGGAGGGCAATTTGGGGTTATTATCTTGCCCATGGACACTTGACATTCAGACTGGGGAAGCTTAGGATCGAACCACCAAACTTCCGATCAGTAGCTGATCTGCTCTACCACCTGAGCCACAGCCACCTACAAATTTGTCAGTATATTAAAAAAATCCACCAAGGTCTTCAAGTCTAAGTTAATGATTTATTGGTTGAAAACTGACACCCCCCCCCCCCCCCCCCCCCAAAAAAAAGAAGGAAAACACAACAAAAAGCAAAAAACAAATAACTTAGAATCAATGATTCCTATATTAGTGGTTTATATTGTCAATATATAGAGAGTACCATATAAAGATTTAAAAAGTCACATTCCTTGAAGGTCAATTGTATGGCCTGTATTTGTATAGCACTTTACTCAGTTCCCAAGGACCCCAAAGCGCTTCACACGTTCAGTCATCCACCCATTCACACACTCGTGATGGTAAGCTACATTGTAGCCACAGCCGCCCAGGGGCACACTGACAGAGGCGAGGCTGCCGGACACTGGCGCCCTCTGACCACCACCAGTAGGCAACAGGTAAATGGACTAGTTCTTATATAGCGCTTTTCCACTCTTCCACTCAAAGCGCTTTACACAACTTGTGCATTCACCCATTCACACCCATTCGCACAAGCACAACTGACATTCACACACATTCATACTCTGATGGATGCATCGGAGAGCAATTTCGGGTTAGTATCTTGCACAAGGATACTTGGCATGCAGACTAGGGGAAGCCAGGAATCGAACCACCAACCTTCCGATCAGTAGATGACCTGCTCTACCACCTGAGCTACAGCCACCCAGGTGAAGTGTCTTGCCCAAGGACACAACGACCGACACTGTCTGAGCCGGGGCTCGAACCGGCAACCTTCCGATTACAAGACGAACTGCCAACTCTTGAGCCTTGATTGCCCCATGTAAGGAATTATATGGGGGTTTCACTAAGTTTCACATTCTTTTGGACCTTTGACTCCTTCAAGCTCAAATAAGGTCAAACTTGTATAAAGTGGATTTCTTCTTGAAAACTAACTGCTTGTGTTTGCACTTGCAACATTTAGGAAGTGACATTGGTATATGGGGATTATAGTTTCCAAATATCATTTGACCTAACCTTTACATTTGTCACGGCTGGCGGAGTGAGCCGTGTGGTGTGGAGGAAAAGGAGGACCCAAAATGCAGCAGTGACTGATGATACGAGTGATGTTTATTTACAAAGTGGTGGTGGCAAAAACAGGCAACGAAGCATGAGACAAACTAACGGAAACCTAAACTGGGAGAAACTAAAGAGCAAACCTGAAATCTTACAAAATGGAGAGCGGAGCAGAGAGACGCAGACTAAGGAACAGGATACCAAGAAACACAGACGAGCCGACAACGAACACAGACCGACACCCACTATATATACACACACACACACACAAGGTAATCGGGTAATCGCACACAGGAGGGAAGAACAGCTGATCTGAATACACATGATGACTGGAGGACACAAGCTGAACACAATGACAACAGACACAGACCTTCAGAATAGAACAGGAAATCTAGGACCCGAACCGGACACCAGGGGGGAGGACACAGAATAACTAGAACAGAGGAAAATAATCACAAAACACAAAACGCTGGGTCAACGACCCAGGACCATGACAACATTTCACATCTGCTTCTCTTTCAAATTGACCTAAAATCTTTAACAGAAAGAATGTAAAGAATTAGCTGACGTATTTAGAAATTTACTGTGGCACAATAATATTTAACAAGCTCAATTTATTATACAGATATTTACATCACCAGTTTATTATCGATTTACCTACTCTTAAATAATGTTTGTGTAAAAATAAAATCCACATAAACATCTGTCATGTAATCCTAATTTAAGTTTTACTGCAGTACAAAACAAACAAAAACAAAACTAATATACAATGTCCAGTACTATTCTGTTGAAAGTAAACACTGCCCAGAAGGTAGGTTGCCTTGGTTTGTGGTGTCAGAGTGCTTCTTGTTTTATCTATCATTTTAAACTTCAACTTTCAAGCGTGCCCTACACTTATTGTCTCCTTCTATTCTAGGAGAGATTCACAAATACTGGGCCAAAGATTCACTTCGACTTAAAAAGAGACTGATTTTCAAAACAGATTTTGATAACAGGGACCTCATGAATCCATTGTTTTCAATAACAAAAAGGTTTGCACAGTAACTGGAACTAACCACCGTATATGTAATATCACACATATAATGATATCATGAAAGATTTCAATTCCAAGTAACTGATAATCAAGTTCTAATGTTTTAAAGGCAATCGAATTAAACAGGTCTGTACATTTCTCTAAAAGTTTTAACGTGATAACCTTATCACTGACCTCTTCCTACATGTTTGCCATCTTCCATTAAATTCAGTGAGCACTTGTCTTTCACACAAAGTACATTTCAAACTGTTTAAATTTTGCTCTTTTTGTAATTTATAATCTGTTGGTGTCAATTCCAGGAGAATCCTTTCTCAAAAAAGAGATGGGACACTTGTTCAGTTGTTGGGAACGGTGGGATTCTGACAAACAGCGGCTGTGGAAAAACGATTGATTCAGTTGATTTTGTTATTAGGTGAGAAAGATGTCAAGAACAAAAATCATGATGAGGACTCTTCTCTCTGTAAGTAATATTTTGTTGTTTTTTTCAGGTGCAACCTTCCTCCTCTGGAAAATGAATTTAAGAGTGATGTTGGCATGAAGACTAACCTTGTGACAGCAAACCCAAGCATCTTAACAAAGAAGTGAGCCAAGAGTGACTCTAACATTGAACTGACCTGTTAGTTTTGTCTTGTTTCTTTAACTAATATATTAATTTGCAGGTATGGGTCACTGATGGCACGTCGACGGGCGTTTGTAGACAGTCTCCACCTGTATGGCAACTCCCTGCTCCTCTTTCCTTGCTTCTCTTTTGGTGCTTACCGTGCAGTGTGTCAGCGGGCTGTGTATGCCATTGAGGACATGGGAATTCCTATCCAACCAATCTTCACAAACCCTCAATACTTGCAAAGTATTGACAAATTCTGGAAATCTCAGGGGGTAAATGGACATCGGCCTAGCACTGGAGCATATATGATTAGTCTGGCTTTGGAATTATGTGAAACTGTTCATCTTTATGGATTCTGGCCATTTAGTAATCATCCATATAAGCTCTTTCCCCTGACTAACCACTACTATGATAATGTACCCTATGATAGTAGAGTCCATGCAATGCCAGATGAGTTTTACTACTGGGTGCAACTGCACAACAAGGGCATTCTCAAGCTTCATCTTGAAGACTGTAAATCAGGTCAGGTCTAGTTTATATGATGGAATAAAATAAGAGTTTATTCAAGTGACCACCACAAAAGCCAAGACATATGCACTGAAACCCAGTATGTGTTATTTTGATGTTACTTTAACAATCTTACAAAATATCTCTTAACTCTCTTTAAAAACCAGAGGTGACCGTGCATTTACCATCATTGCCCCTGGACTCTGGAATAATCTCCAAGTCAAAATCCTTACTTCGGAATCAATTCAATCGTTCAAATCCCGTTTAAAAACACACTTGTTTAACATAGTCTCCAAAAGTTGATTCTGTTCATCTGGACGTAGCGTTTTGTGGGAGAAACGTTTCGTCACTCATCCAAGTGAATTGTTTAGAGTGACTAAACTTGAGCTATATTGTGTCATGGTCCTGGGTCATCAGACCCAGCGTTTTTTGTTTAGCATTAGTATTCAATCAATTCAATAAAACTTATGTTTTGGATTAATCCTTGTCTTCTGGTTCTTAGGGGTTTTGATATTGTGTTTATTGTTTTGTATACCTACCTGTATCCTCCCCCAGTGCTCTGTTCACATCCCTGAGTTGTGTTTGTGAATTTCATGTTTTACTCTGAAGGTCTGTGAAAGAAAGCTGTAGGCCTTGTCAGCACTTCCTTTTTATGGCCTTTGTCAACCCCCATCACCTCACTTCAGGCTTTCTTCCTGTGGGAGGAACAAGCCACTTGGCAAATTATCTGCATTTATGTCTCCTCTACTGTCTCCCCTCATCCTTCAGATGCCCATTCTGTTGTCCACAATCTCCTCTTGATGACCTCTGCAAAGCCCCGTGCCACAGCTCTCATTCCAATTAGTGATGGGATTTCCGGCTCTTTTTAGAGAACCGGCTCTTTCGGCTCCGAACCGGCTCTTCATGTTGTTTTGTTGCTTTAATTTAATGTATTATTAACAATAAAATAAAATTATGCACAAAAAGAATTACTTTTTTTTTTTTTTTTTTTTTTTTTTTTTTGGCCTGTCCCGTTTGGCTCTTTTGCCATCAGAATTGTTGTCTAAAGGCAAAGAAAGATGCCCAACGGATTTACTTTACCAAACTGACCATCCCAGCCTTGCCGTAATGGTCCATTTGATTCACCTTTTATTGTTTATTTTATTTTCACTTACTGAATACGGGACAGACTTGACTGGGGGAAAGAAGGGGAGAAAGAAAGAGGGAAAGAGAAACAGCTGAGAAGAGGGACGGGGGAGAAGGGCAAAAGACAAAAACCAACAGAACGGGCAGAGAAAAAAAATGCATATATCAATCACCTGGATCACCTGCTGAGAAAGAAAAAAGAAAGCAAGCAGAAGAGAACAAGAGTAATAGAATAAACAACATCACAATGATATATGGGAATATGACAGTAAATACTAAATGTTAAACATTATTGTGCAGCACATAAGATCAACAGAACACAGTGTGCTTTGAGGTAGGAGCCAAAAAGGGTGTAGTTTGTGGGTGTGATCACCCGTGTGTACACCTGTGAGCATGGACGCGCTTGTTTTTTGTTTTTTTAAAAGGTTCCTTCATGTAATAATCTGCTAGAGGGTGTGGGGGGGCCACAGCCCCGTCCTCCAGGGCGTGAAGCAGGTGTGGAGGAGATCAAAACTCCAGACATCCAGAGGCCCCCAGAACACAAGAGACCAAGGAAGACCAACAGAGGGGCAGCTGCGCCACAAAAAGAATTACTAATGTAAAAAAAGTGGTTTTATTTACATATTTTTATATATAAATATATGTGGTGGCCCCTAGAGATAAAGCACGTACAAACTCCAAAACACATTCCTAGAGTTAACTGAACTTCCAAAACAGAGCTACCTAGATCACTTAAATTACACAATTGAAAGCATGTGTGTATTGTTTGTGTATTTATACACAAGCACTCATATATATTCAAATAATTAAAAAAAAAAAAAGTTCATTTACCTGTTACTACCACACACCAAATCAGGTCGTTGGTACTTGCTGGCTTGTGTAGTCACTAGGTAACAAAAGCTCAACACTGCGCCCTAGCATCCTGGAGCACTTCTGTTGTCTTTTGTACGTGTTTTGGAGTTTTTACGTGTTTTGGAGTTTTTACGTGTTTTGGAGTTTTTACGTGTTTTGTCTCTAGCGGCCACCGTAAATATACTTTTATTTATTGACTCCACATAAAATGTAATCAATAAATCATATAATACAAAAATCAACTATTCACATTTCAACTTTTAACTATTTCAATTTTCAGCTTTTTCCTTTTAAACAAATTTAAAGTGAAACAACACAAAACACTGCAAACCACAACACAATTAAATTGTCACGGATTGCCGGGGCAAGCCGTGTGGAATGTAGGAAGGACCCAAAAGGCAGCAGCTCTGGTGCAGGTGAGTGTTTATTTACAGGGGTGGGTAAGTACAAACAGCGGTGGCGACTAGTGATGGGACGTTCTGTATCGAGGCTTCGGAGCGTGTGTCGAGTAATGGAGGGGGCGTTTCCGCGAAGCGCGTATCGAGGCTTGCTTCATTTATGGGAGGAGCTGAAAATGATGACGTCCGAAGCCTCGCTGCCCGGCTGTACCACGTGACTGGTTCATGAAGCGGTTCGAACTTTGCCGCAAATAATCATTTTCCATACTGCCAGCATAAATATACACAGTATACTGCCATCACTACACTATAGGTGTTTTACACACTCCTTTTGTTGTTGACATTTACAGGCTGTGTGCAAAATGCCACACTCTTCAAATTCATGCCAGCTATTATTTTTACGTCCAGTAGGTGTCCTGCTAGAGCAAATGAAGCTTCATGAAGCTTCGCGTTGGGGTGAACCAATTGGATGAAAAGCTTCAGTGCTTCATGGGGCTTCATCTGCCCATCACTAGTGGCGACAAAACATGAAACTGGAAACCTAAACTGGGTAAACTAATAAGACAAACCAGAACGAGGATGCAGGGAGGTCCGGAGAAATACATACGGGAAGACGCAGGGAGACCAAGGGGAAACAACACAGACGAACCAGCAATTACTAAGACAGAAAATACAACTTAAATACACTCAGAGAACATAGGGAGATTACACACAGGTGGGAGACACAGCTGGGAGTGATAAACATGACGAGACTAGGGAGGCAAACTGAAAACACTCACATAAGACGCAGACCTTCACAATAAAACAGGAACTTGCACATGAAAGGACACAAACTAAGAAACGCGGACTAGATACAGGAACACACGGGCAGAACAGAGTAAACACTAACCAGAGGAAGAACAGAACCAAAATCGCGAAGAGAAAACACAAAACGCTGGGTCAAAAGGACCATGACATAAATATAAATTCAAATATGAAAACAAAAAGAAGATGCCTATTCTCTGTCATATAGGCCTGCATGAACAAACTTTCTGAATCCTTTATCATCCGCAACTGAAAATAGTTGTGGATGATTACTATACCTTTCTAATGTGACGTTGTTGTCCCTGGCTCTCTTTCTCTCTCTTTCTCCCTCCTGCTGTGTTCCTGTGCTACTGCGAGTGTAACTACCGCCCCTCCCCCCTCTGCCCGGCACAAAGCACAAGGCTCGCATGCGGAGTGAAGCGGGAAAAAGTGCGAGAGAGAGGGTTAAAAAAACAAAAACAACCCACGGCTCGCGATAAGGAGCCGTCTCACGTCGTTCACATCAAAGAGCCGGCTCTAAAAGCCATTTCGTTCACGACCGACACATCACTAATTCCAATGCAGCTTTATGGTTATTGTTGTGGTTCTGGAATCTTCTCTTGATGACTAGTAGGGCACCAAATAGTACGACCCTTGACCTCAACCGCTGCTTGGGCTGCCAGCTATGCCAGGAATGGTCCCTGCTTTTTGCTGGGTCTCTGAAGATTTCTGATCAGCACCGAGTCTCAGTCTGGAGATTCCACCCTTGGGATAATTTCATCCAGCAATACTCTGGCTGCTGCACCTGTATCTCCTTACTAGAAGGAAAAACATCTAACCATTTGGAACTAACATCAATCCACATTTTCCTTTTAGCTCAGTGACCTTCACTTATGGGTCAGCAAAAAAATCGTAAATATCATGGAAAACATAGAAAGCATTGTTTTATGTTAATTCTGGAATCCCTCCTTTTGACACATGGTCTCTCCCATGAGTCAACTTAACAAAACTAGGAGAATAACAAAAGAAAAAGCTTAGATAATTTCTCAGGCAACATCAGGGCTTCTCCTCTGTAGTAATTCCGCTCCAGCCCTGTAAACCTGTGTTGAAAGATATAAGGCTACGTTCACACTGCAGGTCTTAATGCTCAATTCCGATTTTTTGATCAAATCCGATTTTTTTTGTCTGCTTGTTCACACTACAACTAAAATGCGACAGCAAACGTGCTCTAGTGTGAACGCTCAAAGCGGCATGCGCACACACAACGCGCTCTGTTTAGGCAAGGCAAGGCAAATTTATTTGTATAGCACAATTCAACAACAAGGTGATTCAAAGTGCTTTACAGAGACATTAGAAACAAAAACAGATAAAAAGCATGATTTAAAATTGATTAAAACAAGCAAACAAACAAACTAACTAAACACACACATTCACATTCACACCTGTTCGCGCGATCTGAACCCTTATCGTAAGGGGAGCTACCAGTCCTTCTGTGGACGAGCTACTTTCTATTTTAAATTCCCTGAATTTAAAATACTCTCTAGACCCAGCTGGGGAGCTACCCAGAGCTCTAAACCCACACCTGTTCGCGCGATCTGAACCCTTATCGTAAGGGGAGCTACCAGTCCTTCTGTGGACGAGCTACTTTCTATTTTAAATTCCCTGAATTTAAAATACTCTCTGGACCCAGTCTAGACCCAGCTGGGGAGCTACCCAGAGCTCTAAACCCACTTAACAAACAAACAAAACAGTATATAAAATCAAAACAGGTAAAATCAGAACAGTAGATAAAATCAGTAGTTAATGTAAGTTTTGAAATTTAAGCTTAAAAGTGTGGATTTGGTGCTTTATTCAAATGCAGCTGAGAATAGGTGAGTCTTCAACCTGGATTTAAATAAACTGAGTGTTTCAGCTGATCTGAGGCTTTCTGGGAGTTTGTTCCAGATATAAGGAGCATAAAAGCTGAATGCAGCTTCTCCGTGTCTGGTTCTGACTCTGGGAACTGATAAAAGACCGGATCCAGATGACCTGAGGGATCTGGATGGTTCATACTGGGTCAGGAGGTCACTGATGTATTTTGGTCCTAAACCATTCAGAGCTTTATAGACCAGCATTAGAACTTTAAAGTCTATCCTCTGACGGACAGGCAGCCAGTGTAAAGACCTCAGAGCTGGACTGATGTGGTCCACTTTTTTGGTCTTAGTGAGGACTCGAGCAGCAGAGTTCTGAATGAGCTGTAGTTGTCTGACTGATTTTTTAGGTAGACCTGTAAAGATGCTGTTACAGTAATCAAGCCTACTAAAGATGAATGCATGGACTAGTTTTTCCAGGTCCTGTTGTGACATCAGATCTTTTATCCTTGAAATATTCTTGAGGTGATAGTAAGCTGACTTTGTTATTGTCTTAATGTGTTTTTCTAAGTTTAGGTCTGCATCCATCACTACACCCAAATTTCTCGCCTGGTTTGTGGTTTTTAGATGTATAGATTGAAGTTCTCTGGTGACCTGTAATCGTTTTTCTTTGGCGCCAAAGACTATTACCTCAGTTTTGTTTTTGTTTAGCTGGAGAAAATTGTGGCACAACCAGTCATTAATTTCCTCAATGCATTTACCAAGAGCCTGTACAGGGCCTTGGTCTCCTGGTGACATTGTGATATATATTTGTGTGTCATCTGCATAGCTATGATAGTTTATTTTGTTGTTCTTTATAATCTGTGCCAGTGGGAGCATGTAAATGTTAAACAGAAGGGGTCCCAAGATGGAACCTTGGGGAACTCCACATGTGATACTTGTCTGCTCAGATGTGAAGTTACCTATTGATACAAAGTATTTCCTGTTTTCTAAGTATGTCTTGAACCAGTTTAGTACAGTTCCTGAAAGACCTGTCCAGTTCTCCAGTCGTTTGAGTAATATGTTGTGGTCAACTGTATCAAATGCTGCACTGAGATCCAGTAAAACTAGGACTGACATTTTTCCACTGTCTGTATTCAGACATATGTCATTAAACACTTTGGTCAGAGCGGTTTCAGTGCTGTGGTTCTGTCTAAAACCTGACTGGAAGGCATCGTAGCAGTTATTCTGTTTTAAGAAGTAACTGAGCTGTTGAGAAACTGCTTTTTCAATGATCTTACTTAAAAATGGGAGATTTGAGATCGGCCTGTAGTTGTTCATTTGTGTCTTGTCAAGATTGTCCTTTTTCAGTATAGGTTTTATTACAGCAGTTTTTAGTGATTCTGGAAACACGCCTGATAATAAAGAAAGGTTGACGATCTGTAACAGGTCTGACTCTAAAGTCTTTGAGACCTTTTTGAAAAAGCTTGTTGGAAGGACATCTAAACAGCAGGAGGAGGAGTTCAGTTGACCTAAGATGTCCTCCAGGTCTTTGCTGTTAATCGGGTGAAACTGTTTCATGGTGTTTAAACAGTTTTTTGGTGGACACAGTACATATCCTGGATCTGCTGTTGATGTACCAATTGCTTGTCTAATTTTTTGGATTTTTTCAGTGAAGAATTTGGCAAAGTCATTGCAGGCCATGGTCGAATGAAGTTCAGCTGCCACTGACACAGGGGGGTTTGTTAGCCTGTCAACTGTAGAAAATAAGACCCGAGCATTATGGCTGTTTTTAGTGATGATGTCAGAGAAGTAGGACATCCTTGCACTCCTCAGTTGTAAATTATAATTGTGAAGTTTCTCTTTATAGATGTCATAGTGAACCTGGAGGTTTGTTTTTCTCCATCTGCGCTCAGCTTTCCTACACTCTCTTTTTTCATTTTTCACCAGTGTGGAGTTTCTCCATGGAGACTTTTTCCTTCCAGAGATAACCTTCACCTTAATGGGAGCAATAGTGTCCATTACATTTAACATGTTAGCATTGAAGCTATTGACGAGCTCATTGACTGACCCTCTGGACAGGTCAGGTGTTAATGGGAAGACCTGGTTAAAAATTGCACTACTGTGTTCAGTTATACACCGTTTTGTGATCACTGTTGCTGATATATTTATGTGGGCTGAGATTTTACTTTCAAAGAAAACACAGTAATGATCAGACACGCCCACATCAGACACAGTAACCTTTGAAATGCTCAGGCCCTTGGAGATCAGTAGGTCAAGAGTGTGTCCTCTATTATGTGTGGCCTCTGTTACATGCTGAGTCAGCCCAAAGTTGCCCAGAGTGTTACTCAGGTCTTTAGTCCCTTTGTCCTGAGGGTTGTCCACATGGATGTTAAAATCCCCAACAATAATTACACAGTCAAAATCAATACAGATCACAGACAGCAGTTCACCGAGGTCATTAAAAAAGTCTGTGCAGTATTTGGGAGGCCTGTAAACATTAAGAAACACAACTTTGGATGGGGCCTTCAGCTGTAAAGCCACATATTCAAAAGACTGAAAACTTCCAGGAGATAGCTGCTTACATTGAAATGATTCATTAAATAAGACAGCAACCCCTCCTCCTCTCCTGCTCACCCTGGCCTCACTGATAAAACTGTAGTTAGGAGGGGTCGTCTCGATGAGAACAGCTCCACTGTTACTTTGGTCCAACCAAGTTTCAGTTAAAAACATAAAATCAAGGCTGTGCTCAGTGATTAAATCATTAATTAAAAATGTTTTCCCAGCTAAAGATCTAACGTTTAATAAAGCCAACTTAAGTGTTTTAGAGGCATTACTTGTCCCCTCGTGTTTGGGAGCAGTCTGTGGCACACAAGGTATGTTTACTATGTTTAAGGATCTTTTAGAGTGCACCTCTCTGTGTTTTGACCAGGCCACATGTCTCCTGTCACCTAAAAGTACAGAAATTTTAAAACCTTCTAGTAAACAGGGTCCCAGCTTCTCCTGGGAAAAGTCACCACTGCCATAATCCTCGCAGCCCGGACCCTTCACACATCAGACTGCGGAGACAGAGCATGAAGGTGGTAAGGAGGAACTAAGGGGGGCGAGGCTGGGCAATGTGACTTCGATTGCTCTGTTGAGGGTGGGGCTCGATGGCGAACCTTTGGCCGCTCTGGTGGGGGGTTTATGGGGGACAAAAAGGGATTGGGCCGGGGGGTAGATCTGAGCCCAGCATTGACCCGCTCCATCATCTCCTCAGTGAATTTCAGGTGTGGGGAGGGGGGAGAAAGGGAGGGGGAGGAGGGTGATGGCCTGTCAGGGGTTTGGGGGACTGGGGAAGATCGTGGTCCCTGGTCCTGGTCGTTGGTGTTGTTGAGAGAGTTGGAGGCAAATAGGGACCCCTCTTCTTGCCTCAGATGTCTCTCCTTTCTGAGGCTCTTCCCAGGTGGGGGCAAATGGAGCTCCTCCTCAAGGCTTCTGCTGGGCTTTGTCTGTTCTTGGAGTACTGTTTGTTCCTCTTTATGAGATAACTCCTCGTTTATCTCAGCCTTGGCACCAAGCACAGATGGATGACGTATGGAATAAAACAAGTTGGAGGTGAACAGTTTCACCCCTGACTTGTTAAAATTAAATCCATTTGCTTTAAACAGATGCCTGCGTTCCCAAAAAATATTAAAGTTGTTGATAAAATGCACCGAGTGGTCAGTACATGCTGATATAAGCCATTCATTCAGTGTAAACAACCTGCTGAATCTCTCGTCTCCTCCTCTGACCGGCGGTACAGGTCCACTGATGAATACAGCTGCATTCAGAGAGTTTACAGTATTTAGTAATCCAGTAAAGTCCCGTTTCAGAACCTCCGACTGTTGTTTGGACACATCGTTTGACCCTGTATGCAGAACAATGTTTGTCACAGTTGGATATTCATCTGCAATTTGAAGAATTCTCTTTCAGGTTGTTGATCATATCGTTAGGAAAGCAGAGGATTTTAGTGTTCTTACCACACATCCTTTGTACATCCTTTACGGCAGAGTCACCCACAATCAGAGTTTCAGGCCTAGCCTTTAGCTTTCCCTGTGGTCTTTTACTTTTCAACAGATTTTCAGACCTTACTTCGCTGCTTTTAGATGGATGGTTGTCCGATATAGATCCAGGGTCCTTTGATAGTGGAGCAAATCTGTTGTGCAGTTTCACATTCAGTTGTTTTGGAGGTTTGTTGTTATCCTTCCTATTCACGGTTGTCCAGTCCTGTTTCCTCTCGTATACAGGGGTAGAAGAGCTTCTCTGTCTCGTAGGAAGTGAAGGCCAGTCGGTTTCAGAGATTTCAGCTCGCTGTGCTCTGCCTGTGGTACGTCCTCCCTCTTCCAGGAGACATGATTTATGTCTTGGTTTTGCACCAAGACAGTCCAAGGGGGGATTATCACTTGAGGATTTATAATAATGCACAGAGTCTACTTTCTTGGTCATGTTATCTGTGCTCCTTAGCTGTGTACTAGCTCATCGCCATTGTTTTGAATCAAAGGCAAGGTTGTTTCATTTCCACACAGTCCATTTACCTCCACGTTTACTTCTAAGCGATGAATTTTTGTCTCCAGTACTGCAATCTTCTGCAGGAGGCTGTGGTAGTCATCTGTGGAGAGGGAAGGCATCTTGTTGCTAGTTAGCCTAGCGGTTAGCACCTTTCCAGGCTTCCAGGCTGTAATCAGGCTTCAGCTGTGTCTAGGCCACAGACACACGGAGCGCTGAGGATAAGGTAACTATAAAAATGTTGCTGTTTCTGTTAAGAACACTTTAGTCCTAATGATCTATAAGTGTCCAGAAGCTATCGCAGGTAAGCTCATACGGAAAAAAGGGAAAAAATCAGCATAAAAATCAATAAAAGAAGAAAAGCATTTAAGGAGCAAAGAGATGAAGCGTCCACACTCGCAAAGGGGAGGAGCAAGTTTAGACCCAGAGCAAACAATATTGTTTGACTGTTGGCCCTTAATATAAAGACTTCGGACTTCACATTTCCCAATTTTCTTTAAGTTATTTTGTTATTTGCATAATAATGTAAATAACCTAATAATGATCCTTATTGCTGTTTTAGAGGAGCGGTGCTTCAAAGGATAGTTGCAGATTTCTGTCGAAATCTGCAGTTTATACAGTATAAATAAAATGTTCACGTTTCTCCAACGTTGTCTTCCCAACAGTTTCACTGACATCTACACGGGATGGCCAGGAAGCGTTCGCGATGTCTTCTCGGGCGCTGATAATTGGCGTCTGTCTTGTGTCAGTGACGTAAAAGACGGATTTAATGCGACATGACCGTTCAAACAGCAGTCGCTTTCTAAAACATCGGATATGTATCGGATTCAGTACCACATACGAAAGTGACCCAGATCAGATTTGAAAATATCGGATTTGTGCCGTTCACACTGTCATACCATGATCGGATATGGGTCGCATAGGGTCAAAAAAATCGGATTTGATGCGCTTTCGCCTGCAGTGTGAACGTAGCCTTAGTGTGTTTTGCATATTAAGTTTGCTTAACTCATGGCTCCGCCTGGAGCCTGCATCCACACTATTAGTGCCTGGAAAACAAAATCTATAAGTCAAATCAAACCTCACAATCTTAAGAGTAATAAAGTATTCAGCATCACAGAGACAAGTGTTGTATGCAGTTTTTCTTGCCTAATCAATAAACCACTACTATTGCCATAATTTGTCCCAAATCATGGATCATCCCATTATTCCACACTCCAGTGACTTTCCTTAAGTAGGATCATTTACTCATTTCATCACTATGAGCTCAATAGTAGTCAAATAATAAGCTCAACATTAAAAATGTCCTCAAATCACTGCGCGTCTGCTCTAACGTCACTTAGCTGTCTGTGCTGAATCCTTCACAAGCACTCTTAGGGAGAAACAAACATTAGCCTTGGAGTGTCGTGGAGGCCAGGCCTGGTCAACAGGTTCCAGAGGTGCTGTAAAAGGTCATGAAGTGAATCATCTGCTGTAAAAAAAAAAAACGTAACACTGATTTCAACACAGTATATGTCTCACATTGTATACACATTCTCAGTTCTATTTTTCCCAGGTTTGTTAACCCAAATTTGATTTCCCACATTAAAAAACAGCATTCCTCTTCGCCCCCACCTGCTCCATCGTACACCCTCCAACTCAAAGCAGTGTAGTGGCTCATTCCACTCCAAACGTGGCAAATGTCAACTCAGACAGTCTCCTCAAAGGTCCTACACACAGTGAAGTTGCAGCTTGCTGGAAATACAGTGTCATCCATCCAGGCAGTCAGGATGAAGGGTTTTCTCTTCTTCTCTGATGCTGTTTGCACACACTGCTGCTGGGGCCTTTCTGCTCAGGACCCTGCTGCTGTCTCTTGGACCTCTCTGAAGACAAGGGATGCTGTTGCTCTTTGGAACTGCATCCCTTGTCATTCCTTGTCTTCAGAGAGGACTTGCTTGATAGGATGAGGGACACATGGCGCTGTAAACAATTCAGCCAGAAACTTGGCCTGAACGTTTCCAATGATGTTAACCTATAATTTTCTTCTGACCGCTGCATGTGGAAAATTGATCCAGGTCTGCTCTTCACTTGCAAGTGACAGACTGAGAGATTTTCATCATTTTCCTCATCATCTCCTCTCTCTGGTTTTTGAATTCTCCTTTCTTAAGAACAGAAAGTGAGATTGGAGTTGTTCCAGTCTGAGAAACACAAAACCCTTTTCCTATTATTATTTGTCATCAACAATGTACATGTTGTTTCTTTTTTGTGTCCAGCCTAGGGCAGCTGGTGATCTGCAGTTTCACCCTTTCCCAAGTTGGAGACATTTTCCTTTACACACACTTTCCTCTGCTGAGTGTCAAACCTTAATATACATTCTACATCTCTCCATTTCATTTAATATGTTTGTGTGAATCATTTACTTCACTACAATCTAGTCATTCTAGCAGTAACGGTTTTTGATACGGGCGACACGGGCGGTTGCCCGGGGTGGCATCGTGGCGGGGGGCAGCATCACGGGCATCGGCAAAAAAAAAAAAAAAATCCGCTACATACAGTCCAGTATATAGAGAGACGAGATGACAAGGCTCCAGTTACAGTAGTGCAAGTAAACAAACAATAAATATAAGAAGAGTAAGAAAATAAATATACACTTTAGGACCAGGGGTAAAGGGATCAATAACAATTTAAAATTTATAATTTACAGTTTGATGATTTAAAGTCTCACACACAACCTGTTAAAAGGGGAGGGAGGCCGGCTTCTTCCAAATAGAGCACATTTCATTCATAATGGTGTAAATACAAGCCCATTATGTATTCATGACGGGAATCCTGGGTTGTGCGAAATCCCAGAAATAAACCCTAGACAAAGTGAATCTGTGAACTAAGGTGTAGGTGTGTTAGGTTATGTTGTGCTGATCCTCGAGTTGGGGGATTTGTGTTCATACTGGAGTGCAAAATTAAAACCAATGGAAGATAAACAAGAAAAGTTGAAAGCCATCAGGTGCTCAGTTTAGAAAAAAGAGAAAACAAGAGGAGAAACGAGCAAAAGATCCAGGTAAGCAGATGTGTCATTGGATGATGGCAGATCATCCTGAAACAATCCTGAAACCTGAAATAATCAGAATCAGAATACTTTATTAATCTCTAAGGAAATTATGTGGGTTACAGTTGCTCCAAGAAGAAATGGTAAAAATAGTAACAGTAACAGAATAGAAAATGTATTGTATTTTTGAAATATTGTTGTTGAAATAGTTTTACTAAACATGCAAACATCTACTGATGAAAATGTGTTGATTTATTGGTCTGTTATGAAGCTATTGCTACTTCTAATGTGTTTTCATCATGTTTTATTAATTAAACAATACATGTATTCATTGTTGTGTTATCTATAGTATAGTATTTATATGTATTTATTTATAGTATAGTAAAGATATTTATTTCTTACTGTTTAAATGACTAAGATTTAGTGTGATATGTAGTAGTGATGTTGTGCTGAGGGTTAAAATGCCTTTTGCCATTTCGTATAATACGAAATAGCAAAAAACCATTAATATATGTCTATCTGCTTGTATTTATTTTGCCCTACTCAAGACATTTCAATTAATGATACATTTTATTTTGAAAGATTTACAATGGTACTTTAAAGAACCACTCAAAAAAGGTTCTTGAAATAGGTTCTTTAAAGAACCATTTTAAAACCATTTGAAACCATTTGAAGAACCTTTAAAGGTTCCCCAAAGAACACATTTTTGATGGTTCTTTGGGGAACCTTTAACCCTTTAAAACCGGTTGGAGCGGGCACGCTCCGTTTTGCGCAACTACTTTTAAATTCTTGTAGCACTGCAACCACGTAAGCTAGCGCAATAATTTTTTTTGCATATGAAACCGGAGGAGTTGTACTTACATCTTATGCCATCAGCTTGTCCTAGGTCACAGTTTCCTTCCACATATAGCTTTGCAAAAACTGCATAAAAAGCACTTGCAGCAACAAACACATAATATTCCAGAAACACGCTTTGCCGATCCGATCAGCTGTTCATAACACTTCCTACGTTAGAATAGACGTCAGCGTGAACTACCGCATGTCCGCCATTATCTGCCACCGCCATTTTGCGGAAATGTAGTTTTTTTTACCATCAGGGCCTCATGAGCTTATACTGGTGTTTTTAAAAGTTATGTTTGACTTTATGACTTTCTGTGTCGTTTCTAGGATGCTTAGGACTCATATTGCACTGCTGGAAATAGTTTATTTTGATGCATATGCTGCTTTTTTTGCAAATTTGCATTATAATATTTATTTTCGTTTTTCCTGCAGTATATAAAAATTGGTGTATTTCAAATTTAAAACTATGAAGACATTCAAAATAAATATCCTGTGGTGGGAAACTATTTTGTGCAACTTTTTTGTATTTACAGTTTTGAGGGATAAGCCTCTTAAATTTCTCTAACTAGAAATATATGTTAAAAAAACAAAAACGATTTTCAATTTTTTTGTAGTTTATTGCACTTTCTTGCAATTTATGTAATTTCTATGCACTTAATGCATACATATTATTAAAATTTGGGCTATAATGGTTGTATTGATGTATAGCAACTTGAAATGCTCCCAAAAATGGCTCCACAGCATGTAAAAATATAACATAAGCTCTGGCCGACTAAAGGACAAAGGTCACTCTTTTGAGGATGCCGATGTTCACATTCTGGACAGAGAAGACAGATGGTTTGAAAGAGGAGTGAAAGAAGCCATTTACGTCCACTGTGGGCGACCATCTTTGAACAGGGGCGGTGGTTTACGACACCAACTGTCAGCCATCTATAATCCAGTTTTGAGTTCCCTCCCCAGACACCTTAAAGCCCACTCACATCCTGGGCCATCTGACCTCAGGAAATCACATCATAAGGTGGGGTTAGGTTTCACAATGAGTTCACCTGACACCTTGGCTGATTGTGACCTATACCCATTTTAACACAGAGGGTCATCAGAGAGTCCTTTGTCCCTCTTTGGGGGTTACTCCCACTGGATTTAAATCTGGGACTTTCCACCATTTGACCTTAGAACTGAAGAAGCTTCTCGGACGAGAGGTGAAACGTCTTCAAGCAACTTAAGAAAGTCCAGAGACTTTTTTTTTCTAAGCTCCTTAGACTACGATGACCTGGATGACTGAGAACCTTCACAGACATAACCTTCTTGAGAACATTTAATCAGTGTCACTCTTGCAAAGGTGTTGACAATGTTGAGACGCAAAAGGAAATTCAGTGAAGCTCCAATCAGCTTCCAGTTTTATGTATATGTCTAGCTTGCCATTATAATACACATACAGAAAGAGAGAGAGAGAACGATAGAAAGAAAAAAGGTGTAGAAGGTGAGATAGAAATACAATGGAATATTCAGGTTGGGAGAGTGACATGATACAATGGAGCATAAAAAAATAGATAAGAGCACTATAGAACAGAGAGAGGTGTGGTTAACTTTTAACTAAGATCAATTCTGCAGATTGTAATGAGTTGGCTGAAAGAAAACCTGCACAATAAAAGATTTATAAAACCACTAAGAAGCTTGGCTAAAGTTAACATTTAACTACAAAATCTACAGATATATATATCTATATATCTGTAGACTTTTGGAGATCACATTCAGATTGTACATATGGGTACATGTATAAAAGGTTAGAATTCACAAAAAACTTCAAACATAACCTAACAAGCAGGTGGCAAAAAAGTTATTACAACATAGTAAGAACACATTAGTTAATGTTGATATTATAGTTTATTGCAGGTGAAATAGTAATTTCCAACTGGTAGATCCGTTACCTGTAATTTCCGGCTTGGAAAGTAGTAGAAGCATTACCAAATACAATTTAACAATCCCAAGTAGCCGTAAAACTGTAAAACTTTCAACCGCTGCTACTGTTGCATATCTAAGACTTGCTAAATAAGCCATACACCGAGTACTGTATCTATAAGTGTGCTGCAATGGAGTTTTTAAGGGCAAACAAACACACATTTGCGCTCTACTGCTAGGAATGAATTAAAGCCCCTACCTTGCTAAAAACAAAACGTTTTTTTCTATGTTTTCAAGACTTTACTGTTTGAATGCCCACTGTTTAGGCATGTGCTATTGGCTATGTTATGGTCACTCATTTTCTGAATGATTATAATTTACTATTTATATTATATATTCTATTCTACTTTTCTACTAATAGAAAATGACACACTGTCTATTGTAATTTAATTCAAGAATTTATTTAAAAAAAAATACAATATATTATACAATTAATATGAGGCTGAATATTAAAGGTTTTTGGCTTAAAAAACTTGTTTTGCATGTCATGTAGAAGAATCATGAAGTATATTTCCATGGATACAGTAAGACACAAGGTCAAGCCTCGTTTTGTAACTCTTTTTGTATTTAGAAAAATTTCACTCACCCAATTAACCAATAACAGCTTTCTGTACTGTGCATTATTGAACATAATCACAATTATCACTTGATAACATTAATGAAAAAGAATAGGCAGATTCTCGAGTACTATTTCTGTCTGTTGTTACTTCTTGTATCAAAGTAATCCACTTATAGTTGTCAATACGCCCAGAATAAATTAAATAACTTCTAACAGAATCACAGTTTATTTCATGAGCCCATGACTTTTAAAACATTAGTGTTGTCCTAAAATAGTCCCCATACAAATGACCTGTGAGGGACTTTTGTTTGTTTTTCTAAGGCACACAGCCTCATATGTCTTAATGCATGCTCAATCATCCAGGCAAGAAAGTCCCAAAAAGTTGATTCGATTCATCTAGTTTTGTCACTCATCCAAGTGACTTCTTCAGTCTCGTACAGTAATAATTAACTGAGAATGCCTACTTATGTTATAAATCATAAACCACCAGGCAGTTAAAACAGGCAGACAGACATATCAACATATGGGGCAAAAGTACTTACAAAAAAGCTGAGTTAGAAGAAAGTGTTAAGAAAAGTGAAGCACTAGAGCGACATGAGGAAAAAGCTCTCGATTCTGGTCAATCTTCTTTCTTTGGGGAGTCTGCTGACCACTCTTATCTGGTACACGTTCGAGGACAGGTGAGTGAGTAACTAACTTTGCATTTTACAGATAAAGGCAAGAGGTCACTAGTCAAAGTATTCTGGTCAAAAGTAGCTTATGACACTGTGAAACTACAAAAAAGTAATAATATTAATAACAATTCTGAAACAGTAGGGAAGCTGTGTAAAAGGCAAATATAAGCCAGAGGTTGAAAAAATACATGATTAATGTATGATTACTTAATTTAAGTAGAAGTACACATTTGTGTTAAAACTACTCTGGTAAAAGCTGAAGCAATGATTCAACTTCTTTGCTCAAGTGAAAGAAGTGAAGAAATGCAGGCTCTGTAATGAACTCAAAGTATAACAGTAGAAGTAGCTATTTGGATGACATTTGTATCAGCGCTCTTTGTTCCAGGCAAACGTTATCACCTTTACTAAAGACGTTAGGTTTTTGGCAGTGTTTGTGCCTACATGTCATTCACTCATCATAGACCATCACAGATCACCGCAAATCTTAACCAAGGCAGCTCACTCTCTGGGCATTATTTCCTTATAAGGGAATAGCATTTAATTTTGTATTTATTTATTTTGTTTTCTTTGTTCATTTGAAACAAGTTTTGTAGTGCAGTGAAAGTAAGGTTAGACTCGCATGACATGTTCACTTTGATTACACAACATTGTGGAAGAGTAGGTAATGGATGACATGAATAACTTGAGCATAGTATATAATATTATACTACAGTATATTCCTAATTAACTAGGCTGCTCATTATTTCTTTTGGCAATACTTTCTTTAAAGTTAGAATGCTCTTTTAGGTGTTGCTGTAGCCCCGGTGAAACATTGAAGATGTTTTTTTTATTCAGCACATAAAAAACAACCAGCACTGCGCTTCCCAAGGTTTCATTAACCCTGCACATAACTTCACTCATGGTGTAACATCTCTTTTTCACCACCACAACAACTCTAAGTCAAATCAACACCATATGTGGAAAAAGAAAATGTACGAGCTGTGAAGACCATTTCTGATAAAATGAAGAGTAGGCTGATATATTAAATATTCCTTTATTGGGTGAGAAAATCAGACCATGTCATAACTGCTTTAAGTCATACAGAATAGATATCAGAGCTTTAAACAGGCTGACTTCTGCTAAATGGGTCAAACTGGGCAGAAAGTATACAAACACATTACATCCTTATAGAATATGATGTAACACTATAGATCAACTTAGCTCAGAATATATAAAGCACATAAACAATTACAGCAATATGATGCAACAAACACAGCAGTGCTACTAATCCAAAATACTCAAAGCTTCATAGAACTGAAACAAACATTTATTTTTAGGTCCATTCTGCTGCTGATACATACTTTAGGTTTCTGAACATTGAACTTGTTGCTGCCTTTCATAGTGTGTAACTTGAAGGCCCTGAGTACTTTCTCCCACACTGAAAACACTGGAATGATAAAACTATTTGAACATTACCTAATACGACTGATTCAGGACAGACAATTAGTTATTTTAAACTTTTCTAGCAGTCCTTCACAAACAGGGAACAGTCTGTCTATTCTCTCCATCTGTCAGCTGCTGCTGGCTCTTCCTCCTCCTCTTCCTCACACATTGCTGAGTTCGTCCTGGTGGATCATCAGGGGTGCAAAGCCTCACAGATGATGTGCAGCAGTGGGTCCCTCAGTCTGTCCTCACTCTGGACACTTGCAGTTGTCACACATGGAAATCAAATGTGTGATAAGCTGCAGGAAGTGTAACTTATAAATACATGTTCATACTTTTACACGTTAAAGTCAGTTTGGCTCGACACTACCGAACAGAGGCAGCAATATAACATAGCTAACATTAACAGTGCAGTGAATCCTGCTTGTGCTGTGATATTCAGGACTGCAAACCGAGCAGCATCACTGACTTTCAGCTTGTTGTGTTTGTGGATATATGACTGACTTTGATTATCCATTCTCTGTGAGATTAAGGTCAACTATTGAACTGCGTATATTTTAAAGTAAAGGCTTTAAAACCAAGTTAGTACAAACATCGCTAATGTCACATAACTGTGCCGACATGTGGCCAACAGTAATGTTTTAATGTTCTTCGCAGAGGTGGGACCAAGTCATTGTTTTGCAAGTCTCAAGTAAGTCTCAAGTCTTTATCCTCAAGTCTCAAGTCAAGTCTCAAGTAATGTCAGGCAAGTCAGAGTCGAGTCTCAAGTCACTGGTGTAAAAGTCCGAGTCAAGTCACAAGTCTGAAACTTTGAATTTCAAGTCCTTTCGAGTCTTTAAAAAAAACAAACGAAAAAATAATGTTGCAGTTATATGCTAAATGTAAATATTAGACCATGTAATTTTAAAATCTGTGTTTTTCTCAACACATACAAAATAGTGAACTTAGAAAATATACACAAATTGTGAAATTGCACCTCTTTAAAATGCAGCTCAATTAAACTTAGCTCCAAGAATAATTTTCACCGACAGTTCTGAGATACGCTGCATGTTATTCTTGGATGCGGTTGTAGGACCGGCTTTAAAATCGCATGACAAAAATATCATACACATTAAAAAAAACTGTATCACCAACGTAGCCTGGACAACATTTGCTAGTTAGATGAAGTCAGCTATCTCATCTTAGCATATTTATATGCATATTTATAATTATACGGTTCTTGGAGTGAGTGCATACACTCATGAAGTTTAGTAACTTCCGGTCACTGCAACAAGCCCAGGTACAGTTTACCGACGGATGGGTGCAGGACCTTGAAATGCACTGTGTAGAACGAAAGACCATCGTACGTATCATAAGTTTACCAGTCTCACAAATCGTCTTCATAAATACACATTCGTTAACCGTTTATTAATATAACCTTTGAGCTCAACGGTAATTAATTAGTAGTGGAAATAATTTCTGGTAGCATCACAGAAATGTAGCAGTGACAATAATATTGTATGCTGTAATCGTACTGGGCAATTAGTGATACAAAAAACCTGTTTTATCCTGTGAATAAAAGTATATGTTTTTGTCAGTGTACCATAATAACAGAAGCGAAACGCAATATTGTGTCAGGATAATTTACTATTTATGCACAATAAATAAAGGAGCATAGCGCGACAATTTCTGTTCAGCGCCAGACTTGCTTGTAACCTATATCACCAATTATGTTAAGAAAAATGACGCATTAACTACAACAGCAGACTGACCTTTGTGTAAATGCTTGGAGCAGACTAACCTGTGAGCTGGAGTGTTCTAGGACGTTACATTTGATCTTTGAATGGCTGCAATCCAGTCGCGTCTTTGTTACTTCGGAAACATGGCTCGAACAATTTCTCTTCCACGACGTAATCCGATAACAACCGATCTCTTTACCCGTCGGCTTCCCGTGGCTGTCATGCGACCGGCTATTGCAGTTAATAATACAACAGCTTCTTGACATTTTTGTGTTTCTTTTTATCGCTGTGTGACTGATTTTAATTGAAAGCCTGCGTGCGCTAGTACCGCTTGCCACGAGTTCCCAGAATCCTTTGCGGTTCTACCCGTGAATGACGTCACATTTTCAATCTCTATATAATATGCATGTTAAATTTTATATTTGGGGTGAAATATCAAGTCTTTTCAAGTAAACCGGTTCAAGTCCAATTCAAGTCCCAAGTCATTGGTGTAAAAGTCCAAGTCAAGTCACAAGTCTTAGAACATTTTTTCAAGTCAAGTCTAAAGTCATAAAATTAATGACTCGAGTCTGACTCGAGTCCAAGTCATGTGACTCGAGTCCACACCTCTGGTTCTTCGTTATTAAACATTTGCACATAAATAAGTGACATAAGTAAATAAGTGACATAATATTCAGTACTTACTTTTAAACTTACTTTTAAAAGTTTACTCTTTGGCCGCCCCGCTTCAGCTGTCCGCCGTTTTTGGAGGTGTGCTATGAAGTCTGGGATATGTTGGGCCATGAAGGATACACCGACACATCCTTAAAATTCAGGGAAATGAAGGACGCATTTGAGGGCCGCATTTCGAGCAGCCTTTGAATTGGGACAGTCTTTGTCACGTTGCTGTGACGTAATTGGCCTTAAAATGTGGCCTTTAAGGCTGCAGAACCTGAATTAGGATACAGCCATTATCTTTCTGTGTCCTTTCTGTGTCCTAACTTTCTTCTGTCCTCTGTCCTCCCCTGTTCAGTGTCTTCCTGACGGTTGTCTCCCTGATGGTTGTCTTTTGTTCTTCGTCATGTTTCCATGCCTCGACGGTGCCAGGATTTTCCATGTTCAGTTTTTTTTAAATCCCGTTCAAGGTTTTGTTCTGTCTTTTGTGTTTAGCATTTAGTCCCAGTTTGGTTCTTCTTAGTTTCTCCTCAGTGTGCATCTGCCTTTAGTTTTTGTACCCTTTTCATTAGCCTTATTAAATGGCTCACTTTTTGTTAATATTAAGTTTTGTTCGCGTTCCTTCGTGTCTGCATTTTGGATCTTGGTTAACAATGGCAATCTTTGAATAACACAAAGTTGGTATACTTGAGTTAGTTTTTCAAAATTTTGAGAAATATGACTTATCTGATTAAAAAAATCTATCAAATGAATTAAAACATTAAGTGTAAGTTTTACATTTCCAAATACTCATATATCCATTTAATATTATTTTAAATATGTAAGACTGGGATTTTTGTCCTACAGGTTGATAACAACAAGTATCAGGCATAATAAATGAGTTAATATCACAAATTACCTCCCAACATATGTAAACAAAAGAACAAGGAAACTGAAAAAAAAAATGGGTTCAAGAAAGGGTAACTTTTTTATCTCTTGTATTTGTCACAGTTATGTGGAATTTCACCCACCGTCTCCTCAAAGAGATGCCCCAAAGCCCTCTGAACTTTGTAAAGGTTGCAAGTAAGAGCAAAAACTGACATAACTTTTTCCTTCATGTCAGCCCTGAATGGGTGATACTTCTAAATATGTACCTGAATGCTTGTGCATTACAGGGAAGTCATCGATAAAGTAAAAAAGCTCTACAATCAAACATGGAAAAAGCATGAGGAGAATTCCCACAGATTCAGGTAAGATCAGACCCTTAAAGCCTTCTAATATTCTGATATAATAATTTTTATTTCCTTTTAAATTCTCTGGAAAAAAAGAAAATGAAAAATGTTTGTGAAGGAAACACCTGGACACTAAAACATTGTTTCCACAAAAAACCTATCATTGTCACGCTTTGTGTTTATATATATATTTTTTATTATTATTATTATTATTATTTGATAAAACTATATTCCGCATGAATGATACTCACTTAAACCTTTTTAGTTCAAAACATCAAGCTGAACAGAATTAGCTCTCTGGGATTTCCTTACATGGACATTTTAACTCACTTTGGCACAGACTGCCTATAGCTAGTATGTGAGTTTGAGCAAACACCATATTACCGCGGAAGCACTAGCTGGTAGTCGGGCCGTACGCGTGTCTTAGTGCAGTTGAACATAATCCACAAAGTCCGCTTGTAGTCGAAAAACAAACAGGCAAACATTTATTTCCACAGTTTTGAAATACAGTGATCCATTTGAATGTTCCAGTACACTGCAAACACGGTAAGAAACTGTTTTTCTCCACAGCTAGTTAAAGCCCCCGTAGCTCCACACTGCCCGTCGTGAACGCTCCCTCCGTGCACAGTTACCGTATGTTAAAGGAACAGTACGTAAAAATTAAATAAGGCAAGAAAAAATACAATTTAACTGTAAATCTTATGCTAAACAAATTATAAAGTAAAAACTGAAATTCCCCATTATCTTACACTTATCCTTATCCAAAATGATTCAAATTATTAACAAATATACACTCTGTGCAATCTGAGCAAACTAAGAGATGATTAGACCTTATCCTATACACACCACATTAATGGCAGACTATAGAAACCACTCAAGATAAAGCCTCAAACAAAGTAGCATTATTCCTAAAGGTCTTTAAACCAGATCTTGTGCTAACTTTCTAAAGTCTAAAATGTTGCTGGTGTCAGATGACAGGTTTTTTTTGCCATTTTTTTCAATATCTGTAACTCCCTTAACTCCTGAACCATTTGTTGAATTGAAAGAACTCCAACTGTTCCTGAATTTTTCAGTGACATTAGGGTCGTTACTGTAATCCCACACAGCAGCAGCCCAAAGAAGATGAATAATTGTTGAAAGAAAAGAGAGTGAGTGAGTGTGATGGTGCTCTACAGAAAACAGACATTTTATTGGGCATTTGGGTTCTTTTTATTGTTTTTAATCATTTTGTTTTCAGTATTTTCTGTGTTATTTGCCAAGAATTGGATGCAGTGCTCTGCTTGTAATTACCAAAATGACCCTGCTATCACTGGGGAAAAAAGCAAAGAGTTGATACTTTAAAGAACCATTGGAATTTTTCAAGTGTGACATTTTTACAAAATGTCATACTTGACATACTTGGTTCAAATGAAAAAACAAAACAAAAAAAAACCCTCTCCGTGAATCGCTACCTTATTGTGGTGGAGGGGTTTGTGTGTCCCAGGGATTCCAGGGGCTCTTGCCCCTGGTAGGCTCTCCCATGGCAAATTGGTCCTGGGTGAGGGACCATACAAAGAGCGATTCAGAAGACCCTTTTGAGTAAAACATTGAGGGAATAGGGTTACCGGGGATGGGTTACCGGGGCCCCGCCCCGGAGCCAGGCCCGGGGAGGGTACCCAAGAGCGAGCTTCTGGTGCCAGGCGTTAGTCCATGGGGCCCTGCTGGGCACAGCTCGAAAAGGGGACATGGGCCCATCCTCCCACAAGCTGGGTGGGGTGCTGGAAGATGCTCCACCATGAGACAGTTGTCCTACTGGAAGACTTCAATGCTCACGTGGGTAACGACATCGAGACCTGAAGGGGGGTGATTGGGAGGAACGGCCTCCTTGATCTGAACCCGAGCGGTGTTTTGTTATTGAACTTCTGTGCAAATCACAGTTTGGCGATAACAAACACCTTGTTCGAGCATAAGAGTGTCCATAAGGGCACGTGGCACCAGGACGCTCTAGGCCACAGGTCGATGATCGATTTTGTAATCTTATCACCAGACCTGCGACCATATGTTCTGGAAACTCGGGTAAAGAGAGGGGCTGAGCTGTCAACTGATTACCACCTGGTGGTGAGTTGGATCAGGTGGTGGGGAAGGACACTGGACAGACCCGGTGCACCTAAACGAGTAGTGAGGGTGTGCTGGGAACGCCTAGCAGAGGCCCCAGTCCGTGAGATCTTCAACGCACACCTCCGGCAGAGCTTCAACAGCATTCTGAGGGACATTGAGTCCGAATGGACCATGTTCAGCATCTCCATTGCCAAAGCTGCTGCATTGACTCCCAAACCAAATGGTGGACACCAGAGGTGAAGGGAGCCACCAGGCTGAAGAAGGAGTCCTATCGGGCTTGGTTAGCCTGTGGGACTTCAGAGGCAGCTGACAGGTACGGACAGGCCAAGCGGAATGCGGCTCGGGCAGTGGCTGAAGCAAAAACTCTGGTGTGGGAGGAGTTCGGAGAGGCCATGGAAAAAGACTTTCAGACTGCCTCAAAGAGATTCTGGCAAACCGTCAGGCGTCTCAGGAGGGGAAAGCGGTGCTCTACCTGCACTGTGTATAGTGCTGGCGGAGCGCTGCTGACTTCGATTGAGAAAATTGTTGGGCGGTGGAAGAAATACTTTGAAGACCTCCTTAATCCCACTGACATGTCTTCCGAGGAGGAAGCAGAGTCTGGGGATGATGGGGATGACCTGCCAATTTCCGGGGGCGAGGTCAATGAGGCAGTTAACCCTTGTGTGGTGTTCGTATTTTTGTTACTCAGCCAGTGTTCATGGGTCTGGTCGACCCGCTAGAGTTTTGGCTTTCCAAATTAACACTATCAAACAATTTTATGTTAAATTACTCAACAGATGTTTACTTCATCCCAATTACAAGACATATGAACAGCAAACATGGTTAATTTTTTCCCTTTACCTTTGTTAGATCACATTTATGAATTAATGTGCTTCTCGTTTTTCTTTTATATAAAATGTTATAAATAAATCAGTTATAATCAAGTGGAGTGAGTGGAAAGACACAACACATTTACACGTGAAAAAATAATTAATTGTTTAATTTTTCTTTTGAAAAAAACTGAACACGGGTCTCACAGACCCGAACACCATACAAGGGTTAAACAACTCCTTGGTGGCAGAGCCCCTGGTGTGGATGTGGTCAAGCCCGAGTTCCTGAAGGCTCTGGGCATTGTAGGGCTGTCCTGGCTGACACGCCTCTACAATGTTGCGTGGAGATCAGGGGCAGTACCCCTGGACTGGCAGACCGGGGTGGTGGTCCCCATCTTTAAGAAGGGGGGGGCGGAGGGTGTGTTTCAACTACAGGGGGATCACACTCCTCAGCCTCCCTGGGAAAGTCTATGCCAGGGTGCTGGAAAGGAGAGTTCGTCTGCTAGTCGTACCTCAGATACAGGATGAACAATGCGGTTTTCGTCCTGGTTGCGGAACACTGGACCAGCTCTTTATCCTCTCAAGGATTCTGGAGGTTGCATGTGTGGCATCTGTGGTGGCCACAGCTATCTTTTACGGTGTGGTCTGCTGAGGTGGCAACATCTCTGCCGGGGACAGGAAGAGACTGAACAGGCTGATCCGCAGGGCCAGCTCTGTTCTAGGATGCCCTCTGGACCCAGTGGAGGTGGTGAGTGACAGGAGAATGGTGGCTAAGCTGTTATCCGTGATGGACAACATCTCCCACCCCATGCAGGAGACTCTGACAGCACTGAGCAGCTCCTTCAGTGGCAGGCTGCGGCACCCACGGTGTGGGACGGAGAGATTTCACAGGTCTTTCCTCCCCACTGCTGTCAGACTCCACAACAAAGACTCCAACTGATCGAACACACATCCACACATGTGAAATAACACTAAATGCAATACTCTTTTTCTGACAAAGTTGTATTTTTACTCAGTTGTATAAAGCATTTGTAATCTATTTTTATCCTATTGTATATTTTATTCTGTTTATTCTACTGTATATAGTATTTTATTCTATTCGGTACAGTTGTGTACAGTATTTTGTTCTTATTGTATTCTAATTTTTGCTATATAACTTTTTCACTGTCCACTTCCTGCTGTGACAAAACAAATTCCCCACGTGTGGGATTCATAAAGGTTATCTTATCTTATCTTATGGGAGTTTGCCCAACCAGTCTGCATGTGTTTTGTGGACTTGGAGAAGGCATTCAACCGTGTCCCTCGGGGTGTCCTGTGGGAGGTGCTATGGGAGTATGGGGTGTCTGGCCCATTGCTACGGGCCATCCGATCCCTATACAACCGTTGCAAGAGCTTGGTTTGCATTGCCGGCAATAAGTCGGACTCGTTCCCGGTGGGTGATGGGCTTCGCCAGGGCTGCCGTTTGTCACAGATTCTGTGATTTTTATGGACAGGATTTCTAGGTGCAGCCAAGTGGCGGAGGGCTTTCACTTCGGTGGCATCAGAATCTCATCTCTTCTTTTCGCGGATGATGTGGTTTTGTTGGCTTCATCGGGTGATGGCCTCCAGCTCGCACTGGAACAGTTCGCAGCCGAGTGTGAAGCAGCAGGAATGAGGATCAGCACCTCCAAATCTGAAGCCATGGTTCTCAGCCGGAAAAGGGTGGAGTGCTCACTCTGGGTCGGGGATGAGTTCTTGCCCCAAGTGGAGGAGTTCAAGTATCTCGGGGTGTTGTTTGCAAGTGATGGGAGAAGGGAGCTGGAGATCAACAGACGGATTGGTGCTGGTGAAGAGAGAGCTGAGTGTAAAAGCAAAGCTCTCAATTTACCGGTCAATCTACGTCCCTACCCTCACCTGTGGCCACGAGCTTTGGGTAGTGACTGAAAGAATGAGACTCACAACTTAGACATTCACATTACTCACACTCTCATTACACATACATATAGGATCTTGGGAGTGGGCACGATACACGGAATCCAAATTACCATCAGGGTGTACACCTCACCCCTCGCGTGGTTGCCCACCTCTCAATTTTAAATACACGTAGACATTGAGGGCTAGCAGGAGGGACTATGCGCTTACCTGCAGCTCTCTGGCAGGTAGCTCCATGCCCTCCTGGGTTTTAAATTAGAACACACATGCATCAACACTACAATGAGCGGGTGGAGGGAGGTTTGGAGTCTTCTCTCACCCCCATTCTCTGCGGCCTGCTGGAGCGGGGGGGCTAGGAGGAGGAGTTGGCCGTCCGACTGCGGTCTGGAGTGTGGGGCCTCCCTGCTGCTGCGGAGTCGGGGCGGTCTGCCTCTCCCCACCGCAGGGAAAAGGGTAACACCACCTGGGTCTGGGTGCAGTTCCCCCCTCCAGGGGCAAGGGTACCTAGACCCGGTTCGTAGAGTACGCTTGGGGAGTGTGATCGTGTGTACAGCGTCTCTTTATGTCTGTCTCCACGTTGGTTGAGTCTGGAGTAAGTGCATATGAGAGCATGAGGGTGGGAATGGATGTTTGTATCTGTGTGTGCCTGCATGTCTGTGTCTATATGTCAGGTTGGGTATCAGACGCCACCTCTCTGGGGACATCTCAGGCCCTCCAAGGTTTGGAGGCCTATCTCCCCCTACCACCACTTCCCCTGCCAGTGGCGGACTCCCTCAGACATCGGTGCGTTGGTGGTTCTTTGTGTCTGGGGATGGGCGTCCAGGTACACACCGGCTCACTCCTTGGCGGCCGCTTATCGGGGCCTGGATCCTGGGGCTCGCTCGGGCCACTTCGGAGGTGGGGTGCCCCCGGCCTCTCGGCCTGGGGCTCGGTCACTCAGGCACAGCTGGCTGCCGGCGGAGCTCACGGGCGCGTCACTGCAACTCCCCCTGGCTTCTGCTCCGCGGCTGCTGAGTGACCCCTCATCTGGGACTCTCCTCAGCTCTTTCTGGGACAGTGGCGCGGCTGCCCCTCTGTTGGTCTTCCTTGGTCTCTTGTGTTCTGGGGGCCTCTGGATGTCTGGAGTTTTGATCTCCTCCATACCTGCTTCATGCCCTGAAGGACGGGGCTGTGGCCCCCCCACACCCTCTAGCAGATCATTACATGAAGGAACCTTTTAAAAAAAACAAGCGCGTCCATGCTCACAGGTGTACACACGGGTGATCACACCCACCAAGTGACCAATTAAATGTCACTTGGTTCAAGATGGTATGTGGGTTAGCAACCACTGGAGGTATTTGCTCTGTTACCTCATTTATTGCTCTTAGGTCATGAACTAGGCGATATTTTCCTGTATTGGCCTTTTTTACTGGAAAAATTGGTGTATTACACGTGGCTTTATTAGTTTTCACGAGAATACCTGCTTTCTGCATGTCTGCTATTACTGGCCTAATTCCTTCCCTTGCTTCTGTACTCAAAGGTTATTGTGGTTTCACAGGCCTTCTGGTCCTGATGCTGACCTTAACTATCAGAGTGTCATTAGAGAATTTCATTTTCACTTGAGGCATTTTTAGATACCTTCTAGTTTTTCAAAAAATTCACACATCTTACATATTTCAAACTTTGAAGTTTTTTGTTTTGTGTATATATATATTTTTTTCCTAAACTTTGCATTGTTCATAGCTCACAGTTCTAAAACTGGGCATTTGTAAATCATATGCCTAATCACTATGTGTCACCGTGTTCTGTTGATCTTATGTGCTGCACAATAATGTTTAATATTTAGTATTTACTGTTATATTCACATATATCATTGTGATGTTGTTTATTCTATTACTCTTGTTCTCTTCTGCTTGTTTTCCTTTTTCTTTCTCAACAGGTGATCCAGGTGATCGATATATGCATTTTTTTTGTTTTTCTTTTTTTTTTCTGCCCATTCTGTTGGTTTTTGTTTTTTGCCCTTCTCCCCCGTCCCTCTTCTCAGCTGTTTCTCTTTCCCTCTTTCTTTCTCCCCTTCTTTCCCCCAGTCAAGTCTGTCCCGTATTCAGCAAGTGAAAATAAAATAAACAATAAAAGGTGAATCAAATGGACCATTACGGCAAGGCTGGGATGGTCAATTTGGTAAAGTAAATCCGTTGGGCATCTTTCTTTGCCTTTAGACAATAATTCTGATGGCAAAAGAGCCAAACGGGACAGGCAAAAAAAAAAAGAAAAAAAAAAAAGAATGAGACTGCGGATACAAGCGGCGGAAATGAGCTTCCTCTCCCTTAGAGATAGGGTGAGAAGTTTGGTCATCCAGGAGGGGCTCAGAGTAGAGCCGCTGCTCCTCCACATCGAAAGGAGCCAGCTGTGGTGGTTTGGGCATCTGACAAGATGCCAAGTCTCCTGTGCGCCTCCTGGGTGAGGTGTTCCGAGCATGTCCCACCGGGAGGAGGCCCCGGCGCAGACCCAGGACACGCTGGAGAGATTATATCTCTCGGCTGGCCTGGGAACGCGTTGGTGTCCCCCCGGATAAACTAGAGGAGGTGGTTGGGGAGAGGGAGGTCTGGGCTTCTCTGCTTAGGCTGCTGCCCCTGCGACCTGGCCCCAGATAAAGCGGAAGAAGATGGCTGGATAAATGAATGAAAAAAAAATGCCACCTTCCGACAAAAGGCAGTACAGAAAGAGGGAGTCCAGCTAAAGTGGAGCATGGGCTGCAAATTTACAGACTGTGGTGTTTACATGTAAGCTTCCCAAGTGGTGCTGCTTCTCTTTCTGGCCATACAAAAGTCATAGTGCCCAATTCTGATGAGAGGGGTTTGCAGCAGCACCCTGCAGATTTGAATTGATTACTTTTTTTGAGATGTAAACATTGTCCAAAATGAGCATCCCTACATAAGCCCACAGTTCCTCTGTGTCCACCCAACACTGAGTGTTTCCTATAAAGGTTTGTCATGTCCACAATTTGCTACTGGATTTCTTCCTTTAGAAGAAGTGCATAACTGGGGGCATGGTGTTTAGAATCCAAGTTCTGACTGCTGGAATGTAGCAGAGGGTTGCAGGCTTTGTGGGAGACCAACAAAGTAATGTTATTCATTATTTACTGTTATGGAATAAGTTCATAACTTAGAGTGTGGCCTTCCAACAGAAAGGCTCACCCCCTGCATGAGAATGTACAAGCACTGAGCAGCTCGTTCAGCAGTAATCTTTGACACCCACAGTGTAGGAAGGAGCGCCACCGCAGGTCATTCTTACCAGCAGTTGTCAGACTCTATAACGCAGTTTACCATCCTTTGGTCATCTTACTCACCAGCTTGTTTTTTAACTGCACATTTTATACATATTTCCGTACAAATGTCTGTACATTGTTACTTGTATATACAAACTTTGTGTCTTCCTTTTATATTTTATATTCCCCTTGCTATAAGAGCTGTGGAACACCACAATTTCTCATCCATGGGATAATAAAGGTTTATTCTATTCTATTCTATTCTATTCTATTCCATTCTATTGATTTTTAGTGAGAAATTTTTTGGCATTATGATAGAATAACAAGAGTTCTTAAGTAGCCTCACCATTTGAAGCTTATTTAAGGAACTGAGACAACAATTCTGAAACAAAAATATCCTCTATCAAATATAAGCTATAATCATTCAACACAGCCAATGTAATATGAGAAAAAGCAACAAACACTGCTCTAAGGAATAATAGATAGAAAGTAGACCTCACTAAAACAGGATGCAACCATGCTTCCTGAATCCATGACTGTGGTAGTGTTACACCCCTGAAATGATGGGCCAACACATCTCCCGTGCAACATATTTACTTTTACAGAAAACTGTAAAGACAGAAAAATGTACGATTAATCAGTTCTTTCGGCGCGCGGGCCGTACGCTGCCTCTTCACCACTGACACTACTTATATATACAGTTTCATATTCATATGCACCACTTTTATAAACTGCTTAAATCACAAAAATACATTTTACTATACACATGAATAACATTGTGAACTCTGATTACAGTTTTATATTGTTTTTACTACTGTTTTTATCTATTTATGAACATGACTTCTTAACTGTATTTATTAAACTAGATTTCTTTCAAATAAACGTTCTTCTTAACATATTTCTATAGCATTCAGTCTTCATGAACTAAACATAAAGCAATTCACATTTTCTCTTATTGTGCAAAATATATATCTTGTGGCTTTAATCCCAAAAATATCTGCACCGAGCTCACAGAGTTTCGGTACAGTCTAACACTTGGATCGGCACAGGCTAACAACAGGATGAACTTGGAAATTAGCTCTCTAGCTTAACATTCGCCACAAACAAGACACTTATCATTATTCGCCACTGCTGTCTGTCACTTTTATAACATCTGTTTATATTATCAACCACCTAGCTTACCTGTAAAGACATAAAAATGTCTGATTAATCAGTTCTTTCAGCACGCAGGCCGTACCCTGCCTCTCCACTAGTGATGTTCGATTCGTGAACGAATCGTTCAATACTCGAGAATCACTTTACTGACTCGTGAATCATGATTCACAAGCCCAACTGACTCACTGACTCATCCCTGTTTCTGTTAGCAAACTAATTCACTTAGTAGAAATATATCTAGCTTATAATTAAAATTGTGGGGGGAAAAAAACAACAGCCAGTTTCTTAACAAAAGCATTTCTGCTCTGAACTGGAATAAAAAACCCTGATTAGAAGCTCACATCAAGAAAATAGCTCCTCGGTTCACAGTAGCATCGCTCTGCTAACATGCTAACAGCACATTTGAGCTACTCACCCCCTCCCTCCTGTGCTGAATCATAGAGCGAACGAATCACTCACTCACTAATAGGGCTGCCAACCGTCCCTTAAAAAACGGAATCGTCCCGTGTGTAGAAACAAAAGTACACGTCCCGTATTGAGCTAATAAGGGACGCACTTTGTCCCGTAATACAGTGAGAATCAAAAGTAGTCTATAAATGTTAATGGAATTAACGCTTTGTTTGAAAACATAATTCCCAGCCCCTCTCCTGCTTTGTGACCAATGAGCTGACAGCACACTTATGACAATTCGAGTATGACAATTCAGATTACCGCTTATCTCATTGGTCGAGGAAAGGTCGCTTGCGGAGAAAATACCGGAAGACAACAGATGACCACAACAAGAAGCATGGCCAACAGGGAAACAAGCGCCGACACTGCGGTGCAAGTCTCGGACGACAGTACACCTAAAGCTGGGCAAACACTGTGCGATTTTTTCAGTCACGTTATTCAGCTCCTGCTCAAACTGCACGATTGACTCGCAGGGGTTAGAAGTTGGTAGGTCACGATGCAGGGTCTCACACTATACCGCCCGATGCTCTGATGCGACCTGAGTGCTCACACTGTGCCTCCATAACATGAAGGTTATAACAGAAAATCTGTCGCTCGCTCTCTCTGTCTTTCACTCACACAGACACACCACCACCATCAACTTTGCTAAATTGCTAATGAAAAACATTGATCAGGCAGCTGTGATTGAGCAGCAATGTAAATCCAACTATTTTCACGGTTGTTGTGGTCGTGATAATTTTGTGATGCCACATCGAAAAGTCTCGGATGAGCTTTCCAAAGTTCTACAAGTTGTGCCTCCATCGCTTGTGTCCAGATCACACGCTGCACAGCCGTGCTGCTCCATCTTTTTCACCGACGTTTACGTGTTTGCGCGTGAGCAGTGTGAGCGGCTGCGGTGACACGTCACGAGCGATTGATGATCGGGAGCTGCTCGAGGTGTTAATCGCTTCTCGTTACCCCACGTATACTACACGATACACGATGAAGGCCAAAATCGGGCCGATCACCAAATCGGTCGCACGACTCAAAAATCGGCTCAAAATGGGCCAAAAAATCGCACAGTGTGAGCCCAGCATTAGAGCAGCAATGTTTGTTCCCCTCAGAGAAAGAAAAAAAAAAGGCTGCAAAAGTACAGGGAGGAATGGGAAAAGGAAAACACCTGGCTGGGAAAGTGCACGATAACACCTATAAAGCGCACTGCACTGTGTGCCGGCGCACTTTTTCCATAGTATTTTAGTATTTATTTATTTATTGTCATTGTCAAGAACAATGAAATTGCGTTTGGGGCTTCCATACAACCCAAAAAAAAGAAGAAAATAATAAATACCCCTTAAAACCCAAGTGTACATATTTAACCCAGTGTGACTCCAATGCAATAAGACAATCCTTAGCAATAATGTTCGTAGAAATTCAGACAAAGACCTGAGAAACATGACAAAATACAACAATGCAACCCATTCAATATTATTGTACTGTGAGATATGATATCAGATATGATAGTTATCTATTTAAGAAAGAGGGGGGGGGGGGGGGGGGGGCAGGAGGGGGAAGAGAATAAAGATATGATGCACCAATGCAGACCAGTTCATTGCTATTAAGAAGTTGGATATGGTTATTGTCCGTGAGAGGGGGGCAGAGAGTTCAGGAGCCTCACAGCCTGTGGATACAGGCTGTTGGCCAGTCTGGTTGTTCTGGCCTGTATAGACCTGTACCTTCTCCCTGAGGGCATCAGATGGAAAAGGTGGCGCGCAGGGTGATGTTGGTCCCGCAGGATACTGTGCACCCTCCTCAGACAGCGAGTGGGGAAGATATTACTGATCTCTGGCAGACTTGTTCCAATAATTCTGCCAGCTTCTTTCACCACCCGCTGGAGTGCTTGCTGATCGGCCTTGGTGCAGCTGGGGAACCACACTAGAAATCCATACGTCAGAACGCTGCTGATGGCACAGTTGTAGAAGTTCAACATCAGAGATCTGGGAATGTGTGCGCTCCGCAGTCTCCTCAGGTAGTAGAGGCGCTGTTGGGCCTTCCGTACAACTGAGGTGATATGGTTGCCCCAGGACAGGTCCTCGGTCACAGTTACCCCCAAGAATTTAAAACTGCTCACCCTCTCCACCGCCTCACTGCCAATGAAGAGAGGCAGATGGTTGTTATGACCCCTCTTCCGGAAATCTACAATGATCTCCTTGGTCTTTTTGGTGTTTAAGACCAAGTTATTGTCGTGGCACCATGACTCTAGTTGTTGCACCTCTGTCCTATAGTTTGTCTCATCATTGTTGGATATAAGTCCGAGCACTGTAGTGTCATCTGCAAACTTAACAATGAGATTGGACGCGCAGGAGGAAATACAGTCATGGGTGAAGAGAGTGTATAGCAGAGGGCTCAGAACACATGCTTCTAATGGTGGGCACATGAAGAACATGAGGGGCGTGAAAGCTCGGGGAACCCTTAACCAATTTTATGTCCACCAGGCCACGGCAGAAGCAGATATGGTATGTAAACAGTGGTTTGTTTTTTTTAAACCCTCTGGTTAAGGTTAATATGGGCATGTGCAGTGAATATCAGCGCTCTGTGGCCAGAAGTGTGATAATAAGATAAGATAAGATAACCTTTATTAGTCCCACACGTGGGAAATTTGTTTTGTCACAGCAGGAAGTGGACAGTGCAAAAGTTATGACGCAAAAATTAGAATACAATAAGAATAAATACAGTACACAGCTGTACAGAATAGAATAAAATAATATACTATATACAGTAGAATAAAATAGAATAAAAATATACAATAAGATAAAAATAGAATACGAATGCTATATACAACTGAGTAAAAATACAACGATGCCAGAAAAGATTATTGCACTTAGTGTTATTGCACATGTGTGGATGTGTGTGTTTGTTCAGTTAAAGTCTTTGTTGTGGAGTCTGACAGCAGTGGGGAGGAAAGACCTGCGAAATCTCTCCGTCCCACACCGTGGGTGCCGCAGTCTCCCACTGAAGGAGCTGCTCAGTGCTGTCACAGTCTGCTGCATAGGGTGGGAGACGTTGTCCAACAGGGATGACAGCTTAGCCGCCATTCTCCTGTCACTCACCACCTCCACTGGGTCCAGAGGGCATCCTAGAACAGAGCTGGCCCTTCGGATCACCCTGTTCAGTCTCTTCCTGTCCCCAGCAGAGATGCTGCCGCCCCAGCAGACCACACCATAAAAGATAGCAGAAGCCACCACAGAGTCATAGAAGGTCTTCAGGAGTGGGCCCTCCACCCCAAACGACCTGAGTCTCCGCAGCAGGTACAACCTGCTCTGCCCTTTCCTGTAGAGGGCGTCTGAGTTATGAGTCCAGTCCACTCTGTTGTTCAGATGAACACCAAGGTACCTGTAGCTGTCCACAGCCTCAATGTCCATACCCTGGATGTTCAGTGGTTGCAGTGGAGAATGCTTGTGCCTGCGGAAGTCTACCACCAGCTCCTTGGTTTTACTGGCGTTGATCTGGAGGTAGTTCAGCTGGCACCAGTCCACAAAGTCTTGAGTCAGTCCTCTGTACTCCTTGTCGTCCCCATCAGTGATGAGGCCGACTATTGCAGAGTCATCAGAGAACTTCTGCAGGAAGCACTGGGTGGAATTGTGGGAGAAGTCTGCAGTGTAGATGGTGAAGAGGAACGGAGCCAGAACCGTTCCCTGTGGGGCCCCCGTACTGCAGACGACCCTGTCCGACACACAGCCCTGAGTCCTCACATACTGTGGTCGGTCGGTGAGGTAGTCCAAAATCCAGGTAGTGAGGTGATGGTCCACTCCAGAGTTCTCCAGCTTGTCCTTCAGAACCGAGGGAAGAATAGTGTTGAAGGCACTGGAGAAATCAAAGAACATGATTCTCACAGTGCTTCCAGCGGTCTCCAGGTGAGCGAGGGAACGATGTAGGAGGTGAATGACGGCATCATCCGCTCCAATGCCAGGCTGGTAGGCAAACTGAAGTGGGTCCAGTGATGAGCTTGTTAGGCGCCGAAGCTGAGCCAGGACCAACCGCTCCAGGGTCTTCATCAGGTGGGATGTCAGAGCCACCGGCCTGTAGCTGTTGAGGTCCTTGGGGCGTGAAGTCTTTGGCACTGGTACAACACAGGAGGTTTTCCAGAGCTGTGGGACTCTTCCCAACCTCAGGCTCAGGTTGAAGAGGTGCTCCATCACCCCACACAGTTGGTCCGCGCAGGACCTGACGACCCTCGAGCTGATGCCATCTGGGCCCGCTGCCTTCTTGCCATTAATCCTCCTCAGTTCCCTCCTAACCTGGGTGGTTGAGAGAGACAGGCTGGAGCCTTGTGTTGAGTGTGTATTGGATGCTGTTGTTGGGGGTGGGGAGGAGTGAGCAGGGTGAATAGAGGAGGTGTGAAGTGTCTGAGGTGTCAGAGGTGGAACAGCAGCAGTGGGGGTGGGTGAGTCTGCAGCCGATGTTGTAGACTGTCTCATGGTTGAATCAAATCTGTTGAAGAAATGATTCAGTTCATTTGCCCACCTCACATCCCTCCCAGGCAGAGAGTTCTGCTGTTTGTGGCCTGAGATGGTTCTGAGGCCTCTCCAGACTTCACCAACGTTGTTTTGCTGAAGCTGGTTCTCCATCTTCTGCCTGTAGCTGTCCTTCCCATTCCTTATCAGTCCCCTCAACTCTCTCTGCACCCTTTTCAACTCCAATATAATTTATTTTGTGTAATAAAGAACTGCAAGGATAGATGATTACAACAAATTGATGACTAATACATAAAAGTAATACATAGATGAATAATGATAATGAGTTATGATGCGTAATCATGGGAACAAGCGGGTTTACAAACAGGAGCAGCTGATTAGCATTAGAAAAGCTGAAATAATACCTCAACTGAAGCCAATTGTACTAAATGCACTAAATGTGCACAGTTACAAGAATATTTTTCGTTCTGTTGCTTTCTATTAATTTATATAATTTTAAGTTAAGCAGGACAGAGTTCTTTTAAAGAAAGATTTACTTATATTCTCAAAAGTTTAGCATGACAGGCTTCTGTTTAAGAAAGAGACCTGTTTTACTGTGTTAATGTTGTCATTTTGAGCTAAAAATAAATGGCTAAATGATCATTTGTTTCCCATATGGTCATATCACAAAGAATATGCATCTACTTAAATCAAATTCAAGTCAAATGGTTAAAAAATAATTTCACACACAAAAGAAGAGCTAGAAAATTCACCACACTGGGAAGGGTGAAGACAACTGGTTTGCCCAGCCCTGTCCACGAGGTGTCCCTTATTTATTTTTCAGGGAGTTGGCAACCCTACTCACTAACCCCCTCCCTCCTGTGCTGAATCGTAAGCGAATCACTCAGGACTCACTAACCCTCTCCTTCCTGTGCTGAATCATAGAGCGAACGAATCACTCAGGACTCACTAACCCCCTCCCTCCTGGCTCACAGCTTCTTCTTCGTCTTGGTTGGCAACCAATGTTAAGGCACATTACCGCCCCCTGACTCACAGCTCAGTGGACATTTAGATGAGAAAATATATATTTAACACATTTAAGGAAAATGCTAATAAAATAAAAATAAACAAAATAAATGTTTATTAAGCAATTTTGATAGAAAATTGCTTAATTTTAGAAATGTTTTTGCTCTTTTTTGCTCTATAAAATAGTTTTTTTTTTTTAGAATCATTCATCTTATTAGTGGCATTTACATGGAAAAGAGAAACAAATTAAGTTTGAGTGAAAATGTAAATTTTTTGCACTCTCTGGTCAACTGACTCAGTGAATCAAATGACTCAAAAAACCCAGATTCACTTTGGTGAGTGATTAAAACTCGATTCAGTAAAAAGAATCAAATTTACCATCACTACTGCTGAGGGATCACTACTCTCCACCGCTGACACTACTTCTTCTAGTGTAGCGTCAGCTACCGATGCGTACAGGACCGAGCGCCCTCTGCTGGCGAAACTTATACAACAGTAAAACTGACATTTCAGTGGCCATACTAAAAGAAAGTGTCTTTCAGTATAAAATAAAATGGGGGGTGGGGGTACTATTTTCATGTCTCTATCTTTAACATAGTGCCACAGTAGGCCTGTGGTGATCAGTAGTTGTTTAACAAGTTAGTGTCCTGTCTGGCAGTTTGTGCCAGAGAAACCACTTCTGCATCAATTTTTCATTTAATAACTTTTAAGTGGGCTGAGATCAATTTCTTTGCCTTGAGAAACTCTTGGATCCTTTTGCAGTGTGCTTTCGGTCATCATCCTTTCATACTTTGAAGCTTCTGTCGTGGAAGTTTTAAAGAAACTGCAAACACCTGGTGAGATATGGACAAAGAGTCCCACCATCTGTTTAATGTCTCACATTATAGTGTTTTAAATAAAATAAAAGCCTTTTATATAGAATTAGCAGAAATGACAATGACAAAACAGATACATTGTATTTTACTCTAAAGATTGCAAATCTTTCCACTTAATACTAAAGCTAACCTTATTTATTTATTTTTTGTCGGGTCCTGTTTGTTTGTTTGTTTTTTCAAGATTACAACTGACAATTAATTGCAATGGATCCAACAATGCCATTGTCACTCAGGAAAACACTCCAGTGGGATCTAAGATTGTTTGTGACAGGGACAGAACCGTCATCCCTGTGACTCCAGAGCTTTTCAAGATCTTAATAAAAGTATGTTTTTCTTAAATTCTTAATTTTTTCTTCTTAATTTCAGGTCTTCGTTATTCATCAAATGTTCCAACATTTGTTCCATGTTCCATGTGTTGAAATCACATGTTTAGTCACATGTTAAATCTTTGATAAACAGGGACCTTTACCCTTAATGGATTAAATCAAATATAATTCTTTAGTGTCTTCTGAAATTAGCTGCCTAGAGTACTTTTGCAGCAATTCATCTGTATTAATAACTTTGTGGATGCTCCTTGTTTCATCCTGAGTTCTGCCTCTTACACTCACTAGCTAATTTATAGAGCAGGCAACAGCTTAATTTTGAAATTTAGTTATCAGGCTGTGCGAAATGTAACACTGCTATAACTTTATAGTATATTTAATTGTAATACATTTTAATATTTGTAAATGGACTGATTCTTAAATAGCGCTTTTCTACTCTCCACTGTATACAACATGCCTCATTCACACCCACTCATACAAGCACTTCTAAACGCAAGTGCACACAGCACACAGTACATTCACACACAGTCACACTCCGATCAACGCATTGGAGGGAGATTTGGGGTTATTATCTTGCCCAAGGACACTTGACATGCAGACTGGGGAAGCTTAGGATCGAACCACCAAATTTTTGATCAGTAGCTGATCTGCTCTACCACCTGAGCCACAGCCACCTACAAATTTGTCAGTATATTAAAAAAATCCACCAAGGTCTTCAAGTCTAAGTTAATGATTTACTGGTTGAAAACTGACAACCCCCCCCCCCCCCCCCCCAAAAAAAAACCCAAAACAAAACAAAAAAACATAAAAAACAAAACAAAAACAAAAAACATATAACTTAGAATCAATGATTCCTATATGTGTGGTTTATATTGTCAATATACAGAGAGTACCATATAAAGATTTAAAAAGTCACATTCCTTGAAGGTCAATTGTATGGCCTGTATTTGTATAGTACTTTACTCAGTCCCTAAGGACCCCAAAGCGCTTCACACGTTCAGTCATCCACCCATTCACACACTCGTGATGGCAGCTACATTGTAGCCACAGCCGCCCAGGGGCACACTGACAGAGGCGAGGCTGCCGGACACTGGCGCCCTCTGACCACCACCAGTAGGCAACAGGTGAAGTGTCTTGCCCAAGGACAAGGCAAGTGTCTGAGCCGGGGCTCGAACCGGCAACCTTCCGATTACAAGATGAACTGCCAACTCTTGAGCCTTGGTGAGCCTTCATGGTGTGATCCTTCTTAATGATTAACACCTTAAAAACCAAGGACATGGTTATTGACTTCAGGAAGTCATCCCCTCATCCTGCGCTAACAATGGTAAATGGTGCAGCCATTGAACTGGTGGACAGTTATAAGTATTTGGGGGTTGTTCTTGATAAGTCTCTGTCCTTTGAGTCACATCTTGCTGCTACAGTGAAAAAGGTTCAACAAAGACTGTACTTTTTAAGGAGGTTGAGAGGTTTTAATGTTTCATCTGAAATGATGACTCTTTTTTATAAAAGTTTTATTGAATCTGTTTTAACCTTCTGTATCATTGCTTGGTACGGTAATATGTCCCTGAATAATAAGACCAGACTTAACAACCTGGTTAAAGTGGCGGGCAAGATTTCAGGGAGGTCTCAGGTCCAGCTTGTGGACTTTTATAACAGGCAGGTGCTGAGGAAGGCGACCTCTGTCCTGTTGTGTTCAGATCATCCTCTCTTTAATGATTTTCAACTGCTTCCATCAGGTCGTCGTTATAAAGTGACTGCAGTGAAGACAATGAGACACAGACTGTCTTTTGTACCCAGTGCTATTATCATAGTTAACAACACTAAACCGTAAGTGTCGTTGCCATTGCACATTGCACTTTTTTGATGAAAAATCTAGGTTGTTTTATCAGGTTTTTATTATATTATCTAGGTGAGTGTATGTGATGTGCTGGTTGTCTGTTTGTTTGTTTGTATGGACATACTGCAAATCAATTTCCCGTTAGGGACAATAAAGTTACCATTGACCATTGACCATTGATCGCCCCATGTAAGGAATTATATGGGGGTTTCACTAAGTTTCACATTCGTTTGGACCTTTGACTCCTTCTTCAAGCTCAAATAAGGTCAAACTTGTATAAAGTGGATTTCTTCTTGAAAACTAACTGCTTGTGTTTGCACTTGCAACATTTAGGAAGTGACATTGGTATATGGGGATTATAGTTTCCAAATATCATTTGACCTAACCTTTACATTTGTCACGGCTGGCGGAGTGAGCCGTGTGGTGTGGAGGAAAAGGAGGACCCAAAATGCAGCAGTGACTGATGATACGAGTGATGTTTATTTACAAAGTGGTGGTGGCAAAAACAGGCAACGAAGCATGAGACAAACTAACGGAAACCTAAACTGGGAGAAACTAAAGAGCAAACCTGAAATCTTACAAAACGGAGAGCGGAGCAGAGAGACGCAGACTAAGGAACAGGATACCAAGAAACACAGACGAGCCGACAACGAACACAGACCGACACCCACTATATACACACACACACAAGGTAATCGGGTAATCGCACACAGGAGGGAAGAACAGCTGATCTGAATACACATGATGACTGGAGGACACAAGCTGAACACAATGACAACAGACACAGACCTTCAGAATAGAACAGGAAATCTAGGACCCGAACCGGACACCAGGGGGGAGGACACAGAATAACTAGAACAGAGGAAAATAATCACAAAACACAAAACGCTGGGTCAACGACCCAGGACCATGACAACATTTCACATCTGCTTCTCTTTCAAATTGACCTAAAATCTTTAACAGAAAGAATGTAAAGAATTAGCTGACGTATTTAGAAATTTACTGTGGCACAATAATATTTAACAAGCTCAATTTATTATACAGATATTTACATCACCAGTTTATTATCGATTTACCTACTCTTAAATAATGTTTGTGTAAAAATAAAATCCACATAAACATCTGTCATGTAATCCTAATCTAAGTTTTACTGCAGTACAAAACAAACAAAAACAAAACTAATATATACAATATCCAGTACTATTCTGTTGAAAGTAAACACTGCCCAGAAGGTAGGTTGCCTTGGTTTGTGGTGTCAGAGTGCTTCTTGTTTTATCTATCATTTTAAACTTCAACTTTCAAGTGTGCCCTACACTTATTGTCTCCTTCTATTCTAGGAGAGATTCACAAATACTGGGCCAAAGATTCACTTGGATTTAAAAAGAGACTGATTTTCAAAACAGATTTTGATAACAGGGACCTCATGAATCCATTGTTTTCAATAACAAAAAGGTTTGCACAGTAACTGGAACTAACCACCGTATATGTAATATCACACATATAATGATATCATGAAAGATTTCAATTCCAAGTAACTGATAATCAAGTTCTAATGTTTTAAAGGCAATCGAATTAAACAGGTCTGTACATTTCTCTAAAAGTTTTAACGTGATAACCTTATCACTGACCTCTTCCTACATGTTTGCCATCTTCCATTAAATTCAGTGAGCACTTGTCTTTCACACAAAGTACATTTCAAACTGTTTAAATTTTGCTCTTTTTGTAATTTATAATCTGTTGGTGTCAATTCCAGGAGAATCCTTTCTCAAAAAAGAGATGGGACACTTGTTCAGTTGTTGGGAACGGTGGGATTCTGACAAACAGCGGCTGTGGAAAAACGATTGATTCAGCTGATTTTGTTATTAGGTGAGAAAGATGTCAAGAACAAAAATCATGATGAGGACTCTTCTCTCTGTAAGTAATATTTTGTTGTTTTTTTCAGGTGCAACCTTCCTCCTCTGGAAAATGAATTTAAGAGTGATGTTGGCATGAAGACTAACCTTGTGACAGCAAACCCAAGCATCTTAACAAAGAAGTGAGCCAAGAGTGACTCTAACATTGAACTGACCTGTTAGTTTTGTCTAGTTTCTTTAACTAATATATTCATTTGCAGGTATGGGTCACTGATGGCACGTCGACGGGCGTTTGTAGACAGTCTCCACCAGTATGGCAACTCCCTGCTCCTCTTTCCTTGCTTCTCTTCTGGTGGTACTCGTGCAGTGTGTCAGCGGGCTGTGTATGCCATTGAGGACATGGGAATTCCTATCCAACCAATCTTCACAAACCCTCAGTACTTACAAAGTATGGACCAATTCTGGAATTCTCAGGGGGTAAATGGACATCGGCCTAGCACTGGAGCATATATGATTAGTCTGGCTTTGGAATTATGTGAAACAGTTCATCTTTATGGATTCTGGCCATTTAGTAATCATCCATATAAGCTCTTTCCCCTGACTAACCACTACTATGATAATGTACCCTATAATAGTAGAATCCATGCAATGCCAGATGAGTTTTACTACTGGGTGCAACTGCACAACAAGGGCATTCTCAAGCTTCATCTTGAAGACTGTAAATCAGGTCAGGTCTAGTTTATATGATGGAATAAAATAAAAAAAGAGTCAAAGGAGCTTACAAAGAAAAGCGTCTGGACTTCTTTAAGTTGCTTGAAGACGTTTCACCTCTCATACGAGAAGCTTCTTCAGTTCTAAGGTCAAATGGTGGAGAGTCCCAGATTTAAACCTAGTGGGAGTATCCCCCCAAAGAGGGACCCCTGATGATCCTCTAATCGCCTGAGCCAAGGTGTGAAAATGGGTGTGGGTCCACATCAGCCAGGGTTTCGGGTGAGCTCATTGTGAAACCTGGCCCCACCTTATCATGCGAATTCCTGAGGTCAGATGGCCCAGGATGTGAGTGGGCATTCAGGTGTCTGGGGAGGGAACTCAAAACTGGATTATAGATGGCAGACAGTTGGTGTCGTAAACCCCCGCCTCTGTTCAAAGATGGTCGCTCAAAGTGGACATAGATGGCTTCTTTCACTCCTCTTTCAAACCATCTGTCCTCTCTGTCCAAAATGTGAACATTGGCATCCTCGAAAGAGTGTCCTTTATCCTTAAGATGCAGATGGACTGCTGAGTCTTGTCCTGTGGAGGTGGCTCTTCTATGTTGTGCCACGCGCTTGTCAAGTGGCTGTTTGGTCTCTCCAATGTAGAGGTCTGGGCATTCCTCGCTGCACTGTACAGCATACACCACATTGTTAAGTTTGTGTTTTGGTGTTTTGTCTTTCGGGTGAACCAGTTTCTGTCTGAGCGTGTTGCTGGGTCTGAAATGCACTGGGATGTCATGCTTGGAGAAAACTCTCCTGAGTTTTTCTGATACACCGGCTACATAGGGGATTACAGTGTTGTTGCGTCTGTCCTTCTTATCCTCCCTCGCTGGTGTCTGATCTTCTTTTCTGTGCCTCTTTGCTGACTTTATGAATGCCCAATTAGGATAACCGCATGTTTTGAGTGCTTCCTTTACATGTATGTGTTCCTTCTTTTTTCCTTCAGGCTTAGAGGGAACATGTTCTGCCCGGTGGTGTAGGGTCCTAATTACTCCAAGTTTGTGTTCCAGAGGGTGATGGGAGTCAAAGAGGAGGTACTGGTCCGTGTGTGTGGGCTTCCAGTAAACTTCAATGTTGAGGTTGCCATTCTCTTCAAGTATGTAGCGGTGAGGCAGAGGTCTAACAGTGTGCAGATCTGATTGGGTGTGAAGTTGGTCCTGTCTTCCAAGGAGCTGTCTTCTTGTAGTCGTTTTCTGACAGTCTCCTCGGCCTCCGTGGTGGGTATTCAAGTGAAGAGAGAGACTACATCAAAGGACACCATGGTTTCATCTGGATCCAGGGTAAGTTTCTGGAATTTGTCGGTGAAGTCGGTGGAGTTCTTGATGTGGTGTGGGGTGTTCACCACGAGAGGTGCAAGGATGGTAGCAAGGTGTTTTGCAATGTTATAAGTGGCTGAGTTTATGCTACTGACTATGGGTCTGAGTGGGACATTTTCCTTGTGGATTTTAGGAAGTCCGTAAGTGCAGGGTATGGCATCCCCTGGATAAAGGCGGTGATATGTAAGGCGGTCAATGATTTTGTCCTTTTCAAGGTCCTGAAGGCAAGCTATAACTTTCTTTTTGTAGCTGCTTGTGATACAAGTGATACAAGATCAAGGTGACTGAGGCAGCTCTGCCATGTTGTAGCTCAGACAGAGGTGAAGAGGCGAGGTCACACGTGACTGACTGATGATTCGGTGCTATAGATTAACTAGTATTTATTATCATGACAATTGTTAGGCTGCTGATGTAAATTGATTCATTAGTGTATATTTGACAAAGAATCTGAATTGACATGTCTCACTTTTTATATGGCGTGAATCAATGTGTTATTTTATCAGGCGGCAATATGTCCTAGTGCAGTCAGAGGGGAAGAGCCAGGGCCAAAGGTGAGGCACATCAAGCACAGAATAACAATAATATGCCAGCAGTTTATCTCAGTTAACGAGAGGAGAAGGCATGTGTGTGGCCCCTTCACATAGTGGACATTGAGTTGTTGTGTGGGACACCAGTAAAAGCATGTAGAATAGCATATGTAGGCAAGTATATTTCTCCTTTTTTATCAAGAAGCAAAGACAAAAAGGGGAAAAAAAGAAACAGGGCAGGGTTCGGTAGTTGAGTCATCTGTCCCCACCAATGCCAAAACCAAATCTACGCCCTTGGTCTATTTAGTAAAACAGTGTTCTTTTGATACAGACTGTAATATCAACGTGCTGGATTCTTGTTTTGATTCAGATCCCGTACCTGTCGGCTTAATTTGTTTCTTTTGTCTTTCACGATTTGTGGATAAGTAGTGTCCCCCCCCCCTTGTTGAGTGGAGTGCAGCTGGATCTATCTCCGCAGAACAAAGCACACACAGAGGACATCATTGCAAGTCTAAAAGATACCACAACTACTGATTTGAATCAGATACAAAACTTGTTCATGTCCTTTATCTGCAATTGTTGCACCCTCAGAGAGACATGACTCCATTGTCCTTTTTCTTGCAACTTTATTCTCCTCAGTTCAGGTTTGGAGTTTACAGGCAGCATAGCATATCATCAGCAAAACATCGCTCCCTCACGTCTCAGACACTGTTTGTTTTTTTTGCGCTTACTGATGACATCACACGTCTGAACTCTGACCTCCTGGAGCTAGTAAACTACAAAAATTAACTAGAAATGTGTCCAAAAACAAAACACAATTAAATAAGAATAGTCTTTAAAGATTTTCCCAACGATTCAGAAAAATGTAAGTTTTATAACTACTTTTAGAGCGCAAGGCAAGGCAAGGCAAGGCAAGTTTATTTGTATAGCACAATTCAACAACAAGGTGATTCAAAGTGCTTTACAGAGACATTAGAAACAAGAACAAATAAAAAGCATGATTTAAAATTGATTAAAACAAGCAAATAAACTAACTAACTAATTAATAAACAAACAAACAAACAAACAAACAACAGTATATAAAATCAAAACAGATAAAATCAGAGATAAAATCAGTAGTTAAATGTAAGTTTTTAAATTTAAGCTTAAAGTGTGGATTTGGTGCTTTATTCAAATGCAGCTGAGAATAGGTGAGTCTTCAACCTGGATTTAAATAAACTGAGTGTTTCAGCTGATCTGAGGCTTTCTGGGAGTTTGTTCCAGATATAAGGAGCATAAAAGCTGAATGCAGCTTCTCCGTGTCTGGTTCTGACTCTGGGAACTGATAGAAGACCGGATCCAGATGACCTGAGGGATCTGGATGGTTCATACTGGGTCAGGAGGTCACTGATGTATTTTGGTCCTAAACCATTCAGAGCTTTATAGGCCAGCATCAGAACTTTAAAGTCTATCCTCTGACGGACAGGCAGCCAGTGTAAGGACCTCAGAGCTGGACTGATGTGGTCCACTTTTTTGGTCTTAGTGAGGACTCGAGCAGCAGAGTTCTGAATGAGCTGTAGTTGTCTGACTGATTTTTTAGGTAGACCTGTAAAGATGCTGTTACAGTAATCAAGCCTACTAAAGATGAATGCATGGACTAGTTTTTCCAGGTCCTGTTGAGACATCAGATCTTTTATCCTTGAAATATTCTTGAGGTGATAGTAAGCTGACTTTGTTATTGTCTTAATGTGTTTTTCTAAGTTTAGGTCTGCATCCATCACTACACCCAAATTTCTCGCCTGGTTTGTGGTTTTTAGATGTATAGATTGAAGTTCTCTGGTGACCTGTAATCGTTTTTCTTTGGCGCCAAAGACTATTACCTCAGTTTTGTTTTTGTTTAGCTGGAGAAAATTGTGGCACAACCAGTCATTGATTTCCTCAATGCATTTACCAAGAGCCTGTACAGGGCCTCGGTCTCCTGGTGACATTGTGATATATATTTGTGTGTCATCTGCATAGCTGTGATAGTTTATTTTGTTGTTGTTTATAATCTGTGCCAGTGGGAGCATGTAGATGTTAAACAGAAGGGGTCCCAAGATGGAACCTTGGGGAACTCCATATGTGATACTTGTCTGCTCAGATGTGAAGTTACCTATTGATACAAAGTATTTCCTGTTTTCTAAGTATGTTTTGAACCAGTTTAGTACAGTTCCTGAAAGACCTGTCCAGTTCTCCAGTCGTTTGAGTAATATGTTGTGGTCAACTGTATCAAATGCTGCACTGAGATCCAGTAAAACTAAGACTGACATTTTTCCACTGTCTGTATTCAGACATATGTCATTAAACACTTTGGTCAGAGCAGTTTCAGTGCTGTGGTTCTGTCTAAAACCTGACTGGAAGGCATCGTAGCAATTATTCTGTTTTAAGAAGTAACTGAGCTGTTGAGAAACTGCTTTTTCAATGATCTTACTTAAAAACGGGAGATTTGAGATCGGCCTGTAGTTGTTCATTTGTGTCTTGTCAAGATTGTCCTTTTTCAGTATAGGTTTGATTACAGCAGTTTTTAGTGGTTCTGGAAACACACCTGATAATAAAGAAAAGTTGACGATCTGTAACAGGTCTGACTCTAAAGTCTTTGAGACCTTTTTGAAAAAACTTGTTGGCAGGACATCTAAACAGCAGGAGGAGGAGTTCAGTTGACCTAAGATGTCCTCCAGGTCTTTGCTGTTAATCGGGTGAAACTGTTTCATGGTGTTTAAACAGTTTTTTGGTGGACACAGTACATATCCTGGATCTGCTGTTGATGTACCAATTGCTTGTCTAATTTTTTGGATTTTTTCAGTGAAGAATTTGGCAAAGTCATTGCAGGCCATGGTCGAATGAAGTTCAGCTGCCACTGACACAGGGGGGTTTGTTAGCCTGTCAACTGTAGAAAATAAGACCCGAGCATTATGGCTGTTTTTAGTGATGATGTCAGAGAAGTAGGACCTCCTTGCATTCCTCAGTTGTAAATTATAATTGTGAAGTTTCTCTTTATAAATGTCATAATGAACCTGGAGGTTTGTTTTTCTCCATCTGCGCTCAGCTTTCCTACACTCTCTTTTTTCATTTTTCACCAGTGTGGAGTTTCTCCATGGAGACTTTTTCCTTCCAGAGATAACCTTCACCTTAATGGGAGCAATAGTGTCCATTACATTTAACATGTTAGCATTGAAGCTATTGACGAGCTCATTGACTGACCCTCTGGACAGGTCAGGTGTTAATGGGAAGACCTGGTTAAAAATTGCACTACTGTGTTCAGTTATACACCGTTTTGTGATCACTGTTGTTGATATATTTGTGTGGGCTGAGATTTTACTTTCAAAGAAAACACAGTAATGATCAGACACGCCCACATCAGACACAGTAACCTTTGAAATGCTCAGGCCCTTGGAGATCAGTAGGTCAAGAGTGTGTCCTCTATTATGTGTGGCCTCTGTTACATGCTGAGTCAGCCCAAAGTTGCCCAGAGTGTTGCTCAGATCTTTAGTCCCTTTGTCCTGAGGGTTGTCCACATGAATGTTAAAATCCCCAGCAATAATTACACAGTCAAAATCAACACAGATCACAGACAGCAGTTCACTGAGGTCATTAAAAAAGTCTGTGCAGTATTTGGGAGGCCTGTAAACATTAAGAAACACAACTTTGGATGGGGCCTTCAGCTGTAAAGCCACATATTCAAAAGACTGAAAACTTCCAGGAGATAGCTGCTTACATTGAAATGATTCATTAAATAAGACACCAACCCCTCCTCCTCTCCTGCTCGCCCTGACCTCACTGATAAAACTGTAGTTAGGAGGGGTCGTCTCGATGAGAACAGCTCCACTGTTACTTTGGTCCAACCAAGTTTCAGTTAAAAACATAAAATCAAGGCTGTGCTCAGTGATTAAATCATTAATTAAAAATGTTTTCCCAGCTAGAGATCTAATGTTTAATAAAGCCAACTTAAGTGTTTTAGAGGTATTACTTGTCCCCTCGTGTTTGGGAGCAGTCTGTGGCACACAAGGTATGTTTACTATGTTTAAAGATCTTTTAGAGTGCAGCTCTCTGTGTTTTGACCAGGCCACATGTCTCCTGTCACCTAAAAGTACAGAAATTTTAAAACCTTCTAGTAAACAGGGTCCCAGCTTCTCCTGGGAAAAGTCATCACTGCCATAATCCTCACAGCCCGGACCCTTCACACATCACGCATCAGACTGCGGAGACAGGGCATGAAGAGGAACTAAGGGGGGCGAGGCTGGGCAATGTGACTTCGATTGCTCTGTTGAGGGTGGGGCTCGATGGCGAACCTTTGGCCGCTCTGGTGGGGGGTTTATGGGGGACAAAAAGGGATTGGGACGGGGGGTAGATCTGAGCCCAGCATTGACCCGCTCCATCATCTCCTCAGTGAATTTCAGGTGTGGGGAGGAGGGAGAAAGGGAGGGGGAGGAGGGTGATGGCCTGTCAGGGGTTTGGGGGACTGGGGAAGGTCGTGGTCCCTGGTCCTGGTCGTTGGTGTTGTTGAGAGAGTTGGAGGCAAATAGGGACCCCTCTTCTTGCCTTAGATGTCTCTCCTTTCTGAGGCTCTTCCTCAGATGCCATGGATGTCTCTCCTTTCTGAGGCTCTTCCCGGGTGGGGGCAAATGGAGCTCCTCCTCAAGGTTTCTGCTGGGCTTTGTCTGTTCTTGGAGTACTGTTTGTTCCTCTTTATGAGATAACTCCTCGTTTATCTCAGCCTTGGCACCAAGCACGGATGGATGACGTATGGAATAAAACAAGTTGGAGGTGAACAGTTTCACCCCTGACTTGTTAAAATTAAATCCATTTGCTTTGAACAGATGCCTGCGTTCCCAAAAAATATTAAAGTTGTCGATAAAATGCACTGAGTGGTCAGCACATGCTGATATAAGCCATTTATTCAGTGTAAACAACCTGCTGAATCTCTCGTCTCCTCCTCTGACCGGCGGTACAGGTCCACTGATGAATACAGCTGCATTCAGAGAGTTTGCAGTGTTTAATAATCCAGTAAAGTCCCGTTTCAGAACCTCCGACTGTTGTTTGGACACATCGTTTGACCCTGTATGCAGAACAATGTTTGTCACAGTTGGATATTCATCTGCAATTTGAAGAATTCTCTCCTTCAGGTTGTTGACCATATCGTTAGGAAAGCAGAGGACTTTAGTGTTCTTACCGCACATCCTTTGTACATCCTTTACGGCAGAGTCACCCACAATCAGCGTTTCAGGCCTAGCCTTTAGCTTTCCCTGTGGCCTTTCACTTTTCAACAGATTTTCAGACCTTATTTCGCTGCTTTTAGATGGATGGTTGTCCGATATAGATCCAGGGTCCTTTGATAGTGGAGCAAATCTGTTCTGCAGTTTCACATTCAGTTGTTTTGGAGGTTTGTTGTTAACCTTCCTATTCACGGTTGTCCAGTCCTGTTTCCTCCCGTATACAGGGGTAGAAGAGCTTCTCTGTCTCGTAGGAAGTGAAGGCCAGTCGGTTTCAGAGATTTCAGCTCGCTGTGCCCTGCCTGTGATACGTCCTCCCCCTTCCAGGAGACATGATTTATGTCTTGGTTTTGCACCAAGACAGTCTAAGGGGGGATTATCACTTGAGGATTTATAATAATGCACAGAGTCTACTTTCTTGGTCATGTTATCTGTGCTCCTTAGCTGTGTACTAGCTTGCTCATCGCCATTGTTTTGAATCAAAGGCAAGGTTGTTTCATTTCCACACAGTCCATTTACCTCCACGTTTACTTCTAAGCGATGAATTTTTGTCTCCAGTACTGCAATCTTCTGCAGGAGGCTGTGGTAGTCATCTATGGAGAGGGAAGGTATCTTGTTGCTAGTTAGCCTAGCGGTTAGCACCTTTCCAGGCTATTGAGGCTGCTCGGTGCCCAGACGCTGTAATCAGGCTTCAGCTGTGTGTAGGCCACAGACACACGGAGCGCTGAGGACAAGGTAACCATAAAATGTTGCTGTTTCTGTTAAGAACACTCTAGTCCTAATGATCTACAAGTGTCCAGAAGTTATCGCAGGTAAGCTCACACGGAAAAAAGGGAAAAAATCAGCAGCATAAAAATCAATAAAAATCAATATAAGAAGCAAAGCATTCAAGAGCAAAGAGATGAAGCGTCCACACCCACAATATTCCGCATGTAACAGACAACCTAATGAGTTCAAGCAGCAAGCAACAGGTTATCACTGCAGGAAAAGAAAAATGTCTGTGATTAATTGATGTTTTTAACGAAATCCTTTTATTGCATGTAACACACAGACAGACCAACAGAGGGCAGTAATATCTCTTCAACATACATTGTAAAATTAGTATTATGACACTCCCACTTAATTGTACCATGGAGCTCACTTACCTGACTGCCATTGCTTATTTCTTTCCAAAAAAAAATTATGCACCTATATCACAGTGCTACTAGAAAATAAAACATGTTCTCTTTTGTTTTGAACGCACACAAAAAAAATGTACTGTGTCCATCTTAGACAAAACTATTATTCTGCATTGCAGTTATATGCTTGACATCTTAACATAAGCATAATGCAGGCATGTTAAGCATATGATAACCCTTTTTAAACTGAACACAGTCCAATCTTCTCTCTGAGATACTCAAACCTTTGTCTAGGCAGTGGTTTGGTTAAGATGTCAGCCTTCATGTTTTCTGTACAGCAATACTTCAGCTGGATTTGTCCATTTTGCACACATTCACGAATGTAGTGGTAACGAATGTCTATGTGCTTTGTTCTTGCATGATCAATTGGATTTTTTGCAATTGCATTTGCTCCTTGATCCTCCTCCAGGATCACTGTTGCTGTGGTCTCCATTCCAAGCTCAGTTAGTAGTCGTCTTAACTAGGGCAGGGCGATATGGCCAAAAATATTTATCACAATATATATTTTAAAATTTGCGATAACGATATAACTGACGATATAATTTTTGCGAGACAAAATACAACTCCACAACTTTACTAGCGCAAAAAAACCCCCCCATCCATTTATTTTTTCTTAAACAAGCAGCTGTTTTTTTATGTGCATTAAAGCTATATAAACATTTAACAGTGCAAATGCAAATTCCTTGCTGAAAGTTTAACCAGGCATTTCCAGTAAAAATGGGCTGACATATCCTGAGCATAACCATGTATAATATCCACTGAAGTTAAAAAGAGGTGCTTTGCTACATTAAACTGCAGTGTGCCAAATAAAAACGTCAAATAAAATGAAAACGTTTAAGGTGCACGGGATTATAAGACACATTAAGCAAAACAAAGCAGTCAGATAAATCAAACTTTATCCAACTCATTCTTCTTGCTTCCTCCACTTCTGTACCATTGATTCATTAATGCTGAATTCTATCACAGCTGCTCTATTCCCATGTTGTTGCAGTATATTAATGACTAACCTCGTATTTTGGATGGATTATCTCAGTTGTTCTCCTGACTGAAGTTTGGTCCGTTTACAGCATCCTGCCATGCCATTGCATTTGTCTCTAACCATGAGGAACCTTCACGTTAACGTTTATTGAGTGGAAAAGTGTTAGTGTTCGTCCTCCAGCTTAGTGTTGCGCGAATCATGAACGAATCGTTCAATACTCGAGAATCACTTTACTGACTAATAAATCATGATTCACAAGCCCAACTGACTCATCCCTGTTGCTGTTAGCAGCAATGTATCTAGCTTATAATTAAAATTGTGGAGAAAAACACAACATCCAGTATCTTAAGAAAAAAATTTCTGCTCTGAACTGGAAGAAAAAACCCTGAGTAGAAGCTCACATCAAGACAATAGCTCCTTGGTTCACAGTAGCATCGCTCTGCTAACATGCTAACAGCACATTTGAGCTGCTCACCCCCTCCCTTCCTGTGCTGAATCATAGAGGAACGAATCACTCACTCACCCCCTCCTTCCTGGCTCACAGCTTCTTCTTCTTCTTGGTTGGCAACCAATGTTAAGGGGCATCTGGTGCAATGCCAAATGAGTTTTCCCACTGGGCGGAGCTGCATAATAAGGGCGTGCTCAAGCTTCACCTTGGAGACTGTAAATCAGATCAGGTCTAGTTTGAATTTTGCAATAACAAAAGAATATGTTCAAGTATCCAAATGAGAGGCCAAGAGATTTGCACTCAAACCAAATGTATTAGAGAGATGTACACTACATATTATTTCAACAGTCTTTCTTTAAATTTTTGTTCCATTTCATGTGTTAGAAATAAGTTGTTTTTTTGCTAAAGTTTCTTTTTAACAACATTTGCAATGCATGGTCATGATAAAGTTGATACACTCCTCGTTAGAAGGAGGGTACAATACGCTCAGTGTTGGTCAAGTTACTTGAAAAGAGTAATCAGTAACTAATTACCGATTACTTCACCAAAAATTAATCCTGTTATTTTACTGATTACTTATTTTCAAAAGTAATTAATTACTTAGTTGCTTAGTTACTTTTTAAAAACACGATTTACAACCCGAATAGGTGATAAAGCGATAGATCTTTCAGCCCAATTCTACTTTTTCTGCATAATCCATCATACAAAATACAAAATGTAATCAAATGGAAAAGTCCCTTTTTAAAACTTGTTTTATTAGTTTTAATCTTTTAACTTTTTGCATCAAGCAAAAATTAAATTATATGCAACATTCTCTGACTGGAAGAAATTTGTTTAACATTTAAACTTATTTTCTGCACATTCCCATTACGTCATAGCGCACTCCCGGTGCTTGCTTGGAAGTTTAGGGGTTTTTTTTCGCTGTAAAAAGAAGTTTTCTTCCCACGCACAACGGACGCTAATGTTTTTGTCACTTTTTATGGAATCAAACTCAAAGTAAGGTCAGTACTTCCACGCTTTAAACGCTGCACGCTCATACTCTCTCCCTGTCACGGGTTGCTCTGAGGATCCACTTGCAGGACTCCGGAGTGTGTAGTAACAGAGACAGTTTATTCACAAAAATCTTCACCAAGTGTATTTACAGACAGTGCGAGGACAGTGCTATATACAAGATGTGCGAGGGCGGGTTCCAGGGCTCCAGGGAAAACAAGGGAATCACACACGCTCACACCAACCTCTCTCCGCTAGTGACCAGCCACCTCTTACACGCTCCACACGGGGAAACACGGGGACGGGTCCGGGGAATCTAGAACAGAGAGACAAATGTTAACTTTCTGAGGCGGAAGTGTGGGAAACTAGGGCTCGATGTGTACTGACAAGAGTCTTCACAACAATCCAGCGTTGAACGGCTGATCTCCTCCTTCTGATATACCAGCTGGTCTGATGAGGCCCAGGTGTGCATGATCTGGGAGGGCGTGGACCGAGAGCGTGAACCCGCCATGAGTTCCGCCCCGGCAAAACAGGGGAGGGGGAGAGAGATTGCTGATCAGTGCCTTGCCGATCCCGCAGGTCGTGACACTCCCGCACTCGATATATGATCCACTGTTGATCTGCACACAGCTGTTGTCACGAACGTCGCACTCGCTTACGTCACTGTCATGAGACATTCTCGCAAAAAAATCACGGTTTTAGTAACGCAGTAACGCAGCGTTCCTACGGGAAAGTAACGGTAATCTAATTACCGTTTTTGCAATAGTAATCCCTTACTTTACTCTTACCTGAAAAAACTAATCAGATTCTCTGAATCTCTGAATACGCTACAAGAAAATAGAGACTTTAAATAGAAATTGAGAAATCACCATTTGCTTTTAAGCCACTACTTCTGTTACAACCTTTATATTACTCTGCTAGTGGTCACTTTTGGTTCTGCAACAAAGACAATTCTCTGCAGCACTGACTGTTGACACTTTCAAACATAAACACTTTCAAGCATTTGTAAAAGGTTAAAAATGTGTGTTTAAGCCAGAAATATGAGTTAAACTAATAGTTAAAAAGTTAAGGGATAAGAAGCAGGAGGTCGCAGCAGACGGACGCCCGTCCCTGAGCCTGGTTTTGCTGGAGGTTTCTTCCTGTTAAAAGGGAGTTTTTCCTTCCCACTGTTGCCAAAGTGCTGCTCATAGGGGGTCATATGATTGTTGGGTTTTTCACCATATGTATTATTATAGGATATACTGTACAATATAAAGCGCCTTGAGGCGACTGTTGTTGTGATTTGGCGCTATATAAATAAAATTGAATAGAATAGAATAGAATAGAAGAGCAGTCATAACTTATGGGGATTTAAGTTCAGTTCATGTCTTTAAACAGGGTAAAAAAAAAAATGGACACCCATTTTTTGTGCTTATTATATCTTATTATATTTGCTGAATCAGTGTTATCCACTACACTTTACATGTTCTATGGCATCACTTAAAGATACCACTAGATGGCGCATAATGCTCAGGAGAAGTAAACCCTCTTCGGAGGCAAATCTGCAGAATAAATCCTGCAGTTGAAACTGTAAACAAGCTCATGATCTGTGCCTCTTTATTTTAATACACAGCTGCAGGATCTAGGATTGCACCTGTCAGACCAGGGGGCACAACACAGTCAACTTATCAATTCTAAATCCACAGAAAATTTACAGTTTTAAGACTTTGAAAGTACTGATAGAATTGTTTACCTGTGAGCCTGCGGTACATTGCATTTGTTATGATGCAGCTAAAGAGTCAACTGTCACAGCAAACTAGCTTTCACTAGATTGTTCTTTAAAACATACAGATGTGGCTCTGATCCATTTGTTGTCAGTTTTTATGACAGGCACAGATTCATCATTGTCTTTATGGAAACTATGTACAAAAATGCAGTTTAAAATTTGTCTAAAGAACTAATATATATGCAGTGTTGGGAAGGTTACTTTTAACATGTATTCCATTACAGAATACAGAATACATGCCCCAAAATGTATTCTGTAACGTATTCTGAATACTTTGGATTACTTAATATATTATCATGCTTTTTACAACAACGTGAATGTACTATTGCTGTGTGATTTATTACTATTACTGAAGGTCCGCGACTCCGAACTGTAGTAAAGGGACCTCTGACTAATATGGCGGGGTCCCTGTCGGCTCGTAGCCGAAAAATAGCTTTACTTTGTTGTGTGGGTCAACTTTTCTTGCGAGAGACAGAGAGAGGCGTTGAAAGACTGCTCCAACGGAACTTATTGTTTCGGAGGAAAACACGAACACGGTGTACAGTCGAGTCTTAATAGCTTACTTACAACTGGGCTCGTCAGGCACTCTTCTTGGCTGCAGTGGTTATTATTATATTTACATGCTTCCAGCGCCCGTTTTTCCTCGATGACAACTCGTACCTTTCCACTCCCCTTTTTCTCCCTCCTCGCGCTCACAGACCCATAACGTGTATGGCAGTCCATTCTCCCTGCAACACGGACTACACTGCCCACGATGCTACATTCTTTAGAGCTATGCTTGTAGCATTCTGCCTGTTAGCTTAGCACAACAACAACAACAACGAAAAGGCGCTCTCTCACCCAGGAAACACACTGGTCGTGTCCAAATTCATGGGCTGCATCCTCCTGAGGACCCGGCCTTCGCGGTCTACGTGGGCCAGGTCCTCAGAAGGTCGGGTAGGCCGGATGTAAACGGCCGTGAAATTGGACGGTCTAGCCTTCAGATTAGCGTCACCGCTGTCTCGGTGGAGTTTAATAAACTCGGCCGTCTGCTTCTTGCTATCTAAAATATAACAGGACACTGGTGTAAATTCTCGACTGTCTCATACTTCTGTTTAATCAGTTTTCTGTTTGACGTTTAGTCAGCTGTGTAAAAACCAAGGAGGAACCCACCCAATGGATTAATAAAGTTTTATTTTATCTAATCTAATCTAATAACTTTAATCTCAGCCAAACCGATTTACTCACGAACAAACAAAACACTGAAAAAAGCCCAACGATAACATTTTTAGGTTGTCTAAGTGACTTATATATTACGTTTAACCCGAGCAGCGAAAGTCCGCGGTGATCTGAAAATGATGTGCCAGGAGTTGTGCTCGTTCTCGGCCGCATCAGTAACCCTCGAGCTCCCGGCTAGCTGTCGAGCTGGTGGGTAGCAGACGCCTCCGAAAACGTCGAAGCACTTTTGTAAATATGCGATATCTTGATAAACCGAGCAGATATTTGATGTTTACACAGCTACTTTCTCGCCTGAAAATATGTTAAAACTTAAAACTTAGTAGCGGCCGCCATTGTTGGAAACTGGAGTTTGGCTGGGCCGCGCTATGAATTTTGGGATATGGTAGGCCACGAAGGACACACCCGACCCATCCTTCAAATTCGGGAAAAGGAGGACGCATTCCAGGGTGGCCTTTTGTTGTGGGCAGTCTGAGGTACACCTGTGCACTACTCATGATGTCAGATCAGCATCCTGATGTGGCACACCTGTGAGGTGGGATGGATTATCTCAATATGGCAGATGTGCCCACTACCACACATTTGGACTGATTTGTGACCACTGTTTGGGAGGGATGGTTATATTGTGTATCTGGAATGAATTTTAGGTCTCTACGTCCATCCCATGGGGAATGGGAGCAAAAACAAAGGTGTTGCGTTTATATTTTTGTTGAGTGTAATACTATGGAGGCATGCTTAGTTTGAAAAACAACTGAAGTAAAGTCTCTTAAATTCAATTTCCTTGAATCAAAATGTACAAATAGACACGTTCAGTTTGTTCTAAATATATTCTGTGCACTGTCGACCTTCTGAATGATGTTCATGCTGTTTACAGTCTGGTTAAAGTGAAGAGAAGTGTGCACACGTTTGCCACAATGCCTCAAATTTTTGATCAGAAATCTTTGTAAAACCCACAGAACCACACAAATAAGAACAAAGAAATGAGACCAAAGCTAACCGATCCTGCAGAGAAACCAGATAATTGCTGTGGTGATAAAGACAATTATTATTATTGCTTTTTGTTTTAGTCTTTTTTTTAATAAGAAATCTTTTTCACTGTTGAATTGATTTTCTTGTCTCACAAAAGTTGTGTGACTGTAACTCCATGTAAAGAACAGAAGATATCTACTAATCGGTTATACAAGTAATTGTTATCTGAGGTGTTGGGTGGACGGATTCGAGACCCTCAGCTGGACTGCAGTGGTTGGACTGGTGGACTACATCTTTTAGGGGGGAGATGGCATCTGGCTCTGATGGAAACTCTGGAAAGACAAACATCATTATGTCAATTTAACAGGTTTAAACACAGTTCCTGGTGTTTTCTTTTTCCTGCTCCACTAATTAAAGAAAGTACATCTCAGCTTTGTCAATACTGACGCAAAACCCCAAAATATGCTGCGCCAAAAACTGGTCTGCCCCAAGAATTGAGCGCCCCGGCACAAATGCCAAAACGTCACAGTCTATATATGGCTACAGGCCAGTGGACACTCTTTCAATGGTGAGGATGTACACATGAAAGCTGGTTTGAGCAGAAAGTCATGGACACCATTTATGTGAAAAGGGCCTAAGGGTACATCTGTCACCATCTTACAATGCTGTGATTGCAGCCATTCCCCAACTCTCTGTGACTGGGACTCATGGCCATTGATCAGTGTCCTTTTGATACTGACTAAAATATCAACGTGCTGGGATCTTGTTCTGATTCGGAACAATGACAGAGACAAAGGAGAGAAGCCGTACCTGTTGACTTTGATTTGTTTCTCTTTCACGATTTGTGAATAAGTGGTGTTTTTTTCCTCACTGTTGAGTAGAGTGCATACCGATTTATCCCTGCGGAACAAAACACACAGAGGACATCAATGCAAGTTATACAGCCTGAAAGCTACCTCTGCGGCTGATTTGAATAAGATACAAAAATCATCCACGTCCTTTATCTATATCTATGTGTTCTTTTTAGTATCAGTCAATTTACATCTGTATATAAAAAGCTGGAGAGGCTGAGGACGATGGACTAAATTCTGGAGGCTCATGTCTATTAATAAAAAAGCACTGGAGTGTTTTCATCAGAAACTGGAATCCACAGAGCTGTTAGTTTCCTGTTAATCATAGGCTAAAAACAATAGATGCTCCCTGTTATGGTTCATCAACAAACACACAACAACTACTTTTGACCTGTTTAAAAAAATACTTAGCACTTTATGCTCAAGTGGGGTCTGGAGACTATCCCAGGCTTAGTGTGAAAGATGCGATACAAAACAGACTGTAGCAAGACAAACTATCCACACTCAATCACAATCACTCGAGAATCACCAAATAACTTCACTCGTTTGTCTTAGGCAGTGGGACTAAGCTGGAGCGCCCAGAGAGAACCCACACAGACACGAGGAGAATGATGTAAACAGAAAGGTCAAAGGTCAATTGGCAGTCAAAAGGTAGCTGAAGGATGAGCTATTTGTTTATTTGAGTGATTTATTTATTCGATTCAGTAAAAGGACTAGATGTTGTAGTCCCTGATAATGCATTGCGTTAAATGGCGAGAATCTTGAGGGATGGCTGTTTTGAGGAAAGGCAGCCCAGAGACATCGATGTGTGCCTCAACTTTCCGTCTTTAAGGCTAATCTGCCATTTTTAGGGGGATTAGATTTCTGATCTAGATTATCATATTAAGATTTGGGACACAGCGTCAGTACTGGACCTTGGATTCATCGGGTGTTTCGGCCATTATCACTAGACACCCTCATCAAGGAGGCCCTGCCAGGGTTGATCAGGCCCTGGAGTGTCTGTGGTTTATGTTAAATTGTTATTTCTCTTCTTCTTTCTTCTGTTTAGTTTCCTACAGTTCATCTATTCACTGCAACTGAGAAATAATACCTGACTCTTTAGCATTTATGGAGCCTCACTTCTTTAAAGGGATAGAAAAGGTGATAGAGAGAAGTAAGACAAAAGGGACAAGATAGGAGAGAGCAGAGAGGAGAGCCGGAAGGGGGCGCCCGATCTGGCTTCCCACACCTCCCCTCTGGATCGGGCTGTACGCTCTACCTCCCCACTGCCTCCCAGAAAAGGGAAGAAGAGCAGATAATCATTTTCATTCATTTATTTGTTCATTAGTAGAAACAAAGAACATGAACACCACCTCTGCTCTGTCCGATGTCACATAAGACGTCACTGATTGGATTGTCTTCTATAGCTTCCACTTGATTAGCTGAAGCAAACCAAAAGGAACAGCAGTATGACGCTGTGCAAGTTTTGATGACACGTTTAAAGTCATTGATATACTTGTACATAGTTCTGAAAAAACCAAACCTGAGTCAAATCCAGAGGTCCGAGTGTCACCTTCAGGTTTTCTAACATCACAAAGTTTTATCAACAGAATTATTGAAATGAGTAGAGCTGCAACACAGACTGTTAAAAAGAATGACAACACAGAGACAACAGGCGGGGAGAGTGATGTATCACAAGAGGTGCAACCAGGAGGAGGTGTGGATGTAGGTGGAGGTGTGGATGTAGGTGGAGGTGTGGTGTTGGGTTTGTCTAAAACAAAGCAAACACAGTCATTAAGTTGTCGTCACATTGTGAACATTGAAACCTGCAGAAACACAGACAGGTGTGTGTGTCACCTGTGACAGTGATCCAGCTGGATGGAGACTCTCCATGACCGCTGATGTCACACTTGTAGAGGCCTTCATCAGACCTGGAAACATGCTGGATGGTCATGTGACCTGTAGGCTCTTTCCCGATGACGACGCCATCTTTGAAGAAAGCAGCTGTGATGTTGGAGGGAGTGGTCTCTGTTTTACAGTGCAGAGTGACGTCATCTCCCTCCATCACAGGGAGGACAGGACTCTGCAGGATCACTGATCCACCTCAACACAGAGACAAACTACAGCATTTCATCCATTTACACACAGCTTCATCAACACTAACTCCACACACTCAGCTTACCAGTGACTGTCAGGTTAACCATGTTACTGATGGTACTCTGATTGGACTCACACCAGTAAACTCCACTGTCCCATGTAAAGAGATCAGTGATTTTACAGGAAGAACTATTCTTTTTTCCCCAGTCGACCCCACACTGAGTCCTGTTTTCCCTGCTTGTGTTCCTCCTCAGAGTCCATCCAGCAGAGCTGTCGTCCTCCTCACAGCTCAGAGACACAAAGTCATCTTTAAAGAACTGAGAGCTGCTGGGACTCACAGTCAGACGAGCTGTGAGGGTTAAAATAAAAATTATGTTGATCTTTTTTAAAAATAATGCCACAAAATTATTTCTACTTTCAGTAGTTTTACATTAGTGATCCCCACTGAAAGAAGGAGTAACAGACTTGATCATTTAACATAATTGGAATAAATAAATGAAAAAAGGTTACTGACCTTGATTTGCTGCGCAGCTCAGCACTAAGATCAGAACTGAAGAGAAATAAAACAGTTCACTGAATCACCGAGAGGAAAACAATTTAGTTTTCTTAAGGTAACCAAGGAACATTAAACTCTGGTGTCTCCTTTTATTATGTGGCAACCACATATTAAGAGGAGACACTAGATGGAAGAAAAAGAAGATAGAGATGGATACGATGCACTGTAGAATCCAGGCAACAACATCACCAGAGAAGTGAGGAGAAACAGGACTACACAGTAAAGAGACCTCCAAAAGTACAGCGAGAAGTTTGGATAGACCTGCAATGAGATCAAGATGCAGAGCTCCATGCCATTCGTATATAGGTGTTTTTTTTTTAATGTGCAGGGTAAAGAGGGCTTACCATAAACAAATACAGAGGGGTATGTTGCATCTGGGTTATAAAGTATTGAATCTGGGATAGCATTGTATAGGGCAGACACACCCAAGAACTACAAAGTAATGTCTTGATTTTTTTTCTTTTTTATGCTGCTACTGTGCAAGAAAACTCTGCGGTCCTAAAAATAAAACCTGAGCAGTTAAAGTGTTTTCATCAGAAACAGGAAACTAGATCACCGCACAGCTGCTAGTTTCCTGTTAATCACAGACTGAAAAAATAGATGCTCCACACAGATTAATGCATCATCTTAGTGTTAAATGCAAACGCAGAACAACTGCGTTTGCGTTTAACACTCATAGTGCTACCTGCTCTACTTCCTGAAATAAGGCTTTTAGTTTTATTTGCTAAAGTTGAAAGTGACTTTTATGCTTTACTTGTATTGAGAATGACTTAATAATCTTGAATTAGAATATTGATTGTTAATTTAAGCTGGCAGCTGTTTAACAGACAGTCTGAGCCACAGCTTGCCTCATTGGTGAGACTGGTCTAACCCATTTACCGTAACATCAGAGGAAAGGACACCACACTGCTGCTGCATTACCAAACAAGTTGTCTGCAGGCACTGGCGACATCATACTGCTCAATTCACTCACCGAGACCACAGCCTCACTTCAGGTTTGACAGCATTTCTAGCAGCTTGAAAGTGAATTGAGGCTGCAGTTTGGGGGAGGTCTCAGAGGGGACTGGCAGCAGGGTGGGTATATCCACAAATACTAACATACCGGTATGTAGATAAAGAAACAGAAGGAAAGAAACTGGTCTCCATAAAGGATCTCCGATTCTAAATGGATACTTTATATAACATTTCTTGCTAGTACTGGTTTCAACCATCTTTTGCCTTCTTCATGGCGTAAATTTATTCACCTCAGAGAATTTAGTCTATATTGACAAGATGTCATCACACAGTTGCTGAAGATTTGTCAGATACTTGTCCACAATTCAAAGCTCTCCTTTCACCAAATCCAAAAGGTTCTCTAATGCATGTGGTGCTGTGGCACATCAGCTTTAACTTTCCACATGTTGGGTTGTCAGAAATGTTCTTCTGCACAACTTGGATGCAATAGGTGGTCAATCATACTGAGTTACAGCAATATGACTGGCCATTTGTTGTCGATTCAGTTTTGTTTATATAGCACCAATTTACAATGACAATCACCTCAAGATTTTGCCTAATATGGTTGGGCAGCAAGGTAATATACATCAACACTGGCAAGAACTCATTCTTCACTCATTTAGCCTACTTTTTATTTTATTGCTTATTTATTACTGTATATCTCAAAAATCTAAAAAAGTTGATTCTGTTCATCTGGACGAAGCGTTTTCAGTGGGAGAAACCTTTCGTCGCTCATCCAAGTGACTTCTTCAGTCTCAGCTGACTGCAGGTTTTCCCAATCTCATAAGGTATGACTGAAACTAGCACCACCGACGAACATTGGGCTGTGAAGTCAGTTCAGTGATCATTAATATGCAAATTGTCACGACCATTGATCACTCGCAATATTGATCATGTTCGTCCTCAAGATGTTCTTAAGATGAATTCAGTCTGACGTAAATATTTCGTGCCTTCTCCATAATAACTCATCAACAGCAGATGGTTAAAGTACAGAAATGTAAACAGAGAGAATCTACTCACAGAGATAAAGTAGAAATGTTTCCTCCATTGTTGCTCTTAGTAATCTGCTGTTTCCTCATCAGCAGTGACAACATATAGTGACCCAGTCCTTCCTCTTCATATATGTCTGTTTCCATATATAAAAGCATGTGTCATAGTCCCTGTTGGTCAGATTGTTGACACCTATGGTGGTATCAGGATGTTAAATCAACTGTTTGCTCGCACTTCACCATGCTTAGTTTTCTCTCTCTTTCTCCTTCCTTCTACCAAGTAAGAGCTCGAAATCACGTTCAGATTTCTCTGGCATTAAATTATTGTTTTTCAGAGAGAGAGAAAAACACTAAACTAACTTATGTTTGGGAGCTCGGCGGTCCCTGCTTCTATATCAATCAATAGATCCCCCAAATACACAGACACGAGAGAAATTGATTTGGTTCCACCCATAAAAAGCTCATTTCCTTTGAGATAGTACATGTTTATGCTAGTGCGTGTCCTAATCCCACAACAAATGTACAAACCTTAGGAAATCACAGACAAGTATTTCTTGTCGTTGAAAAAGGTTGCAAATTGTCGTATGTGCCACCAGCCTCAGGTTGAGACATAAACCATTTTGTATTCTTCTAATATATAGTTATCCCCCCCCCCCCCTTTTTTTTTTCACTCTCCCTGGGTTAAGTGTTTGGCAGAAACAGCAACAGGCAATCATCAGAGCCTGAAAACCATCACACACTTAGGGTAATGAGAACCAATACAAGCCCAGATACCCCAAGTGGCTGCAGCCTAGAGTGAAGCCCAAGCCACAATGGAAACCAGTGTGTCGGACCAGAAACACTCCAGTCAAGACTGAGTGAGAGCCAGACAGCACAACACGATCCCACCCATGTAGCACAGATGACCAGGAAGAGGAGTCCAAACTAATCTCCCTTTTTTAGTAAAGTAACTAGTGTACATGTAGTGATAAGCTGGGTTAGCTGCTGCTGATCATTTTCAGAGGTGTTGCTGAGTTCCTGCAGTGACCTGTAAGTCTGTGTTTATTGCAGTGCTGCCTGAGGGCTTCAACACCTTCAGCATTCACAGTCTGCAGCCTGGTCCTTTGTGCACTGGGACGTCTCTGGATTCTCTGAAGATGAATGGGTTAACTTAAAACCTCCCTGAGGTACTTTTTACGTCCAGTAGAGGGAGATGTTGGTTCTGCATGAATGTGAGCAGAAGCTACTCTTCCAAAGTGTCCTGCAAACTCAAGTTTTTAAAGATTTGTTGATTTGTGTATTTATACATCTGCATTTACTTCATGTTCTTTTGTTGCCGTCTCAGTCTATTGTTAGTACAGAATACATACATGTTATGTCCTGAGAACTGTCAACAGCAGGACTCCGTAAACTGTTGTCAGATAATGTTAGTCGTGGCAAATGTTAACTGGGTGTCAGGTTCATATTGTTGGATTGTCATTTATGCTTAGAAATATATATTTATATATATTTAGAAATGTATAATCATTTAGAAATGTATAATCATTTGTAGATTGAAAGAATGTCTCATCCTAGGGGGTCTGTAACAAGTCTGTGTAGTGTGAAGAGGGGAGTGCGTTCACTCCTCTTCAGAGTATTCTGGCATAGATCACCCACCTCCTAGGATCATGAGAGAGGTCGGAACTTCTTTTGCTGATATACGGTATATCAGTCCCACACACACACACATACCTACACTATGCACAGACTGGTACTCTTTGGTCACATGTATATATATATATATATATATATATATATATATATATATATATATATATATATGTAAGACATCATATGTTAATGAACTCATGCATATTCATGTAACCTCAATAAAGTGTTACGAGGAAGCAGACGAAATAACTGTGGTCAAGCGAAGGATTGGCGCTCATCCAGTTCTCTCCCTTGTGCGCGAGTGACACAAGAACTTTGCCTACTTGTTTCTTGCGTTGCTGTGCAGTAGAAATATCTTGAACGTTCCAGCAAATAGGTTTATGCTAGACAAACCCATCACTGGGTATAAGGATAAGCTATAGTTGTGGCTGGGAATTCATACAACTACAGAGACACGTGTTGGGAATATGGAGTGCTGACCTCTATAAAGCTAAAAACTATAAATGTGCACAGGAGGTGAAATGCCATGAAGTGGTTTTGAGTGGAGCTGAGTATAAAGGCCTGTACTATTAAACAAGCACTGTAAGTACTGTACAGTAGTTTATTGCAGTCAGGGCTCTGTGTGCGGGCAGGCGGAGATGAGGATCCAAACGCAGGACCCGGAGACTGAATTGCAACTTAATACTTCAACTTTATTGCTGGTGACGAAACAAAACATGAACTGACAAAGAGCACAGTGAACAGAAACACACAAGCAAATCTGAGGGTACAACACAACCCTGACACAAAGAAACACGGGGCTTAAATACACTGAGGAAGTCAGGAATGAGAAACAGGAGGGAGACACAGCTGGGAGACATCAGGGTTAACGAGACAGGGGGAGCAAAAGGGGAGACCTTCCCAATAAAACAGGAGACAAGAAACAGAGACGCAGACTTGACACTGAACTAAACTTTTACTAAACACCAGACACAACCTAAGAACTAATCTCTCACCAAGAATACCTGAAACATAGATTAATAATAATGATCAGCAAAACACCAGAGAATCACAAAATAATCCATAATGCAAAAACAAGCCAAAACATAAGAAACTGAAAATACTTGGTCAAAATCACCCAGAACCGTGACAATTGTAAAAGCACTTATGTGGATGGAGGTTCCAGGTAATCTCTAGTGAATATGACCCTTTGCTCAGTCTGTGGTTTAGGTTAATGTTATTCTAATTGAAGTGTTTCTAAATTGCATGCAGGGAACAGGAAATGCAATGAGAAAGACAGAGGGGAAGGAAACCTTAACCGAAAATGGCCTGCAATTGCATAGCGCTTTTCTAGTCCCTAAGGACCCCTTCACACTACATTCAGTCATTCACCCACACATTCACACACTGGCTACATTGTAGCCGCAGCTGCCCTGGGGCGCACTGAGGCGAGGCTGCCAGACATTGGCGCCACTGGGCCCTCTGACCACCACCAGTAGGTAAACATGGGGTTAGTACCAAGGATATCTGGCATGCAGCCAGGGTGCAGCCTGGGATCGAACCACCGACCTTCTGATTAGTGGCTGACCCGCTCTGCCACCTGAGCTACAGCCACACTGAATGAATACACTGCTGCAGATACACTCCTCCCTAATAGTGAGAGTTAATTCTTAAATGGAAAAATAAATAAATAAAGGCTTCATTTTATTATCAGAAAAAAATGCTGTGTAATGGCTCTCAGAGCACTGGTGTAGTTTTATTGGCATGATTTTTCTCACTGTAAGAAACACACAGGCAGAGCTGCCACACTGAGACCTGATGACCAACGGCATCAGCTTTCACACTGGCACAAGTCATTTCGCTCTCAGTGCCTGGATTTTTGTTTTCTTACATGGATTCAACAGAGCAGGACCAGGATTGTCTCCTAGCAACACGCCACTGAACAGTCATGTATTAAAACGACTGTAAAATTATATATGAGCATAATTAAAATGTTTTAAAATGACATAACAAAATACTGTAAGCAGTGTAGTTCTGCCATCAGTGTTTTATTAGTCTATTCATTTATTGACTCAACACAGCCTTTCACCCACGCCCACTGCATTGTTCCCACTTAACTCCTCCCACTCCTCACAGTCAGAATTTTTAGCTTTCTCAGCACTTTAGTTTTCATTCATCATTTCATTTATCGGAGGGTGAGAATGGTTGTGTTTCTTGGCTGGACTCTGCTCTCTGTGCGCCTGCTGGTTTGTGCCTCTCAAGGTGAGCTGTGGTCTCTACCAAAGTATCAAATATTGAGGGGGAATTTGGGATGTGGATTTTTAACCCTTAGTTGGTGTTCGTGTTTACTTCAAATGTGTTTAAAGATGTTTTCCATTAAGACTTTAAGAGTTACAGAGATTTCTATTCACAGTCCCTCATTTTCAGATGGGGGACTGTCTGTACATGTAGTTTTATGGGCAGGTGAGGTCTGGTTCCCTGTTATTTCATCACAAATGAAGTAGACATATGAGCTGAGGTTGATTCATAGTGTTGAGTATGGACTTCATAGGGAGCTCAGCAGAACTAAAAGGGAGAAGAGAGAGAAAGGAGGAGTATTATGCTCAAAGTCTAGAACAAAGATATGCCTTTAATAATGTTAGTGCAGTCTACGGGGCCATACTTGGCTGAGCTTTAGCCAAATGCTCTGAAACAAATGATTTTTAAAAACTATTTTTAAACTATGCAACGTAAGAGTTTCTCACGGTGAAGAAGATGAAGAAATGGGACAGTCATCAGCAGCAAAATTAATCATCTAATTTCTGCCCCACAGGGCAGCTTTTTGGGTGAATACAGACAGACACACAGACAAGCAGCAGTTTAATGTGGTCGTCATGATCTCCAGGTCTTGGAACCAGAGTTTTTAACTTTAGGTTGTTTAGGGTTTGTCTGCGTTTATAGTTTTAAATTAAATTCAGTAAAGCTGTGTCTTGCTCTCAGATGGATTTATGACTGTACATGGCTAATATCTGATATTTAGCTTTCAGTGTGGCGTGTATTCCCATACACTCGAAATGTGAGGGCTAAGTTGCTGGGTCTTTTGGGTAAGCCATCATAGATAATTTAGCTCTCAGAAGACAAATTGTTGACTAATTTGTTAATTAATCTAAGGTGTGGCAAATCACTGAAATAAAGTTCAGTGCATAGTTGATATAAATTGTCATGTTCATGTCAACGCCTTGATAAATAATGCTCAAAAAATATACATTTCTTGTGCTGTGATATTATGTCACAGGAGTGTAAATCTGTAAACCCTCAGAGTCACATGATCAGTAACACATGTGAATGGCAGCCACACATGATTCCCACTTTTCTGTTTTAAATTCATGATGGTACACGTGCATTGTAGCCTCTGACAACGTCACTTCACTTTACTTTACAATTACTTATTTTCAAAAGTAATTAGTTTCTTAGTTACTTTTTAAAAACATGATTTACAACCTGAATAGGTGATAAAGCGATAGATCTTCTACTCTTCTACTTTCTGCCTAATCCATCATATAAAATGTAACCAAATGGAAAAGTTTCTTTTTAACATTCATTTTATTAGTTTTAGTCTTTTAACTTCATGCATCAAGCAAAAATTTAATTATATGCAACATTCTCTGACTGGAAGAAATTAGTTTAACATTTAAACCTATTTTCTGCACATTCCAGCACATAAAATTTACACTCAGTCTTTCAAATAGATGCAAGTAAAACACAGTAGAAAATAAATAAAATCAAAAACTAGCGGTCCTGTTGCTCTATTTTCACCTGTATAGCAGGAGTGGCGTAGGCGGAGGTGTGCTCTGGTGCAGGTGTGCCGCGGTCAGTTGAAGAATCCGCGAGTTTCTCTGTGAATTTCCCATTATGTCATAGCGCACTCGGTGCTTGCTTGGAAGTTTAGGGGTTTTTTTTCGCTGTAAAAAGAAGTTTTCTTCCCACGCACAACGGACACTAATGTTTTTGTCACTTTTTATGGAATCAAACTCAAAGTAAGGTCAGTACTTCTACGCTTTAAACGCTGCACGCTCATACTCTCTCCGCATTCGATATGTGATCCATTGTTGATCTGCACACAGCTGTTGTCACGAACGTCGCACTCGCTTACGTCACTGTCATGAGACCCTCTCGCAAAAAAATATCACGGTTTTAGTAACGCAGTAACGCAGCGTTCCTACGGGAAAATAACGGTAATCTGTCTATGAATAACTTTTGTGAGACTCTAAGATCTGAAATTTAAATGAGCTTCTCTGCCTTAAGAAACTCTTCACACTCTTCCTCAGCATAAAAGAAAATTTTAAGGGCTATGGAAAACAAAATTCACCAGTTAAACTAGTAAACCTTTCTGGAATTCACCTTTGAAGTTAAAGGGAAATTCTCAGCAGAAGAGTTCTGGTGTCTGCTGTAGAAGTGAACATTTGTACTTTAACCTCTCTGCTCTGTATAGTTTCTCTTTCAGACCAGAAAAACGTCACAGCTGAGTCTGGACAGAACGTCACGCTGCCATGTCGAGCTCCAAACAACATCCAGACTGTGGAGTGGAGCAGAGCTGACCTGGGAGATGACTATGTTTTTTTGTATCGGGATGAGAGGAAAACTTTAGTGCACCAGCATCCATCTTTTAAGGACCGGGTGGATCTACAGGAGAAACAGATGAAGGATGGAGACGTGTCTTTGATTCTGAACAATGTGACGATTAATGACACTGGAACATACGAGTGTCGTGTGAAGGCAAACAAAAAAAAACGCAGGAAGAGAGCTAATCTGAAGACTCCCCCCATCTGCATCATCAGCCTGAGTGTTGTTGATCCTCCAGGTGAGTGAGTAGAGTTGAGTGTGTGTGTGATCAGAGCTGAAGCTGCTTCCTGGTTGTTGATGTTTGTTTCTAAAGATGTTGTTGATGAGACTTTGTAGAAAGCAGCTGGTCTGAGTGATGTGATCAGAGTGCAGTAGATAATGTCTGACAGCAGTTTGATTCTGTTCTGTTCTTCACTCATCACCTACCTGACAGCTGACACCTCACACCTGTTTCTCACCTGCAGGTCCGACAGGAGGACCAGAGAAGGATGAACCTGTTGGACTGATAGTTGGCCTGTTAGTTTCCTGTGTCCTCATTGTTGCTGCTGTTGTTGGCTTTGTGATCTACAGAAAGTATAAAGGATAAAAGAGTCAGGCTTCACACTAACTTACTGATGATCTGCAGCACATCCAAATATCTCAGACGTCTGAACAGCTAAACTTTGAGTCTCCTGCTGCTGTCTCGACTTCCAAGTGATGTCAGTGAACAGGGGGACAGACACCAGGGACTTCACAAAGAAATTAATTATGAAGTGTCACCATAAAATGTTATTCTGTCTTATCTCTGGGTATGGAGATGATGGAAAGTCTTTGTGAGGAATTCAGAGTAAAGAAAATCTTAAAGAAAACAGAGAATTCTGCTGATTCAACAGTTATTGTCTGATTTTGCTGCATCCAGCTTACACAGTAAAATTAGACTTGCTGTTGTTCATAAGTTCCAATTTTAACAAAAACAGGGTGCTTCTATTTATTACTAATGTTATGGCTGCAGATTAGTGTCTCACACTTGAACTCAGCACTTTATCAGGAAATTGCTTTAGTTTGTCAGTAGATCAAGTGTGAAGTGAAATTAATTTGACTGATTCAACGGTCATTCTTGGAGGTTGTTCAGCAGAGACCAGAATCAAATGTAAAAACATTTATACATACATGCACATATACATGCGCACTCATGTCAAAATGTGATGCTCAGTTTTCATGTTAGTGATGCTGTAACCTTCGAGCTGGGCTCGATTTATGCTTGCACGTGTGAAACGTATTCCCACATGAATCTATGTTGGCCTTCAGCAAATGTTACCATGTTGAGTAAAATGAAATAAGAGCTGCTTTCCTGATACTTTAAACTGTGACTGTAAGATTGACACAACTTGCTAAACTATTAATCCCACTTTTAAACTTCATAGCAAGACCACAATGGTGCAAAAAAAAAAAAAAAACCCAATATCCAAATATAATATAATAAATAAGGGTGGAAAGGCTTTAGTCATTATCCTTATAATCTTTATTTATGGTGCACTACTCATCTGAAACACTCGTCATCACAGCGTTTCTGGTTTTCAGCTTTGTTTTTTCTTAAGAGGATCTTTGTGTATTTACCATTTGTTTATATTTTAAAACATTTTGTGTATTTTTTTGAATGTCAAGCAGTTGTTTCATTGTGACACTTTTATTTATCTCTGCTATAAAAATCAAGTATACAATCAGGCTTCATGTCCGTTTTCACACAGAATAAAGTCCTGAAGTATTTCTGTTGTTTGCCAGTCTTTTTCTTTCAGGCGGACTTTAACTCATCACCCTGTGACTCATCCAGCATCTGTGTGGCAGGGTGACAAATCAGCTCTAGCACAGACTGGACTGCCGGCTCTGTCCGCAGTTAATGACTAAATCCCTGTCATAAACTGCACACAGTGCAAAAATTTTTTTATTATAATTTGGCTCAGTGTAAAGAGGGGGAATTACATCCCTTTTAAATTCAAAATAGCTTTTTCTTAACATTGGGGGGAAGAAACCTCTCCTGGGCCTTTCTGGATGGAGATTGCGTGTTCTTCCTGTCTAGGCTCTCAGTTGTTGTTAGTGTGGTGTGAATATGAGTGTGTGGTTGTCTGTTTCTCTGCATCAGCCCTGTGTCAAGCTGGTGACCTGTCTAGACTGTATCCTGACTCTCGCTCTGTGGCATCTGGGTTAAGGTATATCTGCTGTAATGGTTGCTTTGTTCACCACCGCAACCAGTCTGACAGTCCCTGATATTTATACCTGCAGGAGGCGGGTATAAGGCGCAGGAAGGTGTCGCCACACAGACAACATCTCCCTCTGTGTGACTGTATGTGTCTGAGCTCCTGATCTAAAGTATCATTTAGCTGTAGGTCAAAACCGACACAATCATATATTCGATGCAATGCACCTTGGAGGTACCACAAACATCGTTTTACATGACATGATATCAAAATTGGCACGCAACACCCATGACACAGGCAACATCGCATAATGGGGTCTTAGGCTCCAGCACTTTACCACGAAGGAAGGAAGATGGATGTAAGATGACTCATCTGGGTCAGAGGACATCAGAGCTTACGTGACATTAAAACTGTAGCTGCCGGTGTTATTATGAGGTTTTTCCGGTGACGTCATCCCAACGCATGGCAGTCTAACGAGTAGCTCTCTCATAATTAATTCGTTCACCCCGTGAAGTGTCATAATTATTACCAATTTTTAATAGATAGTAGAGATATAAGCGGGGTGAACATGGGGAAAAGAGATAAACAGAAAGGATCGGCAGAAGAACGCGTAAACGAAGGGTTTTCGGCAGCGGCATCGCCACCTCGACATGAAGCCAATGCTAGGGCTAACATGGACGAAGGCTTGGCTTTGACCACGATACTGGAAGAACTACGGGACTTTCGAAGAGAGTTCCAGACTTGGTCAGAGCCAATAATAGGATAACCGAAGCAGAAACCCATATCGCGAAGATGGAAGATGTCCCCAAAGGAGCGGAGGGGTCTTCGATGCCAGTTTTTGTGGAAAAAGTATTGACGGAATGCCTCGACCTCCCCCAGGGCACAGAGCTTGGTATCGAGAGAGCACACCGGGCTCTGGGAGCAGTGAGGAACTGAGAGGGAACCCCGCGTTCCCTCTGGAGATATACTGTTCTGTCGAAGTGGGTGAGATAACAAATACTTTCCCCTTACTAGATGATTAAGATTGCTTTAGAGACTGTGGAGAAATGCATCTTAAAGGAGTTATCAGGGGCCCTTGCCCTTCAGCCAGGGGAGGTTTCCCCCTGTTTATGGGATTTATGTGCCAGGGTCTGATAGGACTGACCCCAACCTTGGAATCACGTTGTTTTTTTTTGTTTTTTTTTAATTTGTCTGGTTTTGGACAGTTGTTGTTGTTCATTGCTCGGGTTTTTAGAGGGAGTTTACCAGTCGATAAGTTACTTAAGTTTGGATACTTTATTTTGGAAAAATGAGCGCTAAGGGAATTAAGGTTATATCCTTTAATGTGAACGGGCTCACGAATCCTATTAAGCAAAGTAGAATTTTGACTAAAATGAAGAAAGATTGAGCACAGATAGTATACTTACAAGAAACACACTTGAATAATAATGAACATGAAAAATTTAGGAGGATGGGCTTTACAAACATGTTCTCTGCAGCGTATGAATCCGGTGTTCCAGATCTACTGGCGTTTAGATCAACTGGCATTGGTCGAACAGATGTGTGGCAGACTTGCGTTTCAGGAGCTCCTACCGACAAACCAGCAAAAAAACGCCAAATGTGTCATCTGTGACACTTGTGAGGTTGTCTCAAACACACTCCGTCAGACTTGATGCTGTTGAACAACAAAATGTTTAAAAATGTGGCGACCTGGTGATATCCTCATGCGCGACGCGATCGCGAAAACAGCAAACCAGTAATACCACGCCGATGTTGTTCACAAGACAGCAAGAGTAAACGATCGGGAGACTCTTGTCGTCATTATCGTTCCCCTCGCACGTTTTATTTCTCCGGTTTCAGCGTTTTTGCTTCACAACTAAAGCGAGCAGTTTACTTTGTGCACTAACATGGAGTCGAGTCAACCAGCGCCACCTCTGGCCAAGTGCACAACACATTTGTACCTTTCAATTGTGTCTGTTTGTGCGTCATGCAAATAAACCTTTGAAATGAATGAAATGATATCATATATTCCTTATTGGCCTACATTTGTAAAAAATTCCAAATTATATACACAAAGTCATAGAAATCACCACTCCAATTGGTCATCATGATTTTGATATTCTCTTTTTCCATAACAATAAAATACGCCTTTCGTCAATATTTCATTAGTGTTGTCACATCACATCCTGTAAGCATCGTCTGTCTGTGTCTTTTCCCTGGAAATGAATATTTCCAGCCAATATAGGCAATCCATCAACATGGCTGGAGAGTTGGTAGTTATATACAGTCTGTATTAGTGTGGTTAATCCAATGAAGATTTGTAAGGAGATGGCAGTTACTGTGAATTCACAGCAGTTACACAGTGATTAGCAATAAACAGTCAGACAATGACTCTGACAATCTCATTCAATCTTGCAGATTGCACCTTCTGTGGAAAGTGGTACCACACAGTGTGTGTGGACTTCCCCTGTGCAGAAGGCGACTACAAATGTTGTGCATGCTAAATAAACAGAAACAAATGATCCCTGTTGTTATGCAAAAACCTCAACCCACCAGGCTGAGGGAGGGGCGGCCATCAGCCAGTCAGAGATCTGCCTTGACACGTCGTAGATGAGCTGTGGCTGTTCCTCGGGATTTTACTCTTAAAAAAATAAATAGCTGGAAAGTTTTCCAAACTCCAAGAGAGCAAATTGGAATCAGGCTCCATAGCATGCATCTGTGAACAAGAGAGGGAGCTCTGCTTTATAAGAGACCGTGATGGATGGATGGACAAGCTTCATATCAGTAAATCAGTGTTGACATATAAAATAGGAAATAAAATATTCTGTGTCTGTCTGTGTCGGCCAGAAGACAAAAGACAGAGTTTTAAAGTGATCCCTTTAGAGCCTGAACCATGGCTGAGATCGTGTTCATTGAACCTTATAACAAGTTAAAAATAATAGTAATAAAATTTCCAGATATGAGTTTCAAATAGGATCATCTGCAATCTTTTGTGCATGTTATTGCTCAGTTCATCTTAGACAAACAAAAACATATACAGGCAGGGCTGGTGTTAATAAACAACACTGATGATGTACAAGTCTAAGAAATAAACTCGCCCATCAAATATTATGTGTCTGGTGTCACATTTGGCATCCTTGAACAACTGAAACAGTTGTTTTTAGGAATGTGTAGTCCTCCTCCCTGTGCGATTCACTCATTTCAGCTGTGTTTCAGTCCTCTTTCCTGTGTCACAACCAAAAACATCATTTGTGGGAACACAAAGGAATGTTTGATGAGAAAGAGAAAGAATTATGATAATTTTGTCACGGTTCGCCGTTTTATTACAGTCCCACCAGGTGTATATACAAGTTGTGCAGGGGAAGTGATATATACAGAGCGGTGATAGGGAAAAGGCTCTGGGGAATCCAGGGCGGGGAAAAAAAACCACTTGCTCTTCTTCAGGCACTCTCACGATCAGTGTCTCTCCAAACACTCTCAAAACAGGAATGCCCCTCGGGGAACGCAAGAAGAAGGAATGCGCTGAGATGCCTGAGTAGACTTGCTCAGAAGTGGGCTGCAGTGATGCGAGTCACACAAAACGATCCAGCGATGTATAGTAGTTACTCCCTGCACTAATGAGGCCCAGGTGGGCCGAGGTCGTGAACCTGCCATGAGAGAGAGAAAACTACTGATCAGTGACCTGCTGATCCTCTGGGCCGTGACATATTTATATGTTTGAAGCTTTGAAAATACACAGGAAGAATGAATACTGCACTGACTGGGGAATTTCACCCAGCAAATATATCAAAAGGTACTAATTACCAACAAGGTCCATTAACCCTTTAGAGCCGGTCGGAGCGGGCACGCTCTGTTTTGCGTAACTATTTTTAAATCCCGGTAGCTCTGCAACCACGTAAGCTAGCACAATAATTTTTTTTGCATATGAAACCGGAGAAGTTGTACTTACATCTTATGCCATCAGCTTGTGCTAGGTCACGGTTTCCTTCCACATATAGCTTTGCAAAAACTGCATAAAAAGCACTTGCAGCAACAAAAACATAATGTTCCAGAAACACGCTTTGCCGATCCGATCAGCTGTTCAAAACACTTCCTACGTTGGAATAGACGTCAGCGCGAACTTTTGCATGTCCGCCATTACCTGACGGAAACCGGAAGTGACGTCATTTTCGCGGAAATGTAGTTTTTTTACCATCAGGGCCTCAGGGCCTATACTGGTGTTTTTAAAAGTTATCTTTGACTTTATGACTTTCTGTGTCGTTTCTGGGATGCTTAGGACTCATGTTGCACTGCTGGAAATAGTTTATTTTGATGCATATGCTGCTTTTTTGCAAATTTGCAGTATAATATTTGTTTTTGTTTTTCCTGCAGTATATAAAAATTGGTGTATTTCAAAAATAAAACTATGAAGACACTCAAAATAAATTTCCTGTGGTGGGAAACTAGTTTGTGCAACTTTTTTGTATTTACAGTTTTGAGGGATAAGCCTCCTAAATTTCTCTAACTAGAAATATATGTTAAAAAAGCAAAAACGATTTTCAATTTTTTTGTAGTTTTTTGCAATTTATGTAATTACTATGCACTTAATGAATACATATTATTAAAATCTGGGCTATAATTGTTGCATTGATGTATAGCAACTTGAAATGCTCCCAAAAATGGCTCCACAGCATGTAAAAATATAATATAAGCTCTGGCGGACTTGGTTCTATGGTAGGTCTTAAAGGGTGAAACTTCAGAGATGTTGTTCAGGTCATACAAATGGTTTCCTGACAATGATTGCAAGCATTAAATTGCATCGTGAGCCACACACAGCCAGCTTTAATGACTGCCAGATAAGGGAAATTCCTTTTTTCTGTCACTGTACAGAAGTTTCACTGCACTTTTAAACCTAATATGAGAAGAAAAGAAGTTAAAACTTAAGTTTGACACCTCTGTTTTAGAGCTGTCGAGGTCCTGGGTCGCTGGAAAAGAGTTTTGAGTTTGTTGTTATTATTTTTTTTCCATTTTGTATTAGTTCTTAGGGTTCAAGTCTTGTGTTTAGTTTTTCTATTATCCCTACCTGTGTCCTCTCCCGGTATTCTGTTCGTGTCCCCGTTTGTGTCGTTTGTGTTTTCTGTTTGACTTTGAAGGTTTGTGTCTCGTCTTGTGACTGATGACACAAAGTTTGAAATTTTCTGGGTCACCAGAGATTGAAGTCAGTTATGTCTGTTTCATTTCTAAAACTGATATACTTTCTACTTAAGACTCAGCAAGTTACATTTTAAAGGTCAAAGTCAGCAACAGAAAAAGGAAAACAAAGACAAAAAGGAGAAGCAGCAACACCTTTGTAGTGTGGCTCAGAGAAGCAGTAGTAGTGGTGCAGTAGAGCTATGAGCAACGCACCGAGGCCCAAACGTCTGAATCATTAGCTGATTCGGAGAAGAGTCAGGAAACACAGGGCTGGGTCAGAACAGTAAAGTTCACATAGTATTCCTCAAGTATTTTTCCTGGAAACAAATGGGCATGTTCATCATTTTGGGGGGAAAGGGGGAAAAAACTAACAAAAACTTGCAGTGACACACATGTTACAGGTTGCTCCAGTGGTGTGATGTTGAACCATACTGAGCAAGTTCCAGGATGACTCTGTTACTTCATTGACAACATGCAGCATTCAGCCACTTTTGGACGTTAAATATTCTTCTGGTGCCAAATGTATTGCGCCCAGTAATAAAAGCAAGCTCCTCAGCAAATATAACTCCGCAGGAGCACTGAGATCATTGAGCCAGATGATCTTATTACAACTCAGGTCTGGTTTAAAGCAGAGAGGAATTTGGGCCTTCGCAGGATCATTTATTATGGCAGTTTCATATCGCAGCTGCAGTGCTTAGACTCTGGAATAACTTAATATTGGTAATTCAGAATCTATCCAGCCTTTCAAATTCTGTCTTAAAACTCACTTTTTTATGTCGGCTTTAATCTGAGTTCAGTCTGAGAACCATCGGGTTTGTTTTATGTTTGTTTTTATGTTAAATACATTGTATTTGTGTCATCTCACGTCTTGTTTTCTGTATTTGTTTTCTCTTGTTCATTAACTAACTAGTTTGGTCAACTTTGTTGCTTTTAAATGTGCTATAGAAATATAATTGACATTGACTGATACAACACTGGTCTGCCCAGCTATTGGTTGGTAAATGTATTTATGTAGTGTTCTCTTTGCCCGACTCTCCCCCAGTTCAGTCCATGGTAAATGGACTGTGAACTCACAGAATGCAGGCTGCATAAACCATATTTTACTCTCACCTAACACTCAAAGCACTTTGCACTCCAAGCTGTAGCAGCAGACACTTTTAACATCTGCGTTATTTGATACACGGCCCTGCTTTAAAATTATTCAGAAAAAACAAAGAAAAACAAAAACTTCTAGATAATCTTGGTGTAAAGTCGACTTCCACATGGCTGGAAAACAAAGGCCTCCAAAAAGCAACTCTTGTTTACTTAATCCCAAAGAAGACAAGAATGGCATTTTGTCCTTGTTTATAGCCAGATGTTGTCCATCTTGCGTTCTGGTTCTTGTTTGTGCTGTGATTTTTTTTCATTATCATCCACTAAACTAAAACATGTACTTTTTACTTTGATTTAACAGCATGAATGGCTGTTTGCTTCTCTGTAGTGAGCCTGCGATAGACTGATGAAACACATCTGAACTACATGTGAGAGAAATGATTGTGAAATTTTCCATCTGTTCCCTCTCTCAGAGAAACATTATTCTCTTACAGTGTTTTCCTTCCTGTAACTAAAGGTCAAAGGTCAAGTGAAGGCCTGCATGTGCTTTGCAAATAGAAGCTCCTCTGCTGCCACCTACTGGTCGTTACTAAGCAGTGAATGATGTCTGTTCATGGCGCTTACACTCACCGGCCACTTTATTATGTACAATTTCTTCACAGCAGTGACTTCAACTTCCTCTTCTTGCCTGGAAGTTGAGGATCACAGTTATTTATGTGATAACCTGGCTGATTGTGGCTCAAGAGTTGGCAGTTCGTCTTGTAATCGGAAGGTTGCTGGTTCGAGCCCCGGTCTCGGTTGTTGTGTCCTTGGGCAAGACACTTCACCCGTTGCCTACTGGTGGCGCCAGTGTCCAGAAGCCTCGCCTCTGTCAGTGCGCCCCAGGGCAGCTGTGGCTACAATGTAGCTTGCCATCACCAGTGTGTGAATGGGTGTGTAAAATGCTTTGGGGTTCATAGGGACTAAGTAAAATACTATACAAATACAGGCAATTATCATTTAATCAACCTCAATAACCCTGTGGAAAGGATGAGACGCTGAAGGTCTCCATATTTTCTCATACTAGATGATGACAGATGGTGTAGATATCCTCAATATTGAGAGATCCTCAGATTAAACCTTATTTGTTTCATTGGTTTCATTTTGATTGAGAATAATTTGACCTATCAGAGACTAGCAGCTTGATTCTGGTGGTTGGATATAATAATGTCTAAAAAAACAAACCCACAAACTTACAATAAACAGACAAAATGGGGAACCGGTAACAGATAAGATAATGTTTGAAACTTATCCGAAACATTTCCATATCTAAACTCTTCCAGGCCTATTTACTGCAAGACAATTGATCATAAGAGCAGCTTCAGCTGTTCAACTGGAACAATGTCTAACTGGCATCTGTGAAGCCCCACACTTACTTCAGTCCTTACTCTGTACTTCTAAATATCAGCTTTAAACTGAATTTATCATGTGAATTGTTGCATCATTTAACCCCATCTGTGATTCTTTTACCTCACCTTCTTCTGAATATCAGATTTTCCCCTGAGTAATTACAGTATTTTAGTAATAAATAAATAAAATTTGCCAGATCTGTGTCATGGTTGACCCAGGGAGCAGAGACAGCACATACTGAATTTAAGATCTTTATTTTACAAAAGCAAAATTGTAAGTCATCATTTTCCTTACTAAGTACTGGAGCTACATCGTGACATTAAGGCGACATCAGGGAAACATCAGACATGATGGGCTTGGAGTACTGAGTGTAGGGAGACAAAGGAGTGATGGCTCAAAATGACTCCTCCTGGCAGTTCTAAGTGATTAGCTCTAATGTTTGTACGGACTTTCAGTGAGTGATCAAAAACATCTGCAGGTACATTCAGTGTTGATATTTGACACATCTGAACCACAAGGTACAAAATAAACTGATTAATATAAACTGTGTGGAGTCGCAAATTTTGAAGCCAGCATGATAACCTTATCTAACGGATGATGTGGAGATCCAGCTTATTTAGATCTGATTAACATCAGTTCACTAAAGAAAAAGACCCCCTGAAAAGATTAGAATTGTTGAGACAGAGTTTAATACACTGAATCATCTGAACAGCAAGAAAGTACATAGCAAAGCAAGCAAAGCAATCTCGGGGGTGTAGAGTAGCACAAACAGCAAAGCCCGTTAACTGCCCCTGCTGCTGGGTAACGTTCCACCTGTCCTCCAGTCAGAAACAGCAGGTGCAGGGTCAGGTACAGGCCACGGTCCTGCCAGGGGTGGTCAGGACTCTCAATAAGGGCCATCTGCAGAGGGGCAACCTTTGAATAACCCTTTGCTTAGCCTTATCTCAAAACGCGGTCAGACATGGCACATTAATGAAAATGATTAAATCTTACAACAAGCAGTATGCATCAACAGGTGCTCATACAGGAAGTGGCATAATCATATGATATACGTGTGAATAATACTTAACTGAACTACATCACTAAGTTACATGCAATTTAAATTTATTGGGTAAATGTTTAACATGCTGATTCTGATACAGTGGACCCTCGTTTATCGTGGGAGTTATGTTTTAAAAATAAAAATAGGTGAAATCTGCAGGACCAGTGCCTGGATTGATTACAAGAACGCCTATGACTCAATGCCCCACACCTGGATCCTGGAATGCCTAGAACTATATATACATGTACATGTATATATATACATGTACATGTATATATATACGTGTACATATACGTGTATATATATATGTATATATGTGTACATATATATACATATATGTATATATATATGTATATATATATGTATTAATTATGCTGCAATAGGTGTAGGCTGCTGGGGAATTCCCATGATGTATTGAGTGTTTTTTATTCAGTCACCTTTCTCACCCACTATGTATTAATAGACCTCGCTGCATTGAATCGTACTTGTTATCTCTGTCTCTCTTTCACAGCATGACTTTATCCTGTTTTCCTTCTCTCACCCAAACTGCTCACCGCTGATGGCCGCCCCTCTCTGCGCCTGGTTCTGCTGGAACTTTCTTCCTATTGATTTTTATTATATTTATGTTATTATTTTATTCTAATTTTTGAGTTCAAAAATCATATTTGTATGCATAAACTGAATAAGTAACTGAAGTAATTTGGACACAACCCTCCACACCTAGCCCTGGAAAAAGAGCCATGTGTCAGGTCAAACACAAATGCAAGAACAATCATGCCACTGTGCGATGTGTTCACTGCTACAGATACACATGTGGTAAATGCAGACTACAGATACCATGGCAGTGCCAGGATTGTGAGTGATTGCTGAAAATGTTGAAATGTACTCACTCACTTTTTATTATTATTTGTAAATATGTGTACAAATGGTTGGTTTTTTGTACTGTTTTTATCAATAAATCTCAGCAACAAAGGACATACACCCATGTGTGTTGATTTCTCCCTAAGATGGCAAACTGAAACACTCCAAGTTGGTGACTTTTGGAGATTTATTTCCCTGGATGATTGAGAATGCATCAAGACGAACACAAAAGGAAGTTCACAGCTTTTAGCAGCTCCCCCACCCCCTCATTCACACACCCCCACTCCCCTCCCTCCAGAATTCCCAGGTAACAACCTAATATACATATGAATGACTAGACAATTTAGCTTCCACTTGGCTGAAGCTAAAGCCTAGCTAAAAGCCTACCAGCCATTTGGCTGGAAGGCGGGTTTTAAAGGTAGAAAGGTAGAAGGCTGGGCACTGCTGCTCTCGGGGGACTCTAGATGACTGTGCTTGCTTTGTTTTAGACAAACCCACCACCACACCTCCACCTACATCCACACCTCCTCCTGATGATAAACACGTGTCACATGTCCGTGTCATCCTCCCTGTGTTGATTGCTGCATCAGTCTGTGTTGTGGTTCTGCTGATTAGACGACTTGTTCACAGGAAACCTGAAGGTGAGACTCAGACTTGTAGACTATACGTGTCCAGGTTTGTTTTGTAGAACAAAGTAAAGTATACACTCATTACTGATCACAGATGACATCATGTACAGTAACATCAAAATATCAACTCACCAATTACAGTCAGCCAGACAAAGAGGTAATATTGTATTTTGCTGGGTTGGGGGGTTGCATGTTTGTGGTATTTATAAAGTGTTCCTACAACACTTTTATTTATTTACTTACTCAGGTTACTTAAAACTATGAATACATAACTAAAAAAACTTGTTAAAACAGTTTAATCGGTGCCTGTTTCTTTTTGTTTTAGTTTCAGCGCAACTCAGTTGTTCATTATATGTTCATCAAAGGGAGGAAGAGCAAAATGTCAAGAACATAAAAGACTGGAAAAAAAACATTTTTTGCATTTCAGGTGTTTGTAAAAGAAAAACTGGTAGATGTAAAGTTTTAAGGTGTGAAAAGGAAGGTTTTCTGTCTGTTCTCTTTCCATTGCATATATCCAGTCTGCTGCTTGCTGCTTCATCTGCTCAGCCTGCTAAAAGATCATCATGAAAACATCACTGCACATCTGGGGTCCGTTCTTTGTACCTCGCTTACTACATCCAAGACCAAATCATCGCGCTAACTTTGAGCTCGCTATTCCGGTTCTCCGAACACACCTGTTGATGACGATTAGTACAGCTGGATGAAGTAATGTGAGATCACTGGGAGGCTTAACAGGGGCTACGCATTGATAGTAGAAACATTGATCGGCAACCCTCTGATTGGTCGGCGAAAATGTCGAAGGAGCGCGCTCGGTATTTTCCGGCAGCAGAGGAAGAACTCTTGATTGAGGGATTTCAGGAGTTTCAGAGTTTAATTAAAACGCAAGGGAACACTGCAAAGGCTGCAAAAGCAAGGAGAGAGGGCTGGCAGAAAGTTGCTGACAAATTAAACTCGTAAGTAATTTAATAATAATAATAATAATAGATTGGATTTATATAGCGCTTTTCAAGGCACCCAAAGCGCTTTACAATGCCACTATTCATTCACTCTCACATTCACACACTGGTGGAGGCAGCTACGGTTGTAGCCACAGCTGCCCTGGGGCAGGCTGACAGAAGCCAGGCTGCCATATCGCGCCATCGGCCCCTCTGGCCAACACCAGTAGGCGGTAGGGTAGATTTATTATATCATATTACATTATATCCCCTTTCACATCAGAGCCACAACAGGACCCACTAGAACATGGGAACAAGTAAAAGTGAAATATAAGAATATTCTACAGAATGGTAATATTTATCACTTATATTGCTTTTAGTCTCTTGGAAAGAGACCCTGAAATAATCTGTTTGTTTATAACAGCAACCAAGAAAATGGCAGAGCAAAAAAAGACAGGTGGTGGTCCTGCACCCCCTCGTCAACAAGTTGGTTAGGTAAATAATACCCTCACGGGAATATCGATATCTCTCTATGAGCACACTGTCGCGCTGAGCTAAAGGATCCTGTCTGTCCCGCAATATACGCTGGATTCTGAGGACTCTCCTTATCAATCTTGCACCTTCCGCAATGGGTGGCTCGCGTATACGGACAGGACATGGCTGCGACAGGCTTCCCAAATCCACCTTCGCTTTTATAGCCGTGGTCTCTCATCTTGATTACACGAAGTGATTTACAATTACTACTCTAAAATATGAATTACATCTGAAATAATCACATACATGTAATAGAATGTTAATAGTACATTTCCCTTTTTTTAGGAAATGACCTGTATGTATCTGTGTGAAATCAATAAATGGATCAAGTGCTGCAGGATCAAATACTGCATTATCTTTGGTTACATTGATAATATTTATTTATGGTGAAACAGTGGTTAAATATTGCTGTTGCTTTCGTATAGATGAAGCGGACATACTTGAGTGGCCGCGATCTAATCCTGTTTACATAAAGTAAACCTGCTCCCAAGCAGGTTTACGCTTACGGCTCTGTTGCTATTACAGCAAGTCCCGGATGAGCTTCGGAGAACCGAACGATCCAAGATCACGCGAAATCGTCAACAATCTAATCCAGCTAACTTACTTAGCGAGGTACGAAGGAGGAGAGCTTGCCCTCACTCCTCCAGCTCCCATCCACTGACTCTGGCAAAGTGTCCTGTTCTGTACATTAGCAGCAGCATTACTGCAACCCAAACCAAACTCTCTTTCACACTAAAACCTTATTTGTGACAGTTTGGCTGTAAAACCTTTAATAAGAGTTTGTTGTTTCCTCGCTGAAGATCTGTTCTAAAAATGACCTTTACTGATCTTAACTGTGAATGTTCTCTTATTGTTTGAACTGTGTGTGTTTGTGTTTTCAGAGGTCCCGTCTGACCAAAATGGCATCTACTCATGAAGTAATCCACCAGTCCAACCACTGGAATCCTGTTGCTGGTCCACACAAGCGCTCAGACTAGATTTTTATATATTATGTTTGATCTTCTCATTAAACATACACATCTAACACATATTATAACTAATATTTGAATGTAATGTAATGCAGTGTATGGAAAACAATCAGTAACTGGCAGGACAGTGCTGCCCTCCCCACAGCAGTGATCTCTGCAGATCTCTGTAAGAAACTTTGGTCTCACTTGTTCTTCTTGAGGAGTTCTTTGGGTTTCACAAATATTACTGAAGGAAAATGTGAGTCATTGTGGCTGATTAAGATCTAAATAAAACCTTAACTGCAGATTAAAAGAAGCATGAGCATCATTGGAAACTTTTAAAACTTAAAGAGTTTTAAAAGATGAAGAGAAAAATCTCAGTTCATATGGTCCAGCCGAGCTTTAAAAGAAAAGTTAAAAACATAATACAAGTTAAAAACAATAAATAATTAAAAACTAAACGGCATAGAATTAAGACATGTAGGATAGGGTGAACAAGTGGGTTTTCAACTTAGCTTTAAAAACCTCCACAGAGCATGCCTGCCTAATATCTGTTAGGATGCCTGGGTCGTCGACCCAGGGTTTTTGAGTTTATGATATTATTTATACTTTCTAGTTTTTGGTTTCTTTGAGTTCTGTCTTATGGCTTAGGTCTCTGTCTTCTTTAGTTGCTCTGTCTCCCCTATCACCTGCATCCCCTTGTCTAGTTCGCGTCTATGTGTATCCTAAGTTCCTATATCCCCGTGTTCAGTCAATGTTTGTGTCTGCCCTGTTCCCACGTCTCTGTTCCCTTTGTTATAGTGCCTGCCCGTGAGTCTGTGTTATGTTTCCTGTTTTACTTTGAAAATCCATGTCTGATGTTAATGTGTCTGGTTTTGCTTCCCCTTGTCTCGTTAGACCTGATTTGCCCCAGCTGTGTTTCCCTCCTGTTACCCATTCCCTGATTGCTCCCTCTGTGTATTTAAGCCCTGTGTTTCTCTGTGTCTGTGTTGCGATCTACCAGTTTCCTAGCTGTGTGTTCTGTCATTCCTCCAGGTTAAGTTTGTTTTGAGTTTTTCCCAGTTATGTTATATTTTGAGTATCACATTAAAGCCATTTTGAGTTTACGACTGTCTCCCGAGTCTGCACCTTGGGTCCTATTCCTGTCTGCACACAGCCACACATAACAATATCTTGAGGGATGTTGTTCCACAAAAATGAGGCACGAAAAGAAAAAGCACTTTATCCAATAGTCTTTTTCTGACTTTAGAAACACTGTGTTGAATAAAAGCCTTGAGTTATGATTATGATGAGATTTGAGAAATAATTTGCTTTGTCTGTAGGGGCCACTGTAGGGTCCATTAAATCAGATTAAATATGTACACACACTCAGGTTGATGTCAGTGTACCATCAAAAGTATAAAATATAAACGTGCATTTCTGAAACAAACTCTGTCCTGAATTTTCTCATGTTAAAGAATGACTCAAACAAACATGTATCTTTATACGTTTGTTTGAGTATAAATAGTGTAAAGGATGACGTATATTTGTGAAACTTCATGTATTATTAGCCTTCATCTATGTGACCAAACTAATTCAGACCCTGTAACAGAACAGATCAGACAGGAGGCTGCAGACGGAGCTGCATATACAAAAATACCTGCATATACAGTACCATGAAAAAGTATTCATACCCCTGAACTTTTACACATTTTGTCGCCTTACAAACACAAACTTAAATGTTTTTAATTGGGATTTTCTGTTATGGAGCAACACAATTGTGAAGTGGTGTGAAAGTGATGCGTGTTTTTCAAATTTTAAGCAAATAAAAATCTGAGAAGAACTGAGAATCAATGAGTCTATAATATTCAGAGATGGGCAGTAACGCATTACGCGTCACTGTAATCTGATTACTTTTTTCAAGTAATGAGTAAAGTAAGGGATTACTATTGCAAAAATGGTAATTAGATTACTGTTATTTTCCCGTAGGAACGCTGCATTACTGCGTTACTAAAACCGTGATTTTTTGCGAGAATGTCTCATGACAGTGACGTAAGCGAGTGCGACGTTTGTGACAACAGCTGTGTGCAGATCAACAATGGATAATATATCGAGTGCACGAGAGAGTATGAGCGTGCAGCGTTTAAAGCGTGGAAGTACTGACCTTACTTTGAGTTTGATTCTATAAAAAGTGAAAAAAACATTAGTGTCTGCTGAAGAAAACTTCTTTTTACAGAAAAAAACCCCTAAACAAGCACGACGTAATGGGAAACTCACAGAGAAACTCGCGGATTCTTCCACTGACCGCTGCGGCACACCTGCACCAGGGTAAACCTTCGCCTACCCCAGTCCTGCTTTACAGGTGAAATTAGAGCAATGCATGTTTTACTTGCATCTATTTGAAAGAGTGAGTGTAAACACAAAAAATGTTTCATTTTATGTGCTGGAATGTGCAGAAAATAGGTTTAAATGGTAACCAATTTCTTCAAGTCAGAGAATGTTGCATATAATTATTATTTTTTTTATGCATAAAGTTAAAAGATTAAAACTAATAAAACAAGTTTTAAAAAAAGACTTTTCCATTTGATTACGTTTTGTATGATGGATTATGCAGAAAAAGTAGAATTGGGCTGAAAGATCTATCGCTTTATCACCTCTTCAGGTTGTAAATCGTGTTTTTAAAAAGTAACTAAGTAATTAACTACTTTTTGAAAATAAGTAATCAGTAATGTAACGGGCTTGGGGAAGTAATCTGTAATTAGTTACCGATTACTTTTTTCAAGTAACTTGACCGACACTGATAATAATAAACCTTTACAGCGGTATTTCCATGTTTTTTCCGACACTGCTTTAAAGTGAATGACAGCACTAACTGCTGCCTCTGCAGGACAGGATGAGTAATGCAGTTATAAACTGTTTCTTTTAACAGCAGACTCTTCTCTTCACAACTTCATTATACAAACTCTTATGTAAATATGTGTTAGTACATCTAAAAACTAACACTTTCTCACATGACAGAAGAGGTTTGTATTTCCTCCATTTGAACAATACAGTGGGGCAAAAAAGTATTTAGTCAGCCACCGATTGTGCAAGTTCCCCCACTTAAAATGATGACAGAGGTCAGTAATTTGCACCAGAGGTACACTTCAACTGTGAGAGACAGAATGTGAAAAAAAAATCCATGAATTCACATGGTAGGATTTGTAAAGAATTTATTCGTAAATCAGGGTGGAAAATAAGTATTTGGTCACCTCAAACAAGGAAAATCTCTGGCTCTCACAGACCTGTAACGTCTTCTGTAAGACGCTTTTCTGTCCCCCACTCGTTACCTGTATGAATGGCACCTGTTTGAACCCATCATCTGTATAAAAGACACCTGTCCACAGCCTCAAACAGTCAGACTCCAAACTCCGCCATGGCCAAGACCAAAGAGCTTTCGAAGGACACCAGGAAAAGTATTGTAGACCTGCACCAGACTGGGAAGAGTGAATCTACAATAGGCAAGCAGCTTGGTGTGAAAAAATCAACTGTGGGAGCAATCATCAGAAAATGGAAGACATACAAGACCACTGATAATCTCCCACGATCTGGGGCTCCACGCAAGATCTCATCCCATGGGGTCAAAATGATCATGAGAACGGTGAGCAAAGATCCCAGAACCACACGGGGGGACCTGGTAAATGACCTGCAGAGAGCTGGGACCAAAGTAACAAAGGTCACCATCAGTAACACACTACAACGGCAGGGAATCAAATCCCGCAGTGCCAGACGTGTTCCGCTGCTGAAGCCAGTGCATGTCCAGGCCCGTCTGAAGTTTGCCAGAGAGCACATGGATGATACAGCAGAGGATTGGGAGAATGTCATGTGGTCAGATGAAACCAAAGTAGAACTTTTTGGTATAAACTCAACTCGTCGTGTTTGGAGGAAGAAGAATACTGAGTTGCATCCCAAGAACACCATACCTACTGTGAAGCATGGGGGTGGAAACATCATGCTATGGGGCTGTTTTTCTGCCAAGGGGACAAGACGACTGATCCGTGTTAAGGACAGAATGAATGGGGCCATGTATCGTGAGATTTTGAGCCAAAACCTCCTTCCATCAGTGAGAACTTTGAAGATGAAACGAGGCTGGGTCTTCCAACATGACAATGATCCAAAACACACCGCCCGGGCAACAAAGGAGTGGCTCCGTAAGAAGCATTTGAAAGTCCTGGAGTGGCCTAGCCAGTCTCCAGACCTCAACCCCATAGAAAATCTGTGGCGGGAGTTGAAAGTCCGTGTTGCTCGGCGACAGCCCCAAAACATCACTGCTCTCGAGAAGATCTGCATGGAGGAATGGGCCAAAATACCAGCTACTGTGTGTGCAAACCTGGTAAAGACCTATAGTAAACGTTTGACCTCTGTTATTGCCAACAAAGGTTATGTTACAAAGTATTGAGTTGTATTTTTGTTATTGACCAAATACTTATTTTCCACCCTGATTTACGAATAAATTCTTTACAAATCCTACCATGTGGATTCATGGATGTTTTTTTTCACATTCTGTCTCTCACAGTTGAAGTGTACCTCTGGTGCAAATTACTGACCTCTGTCATCATTTTAAGTGGGGGAACTTGCACAATCGGTGGCTGACTAAATACTTTTTTGCCCCACTGTATGTGTCGCTAACTGGTGATTCTAGGTGGGTCATGTATGTGAGGTAGGTGAGGTGCTTGAAGTGCACAGAATAAGCTGCTGTATGAGTGTGTGGTTAGTCAACAGCACTTTGAGCTGTCAGTGAGACAGAAAAGAACTTTATATATATGCAAGTTCATTATGTGTCTGTTTAATGGTGCAGACTGATGGTAGTTTGTACCTGTGAGCAGAAACACCAACAATGAAGGCTAATAATCCAACATTTGAATCTATTTATTCTGAGCTGACTGAGAGCCAGGCTAAAAATAAAAAATCATCACTGCTGTCTATCGCACCCTGTGCTGATTAAAGTGAGAGAAGGTCAGTGAGCAGGTTTTCCATCAGGTTTTCCTGCAGTTTGATTCTTGGTTCAGTTTAAAGATTTGACTTTAGTTCAGATTACACTTTTGCTCAGTGTGTTTGTTCACTGTGGACTGATTCCAGATCAGATTATTCAGGAAACAACAGCAGACATCTGAAGACACTTTATTTACTAGATTTAAGCCCTAACAGTCCTTAAAAAAGTAAGTAACAGTAACCTAAGTAACAATCCTTAAAAAAAGAAAAGCAAAAGGACTGTAGAGGCATAAATCAGTATAATAAAAACTTGTTATTACAAGAATAAATGGAGTTGCTAACATCTGTTTTTAATTATTTTATTGACCGACTTTAAATGAGCCCACACCCACCCAGGAAACATTAAAATAATGGAGCACTTCTCAGAGTCAACCTTTGTCATTGTGTGGGCGAGCCTGAGTAACTTTCCACAGCATCAGCTCCTCAGCTGCAGGCAATTATTCTGGCAGCGCACACAATGAGTCCTCAGTTAGTTCACAGCCTCATGTTCCTGTGTATTTATCAGTGTGCATTACTTAGTCTGGACTCCGTACCTGGACTCGTCATTCCAAACCCTGCCATAGCCTTGCTTCTGGATTCAGCTGCTGCTTAATCTTTTTCAAACAAACTGCCATTCTCACCTGCCTGCCTCCCTGCACACCTATATTGGACTCAGCACTCGCCTGGACCTCGCCTCGCCTCCACCTCCAGCTAATCCCCGCCTGCAAACACGTAAGCCATCCCAGCTTGTCAAATGGGAAAACACTCACAACTCCTTGGACTGTTCTGATTTTCCTCTCCTATGTTTCAGTGCCCTCACCAGCCCCACTCCAGTCTCAGCAGTTTTTGTTTTCGCAAATCACTTGGAGCTTCCGGTCTTTGGTTCTGCGCCCGAGTCCATTCCACGCCACAGACCTCTGAGTCCTGACAACGGTCTAAACATCTGGAAAGTCCTGGAGGAAGAGAATGGCTGGACTCATCTGGATTCTGCTTTCTGCGTGCCTGCTGGGTTGTACCTCTCAAGGTAAGCTGTGGTCTGTGTACCAACTTTAATCAGTCTGCGTGAAGTTATAGGCTGTAATCAGTAATAAAAGTTTTAGGTGGAGTTTGTGTACAATTAGAATTTAACCACACAAACCTGGAGCAAATCAAAGTTAACTAAATAAGGAATTCAGGACTTTCGGAGTTACTGACATTTTTATACACAGTCCCTTGATTCAAAGCAGACATTGATTCAAAGTGTTGAAAATCACAATCAGCTCAGCTGCACCAAAACCCCCGAAAGAAGATAACTAAAGTGCACAGCTGCAGACTTTTTCCATGGTTGAGACAAACGACTTCACAAAGTCTAACAAAGTCAAAAATGCTCACGAGGAAGGAGGAGTATTATTATTGTTATTATTATTATTAAGTCTAAAACCAAAAGATGCTGTTTATAATGGTAATTAAACTCTATTTTAAATCCTCGAGGGTGTTTCTTGGTTGCGAACCTCTTTAGTTGTTCTGATCATAGAAATAATTCTCAAATAATCAGGCATTTTACATGTCTTCTTTGATTTGTCAGGCCTTCTGTCGAACTGGTCAGTGGATTTTCTTTTTTTTTTAAATAATCAATCAAATTCTGAATGTTTTGCTCGATTTATTAATAATCTTGTTTTTCCTTTTTTCCAGAAAAAACACTTTTTAACAGTTAAATTTAAAGGAAAATTCCCTGGATTGTCATTGAAACACATTATATTGTCCCAAATGCTGCTACCCAAGTGTTAACTGTACAGTCCATGTCCAGTGACCCTGATGCTTTCTGTTGAAGTAAACAGCTGTTTGAAACCTTTACCTCTCTGCTCTGTATAGTTTCTCTTTCAGGCCAGAAAAACGTCACAGCTGAGTCTGGACAGAACGTCACGCTGCTATGTCGAGCTCCAAACAACATCCAGACTGTTATGTGGAGAAGAGCTGACCTGGGAGATGACTATGTTTTTTTGTATCGGGATGAGATGAAAACTTTAGTGCGCCAGCATCCATCTTTTAAGGACCGGGTGGATCTAAAGGACAAACAGATGAAGGATGGAGACGTGTCTTTGATTCTGAACAATGTGACAATTAATGACGCTGGAAGATACGAGTGTCGTGTCGTTGAGAAAGGAACAAGTGGTTTTAAGCTCATCAGCATCATCACCCTGAGTGTTGATCCTCCAGGTGAGTGAGTAGAGTTGAGTGTGTGTGTGATCAGAGGTGAAGCTGCTTCCTGCTTGTTGATGTTTGTTTCTAAAGATGTTGTTGATGAGACTTTGTAGAAAGCAGCTGGTCTGAGTGATGTGATCAGAGTGCAGTAGATAATGTCTGACAGCAGTTTGAAGAGGAAATGGATTCTGTTCTGTTCTTCACAGCTGACACCTCACACCTGTTTCTCACCTGCAGGATCTGTTGGACTAATCGTTGGTGTGGTAGTTGCTGCTGCTGCCCTCGTTGTTGCTGCTCTTGCTGGATTTGTGATCTACATAAACCATAAAAAGGCAAAAGAAGTTCGTCTCAGACCTCTTGTCATTAAACAGTCTCCTGCTGCTGTTCCCACTTCCCAGTGTTGTCAGTGAACAGACACAGCTGGAACTTCACAATGAAACTGATTTGTGAAATGTCACCGACAGTTATAGGTTTTTGTTTAGCTGTTGACCTAGTGTGTGAGAGCAAAGAAAACATCGAATTTTGCTGTTTTATCATTTATTATCCAGTTATTGCTTCATCCAGATCACACAATATAATTCTGACTATGAATCACTTTGAATAATCTCAGCATTATTACAATATTCTGCTCTTTACACTGGATGTCTTTGCTGCAGTGTTCAAATATTCAACTTGAACAAAAACTCAGTGCTTCTGTTTTAATAGCTGCTCTGAAACTTGAACTTGATACACTTGAAGCTTTGCTGTCACACAGCCTGACGGAGACAATGTGGAAATCGCTTCAGCTTGTGAACAGATTAAAGTGAAATTAATTAACTTGACCGACTCAACCATCACTCTTGGTTTGTGTTCAGCAGCAGAAATGTGAATTTCAGAGATCAGAAGATTAGAATCAACAATAAGAACTTTTATACATTTTAATAATGTAATGTAAAATTGATCTCACCAGTGTTCACCAGCTTTGTTTTGATACCGAGATTGTTTACATTCCTTTTGGGTTTGTCATTTTCAAAGAGCAAGCTCAGGCAGCCTCGTTGGGGCTTAACAGGAAAAACTTTAATCACTGAACTTTTGGAATAGGGGTTGGGGGGAAATTCCATTAATTATATATGTACCTTGTGCATTTTGGCAGTGCCAGGAGCTCTGCCATCTACTGCCATCTACAAGTACTGTATTGTACACAGGTATGAATAGACTCACGAGCCACAAAAGATCGAAGATTATTAATTTAAGGAAAATATGAATCTAATGAGGACTTATGAGCAACTGCTGTGACGTGTCTCTTTCATTGCTTGTTATTTAGTAAAAAAAAATGCTTGCATGTAAAACTCGTAATCACAATAAAAGAATAAAAGCAGAAATGTGAAAATCATCTTCATCACTGCTGTTTCTGTTTTGGTTTCTTTCTGAAGAAGAAGAAGGTATTTGTGCCTTTTTGAACATCAAACATTCATTTCATTGTGACACATCTTTACCCTGCTATAAAAAATCTGGTATATAATCAGGCTTCATGTCAGTCATCCACAGAATAAAGTCCTGATGCATTTTTGTTTGTCTGTTTCTTTCAGGTTGAATTTAGCTCATCACCCTGTAACTTTTAATGCTATGTGGGTGCACTCTGCAGCTCTGGCTGTTGCTGAGTGCAGTTTGTGACTGAGTGTGCAACAGAAAAAGAAGTGTTTAATTTTCAGTTAGGATCTAATGCACAGCTTTCTTATGTGTCAGGAACTGGCATCACCCTACGAAGCAGTATTGCTGCCATGCAGAGTTGTGCACAAGTCATTGTTAGTCAAATGAAATTTGCACATTATATTTACACTGGTCACTTTAAATCAGAGCTAGAGGAAAGTTTGAAACAATTCGAAAGTCACACCAATAACCACCTTAACTCAAAAACACACTGGAATTCCCAGAAAACACTCCCTGACTGTTTATCAGACACCGTCTGCGTTCCATCCAGATCCCTCGTGGGCGGCTCAGAGTCTCGCTCTGCACGTCACTAAGCTGGAGCTTGGTATGCTCTTGTTGGAGGACGGCGCTTTTTCACCCCTCACTCTCTTCTACCAGCGCAGCTGCAGGATGAAAGAACAGAGCACAGTTCACACTAATGTTTACTGCCAGATGCTTACTAACCACCTCATTCTAACTATTTATCCCTGGAATGTGAGTTTCTTCCCACATCTGTACTGTTGCACTCACTTTAGTCACAGACCCAATCGTGATATTTAGCTTTTAAAATAAAACTGTGTGAGATGCTGTCATGTATTTGACAAGGCAAGTTTGTTCCCATGCAATCTTTAACCAGACCCGCATCATATTCAGATGAGGCCATTAGGCTCCTCTGCGAGCAGTGGGTGAGAGGAGCCTGCGCGGGATGTGGCCTGCAATAAATAGCAACAAACAGAGGGATCCAACAGTTCAACTCAGCAAACACAGTGAATAGTATAGTAATAAACAGCATAACTGTTTTATAAGCATTTAATTTTTAGGGAGGACAACATTTTTGAGTGTTCCCTGACTTGCTGCCCAGGTCTTCTCACCTACAGTCAGCAGATCTAGCAAGGGAAATGTGTGGGGTGGATGCATCCATTATGAAAACAGTTTTTTTTTTTTCCTTTAGTGAGCGAAATTGCAAGTGCAGCAAATGTAAAGCTCTAAAATATACAATTCACTGGTAGTTTATCATTTTCAACCCTGCTCTCCCCCTCATGTCTCTCATCAGGAGCCTGCGAAGCACTGTGAGAAGTGCAGTGCAGGCTGTCAGCAGCCAAAACAGCCATCTAGAGACATTTGAAACACTGGCTCTTCCTCGTGGAGCTCATAGCTCACTAAAATACCTGACCTGTATTTAGAAACACGTTTATAGTCTCTGATCTATCACTTCTTTCAGCAGTCATATGAAATAACTGCAAGTTACAATTTTCATTTTTTTTATTTATTTATTTTTTTAGAAAGAGGGGCAATACATATTAATGAACATTTTAACAAATGTAAATATGCCAGATTATAGCCTTGGGCTAATTTCCATCTGCAGACCCTCTGGCAGGTTGGTGTTAACCACAAGTTAGTAAAAACATACAGAGACACTATTTACAGGTCATGTGACAAGGACAAAAACAGTGATCACATTATACTAGAACAAACAATGACAAGGAGAGTGGACACAGAGGACAGTATAGATAACAATAATGGAAACATCAATTATATTGCACAAACCCCAGTATTGTACATGCCCTGACTGTCGTGACATTGCGTTCACCCATTGCACTAACAGTTGTTTCCCTTTTTGTAATACACTAACTCTTTTTCCCGTCCAATATTAAACATGATTATTAAACATGATTACATGTTTGTGTGTCCCTCAGCCGCCCTTTTAAGTGACTCTTAAAGATGGGTAGACTTGTACTTTCCCTCACTGACAGTGGAAGACTATTCCAGAAGCTCACTCCCTGATATGACAGAGCATTCTGTGAAAAGGTGGTCCGTCTAAATGCCAGTTCACAATCACCTCTAACAGTGGCTCGAGTCAGTCGAGACCCGGCAACACTGCTAGACTTTTGTTTAATAAAATCACTCATTGGTGGAGGCGCCAGACCATGTATAACTTTGTATATTAGACAGGCAGATTTAAATAATTTGAAATTAGTAAAATTTAAAAACTTGTATTTTTCTAAAATTTGACAATGGTGATATGAAAAAGGTTTTTTATCTAATAATTTCAATGCTCTTTTGTAGCATACTTCAATTGGCCCAATAGCAGCAGAGCTCGTATAGGACCAACTTGTAATACAATATTCAATATGAGCCAGTATCATAGAGTGCAGGAATGTAATCGCTGCTGTGTCTGTTAATGATGTGCGGATATGTCTAAAGTTCTGTATATTAACATTTACAGTTTTCACTACTTTTTTAATGTGTTTTTTAAAGGATAATTTAGAGTCTAGTAGCACTCCCAAATACTTAAATACCTCAACATTAATTAATTCTTGTGCACCCAAGCAGACTTTTACTGCAGCCACGGTTGTTTTAGGTTTACTAAAAAACATTGATTACGTACATCCTGCCAAAGTGTGATACTCTTCAGTTAAGAGAATAGGTTTTCTCAAATGGGTAGGACACTCTCACAATGTTAACACACAACAAGCTCCTGCTAGGCACAGCAGGAAGTGTGTAAATAAAACATTTGTTTTCACAGCATCACTTCTTGTGACAGAAAAACAAAAAACAAATAAAAGAATGATTCTATAACTAAACTAATACCATATAAAGGTATTGATCCCATATTAACCAGTTTCTCCAGCTGGGTTACATAAAGTAAAAAATACACATGTGCACATAAGCATACACATAAACAAAGAAAGCAGAGAAAACTCCAGTAATCAGATGATTCCCAGCAAGAACTCTGACATTAGTGAAACCCTAAAAACTCCCTCATAAGTAAAAACACATCCAGAACCACCCAGGCTTTGGCCTCCATCTGCCATGAGCGGTTTGGGACTGAGGGGAGGGAGACAAGCCAAAAGACATGCTGGAGCCAGAGACCATTTCCTGCTAAACAAATGTTTCTGAAGTAGTGCAGATTGGATTCCAATATGTTTGTCATTGATTTATTTTACCGCGCGAAAAGAAACTGTGAGAAGGGCTCCAGCCTTTCCCCATGAAGGACAGAGTGTGGGTGGATGAAAAGCAGGCTCATTTAGGTTAGAGAACATTAGAGCTGATGTGAGAGGCTCAAAGGCCTCTCACCCAAACTTTGCAATCCAAAGTTGTGCAGGCCTGGTTCATATCAATCATTAAAAAAAAAAAAAAAAAAAAAAAAAAAAAAAAAAAAAACCACGAATAAGATATTTGGAGGGGTCATAGGTCAGTACCAGGTAACCCATGAAGAACATATATTAAGAAGACAAAGCAAATTTATTTTAAAAATTTAGTTATAAAACAAAACAAAAAAACAACCCTAAATAATCTCGGTCTAAAGTCGTCATCTCCATGGTAGTATGGACATGGTTTGAGAACAACTCTCGTTTAATTCAAACAGTTTCTTGCCTTTGTTGATAGCTATTATAAAATAGCTCTTGTGTTTTTGAACAGGTGATGGATGAGCTTGTGCTTTCATTAATAAAAGAAATAAATCTTGTCTCATGTCTCCTGTATGTGGTGTTAAACAGGCTAATACTGCTGCACTTTAATGTCGGTAGTTCAAAAGCCATTATAGTTTATGATGTGGGACTCACTGTGGAAAGTTTGAGAACTGCTGATTTAGAACTTTAAAGCTTTAAGAGTAAAGACTTGTAACTAAGGGTCAAAGGTCAAGTGAAAGCAGGCATGTGCTGAGTAGAACCACCTCTGCTGCCACCTACTGGCCTTTATTAAGCAGTGACTGATGCCTATACACAGTGCTTCCAGTCACTGGCCACTTTATTGGGTACATCTGATAGTAATAAGCTGAAACCCTTTTCCTTTACAAACTGCCTTCTTTATTCTAGTATAGCTTTAACAAGCTGGTGGAAACATTCCTCAGAGGATTTAGTCCATACTAACATAAAAGCATCACACGACTGCAACACATTTGTTGGCTGCACATCCATGTCTGCTGGAAGAGGAGAGGGAGGTCTGGGCTTCTCTCTTTAAAGAGAGACTGATGGATGGATGAACAAGCTTCATATGAGTATATCAGCACTGGCACAATAGACTGCCTCTAATTAGTTTACATTTTCGAAATGTCTTCAAAGTTTCTTCAACCAACAAAAGAATGAAGGAAAATGTGTAGCTTTAATGTAGTTCTTCCGCTGGTCTTATCAACAATTCTACTTTTGATAGTTTCTTTACCCTCTTTAAATCTGTTGATATCAAACTACTAAGTGACTAAATCTGTCGTTCCATGACGATCCCAAAGGTGCTCTGTTGGATTGAGGCAACTGGTTTGGAATGATTTCAGCTTTGTGACATGGTGTGTTGTCATAAAAAGATGGATATGCTCAGCAACAAGACTCAGGCAGAGTGTGCAAAAATGGAAAATGTGTCACACCACTACACCACCAGCCCGAACTGATGCAGGTCAGGGTGGAGCCATGACCTCCTATCCAAATTTTGCAGAAAACTGGAAACTCATTAAAACCAGACAATATTTTTCTAATCTTCTAGTGTCCCATTTTAGTGAGCCTGTGTGAATTATAGCCTCCACTTCCTGACAGTAGTGAGTCCTGCTCTTCATCTTCTTGCCTTGAGGCTGATAGTCACAGTCATTTGATGAACCTCAATAACCCTGTGAAAAGGATGAGATGCTGGAGATCTCCAAATTCACTCAGATTAGATGAAGACGGATGTCATAGATATCCTCATTATGCAGAGATCCTCAGTTTAAATCTGGGTTCTTTAATTTTTATTCAAAATAATCTTTTTTATCCAAAAGAAATGTTTCCATATCTAAAATCTTCCAGGCCTATTTCCTGCAAGACTAATTGATTAGAAGAACCACACCAGCTGGTCCACTGGACCTTTTCAGTGCTTACTCAGTTCTAAATAATAGCATTAAACTGGATTTATCATGTGAACTTCTGCATCATTTAACCCCATCTGTGATTGTTTTACCTTCTCTACAAATACTGCAGCCTGGTATATAAACCATGCCAACATTCCCTTTCTATCAGGGGTGGGGAACTCCGTCGAGAGCCGATGTCCTGCAGGTTTTACATCTCACCCTGGGCCAACACACCTGAATCGATGATTAGTTCATTACCAGGCCTCTGGAGAACTTCAAGACATGTTGAGGGGGTAATTTAGCCATTTAAATCAGCTGTGCTGGATCAAGGACACAGCTGCAGGAAACCAGTTCTTGTGGCCTGAAATTCCCTAAGCCTGGTTTATATCAAAACCAGCTCTTATATCCTGCTGTAAAATGACCTTTAGTCTTGTGTCTGTGAAGTATCTCTATTCATCTACATGCATCCGAAGTAGGGTTTTTTTTTTGTTTTGTTTTTTAAAAATCAGACTGCACCCAACACTTTAATGACCTAAATTCCAAGTACTGTGTGTGAAAAGACTCCTGACTCTGGTTGAGTCTTGCTTTAATTTGTAATTTTTCTGCAAATCTATGTAGAGTCTATTACGCGAGTGGCCAATGTCATTGCCAGCATTTATAGCTGTGTGGCAGTACCATTGTTGACATTCATTCAAATTCGGAGCATGTGAGGTTAAGTTGTAGATTGTGGCTTCAAATGTTCAGAAAATCCAATATTTTGCATGACAGTGAAATTTCAATGTTGCAACGGACAGTTCCAGCAACTGCACAACTTCCAGCGTTGAGGCAACACTACCCTGTTAAAATTTATGGGTACATGGAAGTATGCAGAGTACATTGTGTATCAAAGGAAGTGTCCTTATTGAGACAGTGATTTGCTTTTTATTTGGTTTATTTGGCTCGTTTTCAGCACCAGGTCAAATAGGATGCAGGTAGTGGTTTGCCAATTTCATGCTTCACTGCTATTACACTATTATTTTAAACCTACAGCACAACCTGGACGACGGGTTTTTACCTCACCACGGGCAGTTGTCAGATAGTTGCAGACCAGTCTCTTGGCTTGGATGATTGGAGCCTAACAGGAAAGTCAAAATAGCGTTACTGGGCTTTGATGTAAATTAAAAGAAAGAAGAAAACACATCAAAAACATGAATTTAGTTGAACTTATTGACATCAGAGCAGACAAAATTACCCAGACTAGCTCTTCCTTTGTGGAAGCTGCAGCAAAAATGCTGCACACATAGATGAATGCCCCAAAATGGCCTATTCAATGCACATATTTCATTGTTGTGTCATTGTTTAGTCATTAAGTTTTTGACACTCAGAAGCAGTTTACTTCGATTTCCCCTCACACCAACTCACACCCTTACTCAACCTCCAGTTTCTCAATGGGAAGAGTGTAGATGTAGTAAACCGTCATGTTCCCTCAGTCGGTGACTTTCCAGCTTGCTTAATCTGACTTGCTTAGGATAAGATATTAGAAGCAGGTTCTGATTTTTTTCTTCTTCTTAATTCCGTGTGAGATCAGAAGATCTACAGAAGGTGGAAAATGCCCACTGTAACATCTGTGTTACACTACTGGATTTGGATGTCTGCCTGCCTTCTCGTGCCTGTGTCCACATGTGAGTTGCATATCGGTTCGCGATTTGTGTGTCTGCATCAGCGGCATTTGCTTAAGTCATACTAGGACATAGATATATAGATATAAATGTAGTCATCTGGCTCAGGGGGTCTCTGTGTGGGCTATGACATTTTCTGAAATAATAAGTAAGACACTTTTGGCAGCCTAAACACTAACGTTTCATCCTAAGTGATCATATTTGAACTACAAGGTTAATTATCAGGTAATTACATTTGGCTTGGTTAGCACTCTGCATTTATAGGTCATATGGTTGTAATCCCGAGACACTCATATCTAATTAAATCAAGTAAGAGATTGAATTAAGAAAAACAAAACAAAAAAAAAAAACAATTTCACTGGACAAAACTAAAGCACACCTTCTTGGATGGTCTGAACCAGACCGCAGGTCATACCATCGATAATCCATAAATGCTCTAAACACCCTAATAAACATGGGTCAGTGGCGGTGAAGTCCACTACACTGTTCTCACGGGAACGCAATGTTTCCTACCTACAAGTGTGCAAATAACTGTAAACCTCGGCCACAACAACCAGAGCTCAAGTGGTACATTGTTGTGTAACCTACCGTTCTAACAGAAGATTAGGGGGACCCGCATCAAGCTTTCATGGAAAGAAATTAAAAACACCAACTTGCCCAACTTGGACCAAGCACTGGCAGCTTCAGGTTTGCTGAGGAATACCTAATTGCCCACACCTGAGCTTATGAAAAAAGCAAAGACCAGCTCCGCCCACCAGGGGCGGTTCCCAGACTCAGGTCTCACCTGCCACACATGCCTCTTACTGCATTATCCAAGTTTGTTTTTATTGAGACATATATATAGAAACTAATAAAAAATTGTAGTCAGCTGCACACCAGTTTATTTCAGCTGTAAAGCTAGACATTTTAACATGATGGGCATTGACTCTCTTGGTCAGGAGATGACTGCCAGTGTAATTATCTTCCATTACAGAAGCTCTGAGACATACAGATATACAGAGGGAGACTCCAGAGACTTCCCTTTTTGGAAAGTTATATAACATATTGAAAGCTTGAAACCTTCGAAGAGCTTCTGAAAGCGTGGCCTCTAATTTATACACATTTTGGTCAGAGATAACTTCCATGGTCTCGTGGCCTAACTTGTTTAATCCCCTTGATAAGGTCAGGCGGGTGGTCATTAACAGCAACATGGCATTCATTATGAAGTCCCCAAGTATTGCAAATTATTGCTAAAAGTACATGTGGTGGGACGTCCCCACACCGGCCTCTGTGGAAGTTGGAGTGAGAGTTGCACTTTGACCTGATTTAACTTATGTGGTCTGTGTTTGCTCTCTTTCAGTCTCATTAAGCACAACAGTTGAATCTGGAATCAATGTCAATCTGTCATGTTTTGCTTCTGTCTATGACAACAACAACATCACCGCTGTACAGTGGAGCAGAAGTGACTTGGAGCCAGAATATGTCCTTTTGTATCAGGATGAGCAGTTTGTTACAGACAACCAGCATCCATCCTTTGTGAACCGGGTGGATCTGAAGGACAGACAGATGGAGGATGGAGACGTGTCTTTGGTTCTGACGGATGTGACAACTGCTGATAATGGAACATATGAGTGTCGTGTCCTGTTGACGGGAACAAACCATGAAAAGAGAGCCTTTTTCAAGGGTAACCCCATCTGCAGTGTAAACCTGAGAGTTGTTCCTCCAGGTGAGTGAGTAGAGTTGAGTGTGTGTGTGATCAGAGGTGAAGCTGCTTCCTGGTTGTTGATGTTTGTTTCTAAAGATGTTGTTGATGAGACTTTGTAGAAAGCAGCTGGTCTGAGTGATGTGATCAGAGTGCAGTAGATAATGTCTGACAGCAGTTTGAAGAGGAAATGGATTCTGTTCTGTTCTTCACTCATCACCTACCTGACAGCTGACACCTCACACCTGTTTCTCACCTGCAGGTCAGCCGGACATTCACAAAAAGGATGGAGGGTTCAAAATTAGAGTTGTTATCCATCCAGCTAGTTTGACAGTTTTTATTTTGCTTGTTGTTGGTGCAATTGTTGGCTGTGTGAGCTACAGAAAATATAGACAACGGCAGAGTCAAAGTTCTTAGTCTCAGAGCTTTAAAAAGCTGAAGTGTGAGTCAACACATCCTGAATTCGGTGATCAGAACATTTTCTTGTTTGGGCATGTTAAGAACTTGTAACAGAACTTCATCATGATGAAAAATAAGAATAATAAAGATTTCTTCATCTCAAAATATGATATAATGAGTTTTTGATTTTGAACATCAAGTATAAAACACTTTGGATTGATTGATTGATTATACTTTATTCATCCCGAGGGAAATTGGGTTAAGGCTGCCAGCCGTGCCAGCGCCGTTGACTGACGTTATTTTTGGTGTGTCAGCCTTTCAGTCTTCCTACCATTTCAACCCTCCTACACTATATACACAAGCTCTTGAACTCCTGTTGGTATCACAATTGTGTTTCTGCTTTTTATGCTCCGCACTGGAGGTGCCATATATCTGATGTTAGCAACTATGCAGGTTGGCCCTGGTTAGTGTGACTGAGTATTTACAGAAGACATTTTGAGGCTCTCCTATTGGTTGCTGTAGAGTTTCTTTCATATCAGATGCAAAACAGCTCCTGCACCTTTACATTGTTAGGTTAGTCACCTTTCACTGGTGCAGACACAGAGTTGTACAGCTAGTTGGTGCACTTTAGTGTCAGTAGATGGCAGCACTAGTTGTTGGTTTATTGTTGAGATGGTGGTCAGAGCGGCCAGAGCTGGTGCCACATCCAAGAATCACCTTTGCTGCTAAATCAGCTCATTAAACTCTTCTTTAAAACCACGACTTCACATCTGTTACCTAAATGCTAAATGGTGATATTACAAATACTGCTTTTCTTATTGCAACAAAGAAAACCCTGCATGTGCGTTCTGCACACTGCTGTCACATCTGCCCGCCACTCACACTGCTATGACAGAAACACTTTAACAGGTGTTTACTTTATTATTTCACAAATGCATGACTAGTGCAAGAGAGCAGTTGTTATTTTATGAGAGCTGACAATAAGAAGGAACTTGAAGAAACTACACTAACTTGTAATCACATCTGTGCACGGCAGCTGCAGGAGCACTGAGCTGTTGATGTGCTGCTGTGAAGGTAAGACATTAAAAAATGAGTTGGAATCTGCTCATTATGTATCTATTAGACTTGTAACTAGCTGATCATTTGAAAAAGACACTCAGCTCTATTTGTTTGAAACATCAGATGTAACCGATTTCTTTTTTTGGGACCTTGGAGAGTGTAACAGACTTTGAACCACAGACAGCAAACTGCACGCCAGATAAGATGCGGTGTACAGCTTCTTAAGTTAAACGTCATCTCCCAGTGCAGCCATCCATAGCCCAACAGACTTCATTTCCTATCACGAACACGTACGCACTTTGTTCTGACTTTTTTTCTCTGAAGTTTCCAGCCACTGAATAATGCTCCTGCTGTTTATAGTGTGCAGCTGTGGCGTGTATCAGTTAGCATCAGACATCTTTCTGAAACCCACAGAACCACACGAGAACAAAAGTGAGACCAAAGTTTATTGATTCTGCAGAAAAACTAGATCACTGCTGTGGAGCAGACAACACGGTCTCCCACTTAGAAATTAAATAGATCGATAGAAAGATCAATAGGGGATCATATACAGTGCATTCCATTACTGCATTAATGCATTACATACTATACATACTCTTGATAAGGCAAGCGTGCTGGCTGTGTAAGGTGATGAGAAAAACACACGGAAATATATGAGTATTACACATCTATGTCCTGGGGTCTTATGGGTCGGTTGGACCAGTAGCTGGAAGTCATCGGCTGGACTGGTGGGAATCTTCAGTACAGAGCTCTGGCTTCACAATCTGAACACACAGTTTAAAACATCATGAGAAACAATAAGCACCTGTGCACAAACCTGGCCTGTCTGTTATATTCATATACAGAGAGCGAGGAACACGTCAAACCAGTTACAGTTAAGACGTATCTTAACGAAAGGTTTCAATGTCTAAAGTCTCTCAGGCGCAAACCTGCATTTTAAGTATTAATCACCCTAACACACTGAATTATGAATACTATAAACAGTATATGTGAAACTTCAGATCACACAGCATCTGCAGGTGCACCCCCTGCTCTTTGATACATTTCAACCACAAGATACCGAAGGTCTCACGCAGTTTACAGGAACAACATATAACAGGTGGAGACTGTTGCTGTGGGTTTTTACTCTGACAAAAGGTCAATATTCTGTATCTAGGTCTCCTTTGTTTGCTACGTGGCTTTCTATATGTTTTTATAGAGCAGCATCCATCCCAGAAAACAATTGAAACATGAACATTGTAACATGTCGTGCATTTGTTTGTCTGAGGTTGTATTTAAATCATTTTTAAACCTACTAAGGGACGGATCTGCTAATGATGTCAGTGTTAATTTAAACCGATGAGCTCACCGTGCTTGGATCACGTGACTTACATTTTTCTGTTTTGACATTTTTTTAACTGGAAGATACAAAATAAGCTCATCAAAATAAACTGTCTGAGAAGTATGAACCAATCTTCCCACACAGGACAAAAAAATAAAAAACAGGCGGATGCTGCTGCTGTGGTTTTACAGTGAGAAAACGTCATTTTCACACCTTGCACATCCTATCTCACTTTTACCTTTAGATCATTTTGGATTTTTCTATTCTATTGTTTTTTCTTTTCTGCACATGTGCAGAGCCAAACAAGTGTGATGTTGACAAGTGTGATGTGATGCAGAGCCGTGCTGTTAGAATAGAACCAGGAAAATCCAAAAGAAGAGCGTGAAAATCAAAGGAGTGCGTAAGAGAGTGTAAATGTTGGCCTCATGACAATCTGAGGTGCTTAATTTTCTTCTGCATTTCCTTCCAGCTTGACTCTGAGTCTACATCACTTCCTGTACTTAACATTGTTCTTTGACTTAAACTCAAACTTAAACAAGCACTTGTTTTCTATTGATTTAAAATTGATTTTATCCCTTAGCTGTATTATATAAAAGGAAGTGTGAAATCAATAGTTGAATTAATTAGTGTAAATTGACACGGGAGGTCTTTATGAGAAGGAAAATCTGAAATGCTTATGACAACACAGTCGTCCAACATTTCTGCTCTCCTTCAAATGTTTCAAAGTCATCCAATGAGTCAGATTAGAGTCTTTGCTTATTCTGGCCTCTGCGACTTATGTTTGACACCACTGGTTTAAACTGGAATGCCAGGAATAGCTGGAATTGTTCAGAGCGTTAAGACAAAGAGGAGCAGCTGTACCTGGTCTTTGTTTATGTGGGTTTCTCTTTAATCTTGATTTCTACATAACAGATGTCTTCTGTCCTCACTGCTGAGTAGACAGCAGCCAAAGCGCTCTCTGCACAATGAAACACACAGAGAGGACATCAGTGCACATGTCATAGAGACACTACTGCCATTACATTAATCATTCAGATTATTTATTGTGGGGAAAGTAATTATGATTTTCCTGCTGAATTTGTAAGTATTATTGTAGCTCCCACAGATTGACCCATGAAAGCGTCGAATGAATGAATGAATCAACAAATCCACGAACTAATCAATCAGTTTGTTCTATGTATAAAGCACATAAAGATGTTATAAAGTTTACATATTTGCTGTAATTATTCATTCAATTTATGTTATTTTATTCTATTTAATTTCTATGATTTATATCTTGCTGCTTTATTTTATATATTGCGTTTATATCTTACACTCTTGCCATTATAGTGCACTGATTGAATTTTATATATTCCTTTAACTTTTCTTAAGTCTTTTTTTTACACTGAGGTGAGTAAGAAACAGTATTTGAGTTATCCTGTGTGTCCAAGTAGAGAACTGACAGTAAAACATTTTTGAATCATGAATTTTTGAAAAGCCTGAAAGTCGGAGTCTCACCTTGAAGCTTCCTGTCAACATATCGTTCCACCAAAACAATCAGTAAGACCACTAGAGCTATGACACAGAGTGTTCCAGCAGTCAGCAACACCGGGAGAAGAGGAGAGGAAGCGGCAGGAAAGGTCGAGGTGGTCGAGGTGGTTTTAGGTGGAGGTGTGGCTGTAGATGGAGGTGTGGATGTAGGTGGAGGTGTGGATGTAGTTGGAGGTGTGGATGTAGTTGGAGGTGTGGTGGTGTGTTCCCCTAAAATAAAGCAAACAGTCATTAAGTTGTCGTCACATTGTGAATGTTGAAAGCTGCAGAAACACAGACAGGTGAGTGTGTCACCTGTGACAGTGATCCAGCTGGATGGAGACTCTCCATGACCGCTGATGTTACACTTGTAGAGGCCTTCATCAGACCTGGAAACATGCTGGATGGTCATGTGACCTGTAGAGTCTTTCCCAGTGAAGACGCCATCTTTATAGAAAGCAGCTGGGAGGTTGGAGGGAGTGGTCTCTGTTTTACAGAGCAGAGTGACGTCATCTCCCTCCATCACAGGGAGGACAGGACTCTGCAGGATCACTGATCCACCTCAACACAGAGACAAACTACAGCATTTCATCCATTTACACACAGCTTCATCAACACTAACTCCACACACTCAGCTTACCAGTGACTGTCAGGTTAACCATGTTACTGATGGGACCCTCTCTGGACTCACACCAGTAAACTCCACTGTCCAGTAGGACGATGTGGTTGAAGGTACAGGAAGAACCAGCTGATTCTCCAAACCCATCTCCACACTGAGTCCTGGTTTCTTTGCTTGTGTTTCTCCTCAGAGTCCATCCAGCAGAGCTGTCGTCCTCCTCACAGCTCAGAGACACAGAGTCTCCGTCAAAGAACTGAGTGCTGCTGGGACTCACAGTCAGACGAGCTGTGAGGGTTAAAAATAAGCTTTTCATTAATTTCAAAAGTAATATAAATTATTGTTTAGATGAAATCAGCCTATAGAATGAAAATAAGATTTAAATGTGCTATAGCAGCCCATAAGCATCTACACACCAGATATTTCTGATTCTGATCACCATTTTAGCAATTTATATTTAAAAAAAGACGTTTACTGACCTTGGTTTGTTGTCCAGTAAAACACCGATGTCAGAACTAAGGAGAAATTACAATTAGGTTAGTATAGAATAAAGACTAAAGAATAATGTCATGTATGGAGTGGGATGATTAAAGCAGGATGATTATGTTAGTTTGAATGAATCAACACTTCTGAGTCACACTAAATGTCAGAATCCTCGAAGCAGAGGTCGAGGAGGGGGTGTGAGAACAATTTAAGGAAAAACTCTTCTTCGTCTTTCATGTAAATTCATAGGTAGATTTAGAAGTCGATAATAATGAATATATAGAAAGAAATCTTTGCAGTATCATTTCCTCTGTAAATGTCACACAAAACTGTCTTTTTGCACTATTAGGGGTTTTTTTCTCACTGTACTGGTGGCATAAAGAGCACTACCATAACGTGGTGCTTTTATTCTTCTTTTTCCTTCATCACTTTTGATTAACAGAACAGAAAGTAAAAGTTCAACATTTAAAACAAAGAAAAACCAAAAAATTCATGCTTTACTCACAGAGCAGACATAGTACAGACGCTTCCTTCATCGTCCTCTTAACTGACGTGACCTTTTGTTCCTTTTCGTTATAGAGACAAGGTAAACCCCACCCTCTTCACCAGCTTGTCTTTTTTCTATATGTGTAAGATGTGTGACAAATATAAGTTAAAACAAAAAATCATTCAATTCAAATTGTAGTTTAAAAGTTATTTGACAGAAAAGAGTACAAAGCTGCACTTTCAATAATTTAACCGCTTTTAGTGTTTGAAAATGTGTTGTGTTGTTTGGCAGCTTCTCTTTTAGCAACACTTTAACAATGAAGAGCTGGGAGAATAGGGATGCAGTGGTGAAAATTTCCCAGTCTTCCCAGATATGCAGTTTTAGCTGTTGAGCACAGCGGGGTTCTTGGAGACTGTTGCCCACAAAAACACTTGCGCAGGCTGTCACCGCACCAGCAGCAGAATCATTGATAGGAAACGGGATGGGTCTGTGCTTTACCTTGTTTACATCAAATTCTGACCCTACCTAAATCTTTCAGAATATATTGAAAGTAACCAGACCAGGCAGTGTTTTTAGAATCTTTTATTTACATTTGGTTAGTGAATGTGTGAATTGCAGCCTCGGTTTCCTGTTGTTAGCTGACAGGAGTTTCAGCTGGTGTGGTTTTTCTGCTGCTACAGAATCTCCTTCATATGCGGTGCATTCAGAGAACAGCAAGTATCATTTTGTTGTAACGAGTGGTTGTTCGAGTCACTTTTGCCTTCCTTTCATCTCAAAATATAAAAAACGGGTGTTGCACATTCATTATGCGAGTTAGTGACCTTTCACTTGTGCAGACTCAGTGTTGGAGGGCTTGTTGGTGCACTTTAGTGTCAGTAGATGGCAGCACCAGACTATGGTTCCTTGGGACCCGTCACTCAGGAGGACGTGGCTGATTTTTCTTTTTTTTTCTCCCCATTGACTCATCACACGCAAGAAAACTTGCACACACAGACACACACGCCTGGTGCTAAAACTCACCCATCCTGCTATATCAGCTTCTTGTTAAAGATTAGACTTGCTCCAAATTACAACTTAAGTCATTTATATGCTTTTAGATCAGTAATAGTTACCACATGCCATACGGTAATATTACAGGTACCAGTGGTGAATTTTGGTATTGCAACAACAACAACAACAAAATCCCCCGCTGCATTGACTGTTGACAGAAAATCTTCTAATGTGACAAATCCAAATTATATCTGTGTTTTAAGATTTTACAAGGTTTTATATTTGAAAAACTTCCTCATAGCCAAAAAAGTTTCTTTTTCTACAGGGAGTGCAGAATTATTAGGCAAGTTGTATTTTTGAGGAATAATGTTATTATTGAACAACAACCATGTTCTCAATGAACCCAAAAAACTCATTAATATCAAAGCTGAATGTTTTTGGAAGTAGTTTTTAGTTTGTTTTTAGTTTTAGCTATTTTAGGGGGATATCTGTGTGTGCAGGTGACTATTACTGTGCATAATTATTAGGCAACTCAACAAAAAACAAATATATACCCATTTCAATTATTTATTTTTACCAGTGAAACCAATATAACATCTCCACATTCACAAATATACATTTCTGACATTCAAAAACAAAACAAAAACAAATCAGCGACCAATATAGCCACCTTTCTTTGCAAGGACACTCAAAAGCCTGCCATCCATGGATTCTGTCAGTGTTTTGATCTGTTCACCATCAACATTGCGTGCAGCAGCAACCACAGCCTCCCAGACACTGTTCAGAGAGGTGTACTGTTTTCCCTCCTTGTAAATCTCACATTTGATGATGGACCACAGGTTCTCAATGGGGTTCAGATCAGGTGAACAAGGAGGCCATGTCATTAGTTTTTCTTCTGTTATACCCTTTCTTGCCAGCCACGCTGTGGAGTACTTGGACGCGTGTGATGGAGCATTGTCCTGCATGAAAATCGTGTTTTTCTTGAAGGATGCAGACTTCTTCCTGTACCACTGCTTGAAGAAGGTGTCTTCCAGAAACTGGCAGTAGGACTGGGAGTTGAGCTTGACTCCATCCTCAACCCGAAAAGGCCCCACAAGCTCATCTTTGATGATACCAGCCCAAACCAGTACTCCACCTCCACCTTGCTGGCGTCTGAGTCGGACTGGAGCTCTCTGCCCTTTACCAATCCAGCCACGGGCCCATCCATCTGGCCCATCAAGACTCACTCTCATTTCATCAGTCCATAAAACCTTAGAAAAACCAGTCTTGAGATATTTCTTGGCCCAGTCTTGACGTTTCAGCTTGTGTGTCTTGTTCAGTGGTGGTCGTCTTTCAGCCTTTCTTACCTTGGCCATGTCTCTGAGTATTGCACACCTTGTGCTTTTGGGCACTCCAGTGATGTTGCAGCTCTGAAATATGGCCAAACTGGTGGCAAGTGGCATCTTGGCAGCTGCACGCTTGACTTTTCTCAGTTCATGGGCAGTTATTTTGCGCCTTGGTTTTTCCACACGCTTCTTGCGACCCTGTTGACTATTTTGAATGAAACGCTTGATTGTTCGATGATCACGCTTCAGAAGCTTTGCAATTTTGAGACTGCTGCATCCCTCTGCAAGATATCTCACTATTTTTGACTTTTCTGAGCCTGTCAAGTCCTTCTTTTGACCCATTTTGCCAAAGGAAAGGACGTTGCCTAATAATTATGCACACCTGATATAGGGTGTTGATGTCATTAGACCACACCCCTTCTCATTACAGAGATGCACATCACCTAATATGCTTAATTGGTAGTAGGCTTTGGAGCCTATACAGCTTGGAGTAAGACAACATGCATGAAGAGGGTGATGTGGACAAAATACTCATTTGCCTAATAATTCTGCACTCCCTGTATGAGTGACATCCTGAGCTAAAGTCTGTTGGCCATTGAAGAGAAAAAAGAGAGAAAAAAATAACATAGAAATAAACCCAGAAGCAAAACCAATCATCTTTGAGCCCACTGACTCATTTTTGAATTTTCTTCAGATGAACATTTCACAAACATGCTCTAAAGATAATTCATCACTGGGAGCTGATCTATTTAATCTATTTAATCTATTGAAAATAGAGTTTCACTTTATCATAATTGTCATGTTATTTTCTGACAATAGTCCAGCCTATGTGTTATCTGGCCTGAATTCAAAAGATCCTTGAGTTCCATCTCTGGCAGGACTTTTGATAGGCTGAGTACAGACTGGACCATGCTCTATACCTCTCTTGTTGTGGCTGTTGCTACTAGCTATTGACCTCCAGGGGCAGCTGACAGGTTCCCGGCTGCATCAGTGGCGTGTGGCTTGGGCAGTGGCTGATGCAAAAACTTGGGTGTTAGTGGGAAGTTGCTGACATCTGTAGAGGAAGCAGAGTCTGGGGTCTGAGTCACCTATTCAGGTGGTTGAGTTGCTTCACCTGTTTTGTTGCGCTGTAGAGCTGCTCTTCACCCTCCCTTTCTGTGCGTGGAGCTATGTATACACAGAGTGGTAACCCCTGCTCTGAAGATTTAAGCATAAACATTGCTCAGCAGAAACAAACTCAAGGACTGTTTGTATAGCAGCTGATCTAGCACGCTAGAGTTTGTCAACCCTGAACATAGCTCTTCAGTATCTGTAAACTAGCATCTCTGTGTCTGTAAGTTCTCAAATTGTACATTCAAAAACTGTTTCCTCAGAGGCCACATCCTCTGGCCCTATGGATATAGGGAGTAAATATAACTGGGACTGTTTATTCAAAGCCTGTTAATTTAAAGGATTGTTTTTTGATTGCTTATTCAAAGCAGAGAGCAAATCCTATTAAGACTTTAGCTGCTTCTCAAAAACTGGCCTTATTGGAGACTGTCATTCCCAGGGCCTCCCAAGAGGCTGAGTTTCAGCCTTCTGCTGACTCTGGACTCCTGGAGACTAAGAAGCCAACACAACCTGCATTACCTGGAAACTCTGCCTTGCCATCTCAGCTGTCTGAGCAATTAGTTTCTGCTGAGAGCCCGAGCGCGTTGACCCAGCCGTCTCCGTCCTCTTCTGGAAGCTTCCGTGAACTCATTTAGCCAGCTGAGGATTGCACCTTGCTGTCACGGCCTGGGCAGAGCCAATGCCCTGAACAGCTCCAGCCAGCATTACCACTGCCAGATTTTTCTGTGCCTGCTGGTTCCATTTCATCGCTGGAGAACCATGCCAGCTGTCTGCCATGTGGGACACCTTGCCAGCCAGAGGTGGTGGACGAGGCGTGCGGGGGGTCCTTGAATGCCGGAAGAGGGGGAACAGCCGGGTGAAGGGCTGCTCCTGCCGGAAGTGGTGGAGGAGCCACTCCAACCAGACGGTGGAGGTGTGGGTGTAGATCTCCCTTAAATAAAGAACATCAGCTAAAAGTCACATTGTGAATGTTGAAACCTGCAGAAACACAGACAGGTGAGTGTGTCACCTGTGACAGTGATCCAGCTGGATGGAGACTCTCCATGACCGCTGATGTCACACTTGTAGAGGCCTTCATCAGACCTGGAAACATGCTGGATGGTCATGTGACCTGTAGGCTCCTCCCTGATGAGGGAGCCATCTTTATAGAAAGCAGCTGGGAGGTTGGAGGGAGTGGTCTTTGTTTTACAGAGCAGAGTGACGTCATCTCCCTCCATCACAGGGAGGACAGGACTCTGCAGGATCACTGATCCACCTCAACACAGAGACAAACTACAGCATTTCATCCATTTACACACAGCTTCATCAACACTAACTCCACACACTCAGCTTACCAGTGACTGTCAGGTTAACCATGTTACTGATGGGACCCTCTCTGGACTCACACCAGTAAACTCCACTGTGCCATTCATAGATGTTACAGATGGAACCAGACCACCTTACCCAGTCAGCTCCACACTGAGTCCTCTGTTGTTTGTTTGTGTTTCTCCTCAGCAGAGCTGTCGTCCTCCTCACAGCTCAGACATAAACTCTCCTCCGAAGAACTGAGAGCTGCTGGGACTCACAGTCAGACGAGCTGTGAGGGTTAAAATTAAAATGTTTCATTACTTGCAAAAAGGAATATAAAAATATTAAACAAAAGCCTAAACAGTAAAAATTAGATTTTGTTTCGCTCAGTGAAAAACAAACAATCATCTAGGAACTGGATTGGTTTTTGACTCCTCAATCATCCTTTTAAGCGCATTAAGACTAAACATCATATTTAAAGAAGTTTACTGACCTTGAATTGTTGTCCAGCAAAGTACTGAAATCAAAAGTAGGAAGAAAGGACATTTAGATTAGAATATGAAAGAATATCAACAACACATTGTGTGCAGATCCAATATGTGATTTAAAAATTTGAAAGCTGCATTTGAAATTGTTGACAGTATTAGTGTGACCCTGGGATGCAATTTTATTATAAGTGGCTGGGAGCTGCAGCACAAGAAGGTAATTCATTGCCTGTTATGTGTTAATCATTCATGTGTAACTGCTCACATGTAAACACTTTGTTGAGAATGTAATTATTTCACTTCAGTTCAGCTTCTGCGCTCTATGATCACAGCTGTCAGCATCTGGAGAAAAGTCACAATCACAGATGATGGTTTTCCCAACACAGCGTGGAACTGTTGTTTTTTCTTCAGAGTTTATCGACACTTCAGCACAAATTTGTGTCTTTGTGCCTTCAAGGTTGTTATTTCACTTGCTTTGTCATGGTTGTGTGGCGGCATGAAGAACATAGACACAACTTGTAGCTCTGATCATGAAGACCTGTGTCCACTTTAAAGGTCAGCTGATGTAATAACTGACTCATTTCTGTGGATTTCACTGGTTAACATGGAAGAAACTTTAATCTGCTGTTACATCAGCCTGACTTCTTGTTCATGTGTCCTCCATCATCAGTGATTAACACAGCAGACAATAAAAGTTCAATGTTTAAAAGAAAGATGTTCTTTACTTGCAGAGTAGAGTTGCTTCCTTCATTGTCCTCTTGACTGATATGACCGTTTCATTCTTTATGTTATATAGATTAAGCCCCACCCTCTTCCCGCACGTTTTCCACCCCATATGTAGAATGTGTGCCAACATATCTGATATTTACACAGTTTCTTCTGTTTAAAAAAATAATGGATTTGTGCAGCAGCTCCTTTTGTAGTAAAAACTGAGAAGTGGGGAGACTAAGTGATGCAGCTTTGATGAGACATTCTACCATTCTTTCTTTAAAGTGATGTTTTAGTTGCCCAACACATTGGGGCCCCTTTTTTGGAGACCGTTCTCTGTCCACTAAAGGTCCATGAGTCACTTTTTGCAAGCTGTTACTGCACCAGCAGCCTAAACCACTGATCCAAGGTGGGGTGGATCCATGCTTTCATGTCATTTACACTAAATTCTGCCCCTAACATTTGAATTTCTCAGCACACTTTGAGACTCATAAGACCAGGACGTGATTTTAGAATCTTTTTTATATTTGGTGAGCCTGAGTGAATTTTAGCCTCGGTTTCCTGTTCTTAGCTGACAGCAGTTTCAGCCAGTGTGGTCTTCTGCTGCTGTAGCACATCTGCCTCAAGGTTTTACATCCTGTGTGCTCAGAGATGCTCTTTTACCTACTTGTGGCACAAGAGAGAGCGGTTAATGGATTTACTGGTGCTTTCAGTGGTGCTCACTGTTGATCTTTGCTCTAGTCTTTGTCTGTATGACAAAAAAGAAACTCAGTCTGGGTAATCTGCATTTTTAGTTAGTTGTTCTTCTGTGAAGTGATATGTAAATTGTCATTTTTCATTTATTGCTATAGTTTACTGTGCTCTGTGACCACTAGAGGAAAACACATTTTAATGTTTCATTGTGCAAGCTAAGAAAGTTAAAGTGTTTTTTAGAAAGCAGAGTCCTTGAACTTTTTGGACCTTCTTTACCTGAGCGTGCCTGAGCCTAGAAGCAATGCAGGTTGGGCCTGTTTGTACTTTGATGGGAAACAATCTGGGAATACCAGGTGTGTAAAAGTGCTGTTTAAAATCATATCAGGCCACCTTCCACTAGAGGGCAGTTTTACATAAACAGAAGTGAATTTGAGGCATCTGCTGTCAGTTTCACCAAAATGCTTAGAAGAAAACTTTGGGCATAAATGCAGTTAACTGGCAGCCTAAACAAGTTCCCATGTCTGAAAAACATTTAAATCTATTTTTTAAAGAGTTTCACTTTATCATCTTATGTATTTTGTTTTACACTGAAACAGAAAGACACAGTTGTATAAAGCTTACAGTCAAATATCATATTCATGAACTGCATTTCACTCCTCCCAGAACCTTAAATGACTACTTTAAAGAGCATTTTTCTACAAATACATGAGTCCTGCAAGTGAGCAATAAGTAGTTTAAAAGAACTAAAGACAGATGTGAAGAAGGATTTTTCTTTTTTTCCACGCTCAATCAGTTTTACCCCCTCACAGCCATCTTTGGCAACTCATTAAGGGTTAGGATTGTTCTGCCTGTTTGGAAACCCCAATTTGAAAACCTTTGGACTGAAAAGGTGCATGTTTAGTAGTGATGTGACGTTCTGTATCGAGGCTTCGAAGCGTGTGTCGAGTAATGGAGGGGGCGTTTCCGCGAAGCGCGTATCGAGGCTTGCTTCATTTATGGGAGGAGCTGAAAATGATGACGTCCGAAGCCTCGCTGCCCGGCTGTACCACGTGACTGGTTCAGGAAGCAGTTCGAACTTTGCCGCAAATAATCATTTTCCATACTGCTAGCATAAATATACACAGTATACTGCCATCACTACAATATAGATGTTTTACACACTCCTTTTGTTGTTGACATTTACAGGCTGTGTGCAAAATGCCACACTCTTCAAATTCATGCCAACTAATATTTTTACGTCCAGTAGGTGTCCTGCTAGAGCAAATGAAGCTTCAAGAAGCTTCGCGTTGGGGTGAACCAATTGGATGGAAAGCTTCAGTGCTTCATGAGGCTTCATCTGCCCATCACTAATGTTTAGTAGGTTACAGTAAAAACAACAACAACAAGCAAGGACTCTCTACAAGTTGCAAATGGCCTGAAAATAACGTCTCAAATTTAATTTCTTCAAATCAAAGCTATTCAAACGCACACATACACACTTTGTTCTCAGTCTTTATTTTCCAGCTTTGAATGATTCATGCTTTAGACTGGCGTTGAGGTGAAGTTTTAATTGTTTCTTTCTTTGTTATCTGGGCCCTGTTTCAGGAAGCCGGTTTGGAAAACTCAGAGTGAAAAACGACACTCACGGTTGAGTAACCCCGAACTGTCCAACTCGGAATATTCCGTTTCAGAAAGGCTGATAACAATTAGTTCAATCAAGGCGGAGTTGCTTTAACCCCAAGTGAAGCGCGCGGACGAGGATACATAAAGCCCTGATAAGCGGAGCACAGATTAAGCGAGTCACCATGGAGACGGAGGGAAAGAAGGCGCGGTCAATGTATTTCACAGCGCTTGAGGCCGAAATGCTGATGGCAGCATATGCCGATAACATGCAAATTCCGCGGAAAAAAGTAACACAGCGACAGCTGCAAAAGAAAGTGAGCATGCATGGCAAAACATAGCCGACAGAGTCAATGCGTGAGTGTTAATTTAAACATTGATCTAGGGATTTCCACCCATTTAACACGTTATTTTATCATATGTTATTTTATTTGTTATTTTATACATTTTATTTTGTGATGTGATGTGAGCGCAGGTGCAACCCAACAGGCCCCAAACGTGCCTGGCAGCAAGTAAAAATGAAATATAAAAATATAGTCCAAACAGGTAAGGTGTAATTGTATTATGAGCCATAGTGCTTGGTCTGTTTGTCCGATGTAAATCAATTGCAGTTAGAGGTTACATTAATTTTCTGTCTGTAAGCACTTATTGAAATTATCTGAGCACATTACAAGTACATATTTGCTTACTCTGTATGCTCAAATGTGACCCGTTATAGCCAACAGAAAAAAAGCGGAGGCCCGAAAAACAGGTGGGGGTCCTCCACCACCACCACCACTCACAGAGGCTGAGCAGTTGGCCCTCAGCCAAAACAGTGGGCGCCCTGTGGCCGAAGGCATCTCTGCGGGGACATCCTCTGAGTCAATAACCCCGCAAGACACAAGTGCCTACATAGGGGGTAAATTCAAAATAATACATGATGTGCATACATCCTTTCTTCACAGTCACCTTTGCAGTGCTGCTCATTCATTTGATAAACTCTTTACCATAATGGATTATTTTGTAGTGAAGTTATTTTCCTACTGATTTTGCCTTGCCTCAGTCTTGGTTGTCTTTGAGAGCATAATGACAATGAAGTGTAAGCTGATTGGTATGTTTGTTAATTGCCATTTGGTCCCTTGTTATAAGTGACCTGTATAAACCTCATATTCTATCAGTTGATGGTGATGGTGTACTGCATCTGGTGCAGCCTCCTGTTGAGCCAGACCAACATGTAATACTCCACAGATTATATGAGTTTACAGTAGAACAGCAATGTTGTTTATTTCTTTACTACAGGAAAATAATGAAGAAACATTGACAGCTGTTACAGAGGAGGAAGCAACAGAGACACTTTATGAGGTTTACATCTTGTAATACTTTGTGTACAGGAAATACAGGCGACCAATAAAGCCAGTTGAACAAAAAATCTGTTTATTCTTCTTTCAACATGTTGAGGTGATGGGTCAAAGGAAATGATTGTGACATATGGTGTCTCTGACTGCTCTTCCATCTTGTATGTCCGTGGGAGGGTCAGGATGTTCATGGTTTGGATCACTGCTGATGTTTGGTTCAGAAGGACAGTGTTCTCCTCTAATTGTGGCAATGTTGTGAAGAATCACACATGCCACAATAATGTCACATGCCCTTTCTGGGGTGACCCTGAGTCTTTGCAGGCACTGGAACCGGGCCTTAAGCATTCCGATAGTCATTTCAACTCTGGCTCTTGTCCTGCAATTAGCCAGATTATATCGCTGCTGTGGGCCCGGTTCAGGGTCAGGGTAAGGGGTAAGCAAATAGGGTAAACATGGATACCCCCTATCACCAAGCAAGTAGCCAGTGAACTCTCCTAAGACAGAAGGATACACTTCAGTTCAAATGTCCCTGAAGCAATTGGTCTTTATATATTTTAAAGTATTTTCAACTCACCATGTCCAAATTTTGTGCTCAGTGTACATTCACGGAATATTTGTGAGTCATGAACAGAGCCTGGCCACTTGGCTTCCACATTTGTGATAATGTTGGCAGCATCATATATGATCTTCACAGTGCAGAGAACACAAATTAGCATCCATTACTATGATGAAATAATTTGTTAGTTTGACATGCTACAGGGAACTATGTACCTGTACATTAATGCTGTGGAAAGACTTCCTGTTCACATAGTCTCCTTCATTTACTGAAGGAGCAATAATTGGAATGTGAGTACCATCTATACAGCCAATCACGCCTGGGAACCCTGAAAATAAATGTAAAATTTAAGTAGTAGTCCAAGTATCACCACATCATAAATTAAGTTTTGTTCATCCTGATACCTGCAATTTTGTGGCATCCCTCTTTGATGAATCTTGTGGGTCTGTGACCGGGGAACACCACAAACGAGTACAGGAGACGTTTCAGTGCAACTGTAACATTCCTGACTGCCCGACAGACGGTAGCCTTGGAAACGTGCTCAGCGTCACCAATATTATACAGAAAGCTCCCGTTTGCAAGAAACCGAAGTGCAATACAAATAATATGCAATGAACTGAGAGCATGTCCGCGATGTGTCACATGCGTAATATATGGCCTGAGGATGTTATCCAAATAACTTATTGATTGTGCTGAGAAACGGTAACGTTCGCACAGAAGATCATCAGGAAATGATAAAATGTCCAAACGCGCTCTGATCACTCTCTCCCGGCGGAGAGCTCTGCGGAGAATTTGGGCTTCACGATCTACTGGCTCTTCAAGGAAGTGGCACGCCATGTCTGACACTTCCTACTGTCAGGTTTCCGACAAAGGGGCGGAGACAGTCAGGGTTAGTTGTAGTAAACCTGCTAGGGGGCAGGTTAGCTTCACGGAGTGTGTCGTCATAGTGACTCACTCAGGCTGCAGCTGAACTCGCTTTGTGAAACCGAAAACCCAGAGTTTTCGTTAACTCAGGGTATACTTACTCAGTTTTTCCACTAAACCGGCTTCCTGAAACAGGGCCCTGCTCCAAACCGAGCCGTGTTGTCATGTTTCGGCTGTTTGCAGGCAGGAATTGGACCCAAACGCAGACTCACTGGAAACAGGACTGAACTCAAAATGGCAGCTTTTATTGCTGAACACAAAACCTAAACTGGGAAGCCGCTAACAAAACACACACAGGGAGCCACAGTGCAAAACATATAGCATAAAGACAATCACTACACTGACACAGAGAAACACAGGGCTTACATACACTGGGACATAATCAGGGAATGGAAAACAGGAGGGAGACACAGCTGGGAGAGATTGGGGCTAACGAGACAGGTTGAGCAAAGCTGGACACACAAAAATGAGACACATACCTTCACAATAAAACAGGAAACAATACACAAGGACGCAGACTAAGAAACACTGACTTTACATAGGCAGAACTAAACCTAAACCAGAATAAGCTTGAACATAGAACATCATCATCATCATCATCATCATCAAAAAGATCAAGAAAATAACCACAAATATGAAAACTCAAAATACTGGGTCAAAACTGACCCATGACACGTGTATCTGTTGGCCATAACTATTCAGTTTCCTGTCAGACGTCTTTATGAAACTCACAAAACCACATGAGAAGAACAACAAGGGAGACGAAAGTTTACTGATCCTGCAGAGAAACCAGATCAGTGCTGAGAAGACACCAGCAGGGCCCCACATTTAGAAATAAAATATATAACTGGCCTTAAATACACAGCATCACATTGATATATTAGTTATATTCTCTCTTAACTACATGTTGCTGAAGGCACATTTGTTTGTTTTTTCTTTGTTTTTGCAGGTTCTTCACATAAAAATCTTCATGAGGTGCTTTGAGGACTCGGCGAGACCTGCAGCTGCATCTCAGTGGCTGGACTGGTGAAATGCTTCACTTCGGAGTAGATGACGTCTGGCTCTCTTGGAAACTCTGGACATACAAACACAGACAGATCAAACAATGTGAGGATAAGCACCTGTGTACAAAACCAGGCCTGCTTCTTATGTTTATAGATAGTAAACTGACAGAATGGGGAAATGTCAGTGAACACGTGTGGTCAATACCCTAAAGGCCTTTTCTCTAGACTTAAAGGTTTTTTTAATCTAATATCCAACTTCAGAAATTTACATTAAAAGTCTTACTACATTCTGTCATGAATGAGCTTTTAATCTGAAAGAACCCCACCAGGAAATGTTTAGTTTGGTAGCAGAGAGTCTGAGCAGAGAGGGGACTCTGAAGCTGTCACTATTAGCATTAACCTGAAGTCATCATGTGAGCTGTTGAAGCATTAAATCCTCTCCGTGATTATTTTGCCCAGCAGCCTTTAAGTGATTATCACCTTTACTGTGACTATCTACAGTAACTTGGTTGGTTTCATTGGTCATTGATCTCTAATCCAGTTTAATTTAACCTGTTCTGAAGCTTTTAGGACCTCAAATGACTTTCAGTGTTAAACATTAAGTAAGTTTTATGCAAACATATACCGGTAATAGAATATGTTGTACATAACACACACAGCTCCTACATATAGACTCAAGATGAAAACTGAATAGTTTCTGGGGCCTTGTGTCTATTAAAAAACAAAAACACAATGCAGCATGCTAAAGTGTTACTTAGCCAGCAGTAAAAATGTGTCTTTGTAGGAAAAACAGCTGTGACAGAAAAAAATGACCCACTATTGGCGGTTACACCAGTGCTGAGTCAGCGTGCTACTTTTACTTTGGTGCTTGGAGCACATTTTGCTAAATTTATACTCTTATAGCTTCACTTATGTTGAAGCTTCTTTCAGTCGTTTCCTTATTCACAAGGGGTCGCCATAGCAGATACACCTGTTTCCTTGGACCCACACTTTGTCACACTGCAGAGACATTATCTTTTGCACTGTGGCGTGAAATCATTCTTAGTAACCACACACGAGTTCAGTGTAAACTACGGGGCGAAGCTGCAGATGTTGTTGTTTCACATGCAGAGTTTAAAACATGCAAAACTGTTAATGTTAGTGTAGGACACTTGGAGATGTAGAAAACACATGGTTCATTTATTCATTTAAATTTATATTATACTATTGTTTTGCATGTTATTTGATCAAAAGTGCAATAAAGAGTTATATTTTTTTGTTGCTCAGATCAAAGCAACAAAAAAGCATCCCTGACAGAATACCCTGAGGGAGACAGTTGAATGCCTTCTCCAGGTCTACAAAACACATGAAGACTGGTTGAGGAAACTCTGACACGCGCATGTAAAAATCCTCGAGAGGATAAAGAGGTCTACACTGTGCCTCCTGCATCTGACGTTTTACTAATAAACTGACTCTTATTTCCCTGGAATGGACTTTCCCAGGGAGGCTGATTAAAGTGATCTCCTATACTGAGCATGCTCAATATCAGCATCTCTCCACCTGCACTGTGCATTGTGTGAGCAGAATACCATCATCCCGTATGCTTTGAGAAAGACCAAAAGTCTTTTTCCATGAAATATTAATGATCAGTAAGACATTTGCTCTTAGATCTGTTGTTTGTGCAGAAAACAGTGAGTATGTGTGTTTAACAGCTCTGCAGTAAAGCTGCAGAAACTGGAAACTGGACGACCACAGAGCTGCTAGTTTCTGTTAAACACAGGCTGAAAAACACTGTTCAGCATGTGAAGAACAACACTTACATTGAAAGGCTGCGACTAAGTTTTGAAAAATACATCACTAAAACAAGTTAGCTACGCTAGTGTGAAAGGTGGGCTGCACACCAGACATGTCTCCAGTCCTTCAGAAATAGAGACAGACAACTAAACTCTATGTGGGAAGTAAAGTTAGTTTTAAAATATATCATCCATGAAAACAGCTCTGTGATGATTTCTGCCACTCAGAAGATTAAAATCCTTCAACCAGAATGCTAAATTTATACATATTCCACCTGCCATTCTCTCTCAAGAAACACCATCAGATCTAATTGTGGATGTGGTCCCTGCTGGTGAATAAGGAATTTAATTTATTAGTTGTACTACAAGAAGTCATTCTGTGAGCTTTTGAAAGCCTGAAAGAGAAAAAAAAAAACTGAGTGTGAATCTCACCTTCAAGTTGACTGTGACTGGTTTGCTCCATCAAAAGAAACATTAACACCACTACAACCACGAGACAGACCGACGCAGCAGTCACCACCATGGGGAGAAGAGAGTAACAATCCAGAGAGGTCAATGTAGAGGTGGCTGCAGGAGGAGCTGTGGCTGCAGGTGGAGGTGTAGCTGCAGACAGAGGTGTAGATGCAGGTAGAGGTGAAGATGCAGGTGGAGGTGAGGATGTAGGTCCAGATGTATTTTTCTCATTCAGCTCCTGTTATGTTTATCTCCACCTCATCACGCCCTGTCCTTTTGGATACTTTCTCTCCTGTTTCACTACCTGAGCTGGTAAAACTAGTGAATTCAGTGAAAGCATCCTCTTGTCCACTTGACATTGTACCTGCATCATTATTCAAAAATGTCTTCCAGGTTATTGGTCCATATGTGCTCACTCTAATCAACCCTTCACTGGCGTCTGGTATAGTTCCGATCTATTTTAAAAATGCTGCTATTCTCCCACTTTTAAAAAAACCTCAGCTAGACCCCTCTCTTTGGAGCAGCTACAGACCAATCTCTAAATTACCGTTAATCGCTAAGCTTCTAGAAAAGGTTGTGGCTAGGCAACTTATAGCGGCTCTGGACAAACATAACATTTGCGATAAGTTTCAGTCCTGCTTTCGCAGAGCTCACTCCACAGAAACAGCCCTTCTTAGGGTCTCAAGTGACATCCATCCATCCATCCATTCGCTTCCGCTTATCCTTTTCAGGGTCGTGGGGGGTGCTGGAGCCTATCCCAGCTGTCATAGGGCAAGAGGCAGGGTACACCCTGGGCAGGTCGCCAGTCTGTCGCAGGGCCAACACACAGGGACAGACAACCATTCGCACTCACATTCACTCGCACATTCACACCTAGTGGCAATTTGGATTTTCCAATTAACCTATCCCCACAAGCTGCATGTCTTTGGACGGTTGGAGGAAGCCGGAGTACCCGGAGGGAACCCACACAAACACGGGGAGAACATGCAAGTGACATTTTGATGAATAATGATGCAGGAAGATGCTCGGTCCTACTTATGTTGGACCTAACATCGGCTTCTGACACTGTTGACCACCACATCCTCCTCGAAAGGCTTAAGCATTAGGTTGTTGTATCGGGTACTGCCTTGAAGTGGTTCTCCTCATATCTACATAACCGATCTTTTTTCTGTGGTGGTCTCCGATTTTAGGTCATCCTCTACCTCCCTTACTTGTGGTGTCCCTCAGGGTTCGGTTTTGGGGCCTTTATTGTTCTTAATATATCTTCTCCCCCTCCAGCATATAATGGGCTCTTTTGAGGACATTTCTTATCACTGTTATGCTGATGATATTCAGTTGTACATCTCTTTTAAGCCCCAGGAGTTATCTAAGCTTCAGCTTTTAAATGACTGCTTAGATTTCATCAAACGTTGGATGGCTGTAAATTTTCTCCAACTGAACGAGGGGAAAACTGAAGTCCTCATATGTGCTCCGGACAGATTTTTATCCCAGATAGTGAAAGCCCTTGGTCCTCTCTCACTCTATGTTAAAATCCTCTATTAGGAATTTAGGTGTCACTTTTGACTCGACTCTCACATTGGATGGGCATGTGAAATCTCTGGTTCGGTCTTGTTTTCATTTAAGAAATGTTGCTAAGTTAAGCCCTATTTTATCTCGCCCTGAACTGGAGATAGCTATACATGCATTTATTTCCTCACGCTTGGACTATTGTAACTCTGTTTATGTGTCTAAGCAAAGGTTCTCTGGATCGTCTGCAGGTTGTGCAAAATGCTGCAGCTGGGCTGTTGACAAAATCCTCCAAGTATTCACATGTGACACTGTTGCTATTTCAGCTACACTGGCTTCTTGTTGAATTTAGAGTACATTTTAAGATCCTGGTCTTGACATTTAGAGCCTTGCATGGACTGGCACCAGCCTACATCTCCGATCTGCTACAGCCCTATGTCCCTTGCAGGTCCCTGAGGTCATCTGATCAGGGCTTACTTGCTATAAAACAGACTAAGATGAGAACTAAGGGTTACAGAGCTTTTGCCACTGTGGCCCCGAGACTGTGGAACTCTCTCCCTCATACATTAAGAACTGTGGACTCGGTAGTTGTTTTTAAAAAACAACTCAAAACTCACCTTTTTAAAACTGCTTTTGGTTAAATTTCTGCCTGTTTTATATTGTCTGTTTTACCCTTTTATTGTTTGTTACCTTATGTGCAGCACTTTGTGACTCTGTCTGAAAGTGCTATATAAATAAAATTGTATTTATTTATTTCTGTAGATGTAGGCGGTGCTGTGGCTGCAGGTGGTACTCATGATATACACTCAACAAAAATATAAACGCAACACCTTTGTTACTGCTCCCATTCCCCATGGGATGGACGTAGAGACCTAAAATTCATTCCAGATACACAATATAACCATCCCTCCCAAACAGTGGTCACAAATCAGTCCAAATGTGTGGTAGTGGGCACATCTGCCATATTGAGATAATCCATCCCACCTCACAGGTGTGCCACATCAGGATGCTGATCTGACATCATGAGTAGTGCACAGGTGTACCTCAGACTGCCCACAACAGAAGGCCACCCTGGAATGTGCAGTTTTTTGCGCTATTGGGGGTCTGGGGACCCAGAACCGGTCAGTATCTGGTGTGACCACCATTTGCCTCATGCAGTGCAACACATCGTCGCATGGAGTCTATCAGATTGTCAATTGTGGCCTGTGGAATGTTGGTCCACTCCACTTCAATGGCTGTGCGAGGTTGTTGGATATTCGTGGGAACTGGTACACGCTGTCGTAAACGCCGGTCAAGCACATCCCGAACATGCTCAATGGGTGACATGTCCGGTGAGTATGCTGGCCATGCAAGAACTGGGACATTCTCAGCTGCCATCTGCCCTGAACAATGTGAACCATGATTCATCCGTGAAGCGCACACCTCTCCAACGTGCCAGACGCCATCGAATGTGAGCATTTGCCCACACAAGTCTGTTACGGCGACGAGCTGGAGTCAGGTCAAGACCCCGATGAGGACGACGGGCATGCAGTTGAGCGTCCCTGAGACGGTTTCTGACAGTTTTTGCAGAAATTGTTTGGTTGTGCAAACCAATTGTTCCAGCAGCTGTCTGGGTGGCTGGTCTCAGATGATCTTGGAGGTGAACCTGCTGGATGTGGAGGTCCTGGGCTGGTGTGGTTACACGAGGTCTGCGGTTGTGAGGCTGGTTGGATGTGCTGCCATATTCTCTGAAACGCCTGTGGAGACGGCTTATGGTTGAGAAATGAACATTCAATGCACGGGCGACAGATCTGGTTGACATTCCTGCTGTCAGCATGCCAGTTGCACGCTCCCTCATTGCTTGTGGCATCTGTGGCATTTTGCTGTGAGACAAAACTGCACATTCCAGGGTGGCCTTTTGTTGTGGGCAGTCTGAGGTACACCTGTGCACTACTCATGATGTCAGATCAGCATCCTGATGTGGCACACCTGTGAGGTGGGATGGATTATCTCAATATGGCAGATGTGCCCACTACCACACATTTGGACTGATTTGTGACCACTGTCTGGGAGGGATGGTTATATTGTGTATCTGGAATGAATTTTAGGTCTCTACGTCCATCCCATGGGGAATGGGAGCAGTAACAAAGGTGTTGCGTTTATATTTTTGTTGAGTGTATTATACTCATATAAATCAACCTAAAATGGGAAATAAATTAAAAATAAATTCAATGTAGTCAGAGCTGCCATCCTAACCATCCAAGAACAAAGAAGATTCGAAGCATAGATTTGTTAGAAATGTTTTAAAAAAGGTTCATTTGGTTACCTTGGTTTGTTTTGCAGAAAAGCACTGAAGTCAGAGCTAAAGAGAAATGACACCTGTATTAGTTTAGACTAGAGTACCTCCCACCAAGAAAAGGAAGTTCAAATGTAACTGAGAAGAGTTCATGTCCACTTTAGTCACTCCTTTATATGAAAAATGAAAGACTAATTTGTAGCTGCCATGTCTAAAATAATGTAGCAGTTTTGTAAAAAAAAAAAAAAAAAAAAAAAAAGCTGTGTGTCTCTGAGTACTCCACAGTGCAAAGACCTGCCTGTTAAGTTAATATACCTCCAAAATAGGTAATTTCTTTATTTTAGATGTAATCCCTGTGTAAATCATGTTGACTGCAGACTATTTATCAAGATAAGCAAAGTTGTTTGAGGTAAACTCAGATACAAATACTGTAAATCAATTTATGGCATCAGAGTGATCAGGGTAAACCCACAGTCTGTTAGGTTTTCACATCACGGCATGAAGCGATATTGACCGAGGACCGACTTACAAAGTCTGCCATTAATTTGCATCATTTTACTAAGTAAAATTAAACATACAGATATAAATCTGTCTTTGAAATATTTGCCTTTTTAAATGTGAACCAGATCAGCCTATCAGTCTGTTTACACTGTGCATTTCTGCTCCCACACCTCTAACACCAAGTCTGTAAAGCTGTTCTTTTAGTGATTACTTCATGTTTTCTGTAGTGGATGCATAAGTAACAGAACCACAACTTTTAACTCGTGTGTCCACTTTTAACGTAAGCTGACATAATAACTAATTCAGTGAAGTCAACTGGAAAGATGCAAAAACTCCTTTTAACCCGCTGCCTGGATCCAGCCTGACTTCTTCTTTATGTCTTCTCCTCCATCATCAGCTATTAGTAGACAGTAAAAGTTCCGAACTATAAAAACAAAGAAATTGTCCACTTACAGAGCAGAGCTGTTTCCTTCATTGTCGCCTTGACTGATGTGACCTTTTTCTTTCTTTTTTGTTAGATACACAAAGTAGGCCCCGCCCTCTGACCCCAAATGTTTGTTTTTTCTCCACATGTGTGTGAAATATAGATTCAAACATTGTGAAACTGCTACATGTCTCACAGCACTGAGCTGCTGCGATGTGATTGGCTCATTAAATACTTGCATTAACAACCAATGCAAAATGTGTAATAAAGTGGTCAATCAGGACAGACTGTGATCAGAATAGTTACTCTTCATAAATGTGCATTTATCTTTGCTTTGAATATTCCTTAAAACTGATAAAGGTACTATCATAAACACTCAAACATGCTGTGCCCTTAAACAGGGGAAATAGTGAGGAGAAGTGAAAGAATGGCACGAACACGCAGCTCTCACTCGTCTGTATTGAGTGAAGGAGAAGACGCGCGAATCCACCTACTGGAGCCCCGAGGCATTACCAATGGATTGACGCACAATCAACCCAGGCAAAACTTTCACTGCTTATCTTCCTCTACCTTCCCACTGCATAATCTATAGAGCACAACAGTCAAAACAACAAATAAAGCAATAATAAAAGCATGACATGAAATATAAGGAACAGAGATGTGCAACTCAAAAACTAATCAAATTTATGATCCACCACAAACATATTGAATAGAAACTCTGCTCATTGAAAGAAGCCTGAAAGAAAAACCTAGGAGTGTGAGTCTCACCTTTGAGTTTCCTTTGAATGTTTCATTCCAGCAAAAGAACCAGTAACTCCAGTACAACTACAACACAGGCTGATTGAGCTGTCAGCAACACAGGGAGACGAGATGAACAGCAGAAGATGTAGGTGGAGGTGTGGATGTAGGTGGAGGTGTGGTGGTGTTTCTCTCTACAACAAAGCAAACACAGTCATTAAGTTGTCGTCACATTGTGAATGTTGAAACCTGCAGAAACACAGACAGGTGAGTGTGTCACCTGTGACAGTGATCCAGCTGGATGGAGACTCTCCATGACCGCTGATGTCACACTTGTAGAGGCCTTCATCAGACCTGGAAACATGCTGGATGGTCATGTGACCTGTAGGCTGCTTCCTGATGAGGGAGCCATCTTTATAGAAAGCAGCCGGGAGCCTGACATCTTGTTCGTGTCTACATCACTTCAGGGCCGTGCAGAGAGGTTTAAAGGGGCGGGTGCTCAAAGTTAAAAAGGGGCACATTGAACCAGGCTGAATAACAACAACACACATTCATCAAGAATCTAATATGAGCAACAAGGCAAAGCAAACATCGCCGATGTTTTACCTGATGGGTACATGGTAAATGGCCTGCATTTGTATAGCGCTTTTCTAGTCCTTAAGGACCCCAAAGCGCTTTACACTACATTCAGTCATTCACCCACAGGCAATAGCAAGCTACATTGTAGCCACAGCCACCCTGGGGCGCACTGACAGAGGCGAGGCTGCCGGACACTGGCGCCACCGGGCCCTCTGACCACCACCAGTAGGCAAACATGGGGTTAGTATCTTGCCCAAGGATATTTGGCATGCAGCCAGGAGGCAGCCTGGGATCGAACCACCGACCTTCTGATTAGTGGCTGACCTGCTCTGCCACCTGAGCTACAGCCACAGTACAATGTTGCTGTTGAGGGGTTTCTGCTGCTCCTGCTGCTGATAGTGCTGGAGGGCAGGGCTGTGTTGATCTGAGACTGTAGACATTAGGAGAGATGGTAGCTGATTAAACAAGTGTCATGAGATAATAACTAAATGCAAAGATTGGTGACAGCGCTTGGAACCATAAGGCAATAAAAAACTGTGAGAAATAATTTAGGCTCTGCCTGTGAATCACTCTTTGCTTCTCTTCTTCCTTCCATCCCATCATTTCATATATCACTCTCCACTTGCTGTCGATCTGAGAACAAGGCACAACTTGCTATTGCAATAAACTATAATCTAATTATCCACACCTAACAACTCCAGCACTTAATCTATAATAAAATGATGAGAGAAAAATGTTATAGCACTGCCTTTAGTAGCCTCACACAGCTCCTGCTGTTTCCTCCTCATGTCCTTACCAGGCATGTCTGGACAATGTTATATCATGAGTAATATTTTTTTTAAAAATCCAGCTAAATAAAACACACACATGCACACACTGTGACATTTTAGACCTTCTTCAGAATACTGTATATACTATGGGCATCATGGTGCTGATCCAGAATCCTTACATTATTAATTATTACTAGAGCTACAATAATAAAGCAATGAGGAGGGGGGAGTAATAAATATGAAATAATGTATTTATGATGATTCCATTTGTTTCACTATCCACTCTGTGCAGGGCAAAGCTTATTACATTTTTAAACTGTAGAGATACAATCATTTTACTGCTGTAAAATCCAAATTTTGTCTTATTTAAAATATAAATCTAATATAATCTGCTTCTTAATGTATGTTCTTTAAAATACAGCGTGTGTTTTTTAAAATATTATTATAATGCATAATTATGTGGACATGCATATTAGATCGTTTTTTAGTGAAATATAATCCCTCCAGAAAGGCAGGAAAAGCTCTGTAACTTACTTTAAAACTAAATATGTTCTAAATACTTTAAAACTAAATATGTTCCCTAAAACGGTGACAGAGCTACAGACCCATGACAGCCAGGTAGCCAGCAGCTATGACCAGCACTACTTGTGCAGTTAATAAAAGGACAGGTAATGTTTGTCGCGCTGTTGCACACACAGCACGCTCGTTTGTTTCAGTTCGTCAGTTGCAACAAGACAACTTACCAACGTGTACGTAATAAGCTGATACTCCTGTGTGCTACACACTACTTACTGGTTTTGTGGCATCAGTCTGTGTCTCTGAGTTAACTTGTGTTTCTCCTACAGCTCCGGACCGCAAAAAATGCGCGTGCTCTTTGTGAGCTCGTTCCCGGCTCGTAACCAGCGCGTTCTGCCGTCAAGGGCGATCATTGGTTAAATGTGATCATGTGACTGATGCAAGCCAGATCCTTTTATTTAGCAAAACTGTGATTAATAGTTAAATATTATTGTTGAGGGGCACAGACAGGACTCCGCACGCACACACACATTAAAATAATAATAATAATAATTTTTTTTTTTTAAAAAGTTGCCTCAACAAAAGGGCACTTTGGGCACCCATCAGGAAAGGGGCGGGTGCTCAAGCCCCTCTAGCCCCCCCCCCCCCCCCCCCCCCCCTCTGCACGTGCCTGCATCACTTATTAGCAAACTGTAAACATTCAACATTTAAAACAAAGAAATTTACTGCTTACAGATTAGACGTAGTAGAGATGCTTCCTCCATCGAAGAATAAAGAAAAAGCAGCAACACTTTTTGTAGCTCAGACAAGCAGCAATAGGAGGCTTCTGCAGCTACAACCTTATGGACGGAGGGGAGGCTTATGTTACAGCTAGAGAAGTCAGGTCACCGATGACCGCAACATGCTCAGACAGCAGCTGCTACTTATACATGACCACCTAATGTGATTGGCCAGTAATTAGCAGTGAAATATTAAATAAATTATTCATTCTCTTAGAGTCAGAAATGTATGTACATTTATCTAACCCTCGGTGTCTCCACCTTGTGTGGGGGACACAGGTGAGGTCGTAACATCGTTATATCGTTACGTAAAGCATCACAATTAAAAAGTATGCAGAAAATGACATTTATGGTCAGTGATAATATTTATGTAAACCACATTTTAACAATAGGGATATAAGTATTTTATTAAAAGTTAGTTTGTACTAACTATGTGATCTAAAAGTACCAGATGCTTTCATGATCTTTCAGTGTTGGAGGGCTTGTTGTTGCCATTGAGTGTCAGTAGATGGCAGCACCAGGCTGCGGTTTAATCTTGATCATCAGATCATCAGAGGGACATAGCTGATCTGTGTGTGTGTTTAAACACAATACAAGTAAACTCCCACCGACAAACACCTTTATGTTTCCACACACCATACCAGCGGTCACTTTTAGTCTTGCTACATGTGCTACAAGGGCTGACATCTAACTGAATTTTAAATCCATGGAGGGTTTCTTTCTATTTCTCTTTTGTAAAACCTCCTCAAAGCCAAAAAGGTTTCATCTCCTAGTCCACTGCTCAGGCCTCACACATGCGCATTAGTTTAAAGCAATAGTGAGCACTTTAACATACACAGATGTGGCTCTGATCTGTCATCAGTTTTCTTGGAAACACTTTTACCAGTATAAGTAAATCCATTATATTGTACATAAAGGTGGGCCAAGCATGTGTCCAATGTGTGATAATCAAAGAAAAACCTTTAAGTGTGTAGAAAGAAGAGTTTCATTTCATCATGATAATCATTTTATTTCACAATGAAATAGAAGGACAGCTGTGCATGTACATGACTCCTGTAAGTGAGCATTTGTTATGGTAGCATAAACCGATTAAACAGTTTTCTTTACTGAAGGAATATTTCAAAACTGAGATTTGTGGCCTCCTCCTCTAAACTAGAGAAACTTGTGCGTGCATTTGTGTTCAAAGATTACTGTCCTGTTTTATAGGCTTCAATAAATAATCTCTTTCACACCTGCTAATGCAGAAAAAAATAGCTAAATAGATGGAAAATTTATGAAAAGTGTTATAACATAACATAAAACCTGCAGATACAGTCTGTTTTTTGTTTGTTTTTAAGACAGTTTAATCACAAGATATTAAAAGAATATCAATTAGCTGTAGAGCACAGAGACGTCTGCTCACACACCCCTATTTGGAAAAAAAAAGGTCATCCTGAACCATGATGGAGACAAAGAAGAGCAGCTGTACATTTTATAGTTGCTTCTTCTTGTTTCTCTTTGATGTTGATTTCTCCATGAGTGACATCTTCTGTTCTCACTGCCGAGTCGACTGCAGCTGCATCACTCTCTGCATAAGAAAACACATAAAGTGAGCATCAGTGCAGGCAGTACAGTCCTATAGATACTGCTGCTGTTACATTAACGATGACATAAAAATCATTCAGATTAATTATGCGCCAATATTTTGTGCAGGATTCAAATGCGACATGATGGAAAACTGATCAGATCCAGCAGCAAACATCAGCACACTACTGCAGGTAAAAATCATTACAACTAATAAATGTCTTGTTTATGTTTCTTAAATTTATGCGCTTTTTAAATGATAAAAACATGTTATTGTTGTTATTATTTATTTAGTATTTTCTTAAAAGGTCATGCTATGAACAGTAAACACAGCCAAACATCAGAAAACAGAAAAATGTAAAAAGTAGTAAAAGTCAGTGGCACCAAAGAATAGAAAGGAGAGAAACAACTAAACCTGTCCTGTGGGTTTCTTTTAAACCACCATATCCTAGATTTAAGCACAACATGTCATTTTTCCCCCCCCACTCTCAGTTTTATTTTCACAGCGCCAAATTATAACAGCTGTTGCCTTGAGGTTCTTTCTGTTAGCTGGCGCTAAATAAGCTAAATTAGCGTTTTTAGCTTAGCTTGCCCTGGATTCAGCTTTAAAAAATATGATCGACTGTTTCCAGTAGAGTTCCATCATCTTGTCATCTTTTACCCTCTCAGAGCACCGTGTGTTTGAGTGTCCAGACCATTGCATTTTAGATTTATTCATGTCTTTTTTTTTTTTTTTTTTTTTTTTTTTTCTTTTTTTTTTTGAAATTAAGAGGGCAGTTTAGTTCATTTTCATGAAAATATCCTTAGTACAACTTCATATAAATTCATAGGAAATGCTACTAAAGTTTTTTTTTTTTTTTTTCCTAAATGACATCAGAAACAGCAGTATGCGACATTACGTGATGGCAGAGCTTCAGTTCATCCTTTGTCATTTTTTTTTTTTTTTTTTTTTTTTTTTTTTTTAATAAATAGGACAGGGGGAATGAATGAGAGAGAGAGGGGGAGAGAAAGAAAGAAAACCAAAGGGGAGAAGAGACGGTGAGAAGGGGGGGGAAGAGAGACAAAAAAAAAACAAACTCCTGGGTCACCTGTATGGAGAAAAAAAAGAAAACAAACAAACAAACAAAAACAAACAGAGGAGACAGCAAACAACAAAGAGCAACATAATAATAGAGAAAACAAAGCACCATCACAAAAAACTAGCTAGTCATAGATATCAGTATTTACTAAGTAATAAACGATATTGTGCAGCACGCAAGATAGACAGCGCACAGTGTGCTTTGAGGCAGCAGCCAAGAAAGCTTTAGTCCGCGTCTGTGAATACCCATGTGTGCATACCTGTGTGGATCAGCATGCTTGCATTCCAAAGGTTTCTCCATGTAATGATCTGCTAGGGAGTGTGGGGGGGCCACAGCCCCGTCCTCCAGGGTGTGAAGCGGGTATGGAGGAGATCAAAACTCCAGACATCCAGAGGCCCCCAGAACACAAGAGACCATGGAAGACCAACAGAGGGGCAGCCACGCCACTGTCCCAGTAAGAGCTGAGGAGAGTCCCAGATGAGGGCTCGCCCAGCAGCCGCGGAGCAGAAGTCAGGGGGAGTTGCAGTGACGCGCCCGTGAGCTCCGCCGGCCCCCAGCTGCGCCTGAGTGACCGAGCCCCAGGCCGAGAGGCCGGGGGCACCCCACCTCCAAAGGGGCCCGAGCGAGCCCCAGGCCCCGACAAGCGGCCGCCAAGGAGTGAGCCGGTGTGTACCCGGACGCCCACCCCCAGACACAAAGAACCACCAACACACCGACACCTGAGGGAGTCCGCCACCGGCAGGGGAAGTGGTGGTGGGTGGAGATAGGCCTCCAAACCTTGGAGGGCCTGAGGTGTCCCCAGAGAGGTGGCGTCTGATACCCAACCTGACATATAGACACAGACATACAGGCACACACAGACACAAACATCCATTCCCCCCCTCATGCTCTCATATGCACTCACTCCACACTCAACCAACGTGGAGACAGACATAAAGAGACGCTGTACACACAATCACACTCCCCAAGCGTACTCTACAAACCGGGTCTAGGTACCCTTGCCCCTGGAGGGGGGAATTGCACCCAGACCCAGGTGGTGTTACCCTTTTCCCTGCGGTGGGGAGAGGCAGACCACCCCGACTCCGCAGCAGCAGGGAGGCCCCACACTCCAGACTGCAGTCGGACGGCCAACTCCTCCTACTAGCCCTCCCGCTCCAGCAGGCCGCAGAGAATGGGGGTGGGAGAAGACTCCAAACCTCCCTCCACCCGCTCATTGTAGTGTTGATGCATATGTGTTCTAAGGTGCAATTAAAACCCAGGAGGGCATGGAGCTACCTGCCAAGGAGCAGCAGGTAAGCGCATAGTCCCTCCTGCTGACCCTCAATGACTAAGTGTATTTAAAATTGAGAGGTGGGCAACGACGTCAGGGGTGAGGTATACACCCTGATGGTGATTTGGACTCCGTGATTGTGCCCACCCCCAAGATCCTATATGTATGTGTAATGAGAGTGTGAATAATGTGAATGTCTAAGTTGTGGGATAAAATTGAGGCAGAGGCAGCCAGAAGGGGACAGGGGGGGGGGGTAGCCTCCTCTGCACCCTGGTGACATACCCCCACTCCAAGGCCCTGCATGTGTGGGTGGTTGTGGAGGAGCGGGAAGAGGGAGGCAGCTGGAGATGGGGAGGGAAGGAAGGGAGGGGCAGGTAACCCCTCCCTGGGGCCAGCTCCCCCGCTGACCCCAGTAGGCACTCCCACCCTCCGCGACCCGCCAGGGAAGGGGGGCCCAGGCCCATCAGACCGGGGCCCAGTGCAGTAGCGCCCCCCGGCTCCACAGAGCCCTGGACAGTCCACCCAACCCCACCACAGAGAAAACTGCACCCACTCCACCAACCACACATCTTCCAGACTACATAAGACGGTAAACGCCCAGGCTGAGATCTTCCTCCACCTCTCCTGTATCTCCCCCTCCTGCAGAGAGTTCCTGAGAGAAGAAAGCTCCTGCAAGATGTGACCATCCCCCCCACCAGTTGAAGAGCCCCCCAGGCGGCTCGATGCACCGGCGGCACCCTGCTCCAGGGCCGGGCCCCCATGCACCCACCCGCCCACAACCCCGGCAACACACCAACCAGGACCCGAGCCCCCGAGGCCCGGCCCGGGCCCCAGCCCAGAGACGGAGCGCCCCCAGAACCTCACGCCCATCCCGGACCCACCCAGGGGCAGCCAGGTTGCCAGGTCAGTAACCCGCGTCCGTCAGCACAGACCCTCCCCTAGCCCCGCTGCACGCAGCCGCGAGGAAACAGTCACCTGAGAGCCAACAGAGCCCTCAACCGGACGTGACCGCTACCCCGGGTTGAGCCCCCCAAGGAAGATGCCTCCGGGGAACCCCCCGACGCCCTAAGCCTGTCCCTGATTTATTCATGTCTTACACATCATCCCAACTCTTTGGGTAACTGAACAACTTTAACTAAAGTGAATAGTTAGTCTAATTCATTACTGTGCCCTGTTTGAAATTAAATGTTTAGCACACAAGGAACAACAACTCACCATTAACAGACTTCTACAAACACAGAGCAACCAGCATGTGATCTACAGTATGATTGTAGGCTTTGACTAAGCTTTTAAAATATGTATCACTAAAATGATCTATACATTCTCTTAACCACTGATCAGGAAGCAGGAGGGCTGGAGCTTCTCCCTGCTGAGATAGTATGAAAGGCGGGCTGCACATCAGACAGGTTTCCAGTACATCACAGGGCTAAGAAAGACAACTTAGCAATCTTACACGCCTACATCTAATTTGAAATCACTAGTTAACACCTATCATGTCTAGACTGTGGGAGGAAGAACTCAACACTGTGAACTGTTTTAAGCCGCACCACGTTTTAGTTTGTAACCATGAAAACAGGTCTGTGATGGTTACTGCCACTCAGAAGAACAACCAGAATGCTTTGCAGTTTGTTACTTCCTAATGCAGGCCTTCATCTCCTCCTGAGCCAAAAGAAAAATAACTATCAGAACATTTGATATCTGCACATTAAAGCCCATGACCTTTGTTCTCATTTTGTCTGAATGTCTATATTTAATAGTACAAAAGACACAAATTATATGTGTTACGACCCGATTCGAAATGACCGTAACAAGAGCGGGGTGTCCCGCGACTTCCCACGCCCAAACAGACACAGCCACAGCATCGGACTTTTAACAACAATTTATTCACAACAATGACACTCACAGTAGTAGAAGTGTATGATTTCAGGGTGAGCTAAGGCCAACACAACAAACAAAACTCAACCTAGGCTTCGGTTCCCCTCTGACCTGTTCAGGGAAAAGAAAACAAAGAAATGACACAAATAACACAGTCTGACCTCCCTGGTCTAAGAACACAGGAGAAAAGAAGGCTTCCCAAAATAATCGGCAGCTCACCCCTACTTGCTCTGCACTTCACACACATGTCTGACTTTAACTAAGTAGCTATGGCTGCGGATGCGGATGCGGATGCGGCTGCGGCTGCTCCGTCTGGACCTGAGGCAAGTGCATGGGAAGTCTGCCAAACCCCACACCGCAGCGCTTCAGTCGTCCGTTTATAGTTCACGTCCACAGCAGGAACCAGTTACATCAGGCCGTTCCTTAGGTCCACCAATCACAGCCGAGCCCCTGCACAGGTGAATTTGCATACACACATTAAGAAACAAACAAACCAACAACACATACACGTAACAATATGTTTGATACCTTAAATTACGATTTGATTTAAAGAGCACCTTATGGGCAGTATATGACATGGTGGTTAGCACTGTTGCCTTACAGTAAGAAGGCCCTAGATTCAAATCCACCTTTTGTGTGGAATTATCATGTTCTCTTTCTTTTATACTCTCCAGGTCCCTCTTCAAAAACAAGCATTAATAGAGTTAGGCTAACTGATGATTAACTGTGAATGGTTATCTGTCTCTGTGGCCTGTCCAGAATGTACCTCACCTACCTGGGACAGCCTCCAGGATATTTATAATAAAGAAAACTCCACAGAGCTGCTTTTAACCAAGCTTCAGCTTTCCTTTGGATATTGTTTAAAATTGAAAAACATACTAACGTAAAACATTCATGGAACACATAAAGAGTGAAAGTCTCACCTTTAAGTTTGCTTTCAACATGTCGTTCCACCAAAACAACCAGTAACATCACTACTAACACAACACAGACTGTTGCAGCTGTCAGCAACACGGAGACAAGTGGAGAGGAACCAACAGAAGAGGCAGGTGGAGGTGTGGATGTAGGTGGAGGTGTGGTGGTGTGTTTGTCTAAAATAAAGCAAACACAGTCATTAAGTTGTCGTCACATTGTGAATGTTGAAACCTGCAGAAACACAGACAGCTGAGTGTGTCACCTGTGACAGTGATCCAGCTGGATGCAGACTCTCCATGACCGCTGATGTCACACTTGTAGAGGCCTTCATCAGACCTGGAAACATGCTGGATGGTCATGTGACCTGAAGAGTCTTTCCCAGTGAAGACGCCATCTTTGAAGAAAATAGCTGGGAGGTTGGAGGGAGTGGTCTTTGTTTTACAGAGCAGAGTGACGTCATCTCCCTCCATCACAGGGAGGACAGGACTCTGCAGGATCACTGATCCACCTCAACACAGAGACAAACTACAGCATTTCATCCATTTACACACAGCTTCATCAACACTAACTCCACACACTCAGCTTACCAGTGACTGTCAGGTTAACCATGTTACTGATGGGACCCTCTCTGGACTCACACCAGTAAACTCCACTGTCCAATGGGTCGATGTAGCTGATGTTACAGGAAGAACCATCTGCTACTCCCCACTCCTCACACTCAGTTCTGGTGTCTGTGCTTGTGTTTCTCCTCAGAGTCCATCCAGCAGAGCTGTCGTCCTCCTCACAGCTCAGAGACACAAAGTCTCCTTCAAAGGCCTGAGACCTGCTGGGACTCACAGTCAGACGAGCTGTGAGGGTTAAAATTAAATATTTAATTGTTTAGCAAAGTAATAATTAAACTATTTTTTCTGTGGTTAGGGCTTCCACCTTAAAGATGTTAGATTAAGCCAAGAAACAAATATTTGAAATATTTAAAAGAAATCACTGACCTTGGTTTGTTGTCCAGTAAAGCATTGAAGCCATAACTAAAGATAAATGACACTTAGGTTAGTATTTAAAATAATAGAGAACTGAGGTTTATTTAGCTCATTTTCAAAAGCTAGAACTGGAAAAAAACAAGGCAGAGATGATAATAACTCTTTTTTGAAAGGAAATTTTAGCTTTATTCATAGATCTCTGGTCCACTCACATTATTGTGCAGTCACGGAAATGTGCTACATGTGTTACACGTCCTCTCTGAATACTCCACAGTCAAAAAATGCTTTTTTATTAATAGTTAGTCTGATTATAATTAGAAATGGGAAACATTGTAACTCTGAGCATGAAGTCGTGTGTTCACTTTAAAGTTAAGCTGATATAATAACTAACTAAACTCTGTCAAGTTCACTGGTTCACAGGGTAAAATTTCCCCTTTAACCTGCTGCTCAGTCCATTCAGCCTTTTTTCTTCTCCTCCATTATTGTTTATTAACAGAACAGACAGTAAAAATTCAACATTTAAAAGAAAGATATTCTTCACTTACAGAGCAGAAATAGTAGAGACGCGTCATCCATTGTCCTCTTGACTGATGTGGCCTGTTTTCTCTTTTTGTCACAGAGCAAACCCCGCCCTCCTCCCCATATGCTTTTTTTTTTGTCTATATGTAAGATGTGTGTAACAAGTATATTAAACTAGAAAATCAAAAATGTTGTTGAACAGAAAATAATAAAACAGCAGAATCTCCAATGTTTAGAATGTTTTTGCTTTTTGAAAAACATCGACTCATTTTGAATTTGAAGCACTGCACAAACTGAGAACTGTGGAGACCAAGTGACAGTTTTTCCCACATATATATCTTTAGTTGCTCAAACATACGAGCCTCCTTTTGAGAAACTGGTCTGTGCCCATAATCATGTTTGCAGTCTGCATTCATGTTGTTTTACACCAGTTTTGACCCCACCATCTAAATGCTGAAGCATTAGACTAGACTATGTTTTTACAATCTTCTCTGATGTTGGTGAGCCTGTGTGAATTGTGACCTCAGTTTCCTGTTCTTAGCCGTTATTACGTCCTTTGTGCTGTGCATACTGTGCTCTTCTGCATACCTTGGCTGTAATGAGTGGCTATTTATGTTCCCTTACTATTAGCTTGAAGCAGTCTGACCTCTCTCATCAACACTTTTCAGACAATTCTCTGTAAACCGTATAGATGGTTTTGTGGGAAAATTCCAGTAAGTTTCTGAAATACTCAGACCAGCCGGTCATTCTGATGTTCACTTGGGACCAAGCATGGAAATATCTGTACTTCTAATGCTGGTGTGCGCTTTAATAGCATGTTCATTTGAGTGTTCATTTCTTTATATATGTTTGCGTGCCTACCTCTGAGTGTCTCAGCCTTTTGTGGGGACAGAAATGAGCTGTTGTGAGTTGCAGGTGAAGCTATATTAGCCATGGCTGTGGTTTGAGACTGATATGAATATAAATGTGAGAGTAACAGATACCACACAGTGGCTCATCAGTGTGAACCGGGGGCACAAAAAGTACCAGTATATTTAAAGGGTTAACATTAAAAGTTAAAGATGTATATCATTTAATGTGACATTATAGGGAAAAATAACTAATGTTTGTGTAAAAGAAAATATTTGGCCTAATATCATTTTTGTTCACTAAACAGGTGGATACATGCCACAACATTAGAACAACCGACAAGTACAGTTAATGACATTAAGAGCACTCCCACAGCAGGAGAGTTTACCCCATTACACCAGAAAACACTCAGGACACAGGCTCCAATCTTCTATGGCCTCATTACTGCAATACTCTAACACTACATAAAAAAAGATTAACAATAATTGCATTAAAACACATCTTATTGTTTGAGATAATTATAATTTCAAATATATATATTTTTTAAATATAAAAACCTGTTTTGCACTGTGTGATCTGAAAGTGCTGTATGCTGTGAACTGAATGCTGGCAGCACAGCACATACATAGGAGGACTGAAGTGTACAGGAATATACTCTGGAAAAAAAGAAAAGCATCCTGCAAAAGTAAACCAAGCCTTTCCCAAGGCAAATAAATGGGATATTCTTCAATGACCAAGTCAGTCAGTTGATCTCAGCCCAAAAGAGCCACTTTTCAGTTTCAGTTTTTTTCAGTTTTCAGTTTTATTTGTCATATGCAAGTTAGCACAGGGTCAACATTGCAATGAAATGTGTTTGACGAGCAGCAGTCACTCAGCAGCATAGTACAGTAGGAGAAAATATAATAAAATATAATAAAATAAAATAAAATAATAAAAAAATAGAAAAATAGTAAGGAGCAAAATATTAGAGAGACATGGTAAAAAAGAAAAGATGACTAAATATATATGTATCTACAAATATAAATATATGTACACCAGTGATTAAATGAGAAAATCTTGAAAAGAAATATGACGGGAGGGCAGATGGGATATTGCACAGGAATGAGCAGCACTTTTCAGTTAGTCGATACAAAACTGAAGACAGAGAAAGTCACAAAGAGCAAATCAACACAGTAAATGCCTGACAAAGTTTGTCAAGGATGAAAACAGCATCTGGTGATGTGCATGGGTGATAGACTTCAGGTACTCATTGTTCAGGACTTTAGGACTTCAGGCCAAGTAAAACCTGTGCTTCTATTTAAAACAATGTAACTTTGTCTAATTACCTTTGAGCCTCTTAAAATGGGGGATTGCTCATAAAAATCGCTCCAATTCATAACCAATGAATGCCATGCGGCTGTTAAACCATTAAATTAAAGCTGGAAGTTTGCACGTCAGTCACATTTTGATTGTATTGTCAAATATGTTGTGGTGGTGTACAGAGGCAAAACTGAACTCTCCTCTAAATTATGTCCATAACTATAACACCCACTGCTGCTGATAACACACAACTCTGTTACTGTGACAACTTTATTTAATAAAGTGCATTAAATAAGAAACACAACACATAAAGTATCAGAACATAGTTCATGACATTTCTTTACAATAAAAACTAGTTACAAGTTGACAAAATACATTCAGATAATTCAGAGACACCCTTTCCTCAGATTAATGAAGACAATGTCTACACTACAGTCACAGACCTTACAAGACAACAATGAACTGATAACTGATAATGAAGAAACAAAAGTTTTTACAGCACAATGTTTGTCGAAGGCTGTGTGGAGGTGAGATAAAGACCCAAAGTGCAGGCACAGGCTGACATGTGAGTGAGCTTTTATTGAAGGAGAGTCAGTGTTGGGAAGGTTACTTTTAAAATGTATTCCACTACAGATTACAGATTACATGCCCCAAAATGTATTTTGTAACGTATTCTGAATACTTTGGATTACTTAATATATTATCATGCTTTTTACAACTACATGAATGTACTATTGCTGTGTGATTTATTACTTTTACTGAAGGCTACTCATGATACCAACACCAACTAGATGTTTAAATCTTAATATAAAATGAGTAACAGTAGGGTGGACATTAGGTAAAGCTGCACTTGTTGCAGTGATCTTGTATAGAAAACTATTTGGCGCGTATATAAAACAGGTCCGCGGCTCTGAACCGTAGTAAAGGGACCTCTGGCTAATACGTCGGGCTCGTAGCCAAAAACTAGCTTTACTTTGTTGTGTGGGTCAACTTTTCTAGCGAGAGACAGAGAGAGGCGTTGAAAGGCTGCTCCAACGGAACTTATTGTTTCGGAGGAAAACACGAACACAGCGTACAGTCGAGTCTTAATAGCTTACTTACAACTGGGCTCGTCAGGCACTCTCTTTGGCTGCAGTGGTTATTATTATATTTACATGCTCCGGTTTTTGCTCAGTGACAACTTGTACTTTTTGGCTCTCCTTTTTCTCCCTCCTCGCACTCACAGACACATAACGGGTATGTCAGCACGGACTACACTGCCTATGAGGCTACATTCTTTAGGGCTATGCTTGTAACACTCTGCCTGTTGCCTTCATCCATCCATCCATTCACTTCTGCTTATCATTTTCAAGGTCGCGGGGGGTGCTGGAGCCTATCCTAGCTGTCATAGGGCGAGAGACAGGGTACACCCTGGACAGGTCGCCGGTCTGTCCCATGAAACCCATGAATAACCAATGATCAGGACATAGAACTTAAACATAAAACACTGGAAAACACCCAGGACCATGACAGTTCGTGAGCTGGTAAAACACAGTTTCATGTCAGGTGTAGTTCCTACAGATTTTAAACATGCTGTAATCAAACCCATGGTTAAAAAACCTGCTCTTGATCCTACAATTCTTGCAAATTGCAGGCCTATCTCCAAACTACCTTTTCTTTCCAAATTTCTTGAAAAGATGGTTCACAGCCAATTAACGACATTCCTGGAAAAACTTAAATGTTTTAGAGGTTCCAGTCCGTTTAAACTATTTCATAGCACTGAATCAGCCCCTTTAAAGGTTTTTAATTACATACTGACTCTGAGGACTGTGTTGTTCTTGTGTCTTTAGATTTGACAGATGTGTTTGATACAGTGCATCATGCCATTTCACTCACTTGTTTTGAGCAATGGGTGGGCATTAGGGGCACAGCACTGGCGTATAGAAGGGCGCAGATCAGTTTAATGCTGGGTTGTGCTGTAATAGTTATCCTCGGTCAGAAGGAGAAGCTGACATCCAGGGAGTAGATTGTAACAGGTGGAATTTATTTGCATTCAGATTGGTGGTACAAGGAGATATGGCATAGTGTAGGAGGATGTAGAGGGGTGATGCGGGGTGGTTTCTGCGATCAAGAACAGGAAAAGCATTGGAACATGAATACAGATTAAAGGGTAAGAGAGCTAGCCATGAATTTCTCTACAACAACTATGCTACGGTTGAGCATCAGTTTGACAGTGTATACATTTATTAAAGCACTACCTAAATTGAGCCACAAGATGGCACTCCAATACAAGGGACAAATATTCATATTGAGGCAGTTAGCAGTCAGCCCTCTAGTTAACCACTACGTAATACAATAATATTACAGCACACAAAGTTATGTGAATTGGTAAAGGGAACAAATAAAGCTGGAACAAGGCCAGAAACTATCAAATAACTGAGCCACCATAGCTATCATTAACTAGCACATATGCCAAAGGTAGATAAAACCAATGCGCACAAGTAATAGGGCAGAGCATCTTAAACATGGAATGTTAACTCACACACCATTCACAACAACCACGGGGTGGGCTATTCGTTTTTCTTCCCAGCAGCTCTCTTCTCCTCTCTCATCAGCCCAGGAACAAGTCAGGGGTCCCATGAATCCCACAGAGGCTGCTGGGTAATGTAGTTGATGCTTACACTGACTTTTCTACCACCGCATTGGTTCAGGTCCTACTTTGCCAGGCAAACTTTTTATGTTAGTCTCTGTGACCATGTGTCGTCCTCCGCTCGTCTCTTGTGTGGTGCCCCACAGGGCTCAGTTCTCGGCCCCCCTTCTCTTTTCTTTGTATCTGCTCCCTCTTGGTTATATACTGAGAAAACACTGCATTGCATTTCACTTCTGTGCTGGTGATTGTCAGATTTATGTCCCTCTAAAGAAAAAACACACAGCCTTTACTTCAGTGTCTTGATGACATTAAGGTTTGGATGTCTTTTAACTTTTTAAAATTCAGCGACAAAAAACCCCCAATGTGTATTTAGATTCCTTGGCCCAGTATAATAAGCCAACTGTCACAAACCTGGGCATCAAATGGACTGTGATCAGTGTCTTCACAGTCAGATTAAGATAGTGGTAAACTCAAGCTTCTTTCAGCTCAGGCAGCTGGCTAAAATAAAGCCAATTCTTTCACGGCAGCACTTTGAGACAGTTATCCCCGCCTTTGTTAGCACTCGGCTGGATTACTGTAATGCACTTCATTGGATTGGATAATACTTGTGTTTTAACAGTGGAGATATAAGTATTTTATTTATTTTTATAAATAATTTATTTATAAAAATGAGTATAAAAAGTATGTGGTCTGAAAGTACCAGATGCTTTCAGATTATCTTTCAGTGTTGGAGAGCTTGTTGGTGCAATTTAGTGTCAGTAGATGGCAGCAATGTCCCTGTAGAGGCTAAGCCTATGCTTGAAGCCACTGAGGTGGTCGTTAACGGGGGTGACGCGATGTCACTGGTATGGATGAATTAGGTAAAAAGTCCAATAACTCCAGCAGTACTTATCTTGTCCCTTTTGGTCTTTATTCCCATATCATCTTAACATAACAGCGCAACGGTCACAAACTGTTTGCCTTCTTACAATTAATGACACACCTGACGCCGATTATGTGCGTCTACCTTAAATACCTTTACATGAACAAAACAGAAAAAGGTGACCTCTAGCGACCACATAAGGTATTAACCCAAGAATGGCTCCTACAGTCCCTCTTGATCATCAGAGGAACATTGCTGATGTTTTTGTGTGTGTGTGTGTGTGTGTGTGTACACACACACACACACACACACACACACACACACAAGTAAACTCCCACCCACAAACACCTTAATGTGTCCACATGGCATACCCGTGGTCATTTTTGGTGTTGCTACATTTGTTACAAGAAAAATCCATGGAAGAGAAAGAGTAATGGGTACAGAAAAAAAATCAAAAGCAACAAAACCAAGTTTCATCTCTGAGTCCACTGCCCAGGCCTCACACATGTGCTTATAGTTAAAGCCATACCAGCTACCATCCATTACTTTAGCATACACAGATGTGGTTCTGAGGAATCTGTCATCAGTTTTCTTGGAAACACTTTTACCAGTATAAGTAAATCCATCATATTGTACATAAAGGTGGGCCAAGCATGTGTCCCGTGTGTGATAAACAAAGAAAAACCTTTAAGTGTGTAGAAAGAAGAGTTTCATTTGATCATGATAATCATTTTATTTCACAGTGAAACAGAAGGACAGTTGTGCATGTACATGACTCCTGTTTATGATAGCATAAACCGATTAAACAGTTTTCTTCATTTAAGGAATATTTCTTAACCGAGAACTGTAGTCTCCTCATCCAAACTAGAGAAACTTGTGTCATCGTTCAAAGATTACTGACCTGTTTACTGGCTTTCACACCTCCAAGCAACCCAAAATGCTGCAGACAGACTCCTAACACGTTCCAGCAAGTGAGCTCACATTATTGCATTTATTGCAAGACTAAAGACTAGGATAAGGGGAAGGCCCACTCCAGCTCCTTTTAGCTGGCTCCTTAAAAAGTTAGAGAAACTGCTGTGAAATATAAGTGCCTATAAACATTTAACTGTTATTTGGTGAGGTGGGGTTTTGTGTATTGTGTATAGCCAGAGCCCACTGCCATATTTTTGAGTTCCCTTCAGGTAGTCTGGCTTCCTCCCCCAATCCAAAGACATACAGTTAGTGGGTTAAATGATGATTGTAAAAGGAGGGTGTAAATGCGAGTGCGAATGGTTTTCTGTCTCTCTGTTTTAGGCCTCGGGCCACCCAAATGACCCTGAATTGCACAAATGGAATAAAAATGGATGGTAAGATGGATAATATATGAAACGTTTCAGATCACATAACATCTGCAGATACAGTTGTTTTTCTTTTTTCTTTTTTAACACAGTTTAACCACAAGATATAAAAAAAATCACAATCTTATGGTCCGTTTGGCCTCTCAGGGCCACCGTACAATCTCAATAAAATATAGAAGACTGCTCACACACCCCTATTAAAAGTCATCTTGAACCATGATGGAGACAAAGAAGAGCAGCTGTACATTTTTGCCTCTTCTTGCTTCTCTTTGATGTTGATTTCTCCATGAGTGACATCTTTTGTTCTCACTGCTGAGTCGACTGCAGCTGCATCACTCTCTGCACAAGAAAACACATAAAGCGAGCATCAGTGCATCAGTGCAGGCAGTACAGTCCTACAGATACTGCTGCTGTTACATTAACGATGACATAAAAATCATTCAGATTAATCATGCTCCACCTTTTTGTGCAGGACTCAAATGGCAATAGATGCAAAACTGATGTCAAACTGCTGCAGGTAAAAATCATTACAACTAATAAATGTCTTGTTTATGTTTCTTAAATTCATGTGCTATTTAAATCATAAAATCTTGTTATTATGGTTATTATTTATTAAGTATTTTCTTAAAAGGTCAGACTATGAATAGTAAACACAGCCAAACATCAGGATAGAGAAAACGAAGTAAAAAATCAGTGGCATGAAAGAATAGAAAGGAGAGAAACATCTATACCTGGTATAGATCCAGAGGGTAGATTCCTAATCATTAAATTATCTATACTTAACAAAAAGCTATGTATTGTTGATATATATGGCCCAAATGTTAATGACACCTTATGTGGTTCTGGGGGTGCTCTGCCTCCGCGCTGGGGCTCTGGCTTGGGTCTGTGGGGGCTTGGTTACTGGTTGGTGTGTTGTCGGGGTTGTGGGTGTGTGCACGCGGGGCCAGCGTACAGGACCTCTGGTGTCCTGTACGCCAGAAATGGGGTCCTCTTTAACTGGCGGGGAAGTTGCCACATCCTTGCAGGAGCTCCAGCTGGTGGGGGAAAGCTATAGTAGAGGTGGAGAATGAACTCAACCTGGGTGTCTGTTGTCTCATGTAGTCTGGGAGATGATTGGATAACGGGGTGGGTGCAGTTTCCTCTGTGGTGGGGTTGGGGGGGCCGCCTCGGGCTCTGTGGGGCTTGGTGGTGCTGCTACTGTTTGCCCCGATCCGAATGGGTCTTAGACTCCATCTCTCTGGGAATACCTCCACAGGTTTGGGAGGTTATTTCCCCCCCACCACACTCCCTGCCGGTGGCTGATGCCCCTCAGCCATCAGTGCATTGGTAGTTCTCGGTGTCTGGGGCTTGGCGTTCAGGTATGTACCGCCTCACTTCTGGTGGCTGCTTGGTGGGGCCTGGTGCCCGTGGCTCAGTCGGGCCCTTTCCGGGGGGTGGGGGGCCCTCAGACCCTGGGCATCTGGGCTCGGTTTGCTCTGGCACAGCAGGCGTAGCCGCTGCTGGCAGATCCTAGCCTTGTCACCACAGCCCCCTGTAACGACGAGCTCTCATTGTCACTTACTGGGTCTGTTGACCCAGCGTTTTAAGTTTTAGTTTATTTGGATGTTGATGTTTATTTTTAAGTTCTTTAGGCTAGCTAAGTTAATTTGTTCATTAGATTCCCCTTTTGTTTTCTACCCCTGTATTTAGGGTTCCCTCACCCTTTATGTGTTTCAGGCTGCGTGTCTTATGTTATCCAGTTCCTGTTGTCATGTCTGCTTTCCATTCTGATTCCTCTTTTATTGTGAAAGTCCTTATCCTATGTGCAGTGTGTCTAGTTTTGCTTCGCCCTGTTTCGTTAGGTCTGATTTGTCCCAGCTCTGTTCCCACCTGTTCCCCATCCCCTCATTATCCTCCTGTGTGCATTTAGTTTGTGTTTTCTCATTCAGTTTTTGTCAGGTCGTCTGTTGTTCCTTTTCATGTTTTCCTGTTGTCAGGATTTCCCACATTCAAGGTTTCGTTCTTTGATTTTTGTGTTCAGCATTCAATTTTGCCAGTTTATTTCTATGTAGTTTCTCCCCAGTGTGCATGTGCCTTTTTGTTTTTGTACCTTTTAATCAGCCATATTAAACAGCTCACCTTTTGTTAATATTCAAGGTTAGTCTCACGTTCTTTCGTGTTTTAAATAAATACTTAAATAACACAGTACGGTGGCACGGTGGTTAGCACTGTTGCCGCACAGCAAGAAGGTCCTGAGTTCAATTCCACCATCAGGCCGGGGTCTTTCTGTGTGGAGTTTGCATGTTCTCCCTGTGATAGTGTGGGTTCTCTCCGGATACTCTGGCTTCCTCCCACCGTCCAAAGACATGCAGCTTGTGGGGATAGGTTAATTGGATAATCCAAATTGTCACTAGGAGTGAATGTGAGTGTGAATGGTTGTCTGTCCCTGTGTGTTAGCCCTGCGACAGACTGGCGACCTGTCCAGGGTGTACCCCGCCTTTCGCCCTATGACAGCTGGGATAGGCTCCAGCGCCCCCCGCGATCCTGAAAAGGATAAGCGGAAGCGAATGGATGGATGGACTTAAATAACAGTAAATACTTAGTATTTACTGCACACTGCAGTGTGAGACTGAAGTGCCCTAATAGGGTGATATGGTACTACAAGGTCATTAAGATAAGATGGGGCCTGATTATTTAAGACCTTGTATGTGAGGAGCAGGATTTTGAATTCAATTCTGGATTTAACAGAAAGCCAAAACAGGAGAAATATGCTCTCTCTTTCTAGTCCCTGTCAGGACTCTTGCTGCAGCATTTTAGATTAACTGAAGGCTTTTCAGGGAGTTTTTAGGACATCCTGATAATAATGAATTACAGTCGTCCAGCCTGGAAGTAATAAATGCATGAACTAGTTTTTCAGTGTCACTCTGAGACAGGATATAATTTTAGAGATACCAGAACTAAAGTAGAGATTGTATACTGAGTATATACTTTCACAAGAGTACTTCTGTGAAACATGAAGATGGAGCTGAAACACAAGGCTGTATTTGAACTGACTGACCACAGACCTGCTTTCATGAAACCCCCGTAACCATAGAAAAATGCGGCAGGATGTCAGAGAAACTCAAAAAATCATTACATTTCCTCAAGTGAAGTCCACAGTTGAAGGATTTGTGACTAATAAAATTGTGCAGAACTGATTAATAATTTAATGTTTGTGTGTGTATGTGTGGCCTGCAGTAAAAGTTGAGCAGCTTATGAGTTTTCATCTGAAACAGGAAACTGGATGAGCACAGAGCTATTAGTTCTGAAAATACTGTTTGCACACAAGGAACAGGACTCACCGCTACAGACTTCTACAAACACAGAACAGCTACTGTGATCTATGGCATGATTGTAGACTTTAAATAAGCTTTTAAAAATATGTATCACTAAAATTATCCATACATTTTCTTAACAACTGTAGCGGGAGAACTGGAGCTTATCTCCACTGGGATAGTGTGAAAGGTGGGCTGCACACCACACAGGTTTCCAGTCTGTCACAGGACTAGGAAACACAACTTAACAATCTATCCAATTTGAAATCACTAGTTAACACCTATCATGTCTTTAGACTGTGGGAGGAAGAACTCACTCAGCACAGTGAACTGTTTAAACTGCACGTTAGTGTGAGGTGAAGAGTAAAGATAGTCTTCTTTGCAGTGGAAAGTTTTAAACCTTGTGGTCTTTAACCATGAAAGCAGGTCTGTGATGGTTATTGCCACTTAGAAGAACAACCAGAATGCTTTGCAGTCTGTTACTTCCTCATACAGACCTTTATTTTGTCTCATTGCTGTTTTGGGCCTCCTCTTGAGCCAGAAAACAATCAGAACATTTGATATTGGCACATTCAAGCCCGTGACCTTTGTTCTAATTTCTTCTGAATGCCTATATTGAATATGATAGAAGACATAAAATATATGTTTGATAGCTAAGATTACTTTATTATTATTATTATTAGTTTAAATATAAAAAGTACCTTTTGGGCAGCATTTGACATGGTGGTTAGCACTGTTGTCTTGGAGCAAGAAGACCCTGTATTTGAATCTACTATCTGTCTGGAGTTTACATGTTCCCTCTGTTTTTGTGTGAGTGCTCCTCCAAAAACATGCACTTAATAGAGTTAGGTTAACTGATGATGTCCAGGGTGTAGCCCACCTACCTGGGATACTCTCCAGACCCCCTGCTACTCTAACTGGACAAGCGAATGGATGGATATTAAGTAATAAGGAAAACTCCACAGAGCTGCTTTTATCCAAGCTTCATCTTTCCTTTCAATATTGTTTAAAATTGAAAAACATACTAACGTGAGACGTTCATGCAACAAAAAGAGTGGAAGTCTCACCTTTTAGTTTCCTGTCAACATGTCGTTCCACCAAAACAACCAGTAACATCACTACTAACACAACACAGACTGTTCCAGCTGTCAGCAACACGGGGACAAGTGGAGAGGAACCAGCAGAAGAGGCAGGCGGAGGTGTGGATGTAGGTGGAGGTGTGGTGGTGTGTTTGTCTAAAACAAAGCAAACACAGTCATTAAGTTGTCGTCACATTGTGAATGTTGAAAGCTGCAGAAACACAGACAGGTGAGTGTGTCACCTGTGACAGTGATCCAGCTGGATGGAGACTCTCCATGACCGCTGATGTCACACTTGTAGAGGCCTTCATCAGACCTGGAAACATGCTGGATGGTCATGTGATCTGTAGAGTCTTTCCCAGTGAAGACGCCATCTTTGAAGAAAATGGCTGTGAGGTTGGAGGGAGTGGTCTTTGTTTTACAGAGCAGAGTGATGTCATCTCCCTCCATCACAGGGAGGACAGGACTCTGCAGGATCACTGATCCACCTCAACACAGAGACAAACTACAGCATTTCATCCATTTACACACAGCTTCATCAACACTAACTCCACACACTCAGCTTACCAGTGACTGTCAGGTTAACCATGTTACTGATGGTACTCTGATTGGACTCACACCAGTAAACTCCAGTTTCCAATGAGTAGATGTGACTGATGTTACAGGAAGAACCATCTGCTACTCCCCACTCTTCACACTCAGCTCTGGTTTCTAAGCTTGTGTTTCTCCTCAGAGTCCATCCAGCAGAGCTGTCGTCCTCCTCACAGCTCAGAGACACAAAGTCTCCTTTAAAGAACTGAGAGCTGCTGGGACTCACAGTCAGACGAGCTGTGATGTTACAATTAAACATTTCATTGTTTTGCAAAGTAGTACTTCGACAAATTTTTTTAAATGAGAATTAAACTATTTTTTCTGTGGTTAGGGCTGCCACTCTAAACATGCCAGAATAAGAAGCCAACAAACAAATATTTTAAATATTTAAAAGAAAATCACTGACCTTGGTTTGTTGTCCAGCAAAGCATTGAAGTCAGAACTAAAGATAAATGACACTTAGGTTGGTCTGGAAAATAATAAAGGGCTGTGGTTTATTTAGCTCATTTTCAGCCCCCGAAAAGTATAACAATCATTAAAAGGTGGAACTGGATGCAGCAAGTTTAGAAAAAAGCCAGAGATAATAATAACTCTGTTTTGAAAGTGAAAGGAAAAGTTTATTTCAGCTTTATTTATAGATCTCTGGTCCACTCACATTATTGTGCAGTCACGTAAATGTAAAAGGATTAAAGAATGTGTGTTTGAACTGCTGTAGAAAAAAAGACGTCTTCATAGTTTACACGTCCTCTCTGAATACTCCAAAGTCAAAACATTTTTTATCAATAGTTAGTCTGATTATAATTAGAAATCAGAAACATTGTAACTCTGAGCATGAAGTCATGTGTCCTCTTTAAAGGTAAGTTCATATAATAACTAACTAAACTCTGTCAAGTTCACTGGTTAAAACGGTAAAATGTCCCCTTTAACATGCTGCTTTTAACAGCAAGTTTTTATCTTCTCCTCCATCATTGTTTATCTACAGAACAGAGAGTAAAAGTTCAACATTCAAAAGAGAGAATTTATCCACTCACAGAGCAGACATAGTAGAGATGCTTCATCCATTGTCCTCTTGACTGATGTGACCTGTTTTCTCTTCTTGTCATAGAGACACAGTAAACTCCGCCCCCTTCCCCCACATGTTTTTTTTTTGCCTATATGAATGATGTGTGTAACAAGTAGATTAAAAAAGAAATTCAAAAATGTTGTTTAACAGAAAATAGTAACAATGTTTAGAATGTTTTTGCTCTTTGAAAAACATCGACTCGTTTTGAATTTGAAGCACTGCACAAACTGAGAACTGTGGAGACTAAGTGACAGTTTTTCCCACATATATATCTTTAGATGCTCAAAATATACGAGCCTCCTTTTTAGAAACTGGTCTGTGCCCATAAACCATGTGTGCAGGCTGCTTTCATGTTGTTATACACCAGTTTTGACCCCACCATCTAAATGATGGAACATTAGACCAGACTATGTTGTTACAATCTTTTGCTCTCTGATGTTGGTGAGTCTGTGTGAATTGTGACCTCAGTTTCCTGTTCTTAGCCGTTGTTACGTCCTGTGTAGTGTGCATACCGTGCTCTTCTGCATACCTTAGTTGTAATGAGTAGCTATTTGTGTTGCTATCAACTTATCAACTTAAAGCAGTCTGACCTCTGACCTCTGCCATCAAGATGGCAGAGAGCTCCTTCTCTCCTTTTCAGACCATTCTCTGTAAACTGTACAGATGGTTTTGTGGGAAAATCCCAGTAAATCAGAAGTTTTTGAAATACTCAGACCAGCCCGTTTGGCATCAACAACAATATCTGACCAAATATCATTTTTGTTCAATAAACAAGTGGATACATGCAGCATTACATGAATTGTTATAGATGTAACAACTGTATAAAACAATGATAATAAAAAATAAACTGTACATTGTTACATTACAGCATTCCGTTGGATTGATGTGGATGTCACTCTGAGATGTAACACTGGCTGAATGTTGTTTCAGACCCAACATACTCATCCCGGATAGCAGCACTCCCCCAGCAGGACAGTTTACCACATTACACCAGAAAACATCACTCATCGTGACACAGGCTCCAATATGCATGGGGCCTCATTACTGCAATACTCTAATACTACATTAAAAAACCCCAATGATTAGCGATAATTATATTGACAAACACATTTTATTGTCCCCTCCACGAATCACTACCTTAACGTGGTGGAGGGGTTTGTGTGTCCCAGGGATCCCAGGAGCTATGTTTTCTGGGGGCTTTGCTCCCTGGTAGGGTCTCCCATGGCAAATTGGTCTTGGGTGAGGGACCAGACAAAGAGCGATTCAGAAGACCCTTATGAAAAGACCATCGAGGGAACAGTTCACCCTGCCCAGGATAGGGTTACCCGCCCTGGAGCCAGGCCCGGGGAGGGTGCCCGAGGGCAGGCATCTGGTGGCCGGGTCTTAGTCCATGGGGCCCAGCCAGGCACAGCCGGAAAAAGGGACATGGGCCCATCTTCCTGAAGGCCCACCACCCGCAGGAGGCACCGCAGGGGTCAGGTGCAATGTGAGCCGGGCAGCAGCCAGGAGTGGCTCGGGGGGACTCAGAGTAGAGTCGCCACTCTTCCACATCGAAAGAAGCCAGTTGAGTTGAGGTGCTTCCTGGGTAAGGTTTTCCAGGCACGTCCCACCGGGAGGAGGCCCCAGGGCAGACCCAGGACACTGGAGAGGCTATATCTCTTGGTTGGCCTGGGAACGCCTTGGTGTTCCCCCAGATAAGCTGGAGGAGGTGGCTAGGGAGAGGGACGCCTGGGCTTCTCTGCTTGGGCTGCTGCCCTCGCGACCCGGCCCTGGATAAAGTGGAAGAAAATGGATTGATGGACATTTTATTGTTTGAGATGATTACAGTTTTTTCTGAATGCTTAAACCCTAACTGTGATTCCTGTAGCACAATCTCTAAAACTATTCAGACTTATAGCAAAACCACTCACTGAGTTTGCAAAACTAAAAGCACAAAAACTGCTTTGCACTCAGTTTGCAATTTTGTAACACACACTTTGCAAAACTGTAGGCACAATTCACTGCACAACACTCAATTACCAAATTTCCAACACACTCCTAGCAAAAGTATACACATGTATGGCTATCATTAACACTAATTTGCCAACTGTCTGGCACACTTTCACATGTGAAAACTGTTTTAGATAATTAGTTCACTTTGCAATCAGCCTAAGCACTATAATACAGGTAAGCTGTGTGTGCGGAGTACAATGGAGGGAGCAGAAAGAGTGAGAAGTAGAGGAGGCCGAGGAAGAGGACGTGGAGGTGAAGAAGTAGGATGAAGAGGACGACAAGGACAAGGAGGAGCAAGAGGAAGACGAGGAGGGGGGAGAGGAAGATGAGGAGGGGGGAGAGGAAGGGTAGGAAGAGTAAGAAATAGAATTGCTGATGACATCAGAGCTACAATAGTGGACCATGTAATCAACCGTGGAATGACCCTGAGGGTAGCTGGCCAACGGGTCCAGCCTAACTCGAGCCGCTACACTGTAGCAAGTACCATAAGGACATCTTGAAATGAGAATCGGTTAGTACAGTCACTTCGCACAAAGATTTGTAGCACTGCCATATGCCAATGAGAAACACACCAATACCATTGATGTAAAAATACTGAAATTGTTACTTTACAGAATTGCTAGATGACCAGATGCTGGGGCAGAGGAAGCATGTTCACTGCAGACCAAGTAACCCATATAGTCATTATGGCGATTGCAAATAATCCTATACTTGGAAATAAACACTTGTGTTTGTTTTGATGTGTTTGAATAAACACCAGTACTTGAAGTTTGGATCCCTCTATGCTTATGGATCTATGACAGAAGTATGAGCTCAAACTGACATAGCCTACCTTGTGCACAGAGAAAGCAAAAGCCAGATGTGTTTTGTATTCATACCATCAGTGTGCAGTTGGCGCATTGTGTGCTTAGTAGATGATGGCTTGTGTGTACTGTTTGATACGGAAACACCGTATCAAACACAGCAGTATTTATTTTTTTATTTAAAAAAGAAACCCAACAATCTTCACCCTCCAGGGCCAGTTTAGTATCACCAATTAATCAAACTCCATGCAGGTCTTTGGTCTGTTTGAAGAAACCCTGAGAAACTACCCAGTGAGAACCCCCACAGACACGGAGAGAACATGCAGACTCCTCAGAGAAAGGGTCCAAACAGCAGGTGGATTCAAATCCTGGAACCAGAATAAACCAGGAAATAAATGAATGTGTGTTCTTCGTCTTTCAGAGGTGAATTGTTTTTGATTTCCTGATTTTGAACCTGTACGATGGTGGTAGGTGGTAGAGCCCGTCACCTACTAACCTGGAGGTTGGTGGTTTGATCCCCGTCCGCTCCATCAGAGTATGAATGTTAGATAGGAATCTCTTACATGGAGAAAGAACCTAGAGAAAATATGCTTGGGTGAAAGAGGCAAATTCGAGTACTCAGAGTACAATAAGAACTGGTCCATTTACCATTTACACACCAAACTGTATCCCAGGTTACAATCAGAGCAGCCCCTTCCTCCAGAGGATGTTTTGATGGCCAACCCTCATTTGTGAAGTCCATCAGTATGTTTCTGCCTGTTCAGTCTGTGCCCAGACCAAGTCATTGAGCTCACCACCTGCTGGTTTACTGGTCCAGACAGCTGCGGTCCTACATCATGGTAGATTTCCTCACTAGCCTCCAGGTAAAGTCACCATACTAACTATTGCAAACTGTTTATCCAAGGCTGTGTATTTTGTTTCTCTCCCTAAGCTTCCTTCAGCCTTAGAGACCTCTCAGCTTTTGTCAGATCATGTCTTCATGTTACACATGACAGAATCTCCGCAAAAAGTTTCCTTCGCTTCCCGCGAACTCACATGAAGTAAAGAAAGCAGCAGCACTTCTGTAAAGTAGCTCAGACAAGCAGCATCAGGAGATTCTCCAGCTATAACCTAATGCACGGAGGGGAGGCTTATGTGACAGCTAGGGAAGTCAGGTGACCGGAGGCTGCAACATGCTCAGACAGCACCTACTACTTATATATGACCAACTAATGTGATTGGCCAGTAATTAGCAGTGAAATATTAAATAAAATATTAATTCTGTTAGAGTCTGACACACAAAATAACTGTAACGTGTGTGTGTGTGTGTGTGTGTGTGTGTGCGTGTGTGTGTGTGTGTGTGTGCGTGTGTGTGTGTGTGTGTGTGTGTGTGTGTGTGTGTGTGTGTGTGTGTGTGTGTGTGTGTGTGTGTGTGGAATATAGATTGAGACATTGTTACACTGTTACATGTTTAAATGCACTGAGCTGCTGTGATGTGATTGGCTCCTCACATATTTGCATTAACAAACAGTGAGACATGTGTACATAATAAAATGGCCAGTAGGTTTGTACTGTGATTAGAACAGTTACTCTTTTATCACATGTTGCATGTTGATTCTTCATAAATGTGCATTTATTTAAATCTCACCATCTCCCCTTTCTGTGGAGGGCACCGATGAGGTCATAACATCATTACATTGTTACTGAAAGCATCACAATTAAAAGTATGCAGAAAATGAAATTTGAAGTTAATGATAATAATTGTGTAAACTACACTTTAAAAGTGGAGATATAAGTATTTCATTTCTAAAAATAAATATATAAAGTTAGTTTGTACTATGTGATCTGAAAGTACCAGATGCTTTCAGATGATCTTTCAGTGTTGGAGAGCTTGTTGTTGCCATTAAGTGTCAGTAGATGGCAGCACCAGGCTGCAGTTTAATCTTGATCATCAGAGGGACATAGCTGATCTGTGTGTGTGTAGTCCCCTCATCCAAACTAGAGAAGATTGTGCATGAATATTAGTCATCATGCAAAAATTACTCTCCTGTTTACCGGCTTAAATAAATCACCTCTTTCACCTCCAAGCGATCCTAAATGCTCCTGACACGCTCTAGCAAGAAAACTCACATTATTGCATTTTTATTCCCCAACCCTGAATTGCACAACTGGAATAAAAACGGATGGTAAGATGGATAATATATAAAAAGTTTCAGATCACATAACATCTGCAGATGTTTTTCTTTTTTCTCTTTTTTAAACACAGTTTAGCCACAGCAGTGATTCTTGATATAAGGGACAAAACATGTCCGGCAGATAAAACCCAATTTTGTGGTTAAAAATATGCATACAAGTGTTAACCCAACTGCCTAAAAGACAAACCAAGGCAATGTTTATACAACAAAACTATGATTTTGCATTTTTTATAAATATATATTTATTTTAAATGGTACAATACATTACCAGTACCTTAAAAGTCCATTGTCCAGAAGCAGGTGTGATAATATTAAAATACAGAAAAAAAATTAAAAGTAATGTAAAAGTAAACATCATGGCTCTCGTCACTAAGTATTTAAGTCAATACCTTATATAATATCAAAATATGCAATTGAAAATTTATTTTTAAATATTTTTTAAGTGATTAAAATCGTGTCCAGAGTTTTTGTCAACACCGTCAGATTTTTTCAAAAGTACAAAAAAATCAGGAATTATTGTGGGCAGCTAACACTCTGAGGACCCCTTTACCACTTCCTGTTTGATACACATGCCATGAAGTCACTGCTGTGATAATTTGTTTGTTTTTATTTCATTTATTGCACACCTTTCTGATAAAACTCTGTGTCACAACCATAGTGCGTCAACACCAAAGTCGATGTAAACCAAGATTTAATTATTTTTTTTGTAATAAGAGCTTAATTTAGGTAGATTGTTGAGGCCATAAGCAAATGATGAAAAACAAGATGGCTTTTGTCAGAAAAACATGTGTTATGAGAGAAAGTCGGGTATTTTGTCAACACCATCAGGATTTTTGTCTGAGGGTGTTGACCCTTTTTCTAATGGTGTTGACAAATGTCACAAAAGTGTGCTATTCACCATTTATGTTAAGTCATTTTTTATTAATATTTCAGACATATTACTTCCTGTGTATTTTACTGATATTTCTGCTTCACAGATGTGTCAAATATTATCAAATTTGCCTTATCTTGAATCTCATTGTTTATGTATACATTATTAATCCTGTAGGAAAATGCTTAGTCCTCTGCATTTAACCCATTCACTCAGTGATGCAGTGGGCAGCTACCAACCCAGGTTAGCCTCTGCTCGTTGGATTTGGATTAAGCCTGTTGTGCTGTTAAAATGTTTTAATGCTTTTTATCTTGTTCTATTACATCTGAATTTAAACAGGTTGTAACTCTCAGTGATGCCGCAGAGTTCCTTTGACTTTGGGATCTGCAGCCCAGGTTGGACCTGGAAATGGCTAATGACATCAGACTTAAAGACCAGATAGCATTTCTATTGCTGAATGCATAATTGTGTTGTGAATATTCATCCTTAATCTGTGAAAAAGCATAAGGTTCAGAAAAAATATAGTAATTAAAAAAATGGTACATTTCAGGCTAGAATAGCAAAGGGAAACCTGTCAGTAGAGGAACGAAAGAGAGGGAACAGGGATGATCAAAAAAGAAGGAGAGAAAAAATTAACAGCCAGCCTGAGTTGAAGAAAGAGTTTCTCATAAAGGAAAGATGGAGAAATAGAGTGAAAGAGGGAAAAATAAAGAACACCAGTGATCTGAAAGGAAGAGAAAAAAGTCAGAAGAGAAGGTTTTGGAAACAAGCACAGAGACAAAAGGAGAGAAAGTACAGCAGGGTCTAAACACACAACCACAGAGAACTTTAGGAATCAAGGAGTAGTAGGCTGGTGAACTATTAAGATGTAGAACTTGACATGTGCAAAAACAGAATTGTTATTATGTGTCTTGTGATATTACAAAGGTTGCTAAGGTTTAATTTTCATTTTGAAATAAATAATATCTTGTTTTCTACTAGAGTGTCACCACCGTCAGCACCTTGTCAACTCCATAATATGGAGTTTTTGTTTATTTTTCTCTTTTGGAGAACCATATAGTTTCCTCCCTCATGATCTTCCAATAAAAATACGTAATTTTCTCAATAAATGTGTAATTTGCATGCTGCTTAATATGACTGTTTCTTATACAGATTAAATACAAGCTTCTGAAAATATGTATGACTGTAACTCTAATAATAAAAAGCCAAAACAATCTTACTTTTAAATGTGGTATAATTACTTTGAAAACATATGTGCATAAACAATAGAATAGAGAAGCTGCTAATAGTCAAAAGAGCTGAAACAACTTAATTTAAAATATATATTTTTGCATTTCTTTGTGTCTGACGGTATTGACAAAAACCTTGCACTTCTCCAGCAAAAACATAAATTATTAAAAAATGTTACACCTGGGAGATTGTACCAAGACATGGTGAGACTTTGTGTAACAATTATATGTAAATATGTTTTTGAAAAATCAAAAAATATATTTTAGAAAATGAAAACCTGTTTTGTCCCTAATCTCAGGAATCACTGACAGTATACATAAAAAATCTCAGTAAAATATAGAAGTCTGCTCACACACCCTTATTTTTTTTAAAAATTCATCTTGAACCATGATGGAGACAAAGGACAGCAGCTGTACATTTTTGCCTCTTCTTGCTTCTCTTTGATGTCGATTTCTCCATGAGTGACATCTTCTGTTCTCACTGCTGAGTCGACTGCAGCTGCATCACTCTCTGCACAAGAAAACACATAAAGCGAGCATCAGTGCATCAGTGCAGGCAGTATCCTATAGATACTGCTGCTGTTACATTAACGATGACATAAAAATCATTCAGATTAATTATGCTCCACCTTTTTGTGCAGGACTCAAATGGGACATGATAGAAAACTGATCAGGTCCAGCTGTCAGGTTGTTGTGTGTGGGCGAGGAAGAGATGACCCAAACGCAGGACTCATGGTGCAGAATGATGAGGATTTATTGGAGCGAGTGAAAGAACAGAGCAGGAACGACAGGACTGACTAACTGACTGGAAGACTGAATGGCTGGCTGAACAGCTGAACAACTGAACACAGGCGGAAACGACAACAGTGACAACATCAATGACACGACGGTGAAGGAGTGGAAACAGAAGACTGATGAGGATGATAATGAGAGACCGGTGAGCACACAGCTGAAAATAATGTGGCTAACGACACATTAGACGAGCTTACACAGGAAACAGGAAGTGAAAAAACATGGATGTGGCAAAATCTGTGCTCTCCTCCTGTCTCATTCCCTCATTATCCCTCAGTGTATTTAAGGCCTGTGTTTCTCTCTGTCACTGTTGTGTCGTACCTGCATTACGCTGAGTGGTTTTCCCTCTGAATTGCTGAAGGTTAGTTTTGCTCTAAGTGTGGTTAGTTTCTCTCATTCATGCCACCACGTTTCTTGTTTTCATTATACAGTTTACTTTCTATTTGACATTTTTAAGGTTTTGGTTTGTTTGTGAAGTTATTTCTGATGATGCAATAAAGCTGTCGCTTTCAGTTCATCCCTCTGCATTCAGTGAGTCCTGCATTTGCCTGCCACACAGCACACCATGACAAGGTCAGGCTTTGAACAGTAAACACAGCCACACATCAGAAGACAGAAAAATGAAAAAGCAGTAAAAAGCCAGTGGCATGGAAAAATAGGAGGGAGAGAAACAGCTAAACCTGGCATGTGGGGTTCTTTTAAACCATTGTTTCCTAGATTCAAGCATGCAGTGTGAAGGGTTATTTTTGTCATTATAATTTAGTTTTATTTTCATATCAATCATAACAGCTGTTGCCTAAAGGTTCTTTCTATTGTAAAACCCTATAAAATGACCCCTGTACAAGCAAACACTAGGCAACAGTGGGAATGAAAAACGCACTTTTTAACAGGAAGAAATCAGCTAGAACCAGGCTCAGGTGGGAGCAACCATCTGCTGTGACTGGTTAGGGATGTGTGGATGAAGACAGGACAAAAGACACATGGAAGAGAGCCAGAGGTTAATAATAATTAAATCCAGAGAGGTGTATGAACACATAGTGAGTGAGAAAGGTGACTGAAGAAGTAATACTGATTGCGTCATGGTAATCCCCCAGCAGCATACACCTATTGCAGCAAAACTAAGGCAGGATTTAGGGTCACCTGGTCCAGCCCTAACTATATGCTTTAGCAAAACGGAAAGTTTTAAGCCTGATATTAAAAGTAGAGATAGTGTCTGTCTCCCGAATCCAAACTGGAAGCTGGTTCCACAAAAGAGGGGCCTGAAAGATGGAGAAATATGCTCTCTTTCTAGTCCCTGTCAGGACTCATGCTGCAGCATTTTGGATTAACTGAAGGCTTTTCAGGGAGTTTTTAGGACTGATTGTATACTGAGCATATACTTTCACAAGATTACTGCTACGAAACATGAAGATGGAGCTGAATCACAAGGCTGTATTTGAACTGATGACTACAGACCTGCTTTCATGAAACCCCCCGTAACCACAGAAAAATGCAACAGGATGTCAGAAACTCAAGAAATCATTACATCTCCTCAAGTGAACTCGTAATGAAGTATTTTTGAGTAATAAAAAGAGCAGATGCAGTTTTTGTCCAGAACTTTTAAATAATTTAATACAGTCTTAATACTGTGTGTGTGTGTGTGTGTGTGTGTGTGTGTGTGTGTGTGTGTGTGTGTGTGTGTGTGTGTGTGTGTGTGTGTGTGTGTGTGTGTGTGTGTGTGTGTATTAACATCCCTGAGGAGCTGACGAGTTTTCATCAATAAAAGGAAAGTGGACGACCACAGAGCTGTTAGTCTTTGTTATACACAGGGTGAAATACATGTTTGGAGCACAAATAACAGCACTCACTGCTAACAGATACTGCAAACACAGAACAACTACTTAGTGATCTATATATACTGTAGGTCTTTGACTAAGCTTTTAAAAATGGTTTAAAAAAGCAGGAGAACTGGAGCTTATCCTCTTTGGGATAGTGTGAAAGGCAGTTTGCACACCAGACAGGTTTCCAGTCTGTCACAGGACTAAAAAACACAACTTAACAATCTATCCAATTTGAAATCACTAGTTAACACCTATCATGTCTTTAGACTGTGGGAGGAAGAACTCACTCAGCACAGTGAACTGTTTAAACTGCACGTTAGTGTGAGGTGAAGTAAAGATAGTCTTCTTTGCAGTGGAAAGTTTTAAACCTTGTGGTCTGTAACCATGAAAGCAGGTCTGTGATGGTTATTGCCACTTAGAAGAACAACCAGAATGCTTTGCAGTCTGTTACTTCCTCATACAGACCTTTATTTTGTCTCATTGCTGTTTTGGGCCTCCTCTTGAGCCAGAAAACAATCAGAACATTTGATATCAGCACATTAAAACCCATGAACGTTGTTCTAATTATTTATTTAATAATACCTGACATTTTGTAATCTAAAGAGTACTTTGTGGGCAGCACTTGCCATGGTGGTTAGCACTGTTGTCTTACAGCAAGAAGGTCCTGAGTTCAATCCTTTTGAATGTTCTCTCTGTTTTTGTGTGGATTCACTCCGAGTACTCCTCCAAAAACATGCAGTTAATAAGATAAGGTTAACTGATTATTCTAACTTGCCACATAGGTGTGACTGGTTGTCTGTCCATGGTGTACCCCACCTACCTGGGATAACCTGCAGACACCCTGCTTCCTTAAATTGGACACGCAGAAGAGAATGGATGGACAGACTACATTCAGGATGTTCAACATTATTAATAAAGGACAAATTTCTGCTTGAGAAATACTTGATGCAAATGGAAACTTTGGTTTGTTTGTGAGAAACTCCAAAGAGCTGGTTTTATCCAAGCTTCATCTTTCCTTTGAATATTGTTTAAAATTGAAAAACATACTAACGTGAGACGTTCATGCAACAAAAAGAGAATAAGTCTCACCTTTTAGTTTCCTGTCAACATGTCGTTCCACCAAAACAACCAGTAACATCACTACTAACACAACACAGACTGTTCCAGCTGTCAGCAACACGGGGACAAGTGGAGAGGAACCAGCAGAAGAGGCAGGTGGAGGTGTGGTGGTGTGTTTGTCTAAAACAAAGCAAACACAGTCATTAAGTTGTCGTCACATTGTGAATGTTGAAAGCTGCAGAAACACAGACAGGTGAGTGTGTCACCTGTGACAGTGATCCAGCTGGATGGAGACTCTCCATGACCGCTGATGTCACACTTGTAGAGGCCTTCATCAGACCTGGAAACATGCTGGATGGTCATGTGACCTGTAGAGTCTTTCCCAGTGAAGACGCCATCTTTATAGAAAGCAGCTGGGAGGTTGGAGGGAGTGGTCTTTGTTTTACAGAGCAGAGTGACGTCATCTCCCTCCATCACAGGGAGGACAGGACTCTGCAGGATCACTGATCCACCTCAACACAGAGACAAACTACAGCATTTCATCCATTTACACACAGCTTCATCAACACTAACTCCACACACTCAGCTTACCAGTGACTGTCAGGTTAACCATGTTACTGATGGTACTCTGATTGAACTCACACCAATATATTCCACTGTCATGAGGCACCATCATACTTATATTACAGGAAGAACCAGCTGGTTTTCCCCACCCATCTCCACACTGAGTCCTCTGTTTGCTTGTGTTTCTCCTCAGAGTCCATCCAGCAGAGCTGTCGTCCTCCTCACAGCTCAGAGACACAAAGTCTCCTTCAAAGAACTGAGAGCTGCTGGGACTCACAGCCAGACGAGCTGTGAGGGTTAAAAATAAAAATAAAAATGTCATGGTTGTGCAAAGCAATGATGATACAACATTCTTTAAATTAGAATTAAAATACTTCTCATGTGTTTCGGGCTGCCAACCCTAAACATTAAAGAAGAAGAATTTAACACATATTTGACATATTTAAAAGAAAATCACTGACCTTGGTTTGTTATCCTGCAAGGCATTGAAGTCAAAACTAAAGATAAGTAAAACTTAGGTTAGCATGTAAAATAATAAAGACTGTAATTAATTTGGCTCGTCCCATCTCGTCTATCTCTGATCTCTTGTCCACTTATAATTATGTGAGTAAGTAATCCTTGTGGGAGGCATACATCAATGTAAAAGAATAACAGACTGTGTTTTTGAACTCTTTAAGAAAAAGATCTATTCATATTCATTATTTTTAGCTTGTTGCTATGTTTATATTTATAGTTCTAGTCTTAAGGTTTGTTACTGTTACGTTCCTCATTTCATCTCAAGTCTCCTTTTTCTTTATGTTTGTGCGTCTCCTGTGTCTAGACTGGGTTCTCTCTCTGTCTCCCTAGTCCGCTGTGTCCTCCTGTCTGTTCTTCTCTGGTTCCAGTGTTAAGACTGTGTTTCTGTGCCTTTGTGTTAGTTATTGCTAAGTTCACAAGAACTCAATAAAATTAAATATTGGAAATCAGAAATCCATCAGTTTATTAGCACTGTGCACATTTCTGCTCCCACATCTCTAACACCAAATCTGTAACGCTGTTCCTTTAGTGATTATTGGATGTTTTCGAATTCACTGTACCCGATGCATAAGAAACATTTGGAAACATGACCGGTGTCGAGAAGGGAAATTATTTTACTGCTATAGTTAAATAATTGTCATCATTACCATTGCATTAATAATAAAATCTGGAGTTTATATTGCATTCAGGGGTTAAACAGTGTCTCTTTTAGAAAGACTGAGTTGCAGGCTGACAGGAAGTTGTATGCAGAAGTGAAAGCAGATAGTTATTTTGAGCCGCAGGCTAAGACGAGGCTTTAACAATGTAACAGATAGCTTTAAGAAGGCCTTAAGCAGTTATGACTATTTCATACACAATGCATATCTGTGCTTATTAAAGAGTTGGAGCTCGGTCAATTAATTGGGGGTCGGAAGCTTTGTTCGGCGCGATGTTCGGACAATCTATTGTGCAAGTGACTTGGAGCCATAGAAGGAATCGCAATACATGCTTACAAAACACTTATATATCAGATTATTTTATATTAAGGTTTTAGTAGAGGTTCTTGGTTAAAACATTTATTTAGTAGAAGACATACACATAGTCTCAGTGAGCTTCTGGTCTGGTAAAAGGTCAGAAGTGCAACAGGTGAATTGAGAAAGAGTATTTGAGGACGAGACACAGACAGTAGGTGAAGAGGTGACACAAAGAGCATGTGAGGTCGTGACACACACACATAGAGTTAAATTTATTCAGAGGAACCGTCCTTGTTGTCTCGGCAAGAAAGAGGAACAATTCATTTTAAGATAAGAACGGAAAGTACCACGCCATGAAAATAGAAGATGATTTTCTAGGTGAAAAGTCATGATGATGTTGATCTGATCTATGTATAAAATGTACCGGTGACGCATGAAGGGGCGTCAGTAAACAAACCCTGATGCTATAAAATATCTGTTCATGCTTTGATTAAGTCGAGGACTACTGGCTGTCTGCGTACAGAGTGTCTTCCCACGCGTGTATTCATTAAAATCATTGTTTGACCAAAGACCTTCTGGACCATGGGTGGTGTGTACTCTCCTTCCTCAACTTTGAATCTTAACACCGGTAACAGTAAGCATGAAGTCGCGTGTCCACTTTAAAGTTAAGCTGATATAATAACTAACTAACCTCTGTCAAGTTCACTGATTCACAGGGTAAAATTTCCCCTTTAACCTGCTGCTCAGTCCATTCAGCCTTTTTTCTTCTCCTCCATTATTGTTTATTAACAGAACAGACAGAAAAAGTTCAACATTTAAAAGGAAGACATTCTTCACTTACAGAGCAGAAATAGTAGAGACGCGTCATCCATTGTCCTCTTGACTCATTTTCTCTTTTTGTCATAGAGACACAGTAAACTCCGCCCCCTTCCCCACATACTTTTCTTGCGTATATGTAAGATGTTTGTAAAAAGTAGATTAAAAAAATCAGGACAGAAAATCAAAAATATTGTTTAACAAAAGATAGTAAAAGAGCAGGCTCTCTAATGTTGCTTTTTGAAAAACATCTACTCTTTTTGAATTTGAAGCACCGCATGAACTGAGATCTGGGGAGGACCAACTGATGCAGTTTTGAAAGTACAGTTTTTCCCAGACATACGATTTTAGCAGCTCATTGAGCCTCCACTCTGGAAACTTTCTCTGCCAACAAATGGCTCATAAATCGCTTGTGCAGGCTGCTTTCATGTTGTTTTACACCAGTTCTGATCGAAATGCTGAAGCATTAGACCAGACTATGTTTTTACAATCTTCTGTTCTCTGATGTTGGTGAGCCTGTGTGAACTGTGGCCTCAGTTTCCTGTTATTAGCTCTACGCTCTTGCTGTTGTTACGTCCTATGTGCTGTGCATACCGTGCTCTTCTGCATACCTTGGTTGTAATCAGTGGCTATTTGTGTTGCCTTACTATCAGCTTAAAGCAGACTGGACTCTGACCTCTGTCATCAACAGATGTTTTTTTGGGAAATCCTAGAAAATCAGAAGTTTCCATCTGGCATCAACAACAATGCCACATTCCCCTTTACTTAAATCACCTAAATCAAATGAGAATATCTGTAACTCTAATGCTGTTGCTATGTGATTTGCTTATTACATATTTGCATAAAAAACAGTGACATTTGTACCTAATAAAATGGTCAGTAAGTTTGTACTGTGATCAGAACAGTTCCTCTTTAATAGCATGTTGATTTCAGTGTTTGTTTCTTTATACATGTTGTGTGTTTCTCGGCCTTATGTGGGGACAGAAATGAGCTGTTGTGAGTTCCAAGTAAAGCAGTGAAGCTTTACTAGTAAAGCACTGCTATATTAGCAATGGGCTGTGGTTTCAGACTGATATGAGTACAAATGTGAGAGTAACAGATACCACAGAGTGGCTCATCTGTGTGAAACTGGGGCACAAAAAGTACCAGTATATTCAAAAGGTTCAGTTTGCAGGCCTGCATTAACACTAAAAGGTTAAAGATGTATATCATTTAGTGTGAGGTAATATAGAACATTATAAGGAAAAATAACTGATGTTTGTGAAATGTGGATGTTACTCTGAAATGTGCCATCAGCTAAATGCCATTTCAAACCCAACAGCACTCCCCCAACAGGACAAGGATGGAAACAGCATCTGGTGATGTGCATGGGTGGTAGACTTCAGGTGCTCATTGTAGGCAAAGGACTTTAGACCGAGTAAAACCTGTGCTTATATTTAAAACAATGTTAATTTGTCTAATTGTCTTTGAGCCTCTGAAAATGGAGGACTGTTTATAAAAAATGTGTCTTAATTCATTGAATGCAACACACTTAAATTACAGCTGGAAGTTTGCACATCAGTCACATCTTGATTATAGTGTCAAATATTTTGTGGTGGTGCACAGAGGCAAACTATGAACAAACGTGTTTTTTGCCACCAAATGATGTCCATAACTCTAACACCCATTACTGATGATAATACAACTCTGTTACTGTTACAACTTCATTTAATAAAGTGCATGAGATCAGAAACACAACACATAAAGTATCAGAACATGGCTCATCAAATTTGATTACAATACAACTAGTATGTAAGTTGACAAAATACATATAAATACTTCAGAGACACAATCCTTCCCTGAGATTAATGAGCACATATTTTCACATTTATAAAACCTCATTCGAGCCCAAAAACTGAAATCGTTTATTTTTATGTGAATGACATCATGATTTAAAGACTGTGGGTCAGTGAAGAGAAACAGTAACGTGCTCTGTTCTGTTCATCTGGATGTAGCGTTTTCAGTGGACATTTCGTCACTGATCCAAGTGACTTCTTCAGTCAGTCGATAAATTATGATGTAAATTTTTAATATGAATTCTTGTCGCATACTTGATTTTGTAATAATATCTTATGATTTGACAAATTGGAGTTGATTCATTATCACTTGCCTCACTTAATAGACCAGAGAACGCTACCACAACTAGAAACCAGGGTTACACTACTTTCCACTGGAGAAAAGCTGGAAAAGGGTAGATATATATTCTTGGGAATATAGTTTGATTCAAAGGTTAGAGCACATTAATAAAGCTGAGAAAAATGTAAATGAGATTTTAAATATAATTAGATAGAGGGCAGCTTTAAAAATGTATATATAGCATTAGTAAGATTAGATGTGGATAAAGTGGATAGGATGCAGGCCAAGGCACTGCGTCTCTGCTGTGGGATAATGAGATCTTTGGCTGCTGTTGATGTGGACATGGGAGGCAACAGCAGCTAAAATTTACTGGGCTTCACTTACAGGTTACAGAGATTTCCATCCAGACGAAAAGCATCTTAACTGGGAGAGAGAAAGGGCAAGGAGGAGTTGTTTTGAGTGGAACGATGAGATCACCAACCGTGTTTATACCTCCTACTCATCTCTGCAGATATTGAGGACGGACATTCAGCAAAATACAGCCTTGCAACAATAACATAAAGACAACTGTAATGTCTGCGAGCATGGGGCAAAACAGAACCACAGGTCCTCACTGGCTGGACAAGCACACACACTCATTTATATCATTTCTCAGTAACTGTTTCCAGTTGGACCAGCTTCTACATATATCACACAGACACATGTTACAGCATGAGTGCATGTTTTTAACATATAAGTGTAACAATATTTGAATCCTTTAATCACCCATCAGATCTTCATTTCTGGATCATCCATTCAACCAAGTCATTGACAGCACTGCTCTGATACAAAGTCATAGTAGTATATGCACCCTGCTCTCTGCCTTCCTTCCTATTTTAAAACAGTTTGTTTTCTTGTCCACCGTTAAAGCGTTTCAGAAAATTGCATCTATTTTAATCAGTGATGTGTAAAATAGCTGAGCAAATATTTTTAGTGTTAAAATTCAGTTAATGAAAAATGTAAACTTGATAAACAAGATTTGATTCATCAGATAAAAGCACGACAAGTTAAACTTTGTGCACTCAACGCCTCATAGTATCGTGCACCACCACTCCAGAGGAGTAGATGGTGATAATACACTGTGGTCTACAGGAACCAGGGAAATCCATGGTTTACAGTTTTTTCCGAATGCCTAAACCCAAACTGTGATTCCTGTAGCACAATTTCTAAAACTATTCAGACGTATAGCAAAACCACTCACTGAGTTTGCAAAACTAAAAGCACAAAAACTGCTTTGCACTCAGTTTGCAATTTTGTAACACACACTTTGCAAAACTGTAGGCACAATTCACTGCACAACACTCACTTGAAGTTTGGATCCCTCCATGCTTATGGATCTATGACAGAAGTATGAGCTCAAACTGACATGGCCTACCTTGTGCACAGAGAAAGCAAACGCCAGATGTGTTGTATTCATACCATCAATGTGCAGTTGGCGCATTGTGTGCTTAGTAGATGATGGCTTGTGTGTACTGTTTGATACGGAAACACCATTTTTACGAAGGTGTGAAGAGTTAATCTAGCTGTGTTTGCTTTTGCAAGAGAACTACGATGTTTTGATGATTGGGTGACAGGTTTTTTTATTTGTGTGAAGAGTTTTGCAAAATTAGCCAATAGTTGCAAAAAAAGGGCTTAAGCGATCAGAAAAAACTGTAACACTAATTTGCCAACTGTCTGGCACACTTCCACATGTGAAAACTGTTTTAGATAAGTAGTCCACTTTGCAGTCAGCCTAAGCACTATAAACAGGCCACAGGTAAGCTGTCCATGTGGAGTACAATGGAAGGAGCAGTAAGAGCGAGAAGAGTGAGAATCAGAGGAGGCCGAGGGAGAGGACATGGAGGTGAAGAGGTTGGAGGAAGAGGACGTGGAGGTGAAGAAGTTGGAGGAAGAGGACGTGGAGGTGAAGAGGTTGGAGGAAGAGGACGTGGAGGAGCAAGAAGAGGACGAGGAGGGGAAAGAGGAAGGGTAAGAAGAGTACGAAACAGAATAAGTGATGACACCAGAGCTACAATAGTGGACCATGTCATCAACCATGGGATGACCCTGAGGGAAGCTGGCCAACGTGTTCAGCCTAAACTGAGCCGCTACACTGTGGCAAGCATCATTGGGACATTTCGAAATGAGAATCGGTAAGTACTTTGTAGCACTGCCATACTCTAATGAGAAACACAACAGTACCATACATGCAAAAATACTGAAATTGTTACTTTACAGAATTGCTAGACGTCCAGATGTTGGGGGCAGAGGCAGAATGTTCACTCCAGAGCAAGAGACCCATATAGTGAACATGGTGATTGCCAATAATGCAATAAGACTGCGTGAAATACAGCAGCGCATAATGGATGATGACACCATCTTTCAAAATATACACAGTGCAAGCATTTCTACACTAAGTCGTGTACTTGCGCGCCACAGAATAAGAATGAAGCAAATTTACAGAGTTCCTTCGAGAGGAACACAGAACGTGTAAAGCAACTGCGATATGACTATGTGCAGGTAAGCTAGTGTCATTGGTTCTGGATTTGGAAGTGCATACTGTAGTGCTGTGCATGGGCCTGATGTGTTGCATTTGTTTTGTCTTGTCCAGAGAGTGATGGAACTAGAAGCAGATGCAATGGGACATGAGCTACTTTTTGTAGATGAGGCCGGTTTTAACCTCAGTAAAGCCAGGAGACGTGGCAGGAACATTATTGGACACCGTGCCATCATCAATGTCCCAGGACAACGTGGTGGTAACATAACCATGTGTGCAGCTATAAGCCAAAATGGTGTTGTTCACCATCATGCAACCATAGGCCCATACAACACTGCACACATTATTGCATTCCTGGACACCTTGCATGACATGCTCACTGTTCAGAGACCAGAGCAGACCCGATATGTCATCATATGGGACAATGTTAGTTTCCATAGGGCTGCTTTGGTCCGCAACTGGTTTACAGACCATCCATCCTTCATGGCACTCAACCTCCCTCCATACTCTCCATTCTTGAATCCCATCGAGGAGTTCTTCTCTGCCTGGCGCTGGAAAGTGTATGACCGTCATCCTCATCAACAGGTGGCCCTTTTACAGGCAATGGAGGAGGCATGTGGAGATATTGACCAGGCATCATGTCAGGCCTGGATACGGCATGCAAGGAGATATTTTCCCCGGTGCCTTGGACTGGAGGATGTCGCATGCAATGTGGACGAAATTTTGTGGCCGGACCCAGAAAGACGACATGATGTAGGCTGATTGTCTTTTTTTTTCCTTTTATTTGTGGAATTCCTATTTTGTGTTCTGACTTTGTCTTGGTATTGATGAGTGTGAATAAACACCAATACTTGACGTTTGGATCCTTGTATGTTTACATGACACTATGACAAAGGTGTAACCTCAAATTGACATCTGTACACAGAGAAAGCAAAAGCCAGATGTGTTTTGTATTCATACCATCAGTGTGCAGTTGGCGCATTGTGTGCTTAGTAGATGATGGCTTGTGTGTACTGTTTGATACGAAAACACCATTTTTACAAAGGTGTGAGGGGTTAATCTAGCTGTGTTCGCTTTTGCAAGAGAACTACAATGTTTTGATGATTGGGTGACAGGTTTTCTTATTTGTGTGAAGAGTTTTGCAAAATTAGCCAATAGTTGCAAAAAATGTGCTTAAGCAATCAGAAAAAACTGTAACTAATGAGTAGTGATGGGCAAATGAAGCTTTCTGAAGCACTGACGCTTGTATTGAAAAACGGTTCATTACTCGATGCTTTTCAGCACAGTCTCTCTGGTGACATCTGGTGGCCACAAATATGAAGAGCAGCTTGAATCTACAAAATAAAACCAACTGCTTCATAATGATTGAGAGTGGAATTCTGTCTGATATTGGGCCACCGTTGTGTTGCTTTAAACATGTAATTTTTAGTCTGAAAAAATTGTTGTTTATTTATTTAATAAATAATTTTGATCAATAAATGTTCCTTGTTTAAACGAGCGACATGGTGTGGTCTTTCTTTACTTGTGACTTCTTGATACAACACATTATGGAGTATGCTTCTGCTGTGAGGTCCTGCCTTCATGTACTTATGCATTTATTTAATCACTGGACCGGTGGACAGGTATGTTCATAAATAATATTATATTATATTTTTCCTTATGCATATTTTTTGACCTGGGGGTAGAATTGATTGTGAACTGAAAGGGAAAATGCTTATGAACTTGCAAAGTAAAATCACGATAGGTAACCCTTTTTCATTTTTATTTAAAAAGAGAATTTGTCCCACTGTGCGATGGCCGAGGCTGTTTCTTTTCGTGGACATATTTTCTCCTGCTTTAAAAAAAAAATCCTCTCACATGGTACAGAAGAGGCTGGAGTGCACGAAAACTGGTAGAGAACCAGGTGAATAAACAAATTAAATTGCAGCACATTTTGTAGAATAACTTCTAAAGTTATTTAATAATATTTATATTATACAAAGCAGATTTTTGACATTCTAAGTTTTTCACCTTTTCAGATAAATAAACACGCACAAAACAGAAGCAAACAACAGGAACACAAAGCTGGCAAACCCAACCAAAACTGACCATAATCAACTCAAAATACCTCCACACTACAGAACCTCCTCTTCCTCGCTGGCTCCTTATCTCTCAGTAGAATGATCAGTGGTTTGCTCTCTCGCCATCAAAACACTCCACAAATCCGTCGAAATCACTTCCTGATAAAGCACTGAATCAGTTACGTTCTAAATGAAGCTTCGGACGTCACTGATCACGTGACTCTGGCCAAACGAAGCAAGCCTCGACACAGCGCTTCTGAAGCATGTTGGTGGTTTGTTTGTTTTGACACACGCACCGGAGTGTCAGCTTCAAGCCGGTGTTCGGCGTTGGTGTTGTGCGCATGCGCCGCGTCTGCGCAGGGTAGGATGTTTTTTCAGGTAGGATGGATTCCCAGAACATGTGTCATCACTACTTTTGAAGTCGCGTTTACAGCAACCATACCGTGCACCATACCAGACAGTTTCACGAAAGGCCGGAAAGCAAATTCAAAGTCTTTGTTTGTCTGTTACATTCGGACTGCACCACTGACTGGATACATTATTTTGAAACACCTGCATTATTATCATTATTAGGCCATATTTAAATAACAAAATAACTTAAAGCAAAATTGGGAAACATAAAGTCTGAAACAAGTCTTTATATTAAGGGCCATCAGTCAAACAATACTGTTTGCTCTGGGTCTAAACAGCGCGTTTTGTGTGAAGTCTGCTTTTGCGCATGCGGCCGCTTTGAGGGTTCACACAGGAGCGCGTTTGCTGTCACATTTTATTTGTAGTGTGAACAAGCAGACAAAAAAAAAAATCGGATTTGATCAAAAAATCGGAATTGAGCATTAAGATCTGCAGTGTGAACGTAGCCTTAGTCATCGACTGTTCCGTCCTGCTTGTACTATATAGTCATACATGCTGTAGATGTGTGACTGTCACAGACGTCATTTTTAGACAGTTCTAAAAGTAAAGTCAGAAAATAATCTTTTCTTTTTTTAAATGGAGTGGCTCAACAGCTGCAGTAATCATTGCCATGTTGCTATCCTGGAAGTCTCATTTTGGATTTCAAAGTAAAAACAATTAAATAGCAAACTTGTAAATAAAGACCTGGATCTTTTTCTCCCTCACACGAAGCTCCTTTTAAGCATGTCTTTGTAAAATCCTGTGCATGCTTTGGTTTCTGTTCCTTTATGTTATTGATATGTTATGTCTTAATTTGCATTGCTTTTGACCTCTTGGGGCCACCATAGAAAGCCCTATATGAGCTTTTTAGTTTATGTATTTTTTTTTTATTTAAAAAAAAAAACAATCTTCACCCTCCAGGGCCAGTTTAGGATCACAGTTAATCCAACGCCATGCATGTCTTTGGACTGTTTGAGGAAACCCTGCAAAACTACCCAGTGAACACACCTACAAACATGGAAAGAACATGCAGACTCCACATAGAAGGGCTCCAAACAGCAGGTGGATTAAAATCCTGGAACCTGAATAAACCAGGAAATAAATGAATATTTTCCTATTTTGTCTTTAAACATTTCTTTTTCTGTTGTTTCTTTGTTGAATATGACTGTGAAAAGGACCAGGACCTGACACACTGTTCCGTGTGGCAGATTTGATTGTTTCTGGATTCAGCACTCACACATCTGACAGCTTTCCAGCAGTCTCACACTCCTGTGATCTCCTGTGAAATAACACTATAGGTGACAGTGCTAATGTCTGTTTTGTATTTAAGTTAATAAACTGTTTAGCAAATGTTCTTGTAGCCATTTGATTTCAGGATTGTCAACTAAATATTATACTATATACCCTCAGAGTGGATATAGTGGATGTAGCTCAGTTGGTAGAGCAGGTCGCCTATTAATTGGAAGGTTGGTGGTTCAAAGACTATGTATGCTGAATGTTTGATAGACAACACATACATAGAAAGAGCATTGAAAAAATGTTCTTGGGTGAAAGAGGCAAATTTGAGTACTCAGATTAGAATAAGAAATGGTCCATTTACCATTTACACACCAAACTGCCACCCAGGTCAGTGTGTCCCAGGGCAGCTGTGGCTACAATGTAGCTTGCCATTGCCAGTGTGTGAGTGTGTGAATGACTGAATGTAGTGTAAAGCGCTTTGGGGTCCTTAGGGACTGAGTAAAAGCACTATACAAGGCCATTTACCATTTTTAGAATCAGAGCAGCCCCTTCCTCCAGAGGATGTTTTGATGGCGATCCCTCATTTGTGAAGTCCATCAGTATGTTTCTGCCTGTTCAGTCTGCACCCAGACCAAGTCATTGAGCTCACCACCTGCTGGTTTACTGTTCCCCACAGCTGTGATCCTACATCATGGTAGATTTCCTCACTAACCTCCAGGTAAAGTCACCATACTAACTATTGCAAACTGTTTTTCCAAGGCTGTGTATTTTGTTTCTCTACCAAAGCTTCCTTCAGCCTTAGAGACCTCTCAGCTTTTCACAGATCACATCTTCATGTTACACAGAATCTCTGGTGACATTGCCTTGAACTGAGGACCCCAGTTCAACCCCAGTTTGACTAATGGTCAAACAAAGAGGACCAACCAGGAATTGGAGGCCACCCTCACTGTGTGTTCTAATCAAACCCATCAACTTAGAGCTTGCACCTGGCCTGTGCCAAATACCTCCAACATTTGATGACCTTCTCTGCGACTGGATTATTCCTGTTTGAGGCTTTACTGGAGTATCATTTTTTCCAGGCCAACAAAGTGAGTTCTCTGTTCTTTCTGTCCAGCATCACCTTTGACATTGCCACCAAGGTGGACCTGCATAAAACTATGGAGCAGAACAAGCTTACGGTGATTGGATCTCGGCCCTCATCTACACTCCAGGTCAGAAAGTTACTTCCAAAACTATCCCATTGAGGACCAAATCCCCCAAAACGTCTCACAATTACATTAGTCCATTTGGGATCAAGTCACTCATCAACCCATCACTGTCCACCTTAAGCTCCCCAGAAATGTGACAGTTCACAATATGTTCCACATCTCCAGTTCAGTCCAGTCCACTGTTCACTCTTGGTGATATGCTTCTGTCAAAATAAATATGTGGGAGCACAATTAGCTGAGCTTTCTCTCTGACCCCAGTATTTGTCTCGAAATTCAGGTATTCATCTGGAAAATTCTGCAAATTCAAACTCAATCTCTCACCACTGTATTGCTGTGTTTGCAATATGTCACCAGCACCGAAGAATATTTAGTAGGTGAATCATTTCTTTGCAATGTGTCCTTTATATTGAGGCTAATTCTGCTAACTTTTATGTAGTTTTCATTCATCTAGAAATTACAGATCACATTTCTCCAATATTGCATTTCATACTTCTCTTACACAACTTCTCTAAGATCGTGGATCATGCTTGCTAGATGGAAAAAAAGCTTTTCCATAATAAAACTTGAACTCTACAAGTGAGAGATTGAGGAAGATTAAAATCCGAAGACTGGGAAGATGATTGGACTTTCGATTTTGATTTTTTTTTCTTAAAAAAGCAGCATAAATAGTAAGAGTTTTGCATTTCTGAAGCAGGGAAGGAGAGAAGAAGTCTCAGGTCCAGTACCAAAGAAATGTGGTAAGAAGAAATATATATGGTCACAAAACTGACATCATTAACAGATGAATTTCTTTTGTACTAACCCAAGCTTCTAGCTGACACTTTAATTCAGCTGTGTTGGAGTAGGGATGCATCTAAAAGCTGCAGGACAGTAGCTCTCAAAGAGTGGAGTTGGACACCCCTGCATTATGCCATACAATTTTCTTTGTGAAGGTCACTGTTATTCATTTATTTATTTAAACTGTGGAAATTTTGTTTGACAACAAAATGTAATCATAGCCATGCTAAATGAATAAACGTGTTCTGTGTAAAATAAGATGGACTTCAAAATTCATACGCGTTGGGGAAAAACCTTTAAGACTTTACACAGGTTGGTGGTTAAGCCCTTGCTGCTCCTTAGTGAACCCCAAGTTGTTCTCTGATGTCGGAGTGTGAATGTGTTTGAAGGCTAGAAAAACTTCCTTCCATACATATAAGTGAGTAAGGCGCTGTATGAAGCCCTTTGAGTGCTCTAGTAGAGTAGAAGAGCACAATAGAATATCCAAACACAGAGTGCAGAATACTTGCATAATATTAAACCGGGGCAGATGCTCGAAGCTTACTATGTTGATTATTTGTGCTCAGATCATTTCGTGATAGAAATGGAGCTTTTAAAATGATAAGGCATTATTAGAGAACTAAAGTATCTGTTAGTGATATCATGTGACAATCCAGTGTTTGAAAATATTTATTATAAAAAATGTAGATGACTTTAAACCCTCCAGTGCTGGTTTTGGTATAGCTGAGGTGTTAGCATAGCTTAAAAAACATACTGATTAATTAATGATCATAGACCAAAAAATGCATGTACTCCTCACACGTCAGGTTTTCAAACTGAAATAAATCAAAGTAGTTAAACTCTTGAAATACTGCTGTAGACGGGAGTCTTGAAACTATAACTGGCTTAGCGTGTTTAAATGTTCTAACATACTGTATATGCTTTTATGTAGAATCCAAATAAAAAAGGATTAAAGTGAATAAATAAAAGCTTAATGTAAAATTATTTAATTTTCTTTGTGAGTGACGGTGTTGGCAGCAGGTGATCATGTCCGTGCGTTTGTTCGTCTGTGCAGACCTTTAAATGTCCAAATCAGAATGTTAAAGCAGACCCTGAAGTTAATGGGGAGTTTGTACAGCCTATCTAATATAAAACATATTAAGTTAAAACACTTAGACACGAGAAATGAGAAGAAAATACAGAGACGTTATTGTTACAGATAAAGCTCCTGAGGTCTGAGGGCCTACGTGCACCAGCAGCAGAACGTATCAGACCAGTCACAGTCAAAATAACACAAAGGTTACAGAAAGGTTTTTATTTCTAAATTATTTGAGCTTTGAGCCATTGATGAACTGCAGCACTTTCTCCAGAATTTACACATTAAACATCTTAACCTACTTTTAGTTGCTTTACTTGGTCCTTGTGTGTTGATCGCGACTGTGCACAAGCTTTTTCCTTATTGCTGCCTCCCTAAAACACTCTGTGACTGGTTGCTTGTCTTGAAAAGTGCAACATTAATAAATTTGGCTTACTTTAAACCTCCTCAAAACAAACAACCTAAAGAAATCAAACCTTCAACGCTCTAATTATGAACCATGAAAACCAAAAACAGCTGCCACAGTAATGTTGGTTTTATGGACCCATGTTGGTGGATTTTAATTTATTTATTTATTAACACAGTTCAGAGGCTACAGAGATGCACTTGTGTGAAGTCGTCTAAAGATCTTTTCATGGTACGCAGAGCTTTGCAGACCCGGTTTAGTTAAATCAAAGATGGTGGCCGCGTGTGTGTGTGTGTGTAGGACACAGTCAGCAGGAGTTCAGGTGGAAGATATTTACTCTTATTATTTATTTAAGATATTTACTGAGCTGCTGTAACTCTCTGTCTGGTCTCAGCCATGATGATGGAGCTCGTTTTCCAAACCTTGTATCTACATTTTTTTTCCTGTGACGTCAAAGGTCAAAGGTCAGATGAAAGGCATCACAGTTAGGCAACTGAAGCTCCTCTGCTGCCACCTACTGGCTGTTTTATTCTGTTACTGATGCCTTTACACAGTGCATGTACTCCCTGGCCACTTTATTAGGTACACATTGCTAATACTGGGCCATGTTTTCCTTCAGAACACATTTTTAGAACTGTATTTATTTTCATACCAAAATTGTTTGTTATGTTTACAGGAACATTTATAATGAGAAAGAAAAAGTTCTTTCGTTTCACATTCAGAGGGAGGACGGCTGAGCTCCGACATTTTTCAGTAATTTCACTCATTTTAAACCTCATCTGACAAAATGTAACCTTTGAAGGTCAAAGGTCAGACTTAAACAGACTGCAAACAGAACACAAAAAAAGAGAAGAGGGGGAGGACACTTGTGTATTTCACCCTCCCATTAAGTCGTATTTCCTTTGGTATTTATTGGGTTGTTGTAACCGCTGCTCATTTTGTAATTTGTCTTTCCTCAGTGCTTCTACGCCAGCAGAGATGTGAGCAGAGGAGGGAGGAAAATGAGACGTCTTTCAAATCTTCCTTTAAAAGTGAAGTCAGTGAAATGATGTTTGACTCAACTGCATCATGTACAGTTTTGAGACTGACTGCAGCTGGGTTTTATCATCTCAGGTGTTCATGACATGTTTTATTTAGAGACGCTTTTGGTTAAATTCATAATTTAGATCATGTGACAGACATGACATCTTTTTAAGAAATCACACACAGAAACAGTGAAGGGCAGAAGGTTTGATCCTCTTAAAGAACTGAAATAATCCGAATAAAGAGGACGAGCTGTTAAAGGAGTCCTCGTTCTGTGGTTTCTATATTCCAGGTGTGACCACAGCTGTTTAACCTCTGCATCCTCCATCTGCTGTCCTCCAGACGCCTTTTAGGACCTGGGACATGTTTCCAGCTTCCAGATGTGTAAAAATACATCCCAAAGAAAAGCTCAGGTCTCAGGAGGAAACATAGTTTGTTTGTTCTCCTGTAACATTCAAGGTCAAAGGTCACATAAAACTGTCAGGCGTTGGGAAAACTAATGATCTTCTACTGCTGCCACCTGCTGGCTGTTATCATGCAGTGACTGATGCCGCTATCTATTTACACACAGTGCATACATTCGGCGGCCACTTTATTAGGTATACCTGGCTAGTCCCATGTTGAGATTCCTTTTTTCTTCTGAGATATTTAAATTCTTCATGGCACTGATTCAACAAGCTACTGGAAACATTCCTCACAGATTCTGGTCCATATTAAAATGACCGCATCACACAGCTGCTGCAGATTTGTCCATGATGTGGATCTCCTGTTAAAACCACCTCCTAAGATGATCTGTTGGACTGAGATCTGGTGACTGTGGAGGCCATTGGAGTATTTCTGTGAACTCATTGTTATGTTCAAGAAATTAGTTTGAGATGATTTGATTTTTTGACATGGTGCTTTATCCAGCTGGAAGCAGCCACCAGACGACACTGTGGTTATAAAATGATGCACGCAATCAGTTAGAATACTTCAGCAGGCTGTGGGCTTTGAACAGTCCTCAGTATGGGGTCCAAAATGTGCCATTAAAATATCCCCTGACCAATACACCACCAACGAACTGTTACTTCTCCCTTCTGCAGAAGCAACAGGATCATGCTTCTGCAAAACTCATCAGACCTGTGCTGTAACTCTGCAGTTACCCTCAGTTTAAATCTCTAAAAAGATAATTTTTCAGCAGATTCTGGTTTATGTGAGTCATCTTCTTCCTTTTCAGAGCAGAATGGCAGAAATATAAAAAGGTTCTCAATTTGAACTTCACTGGATCCACTTCATCATGTCTATATGCCAAAGGGTTGAGTTCTGCCGTGTGATTGGCTGTTTAGATATCTCTGCACCTACTCAGTGGTTTAACCAGCAGTTTAATAGGTGTGCCGAATAAAGTGGCACACCTATTTAGGAGGACTCACAGAGGATGGATTTGTTGTGTCAGTTTGTGTCAGTTTATGTTGTTGGGTTTTTTTTATCTATATAAAACAACAACAGACTCGGGGTTCCTACCAGCTGAACAGCTGAACAGCAGCTGGAGGCAGCGTTGAGCAGATGAACCTGCTCGCTGACTTTCTCTCGCTTTGACTTTGAAACTGTAACGAGAGACACGATTTACAGATTAATTTTCATTACTGTAAAGATCATTACTGATTACTGTTACACTTTAGTGCCAGTAGAGGGCAGCACCGCACCATGGTTTATTCTTGGGCAGTTGTGCGAGAGTTGCTGACTTTCCCTACAAACTGCACCAGGTCTGTTAAATCAACTTATCATTAAAAACCAGAGTTCATTCATATGACCACAACCTTCCACCGGGGGGCGCTTTAACATAAACACACATGTCAGTTTTTATTAAAGACAATATCACAAGCATGCTCAGAAGAACTCAACACATTTTACTTAAAGACAGTTGTGAAAGTTGGGAAAGTGAAATTGTTCCTCCTGCTTTTAGTTTGTGGCTGAAGTTAACCTGTGTGTTGTCTTTGTTATCTGCTCTGAAGGTGACTGAAGTGTGTTTGGGTTCACCACAACAACTCACGTTTTCCATCAGACATCTTTGTGAAACCCACAGAAGCACACGAGAAGATCAAGTGAGACCCAAGTTTATTGAACCTGCAGAGAAACCAGATCACTGTGGAGACGACAGCACACTTAGAAATAACATATAAATAACAGGAAAGTTACTGAAGACATGAAACTTGGATTACACCTACATTTTAGTTACATAACATTTATTATTGTTTATGTATAAATGATGTCTTGGTCATGCTTTTATTCTGAAAGACCTGGTGAAGAAAATATTCTTTTTTAATATAAAAAATCTAAAAACTAGTTTAAGAAAGTTAAATTTTTCCAGCTTCTTTATAAAAGAAAGAATAATAATAACTCTCCATTTAACTTTCTGCCCTCAGAGGTTGTGTGAGGTTTCCTTCATGAGGAGAACAAACAGAATATAAACCAGTGTGTTTACAGTGAGTGTGTCAGGTCTGAGCTGCTGTGGGGACCAGTTAGAGAGCAGCAGCTGGATCCCAGTGGTTGGACTGGTGGACGACTTCAGTGAGGAGTCGATGACATTTGGCTCTGGTAGAAACTCTGCACACACAAACACACAGGAGGAGAATAGAAGCACAAAGCAGAGCCTCTCTGTTCTCTTTATATACAGCAAAGCATCAGGACACGTCAGTGAACGCATCACAGTTACAATAATATAACTTGGATCACATAACATATTGAACTTTGGACACATTTTCTGCTGATATATGACGAGTATATGAACAGTATCAGATCACACAGCATCTGCAACTTCGCTCAGAACCTTAATACTGCTGCTATCACTCTGAGCCCTGATGGAGAAAGAGTAGCAGCTGTACAAAAACAAAACTGAAGTAATAGTCTTTGGCGCCAAAGAAAAACGATTACAGGTCACCAGAGAACTTCAATCTATACATCTAAAAACCACAAACCAGGCGAGAAATTTGGGTGTAGTGATGGATGCAGACCTAAACTTAGAAAAACACATTAAGACAATAACAAAATCAGCTTACTATCACCTCAAGAATATATCAAGGATAAAAGATCTGATGTCTCAACAGGACCTGGAAAAACTAGTCCATGCATTCATCTTTAGTAGGCTTGATTACTGTAACAGCATCTTTACAGGTCTACCTAAAAAATCAGTCAGACAACTACAGCTCATTCAGAACTGCTGCTCGAGTCCTCACTAAGACCAAAAAAGTGGACCACATCAGTCCAGCTCTGAGGTCCTTACACTGGCTGCCTGTCCGTCAGAGGATAGACTTTAAAGTTCTAATGCTGGCCTATAAAGCTCTGAATGGTTTAGGACCAAAATACATCAATGACCTCCTGACCCAGTATGAACCATCCAGATCCCTCAGGTCATCTGGATCCGGTCTTTTATCAGTTCCCAGAGTCAGAACCAGACACGGAGAAGCTGCATTCAGCTTTTATGCTCCTTATATCTGGAACAAACTCCCAGAAAGCCTCAGATCAGCTGAAACACTCAGTTTATTTAAATCCAGGTTGAAGACTCACCTGTTCTCAGCTGCATTTGAATAAAGCACCAAATCCACACTTTTAAGCTTAAATTTCAAAACTTACATTTAACTACTGATTTTATCTACTGTTCTGATTTTATCTGTTTTGATTTTATATACTGTTGTTTGTTTGTTTGTTTGTTTGTTAATTAGTTAGTTAGTTTATTTGCTTGTTTTATTCAATTTTAAATCATGCTTTTTATTTGTTCTTGTTTCTAATGTCTCTGTAAAGCACTTTGAATCACCTTGTTGTTGAATTGTGCTATACAAATAAACTTGCCTTGCCTTACCTCTGAGCTCTCGTCTCTCTGATGATGAACGTCCATAACTGATGTGTTCACTTCTCCCTGCTGAGCAGACTCCAGCTCCATTACTGTCTGAAACACACATGGAGGACGTCAGTGCAGGCAGCACAGTCTCTGAAATAACCTCAGTAGTATCTATAACACAAAAAGGTTTGTTGAACATTTTTTCTCTACAGTGCAAAAACTGTGAGATGACTCGTGACTCGTGGCAGGTCTGACTCATAGAAACACGATTACAGATCAGGAATGTGTTTCTCATCAAAGCCGTCAATCATCAAAAACTTGTAAAACCATCTGACCGATCCTGTCAGGAGGCTACATCTGCAAAACTACAAAATGAGCCACATAAAGAAAGTCAAATCCAAAAGACCAACACAGCTGAATAGATCAGGTTGATTTTTATTGTTTGTATAGAAATTATAAACCACTCAGAGTGTTTTTTATTGTCTCTTTATCTCTGCGGTAGAACCTGTGCAGTGACACGAGTTAATCAGAAACCAGAAGCTGGATGATCACAGAGTCATTTCTGATAAGTGCAGGTGGACAAACACTAAACACAGCATTTACTGTAAAGGTCACCCAACAAAACATAATGACAGCAAAGCGACTTGTGATCATTTGTCAAAGTTGTCAGAGTTTAAAGGGCAGTCTGGATTCTGCAAACCTCCTTAAAGTTAGAAAATAAACACACACCAGCACAGCCGACAGGAAGGACGACTTTCAATGAAAACTACATGTAAAAATTTTAATATGATAAAAAAGCTGCTGAACTGGAAGCTCAGCTTCCTGTTCATGAACTTTAAGACTTCAGGCATGTTGTCTCGTTGCATTTTTGGACGTTGCCCGATGTCCTGCTGGCATAAAATAAACACACTCTGAGAGTTTCCAGTTTGACCAAACAGAAGTTTCCATACAATGATTATTATGGATATATTATTTCTGACTTTCTCTGTCTGCTGTGTTTCCTGGATTTGTGAGCAAACACAAGAAAAAAGTGCAGTCTGTCCTTGTTGAGTTTCTTAGTTTGATTCAGTGAGAAGAGTCTGGAAGAGGAGCTGAGGAGGAGCAGGAAGGAGGAGGGAGGAGCAGGAAATAGCAGTAGTTTCACTTTGTCAAAAGGAGGACTGCAGCTCACCTGTGGACTCCACCATGATTGTTTGAGTGAGTGAAAATTCATTTACTTCTTTCTTTAACCAGGTTTGTCACACAGTTCTCTTATTCAGCCTTTAAACAGACAGATCTGAGTCTACAGTTTAAAACACAGCGAATACAACGTGATGATGGGAAATGTGGAGCACTGCCTTCATGATCTAAATCTGGGGTCAAGCAGGGCCCGAAACTGGTGCTTTATAATAAATATGATGATAATAAGAACTGAATTACACATTCAAACGCAGAGCTCCTGCTGTAACCTTCACTCTCTAGGTTTTTCCTTTTCTTCACTCATCTCAGATTTCTGGCACAAACACGTCGTAAACAACATGAGTGATACTGGTGTTGGTATGTGATTCATATCAGCATGATGGGATTGATGCTTTAGTTTGCTTCTAAAGGAAACATGTCTGCACATGTTCCCTGTGATCATGTGACAAAAGGCCTGAGCAAATACATTTAAGCTGCAGCGAGTGAGAAAGAGGAACACGAGGAGGTGCATTGAGGTACCTCCACACCATGGAGCTGAGTGGAAAACAGAGCAAACAGTGATGTGTTTGCTTCAAATTCTCTGCTGTGGCAAAACCACCGACCTCAGACATGAAGCCTGAAAGCAAAGCTCCAGTTTGATTTGAAAAGCCTGTTTAAAAACAAGCTAGCCCTCTTTAGCACGGTGCTGCCCTCAAACAACAAAAGTTTGGTGATTACGCTGTGCCTTAAAGTTTTTTTTCTTTATGTTGTGACACCAACACCTCAGTGTTGAGTAAAATGATGCGTAGCAGAGAGTTTGACCTTTGACCCGAGGATGGAGCACTCCTTCCAGGTGCCAGATCTGCATGTGGCCGTGTTAGCTACAGCTAAGCTAAGGCTGATATCATTTTTATAAATGTTTACATTAAAATAATCAGTTTTCTTAATATGTGCATCCACATGTTGTTTACAGACAGATTCTGGTCCTTTGTTCAAATATAAACCAGGAGCCCCAAACTCTCAGAACGTAGGGTAATATAACACTAACATTAATGCCATGGAGGGCTAGTCTCACCCAAAGTGCTTTAGAGACGGGCACATTTACACTCCAGGTGTCTAAAAACAAACAGTTTCAAAATGCATTGAAAAGCTCAAAGGTGTGATTTTTCCATTATTTCTAATAAAAAACAAATCTCACAGTGATTTAATGATCATTCAAATGTGATCAGAAACTGGTGTTTGATCTCATGAATCCTGGCACACTGCTCTCCACCTTTAAAACTTGATATCGTGGTACCAGTATTTACTCAGTACTGGAAGATAATCCAGTTCTGCATTGTCACACACTGCTAGAAAGAAAGGAGGGAGCTTTGATAACCAAGCTCACCACAGCCAGGTGTAGCTCATGAAATAAAGCACAGCAGAGAAACCAGAACAGACACAAGCAGGCAGAGTGTGGGAGTTTTTTTTAAGGTGGACTTGGACACAATATGAACAGGCTGTGTGGGCGTTCTCTGTCTTGCCTGGAGGGGTGAAAGGAGGAAGCCTCGGCTGAATCCAAAGACGTCATGTTTGAAAATGTGTTTCTGTGCAGTTTCCATTTTATTTATATTATACATTTATATACATTTATATCCCTGAGTACTGTCTGTCAGCAAGCTGTCAGTTTGTTTCTGACATGAAGGTGTGCAGTAAGGCCGGGCTGGTTCCTCTCATGCAGCAGTTTCTCTGCAAACGTCTCCAGTTTAACAGAACGATATCTCTTTACATTAAAAGTTCTTAAACTCATAGTTTCATAAATATTGATCACATGTTAGCAGTTAATCTTCTCTCTACTGCTGTGAAACACAAAGAGAGAATCTAACCTTTTATCACCCAAGATTCAAGAGACAAGATTCAAACAGGCCGTCTGAACTTATTTTATTAAGTTTTGGAATTAAATCACAAAATTCTCAGCTTTCAGGAACCATTTGAATTTTCTCACTGGTCTAAAATGTCTGATGAGTTACAGTAACGTGAAGCACACATGCTAAAATCTTGGCAGAGCTGATTTATCTGCCTTGTTAAACTGTCTGAGCACAGAAAAGCAAAGGACAGATGCACCAACAGGTCAGAACATCACTTTATTTAAACAAACAGGCTCCTGGTCGGAGAGCGTGTCCTATTCTCAGTCTCCTGATGACGACTGGACCCCGACTCTCACCTCTCCTACTTTCCTTTGTTTAGTCATCCTCCTCCTGGATTTCCTTCCACCTCATCAGCAGTAATGACTGATGCTAACCTCATCAGTCTCATCACCACCCTCTTCTCCAACTGTAGTCTCATAAAAAGTCCACTAGTTTTCACAAACCCGAGAAGTTACTTTCCTGCAAAGTCCACACATGAATTCAGAATAAAAAAACAACAACAGAGTTTTCAAAATCTCCTTAAAGTCATTTAAAGGAGAAATAAGTAAACTACTTAATGTTTATGCTTCCTTGTTTACTTCCCTGCTGAGTCATTTAACAGGGAGTGTCCTTTTTCCAGCTGTAAAAAGAGAAACTGTGTCTCTGCTGCTCCGATAAGGAGCTCTGTGACTGGTTTTGTGAGACTGCTATTCACACTTGAATGAGAATGAAGCGACACTGCATTGGATCTTCCCTCATCCTTACGTGCAGCTGTGGATAATCTGTTGAAGGTAACCACTAACACTACTAATGCTATCATCACTGCACTTTAGAGCTAATGTGAAAGAAGCAGCTCAGGCTGTTAGCAGCAGCACGGAGCCCTGATCTGTTTATACAGCGTTCGAACGACGGCCAACTGTCACCAATCGAGACTGGAGATAGCATGAGTGACTGTAATTCTTCTGCTCTCATTACATGAGTGCACACACTCATTCTGAATGTAAAGTACATGTTTAATTTTACTTTTTACATGCCTGTGTAATTTTATGTAATTAATATAAGAAGTAAAGCTCACAGGGCGCACATGTCAGCCACAAGCACAGGTGAGCAAACTCAGTATGAATCCATTAAAAGTTTGCCAGGCTGCACAGCAGTGATGATGTGGCCTGTTAGCGGAGTTAACCGGAACAGATCCAAACATGGATAACATTTTAAAAGCCAACAGTAAACATTATGCAACGTAGTTAAAGAGGTTTGTGCAACAAAGGCAGGGCTGTGAAATTACTTTTAATGTGTAGCTGATGATAAGCCAAAACATCTCCATCAGCTGGATGCAGGTTATGATACTGCAGATGTGACTTCACTGACCTGATTCACACATTTTTGGTAAAAATATATAAAATAAAATAAAAAAATTCTTCATGGATCGTGTTAAAGCGTTCAGACACTTTTATCTGTTTATCTATTTTTGCATTTGGTAGCGATGCTGTGATGCTTTCATGCTGCAGCTCCTCTTTACTTCCCACGGCCATGAACTCAAGCTAATCCTCGTTTCTTCTGTCTGCTCACTTAAAATGAGCGGTGTAGATTAGATTAGATTAGATGAAACTTTATTAATCCCTCGGGTGGGTTCCTCTGGGAAATTCGGTTTCCAATAGCAGTTACAGAATGTGAGCAGAAATATACCACATATACACATATATAAATACAGAGACATATATAAATACAGAGTATACAAAGGAATAAATAGAATAAATAGGAATAAGAATACAAAGGAAGTGCACATTTCAAGTATTGTCTAGTAGAGTCTAATTGTAAGTAGCAAATAACTAATCTGAAAGGGGCGTTTCACCGATCAAATGACTCTTCAACAAACATCCTTTGCCATTAGTAACAGCCACTCCAGAGATGTTTGCTGCAGGAAACTACTGATCTGCTGATTTAGCACACAAAAGAAAACAATCCTTTGAATTCCAGTAATGATTTTATCACTGAGTGCGCTCTGTCTGCTGGTTTGTTTGTGCAGAAACAAGAAATATATATGAAATATGTATAAAGCAAGAAAAAAGTTACAGAAAATCATAAGAGATAATATAAACTATCAGTGGAAAAACCAAATGAATGCACTGATATTCTCGTCACAGCACAGTCAGAGGTTTCAGTAACGACGGCTTAATAAGATGCACATATAAAATGTTTAAGTCGTCTGTGAGGAAAACAAACATAATCTGAGCAAATAGTTTCATCTCACACGTGCAGGTATTCACCACCACTCGTCCAATTAAACTCTTTGTGCGTAAATTCCACTAAGAAGCCATCGTCCACGCCGCCTTCATAGTACAGAAAACCCGGGTTAAGCGTGACGTCACCTCTGTGGAGAAGATGAAGATTAAATGAAATCCTGCTTCGTAGTACAACAAAGCAGGATTTGATCTTGTCCACAGAGGCCTTTGTATTACGAAGTAGCATTTCAACTTATCCGGCTAACTTCGTGGTTAACTCTGGGATTTTTGTACTATCGGGGTAAATATCCCATGGTTACTTATCCAGATGAGAGATCAACAGGTACAAACTAACTAACCGATCAATTTTATGGAAAATGACGTATCCATTCCTGGAAGATCCCTCAGTTGTGTGTGGATAGTAGCATTGCCTTAAATCAGGGGTGGGCAATTCCAGGCCCCGAGGGCCGGTGTCCTTCAGGTTTTAGATCTCACCTTGGGTCAACACACCTGAATCACATGATTAGTTTGTTACCAGGCCTCTGGAGAACTTCAGGACATTTTGAGGAGCTAATTTAGCCATTTAAATCAGCTGTGTTGGTTCAAGGACACACTAAAACCTGCAGGGACACCGGCCCTCGAGGCCTGGAGTTGCCCAACCCTGCCTTAAATATTTCATTAGTGAATAATGTCTGTGTGCATTTAGAGGCAAGTCTACATACGTTCATGCAGCACTTTTAGCACTGAAATACTGCATTGTAGCTTTTCCTGCTGATTTACTTTAACCTCCTAGGACCCTGCATCCACATATGCAGTGGACATCACATTTTGGGTTATTTAGACCAAAATACTCAATTCTGCTCTACAAGGGCCTGATATCCACTTACGAGAACGTTATACTGCTACTGTTCTATCAAAATTTTAAACTAATATCCTCATATGTGGCTCTTATTTTTCATAAAAACAAAAATAAGGTAAAAAACATTTGATAATTCTTTGTTTTTACATTCATCGGGCCCCAATATGCCCAAATATCAAAGAGAAATAAAAATGCATGCCGTTCGGGTCTTAGGAGGTTAATTCTGTTGTGAATGACCATGACAGACCCGGTGACACATTTATGCTTTGCAGCATTCTTTATTAACACTCAGGGTTGCTGTGCATACACACACAGAGCTGCAGCTCTCCCGCTGCCGGCTCAACATAACCAACAACAATCACAATGAAGGACCCAGTGCCATATTAAGTTAGCAGGGCATGATTGCGAATGCCGTGCAGGGGTGTCTGCCTTCCCTGCACGGCCCACCACATCTGTATTTGTCATGGTTGCTGTGTGGCAGGCAGGCAGGAGTGGTGGACCCAAAATGCAGAACTCAAACACGGAAGTGAAACTAAAAGCGCAGCTTTATTGCTGGAGAAAAACATCGTACAAACTAAACTCACCAAAAGGAAACCAAAAGTCAGAACAGAGGAACCAAGGACTGAAACACTGGAAAAGAAAAACTAAACTGGAGCAGGAGACTAAACACTAGGAACATAGAAGCAGAACACACAGCTAGTAGAGGGTACGACGCAACACTGACTCAGAGAAACACAGGGACTAAATACACTGGGAAGTAACGAGGAGAATGAGACACAGAAGGAGGGCACAGCTGGGGGAAATTAGAACTGATGAGACAAGCAAAGCAGGACACATTCACATAAGACATGGACCTACAAAGTAAAACAGGAAGGATCACACAGAGACGCGAACTTGACACAGTGGAGACAGCAACTAAGAAACACAGAGACATAAACCATAAGGCAGAGGACTCTAAGAACCGAGAGACACAGAGGGGAACCCAAACATGCAAACACAGACTTACACAGAACAGAGGGGACACAGAGAAACATGAAGGGCAAGGGATCGAAACTAGAAACCATAGAAACTCACACCAAGTACAATAACACAAAAATCACAAAGAACTAAAACGCTGGGTCAGGAGACCCAGGACCCTGACAGTATTATGTTTTTTAACCTATTCCTGTTTTTATAATCTTATAAAATAAAATACTATAATATATAGCATAAGCTTCCTCCAGGCAGGTGTCAGTATACTTATCCATGTTTGTGAATGGTTGTTGCCAATGGAAACCCATCCATACTTAAACTGGAAAACCTGGAGTTAACTTAGTGACGTGAATCCAGACATCACACAGCTATTCTGGGTATGTTGATTATGTAGTACAACTTGAGGTACTTTAAATAGATTTTAATATAATGTAATGTAATAATGTAATCACTGCTAAGATACTTTGGTAGGATTATAACTTCTCCTTGAGTTAAACACCTGGTAAGATTATAATCTTTAAAACACACAGGATAATCCTTCCTGCTATTGCCAATTACATTTTATTTACATAGCTCCAAATCACAATAACAGTCGCCTCAAGGCACTCATGAGGATCATTGTTGGTGTTTCTCATAGTGATGAACACTTTGACTTGCCAAGCAGAAGGTTGATTTGATTCCAACGGGAAACATAAATGCTCTTGTGGCAGTAAGGCTTTTAAACTGTGCCAAATGAAACACGGCGGTGTGTGAATGATGTGGTGAACCTTTGTGACAAAGGTCTTTTTTGTGTATCTGCGGGGATGTTCCTGCTGATTACATTCTTAGTAAATCACTAAGAATACACCACTACTCAGCTAGTCTAAGCTATGGAGTAGTCATCCAGGTATCACTTTAAATTTAATGTTCAATGTCAGACTGTGTGAAGTGAAATCACCGATTACATTTTTCTACCATAAATCCTCAAATGTCACTTCACTGTGCAGACATGTACATTATGAACACATTAGGTTATAATTTGAAGTGAAGGGGAAAAAGCCTTTTAAATAACTAATCTTCTTACAAAAGATGTTCATCTAATGTTAAAACATCTCATTTGATCTAATATTAAGTTAGCCGTTTTAACATCTAAAAAGAAACATGGGACTGCAGCATGTCTACAGTTCATGACAAACATCTCTATAAGTGACCACAGCTAAATGTATTCACAGCCAATTGAACAGAGCTAATAATGAGGGGCTACAGCGTCATCTAGTGGCAGATGGCTGAAGATGCAGTGGGAACAAAAATGCATATGTCATAAGTTTACTTTTAAAAAAGCAAATGTATTTACTTTACACATAATCCATCCATAAATCCTGTTGACTACAAAATATTTAAACACATTTACTATTATAAGCAAATATATTAGACATTAAATTCAATGATGTGTTAAAGGAGAAAAATAAAATGAGGAGAGATTCTCAGCTCTAACTGAAAATCGAACTCCTGTATTTTCTATTGTTTTGCAGAACCCACATATTTCATGTCATCCTGTGGAGCTTTATCAAAGATGTGCTGGCTTCAGTGTGAAATATGATGTCGTTGACTAAATCACAAGAAACCCAAGACCCAGCCTGATTGTTTGAGGGATAATTGGATGCCAACTGAATCAAAGTAAATTCAGCTTCTCTGGGATCTTTAGAAAATGAGCTCATTATGAGACTCTGATGTTGAAACCCACAGAAAACAGAAGATGGATGCTGTGAAGATATTCTGCTGGACTCTGGGGTGTGTCTGCCTCCTGCTTCCTGTAACTGCAGGTGAGATTTAAGTGTCTTTGTAAAGTCAGGAGCACCTGCATCACCTGTGTGATAGAAGGAATGTTGGCCAATCACAAGCTACACTGAACAAAAATATAAACGCAACACTTTTGTTTTTGCTCCCATTCCCCATGGGATGGACGTAGAGACCTAAAATTCATTCCAGATACACAATATAACCATCCCTCCCAAACAGTGGTCACAAATCAGTCCAAATGTGTGGTAGTGGGCACATCTGCCATATTGAGATAATCCATCCCACCTCACAGGTGTGCCACATCAGGATGCTGATCTGACATCATGAGTAGTGCACAGGTGTACCTCAGACTGCCCACAACAAAAGGCCACCCTGGAATGTGCAGTTTTGTCTCACAGCAAAATGCCACAGATGCCACAAGCAATGAGGGAGCGTGCAACTGGCATGCTGACAGCAGGAATGTCAACCAGATCTGTCGCCCGTGCATTGAATGTTCATTTCTCAACCATAAGCCGTCTCCACAGGCGTTTCAGAGAATATGGCAGCACATCCAACCGGCCTCACAACCGCAGACCTCGTGTAACCACACCAGCCCAGGACCTCCACATCCAGCAGGTTCACCTCCAAGATCGTCTGAGACCAGCCACCCAGACAGCTGCTGGAACAATTGGTTTGCACAACCAAACAATTTCTGCACAAACTGTCAGAAACCGTCTCAGGGACGCTCAACTGCATGCCCGTCGTCCTCATCGGGGTCTTGACCTGACTCCAGCTCGTCGCCGTAACAGACTTGTGTGGGCAAATGCTCACATTCGATGGCGTCTGGCACGTTGGAGAGGTGTGCGCTTCACGGATGAATCATGGTTCACATTGTTCAGGGCAGATGGCAGCTGAGAATGTCCCAGTTCTTGCATGGCCAGCATACTCACCGGACATGTCACCCATTGAGCATGTTCGGGATGTGCTTGACCGGCGTATACGACAGCGTGTACCAGTTCCCACGAATATCCAACAACCTCGCACAGCCATTGAAGTGGAGTGGACCAACATTCCACAGGCCACAATTGACAATCTGATAGACTCCATGCGACGATGTGTTGCACTGCATGAGGCAAATGGTGGTCACACCAGATACTGACCGGTTCTGGGTCCCCAGACCCCCAATAGCGCAAAAAACTGCACATTCCAGGGTGGCCTTTTGTTGTGGGCAGTCTGAGGTACACCTGTGCACTACTCATGATGTCAGATCAGCATCCTGATGTGGCACACCTGTGAGGTGGGATGGATTATCTCAATATAGCAGATGTGCCCACTACCACACATTTGGACTGATTTGTGACCACTGTTTGGGAGGGATGGTTATATTGTGTATCTGGAATGAATTTTAGGTCTCTACGTCCATCCCATGGGGAATGGGAGCAGTAACAAAGGTGTTGCGTTTATATTTTTGTTCAGTGTAGATATAGTCTGATGTCAGAAAAGGAGTTTAAGGGGAAAAAGTGAAACTTTGATTTAATGTGTGACATTTATTTATTAATCTGGTTTCAGGTTAGCCAATCAGAGGACAGTGACCTCTTATCCTCTCTCTGATTGGCTGCTGTAGCGGCGAACAGTTCAAACTTTGACTTCTAACCTCTGTTTTGTGTTGTTACCTCTTTCAGATCAGAAAATCATCGCAGCCGAGTCTGGACAGAACGTCACATTGTCGTCTCGAACTCCAAATGAGAACAAAACCATCACAGTAGTAGAGTGGAGCAGAACTGATCTGGAGTCAGAACATGTGCTTTTGTACCGAGATGAGCAGTTTGAACCAGAAGAGCAGCATCCATCTTTTAAGAACCGAGTGGATCTGCAGGACAGACAGATGAAGGATGGAGACGTGTCTTTGATTCTGAAGGATGTGACGATTGCTGATAGTGGAACATACGAGTGTCGAGTCTTCATGGGAGGGAAAGAACGCAGGAAAAGAGCTCATCTGAAGACTGACCCCATCAGCAGCATCTACCTGAGTGTTGTTGATCCTCCAGGTGAGTGAGTAGAGTTGAGTGTGTGTGTGATCAGAGGTGAAGCTGCTTCCTGGTTGTTGATGTTTGTTTCTAAAGATGTTGTTGATGAGACTTTGTAGAAAGCAGCTGGTCTGAGTGATGTGATCAGAGTGCAGTAGATAATGTCTGACAGCAGTTTGAAGAGGAAATGGATTCTGTTCTGTTCTTCACTCATCACCTACCTGACAGCTGACACCTCACACCTGTTTCTCACCTGCAGGTCGGACAAGAAGACCTGTTGGAGTGATGCTCAGTGTGTCACTTCTTGTTGTTGCTGCTGTCATTGGTTTTCTGATCTACAGACAAGGATCACCAACCTGTCTCAGAGTTTTCCAGCTGATTCGTGAGTCTCCTGCTGTTTCAGCTTCTCAGAGGTGACTCAGATCATCCAGTGGAGAGACACACGAGGACATCCTGAATTTGTTGTTCAGCATCTTTGTGAAAGTCTTGGACATTTTCCTCTGGACATGTTGAAACACTTTAACTAAAGTTTAAGTCCAAAAGTCTTTTTCTTCCTGTTGTTTGGTGCAAAGCGTCGACGATCATCCAGAAAACATTTTCAGCTTTAATCCTGGTTTCAGGTGAAAGTTTGTCTTTAGCTCCTCACTGTCCTGATGAGCTGCATGAACACCAGCTGGAAGTCAGTTTGTCCATGAGAAATGTGGACTCTTTTTCTTTTATAAAACATATAAAACATGTAAATTACAGACTGAAGGAAATTGCCTTCCCGGGTTTCCTCCGTGGCGTGAGCGATAAGCAGAGTTTTGTCCTTTCCTTCTAAGATTCCTAATTATTTAAAGTAACACTCAGGTATGCCGTTCAGCTGGGTTAGTTACAGCGCCGGGAGCAGCTTGGGAGAACAAGAAAACAGAGACTGCTTTAGGTTGCCTTCCCAATCGACTCAAAGGTTTATTTGATACACAGCAGTTTATATAGATGGAAAAAAAAGGTTCGTGTGTCAGCTTTCCCAGTTCAAACCGGTACAGACCAAATAAGGAAACGTCTTCCTGCCTTGTGAGCAAAGAAGTATCCTGTGTGTAGTTTATCAGCTCAGCTACAATTTATGATCATCCCAGCAAAATACACTCCTAGACATAGAATACAGAGTTCTTTCATCAGTGAATTCTGAAACGAACCACCTAGCCTTTAACGAGCCTTTTCCAGGAGATAAAGAAAAAGGGAGGATGGGAGTAAGGAAGTGGTCTCATCTCTGTGGTGTTTTCGACCTTGGGGTACCAGCTTGTGAGTCCTACACATTAATTCTTGGGTCACAGAGAAAAATAACTAAAACAAAGGGGCCTTATTGAATGACAGAGTTTTCCTGCATAATGTCACTATAAAACAATATCCAGTAAATGCTACCATGGTACTAAAATACCTAACAGTTCCCCTCTTTTATTATTTTTAAAAATAATAACTCAAATAGAAAGGAAAAATCACAAATGTAATAACATAATATAAAAAGCAAATCATAAAATGTAATAGTTCACAACCTAATGTTCAATATACACATCAGGAACATCATTGGTAACATCTGGCACATCCTCAGGATCAATTTGTGCTAATTGCAAATACATTGAAGTAGCTGTACTGGTAGCTATATGGGTTATCATTGAAAATGTGGCTTGCAGAAATGTGAACAGGGTTGCACTTTACAATATGAAATAGTAAATAAAAATCCTAAGGTTAATGCAGTAGATATGATTAATAACCTAAATATATAAAAAAGACAGTTCTTCAGTTGTCTCCTGGCCTGGTCCCAGGTTCGAGAGACACAGAATAAGCGTCGTATGATGACAATGGGCATTTCATTTTCTCCATTATCAGGATGGAATGAGTCTGGCTTTATCAGGTTAGACATCATGTGGTACTTTTGGCTTTCTGTTCCTGCTGGATGTTTGAGTACCTTGTTGTTGTTCTTTCAGACGTTGTGTGTTAATCAGTGATTGCGTGTGTGTATGTAACTTTTGGATCCGGGCGCTGGCTCGCCTGAGATGTCATCTACCCGTGTGTGTTTATTTGCTCTAGTTCCGGGCGCTGGCTCGCCTGAGATGTCATCTACTTGATCCGACGCCTGAGATGGTCCGATTGGGCTGGTCTTAACCCTGCTGGCATGAATCCACTGAGGTTGTCCGTCTGTGAGGATGCTGGTTCTTCGTCACTGCCAGTACAGTCTGGGGGCTGGAACACGCGCGGCCTCCCAGAGAGTCCTTGGTTTTAGTGGCTTCTCCAACATGCATCTCCTTGTCTCCACTGGTGGAACTGTGGAGGGGAAAGGCTGAGAGAGACAAACTTTCTGATAGTTATTATTCAGTTTTTCTATCAGGTTGTGAACATCAGTGGACAATGCAATATACATCACCTTCTACTAGCGGTGCCCCTCTGGAAGCTGACCATGGTGTTGGAAATAGTCTTATTTCAAATGGAAATAATTTGGTTACTGCAGATTGAGTCATTCTAATCTCACACAGGACTTGAGTAAGTAATTTGACCCAGGTCATTAAAGTTTTAGCACACTTTTGAATTACTTCTAATGTGAATGAAGATCCTCTATCACTGTTAATCTGGTGAGGTATTCCGAATCTGGGTATTATTTCATTGCTCAACTTTTGACAGACTACTTCTGCAGTTTCTTTTGAGGTTGGATAAGCTTCTACTCATTTACTAAATTGATCCACTATTACCAGTAAGTACTTGATGCTTCCTTGTGCTGGCATATGTGTGAAATCAATTTGTAATGTATGAAATGGAAAATCTGGTTGTGGTAAATGCTGATGTTTCGCTTTTGAGCTACCTACATTAGTTCGCGCACATGTTAGACAGGTTGCTAATATGCTTTTTACTGCATGTGATGTTTTCTCAATTACAAATCTTAATTTTATTGCCCCTATTACCCCTCTTTGTCCGACATGACTCACACAGTGAAAATGTCGGGCAAGGACTGGCATCAGGGAATATGGGAGGGCAATCAAACCCTTAAGATTTTTGTATAGGTCATCTCTGTCTTCTAAGGTACAGTCATTATTCTATGCAGAGGCTTGCTCTTGTATGAATTTTAAATCAACATTTGTGTCTAAATAGTCTGGGAGTGTAACAAGTGGCAGCTGTAGGGGCACAGATAATACTTCCTGCGGAGGTGGGAGCTGTGATGCAGCTGCAGCCTTGGCTGTCACGTCTGCTAAGGCATTACCTGTTGCTTCGTCTGTGTCAGCTGTACTGTGTCCTTTCGTTTTTACAACTGCAACGGCCGATGGCAGCTGTATAGCCTGAAAAAGTCTTTTAACAAAATCACAATTTAGCAATTTATTTTCCATCAGCAGATCTAAATCCTCTCTGTCTCCACAATGTGCCAAAGTCATGCACAACGCCAAATGCATAGCGGCTGTCTGCGTAAATTGTCACATGCTTATCCAAATGTAGCTCACAGGCGCGTATTAAAGCCATGAGCTCTGCTTTTTGTGCTGAGTGAAATGGTAATGAGTGAGCCTCTAGTATGATGTCAGGCACTGTTACCACTGAATAGCCACAAAGAAATGAGTTGTCATTCGGCCTTGAACAGGACCCGTCCACATAAACCGTGGCTGAGTCTGAGATAGGTGTTTGCTCTAAATCTGGACATGGTGCTGTGGATTCCTGTATACGTGTCATGCAGTCATGATCGTCAAGCCTGTCTGAGCCATCCTGTCGGTCAGAAGAACACAGCATAGGATCAATAAATGTGCTGGCGAATCAGGTGTGCTGCTCGCTTTTATAGTGAGATTTGCATATGTTGTTTAGTTATGTTTGCTACAATGGTCGTGACCTGGTGATTGGTGTGTAGAATAGTGTCATGTGAGAGTGTGAGCTTCTCGCAGTCCCTTATCATGATAGAGCAAGCTGCTACTGCCCTCAGGCAGGCCGGCATTCCCTGAACAATTCAGGCAGCACCTTTGAGTGGCGGAGGTCAGCACTCCCTGTAATGCATTGAAAGAGGCAGTCATTTCTGTGGACCACAGTATTCGAGGAGGCTTGTCTTTTTTACAACAGTCACGCAGAATGTGGTCATGAAAAGAACAGTCTGGTATCCACTGTCTGCAATAGTTCACCATGCCTAGGAAGGACAACATTTCCTTCTGTGTAGTGGGACGAGGGACAGAGGTCACAGCTTTGACCCTGTCTGCAGTCATGGAACGTTTTCCGTGAGACAGTGTGAATCCCAAATATTGAACAGAAGTCTGACAGTACTGCATTTTCTTTGCTGATGCTTTGTGGCCAGTCTTTTGGAGGTGCTGGAGAAGCATGTGTGTAGCAGTTTGACATAGTTTTTCACTTTCAGCACAGAGGAGGAGGTCATCCACATGTGGATCAGGGTGCAGCCCTGGAGGAGTGAAGCACCATTGAGAAAGCAGCAGAGCTGTCTATCATGCCTTGGGGCAAACGAGTCCAAGTGTACTGCTGATTTCTATGTGTGAATGCAAATAACGGCTGTGTGTCTTCATGAGAAAAAGGAGCGGAGCATAAATCCACCACGGTAAAATGTGTATGCAATGCATGTCAATATGCTGTGAACATCTAAAACGAGAGGTGGCAGAGGAATGTTGACTGCATTAATTTGCCTTAAGTCTTGTATGAAACGCCATACGCCAGGTTTGTTAGGCTTTGGCACAGGATTGACAGGAGTGTGGGCTTTATTGCTCCTGTAGTCAATAAATCTCCTATGATGACATCTAGGGCTGCGGCTTTTTCCGTGGAAATGGGATGCTGCTTGACATATACTGCTTGTTGTGTTTTAATAGGTGTACGTGATAAAGTGTACAGTCAATAAATCCTATATCATTCTCACTTTTAGACCACAATGTCATATTCTGGTATTCAGCTGGCAACGTAAGTGCAGAAATAGTACAGTGGATAGGGTAGGTTAGATCTATGTGACGACATATTTCGTAACCTATGTCTGAGTTATGTAACAAAATCACTGTTTGACCTTCACTTGTGTGAGCAGTTATCATGTTGTTGAACAGTGTGAGAGAAACAAAAGTGTGGCTCCCAGTCATGGGATTACCTGTTAGTGGCGTCTGTACACGTTTTTTTGGCACAGTGTGTGACATAGAGTACCGGACAAAAAGGATGTTGAGTTCATTCTCTGCTGAGGGTCCAGCTGACACAGAGGATGTTCCTTCTCCATCATGTCGGTACATAGGGCAGAGAAAACATAAGCTGTTATCAGTGTCAGCAAACATTTCACCCTTTGTGTTAAATTAAATACACAAATTCATTTTTGCTTTGGGTGTCTGCGGCTGCTGGAAAACTGAGCTAAATTTGCACCTCTAGCTTGTCCAACAGTGCATAAAGCGTTTTATGAATACTAGGATGGATTCATCAGGCTTCTGTTTACACATAGTTACTGCATTTAAGTCAATTTTGTCTCTGGACATTGTTAGCAGGAATTTCTTTAGATTCTTAAAGAAATCGGCGACTTTGTCATTATTTACCCTCCTTTTGTCCATAGCGGTAACATTTGATGCATCACGTCGCGGCATTCTATCATATATTTTCTACAGGACTTTTTAAGCAGACTACTTTTCTTATCACAAATGATATTCAACATTTCTACTGACCTGTTTTCTGGCGATAATCGTTCGGGATAAGGCTCCGGAAATAAATTAGAATGCATTGAACTTCTTAAGTTGTAAACAAAGTCAGTCACATAAGCACTCCCGCATGTTCTGGATACGTGATCATGGACGTCTTCACCGATTCGCGGACGTAGGTTACACGTAACCGGAAATGGGAGTTGTACTGAGCCGTTATTTGAGACTTTATTTTGTATTTTATTAATTTTTGGTTTTACAGGTACTTTAGATTTTTTATCGGACCTGTCTGTGGTCTTTGAATTATTCTGACCCATGTTCAGTGATTTCCAGAGGGGTTTACACGCTAGGAGGATTTATGTTAGTGTTTTCGCTGCGGCACAGCTGAGGTCACTTTAAATTTATTGCTAGCAATTTTTTGTTTGTGTGAGCAACTCTCACTTAGCGAGCAACTTCTCGCTTAACGAGCAACTTCTCGTAAAACAACAGGCAACTTCCTGTGTCTTTCTGCTTTTAATTTACTGCTTTTAACCCTTGTATGGTAATCGGGTCTGTGAGACCCGTTTTCAGTTTTCTTTCGTTTTTTTTTTTTTTTAACAAAATTAAATTTAATTATTTACTAGCTTTCTGTGAGTGAGCAACTTCTCACTTCTTAACGTACGTTTCAAGATAACAGACAACTCCCTGTGTCACTCTTTGGTGAGCAACTTCTCACTTAACGAGAAGTATTTAAGACAACAGGCAACTTTCTGTGTCACTTTTCTAAGTGAGCAACTTCTCACTTTTTAACGTACGTTTAATTAAACAATTAATTTTTTTTTTTTTTTTTAAACAAAATTAAAATATTCAAGACAACAGGCAACTTCCTGTGTCCACCAACACCACACAAGGGTTAATTTACTTTATTCGGGGACTGAGGAAGTCGTCAGTGTATCTCTCTGGATCACTAAGTGAAACTTCGTCAGCATATCCCGTTTCTTTATGGATCAATCACTGAGAGAGGTATAATAGGTCTTTATATAAATATGAAAGACGCATATTTACCTTCTGTCAGGGATCCCACTTCTGACACCAAAATTGAAGGAAATTGCCTTCCCGGGTTTCCTCCGTGGCGTGAGCGATAAGCAGAGTTTTGTCCTTTCCTTCTAAGATTCCTAATTATTTAAAGTAACACTCAGGTATGCCGTTCAGCTGGGTTAGTTACAGCGCCGGGAGCAGCTTGGGAGAACAAGAAAACAGAGACTGCTTTAGGTTGCCTTCCCAATCGACTCAAAGGTTTATTTGATACACAGCAGTTTATATAGATGGAAAAAAAAGGTTCGTGTGTCAGCTTTCCCAGTTCAAACCGGTACAGACCAAATAAGGAAACGTCTTCCTGCCTTGTGAGCAAAGAAGTATCCTGTGTGTAGTTTATCAGCTCAGCTACAATTTATGATCATCCCAGCAAAATACACTCCTAGACATAGAATACAGAGTTCTTTCATCAGTGAATTCTGAAACGAACCACCTAGCCTTTAACGAGCCTTTTCCAGGAGATAAAGAAAAAGGGAGGATGGGAGTAAGGAAGTGGTCTCATCTCTGTGGTGTTTTCGACCTTGGGGTACCAGCTTGTGAGTCCTACACATTAATTCTTGGGTCACAGAGAAAAATAACTAAAACAAAGGGGCCTTATTGAATGACAGAGTTTTCCTGCATAATGTCACTATAAAACAATATCCAGTAAATGCTACCATGGTACTAAAATACCTAACACAGACGTGTCCTGTTTCTGCTGTGAGTGTAGCTGTTAGCTCGTGACCTCCTGCTGAGCTAAAGCCTCAGACTGTATCTGTAGTTTAAATAGACGACACATATACTGACAAGAAACTGTGCCACCATCCTGGAGCATCGGGCTCTTGTCAGTAAATGTTACCAATCCGTACAATAGTTTATGTAAATAGCAATTTAAAAGCAACACATGGCTGACCAAAGTGCTTTACAGCAGAATGATCAAAAACACAATAAATACATGATGATAAAATAACAGTCTCAGATACCCACTGAGTCAAAAGCCAGCAAATAAAAATGAAACTTTAACCTGGATTTAAAAACCACCACTAAAGTGCCTAATGTGGAGAGGAAGATCATTCCAAAGCTTCAGGCCCACAACGCTTGGTCTCCTCTGAGCTTCAGCTCTGATTTAGGGTCTGAGAGCAACAGCTGCTCAGCTGACCGGAGTGAATGAGGGGGGGCATAGGGCTTCAGCAGATCAGACAAATATACAGACCATTTCAGGATTTAAAAATCAGTAAAAAGGTTTTAAAATAGATTCACATTTTAATTGGAAGCCAGTGTAAGCAGGCCAGAACCGGAGTAATATGCTTAAATTTTATTTTACCAGTTAAAAACTGTGGCGCAGCATTTTGCACCAGTTGCAGGTGTGCTTTGGCCAACCCCTATTATAAGGGAGTTGCAGTAATCCAAGCGAGAGGTTATAAAATCATGTATGAGAGTTTCCAAATAACGCCTGGAAAGAAAAGGCTTAACCTTCGACAGAGTCTGAGATGATAGAATTTATGTTGCCATCAAAACCAAGTGCAGAGTCAATTTTTACCCCAAGATTAGCAATCAAGCTCTTCAGGTAAGGCTCTGAGTCTACTTTAGTGCAATCGACACAGCTGATCAGCAGAGGGAAGTGTTTGCTCTTATAGTGCAGTGTGACTGTGAGCAGACCTGCACACACTCAGTGATTATGCATTCATACACTATTATTGCTGATATCTTTATCTCTAAAGCATTTTTCTGAGTGCAAGTTCTCATGGGTGAGTGTTTCCACTAATCACCGAATGTGGAAAAGACACCATGTAGACGTCTGTTCACAACCATATTCATTGTTATTGTTTAAATAATAATAATAATAAAGGCAAATGAATGATCTGATCTTCATTTCTCACTTTGTAAGAGAGGGTCAGACCTGACCTCTGTTGTGTGTGGAAGAACCGTCAACATGTTAACTTACTGTCGTGCTGCAACCAGCTTCAACCATTGAGATGACGTCATCGTTTCAACCATGTTTGGTGGCTGGACGCTCTCTTCATGTTGCACTTTAATGTGAGATAAATAAGGCAAATACTTCATTTGAAGCCTTCCATAGAATGATGGCTTTTTAATTATGGTTATTAAATACAAACATTTGTGATTCATTTTTGATGCATGCAAAGCAAATATTTTGTCCCATCTGGGCCACTGGATTGTTGTTTTTCTGACTTTGTCTGACTGGACCCACAGTGTATGAGGAAACATGCTGGTCTTCAAATGCTGTCACATGATGGTTTTATTACTTTTAGACTTTAAGTTTAGGTCATTCAATTTATAATCCTTTTGAGTTGCAGTCTATAAGCTCCACCTCCTTCTTGATGCTCCCAGTAGACACATGCTGTAAAGCGCGCCTCCAGCTTAAGAAGTGTGGGCATTTCCTCTCAGCAGTGCGTTCTCTGTGTTTTGTGGCTCGCAAGGTCGAGGAAAAGATCCCTTCACCTGTCCTTAGCCAACTTCGACTGATTCCTTCGCTACAGCCCTTTTTATTGTCAGCTAGCAATTATTCATGAATATGCAATTACAAATACACGTGACAGTCTTCAGCAGGCATATCTGAACAACATCAGCGTCTGAATTCTGCGTGTGTATTTTCAGCCATTCCATACATAGACATACGACCTTTCAATGAACCTAACGTGTGTGTATGAGGTATGCAGAAAAGCAGAAGTAAGCGTCTTGCTAAACTATAAAAACTTACTTGCAATAGGTAACATTTAAAGGTGTGAAGTCTTGCACTTTATAGCTTTAAAGCTATAATGGAAATTATAACATCGAGGCTGCTTCCTCTCATCTCATGGTGCACAGAGCGTGCACAGAATCCTTATGGGACCTGATAAGCATAAGATATTTTATCAGCATACAAATGATAATATATTTCTAAGCATAAATGACCATCTTAAATTATTCATTCTGACAGCTCTCATGAAAAAACCAACTGGAGAGTGTGAGCAGTACAAGGTAGACTGGGCAGCTCAGCATCACTCATGGCCTTTATCATATTTCATGCGTTGTCCCGGAGCACTACGTGGACGGACGTCTTCAGTAAGCTATCGAAAGCAGCTGCATCGGTTTGGCTGGTGTACGAGCCCCTGAACGACTTTGCATGTAGTGTCACTTGATGACGAACAAACTCCTCATCAATCCACTGCACCGTTAAACTGAGGAGTGACATCGGGGACACACTGCTTGTCCAAATGTCTGTAGCGCAACTTAAGGCTGAAATCTCCTGCATGAGGTTATGCACGTGTTTTTTTTACCTTTTCAAAAAGGTTTGGCACCATTACATCCGAGATGTATGGGCGGCTGTAAATTTCATATCGCGGCTCGACTATGCTGAAAAGACGGCGAAATCCTACGTTTTCCACATCCAACAGTGGCTGGTCATCCAGAGCGATAAAATGAGTCAGAGCCTCTGTTATTTTAACTGCTCGTGGATTTTCTCTTGACATTTTTCATCGCTTTTCCAAAACCTGACTTAAAGTCGGCCGTTCTGGTCTTGCATTAGCCTTAGCAAACTCGGTGTACTCCAGGGCATGATGTGTCCTCAGGTGTTTTATTAAATTGCTTGTATTGAACAATGTACTGTCCTTCCCTCCCCTGGACACCTTACCAGTACACAGTTTGCACTCGGCCTTGCTTCTGTCACCTTTACAAATTATGAAGTAAGTCCACACTGCTGACATTTTGTTTAGCATAGCTACAGCTACCAGTCTCCCTCGCCTAACCCCCTAGCGACATGTCAAAATTCCAAAAGAAAGTACAGGCTACCCTCTGATTCATGAAATAAGTTGGTTCATGGTATCGCATTTTACGGGATTTGCCCCTGATACAGTATCAGTATCAGTGCATCCCTAATTTTAAGAAAAGAAACATGAGCTCATTATGAATTTGATGACAGCAACATATCTCAAAAGAGTTGGGACAGATGCAACAAAAATAGCTGGAGAAACATTTTGCAAATAATCAGGTTTAATAACTGCAGCAGGTGAGTGATGTGCTCATCATCAGTGTCCAGCACTCTACTGTATAAATTGTTCCAGGTTTAAGTAATTACATCCATTCTGCACATTGCTGCTGTTCCTTGGGACAGGGCGTTGAAATTGTCATCATATTGTTCAGGGAGAGCTGAGAGAACTGCATTAATGATGTAGGATACACAAAGTTAAAATACTGTTTCCATACCAAACTGTATCTTAGAATTGGAATTAGACATTTTGGAATTGTAAAACTGATTTTGTCATAGCACGGCATTTTGTCAAGGTCATTCTTTGTGGAACGCAGGAGGGTGATCCAAGATGCAGGACTCAGAAGACGTACAAGCTCAAAACCCGATTTATTAAAGAGATCTTACTAAATACACAACAATACAGGTCAGGAGAAAATACTCCAAAAATCTAATTCTTTCCCCCCCAAAACACCACAGAACAAGGAGTGACAAGTGACACCGCCATGAGGGAGAATGCGACAAGGAGCAAGGATATTCACTGCCATGCCTACAATAACAAACAGAATGCAGCTACGTTACAAGAAACAAGATGTTCAATCAACAAACCTGAACAGCTCCTATCATTGTGCAAGCAGAGTTAAAACTATGCTTTAAAAATCCACTAAAGGTCAAACTTACAGCTGGTGCTAGCAGCAGCCCTAAAGTGCACCGGCCCACTCAGAAAATGCCTGGTATGCCAGAATACCAGTCCACCCCTGGAATTCACTCATTTCATCATAAAAGCACATGCTATATAGTCACATTAAGATGTGCCAGTGGTTACTTAGGTATTGCAATGAAAAAAAAAAAAAAGCCCTGCATTACTGGCTGTTTACAGAACGTCAGCTGTCAGATGTTACATTTTATATTATGAAGTTTACATCTGTAAACTGTCCTCAAACCCTGGAAATGTAGTTCTCTGAAGTTTACTGAAGGGAAACTAATGAGTGTCACTGTGGCCACTAGAGGGCACTTTAATATAAAAACATGCTGCTCTGAGACACTGGCACCTTGCCAGTTTGCATATGAGATCACATGATACATAAAGACACTCTTATTGGTTATTTAACAATTTCACACCGTTTTGTATCCATCAGTTAATAAAAAGTTATCTTTTTATTGATTTATAGATACCGTTACAATAACTTAGTGACACTGTTCCTGCTCCCCTGTACATAAACACAAACATTGCAGATGGTATAAATGTGTTCACAGGCAAATACCACATTGATAAACACTCATTCAGTTGAAGCTCGGCTGGACCATATGAACTGAGATTTGTCTCCTTCTCTTTTAAAACTCTGTAAGTTTTAAAAGTTTCCAATGATGCTCATGCTGCTTTTAATCTGCAGTTATGGTTTTATTTAGATCTGCTCCGATGAGAGCTGCATGTTAATCAGCCACAACGACTCACATTTTCCTTCAGTGATATTTGTGAAACCCACAGAGCCGCACAAGAAGAACAAGTGAGACCAAAGTTTCCTGCAGAGATCACTGCTGTGGGGAGGACAGCACCGTCCTGCGAGTTACTGAGTGTCCTCCATACACTGCATTACATTACATTGACATCTTAGTTATAATATGTGTTATATGAGTATGTTTAATGAAAAGATCAAACATAATATATGCAAATCTGTTTTATAATGAAGGTCTACTAGTCTGAGCGCTTGTGTAGAACCAGCAACAGGATTCCAGTGGTTGGACTGGTGCATTACTTCATGAGTAGATGCCATTTTGGTCAGATGGAAACTCTGAAAACACACAGTTCAAACAATAAGAGACCAGTCACAGTTCAAATAATGTAAAGGTTATTCAGGGGCAGATCTTTAGCGAGGAAACAAATAACAAAGAAGTCTTACAGCCAAACTGTCACAAATAAGGCTTTAGTGTGAAAGAGAGTTTGGTTTGTGTTGCAGTAGATGCTGCTGCTAATGTACAGAACAGGACAGTGTTCAGTGTTTGCGTTCAGTTCAAACTTACAGAAATGAAAGCAAAAATCTGAAAATGGTTTATTCTGACCAGCTTGAATACAAATCTTTAAATGAAGTAGCAAAAAAGCTGCAACTGACCAAAGAGTGAAGAATGAGTAGACAGTGAACTCTCGCTTCCTTTTTGGCAGCCTGTGGTTTTATACTTTCACATGCCTTCACTTCAAACCGTTTCACAAAGTTCACACCACTTCCTGTGCTCACACTGAATGCTAACATTGGTCTAACAACCCATTAAATATGAGCATAAACCCTGAGAGCCTGGCCTCAGCTTCATTTCTTATATTGTTATGTGCTGTTAATAACAATGAGACCATTGACAATTTATCTTCAACTTAATCATTCAGAAAATTAACTTACCCACAGCAAGAGATTTAGTCACCTTTTTGGTGACCATAAAGTACAGATTTTCCTTCAGTTCCCAAAAAAAACCCGAACAATTTATAGCAGGGGTGAGGGAACGCCAGGCCTCAAGGGTGTCCCTGCAGGTTTTAGATGTGTCCTTGATCCAACACAGCTGATTTAAATGACTAAATTACCTCCTCAACATGTCTTGTAGTTCTCCAGAAGCTGGTAATGAACTAATCGTTTGATTCAGGTGTGCTGACCCAGGGTGAGATCTAAAACCTGCCTGGAGGCCTGGAGTTCCCCCACCGCTGCTTTAGAGTTTCCCATTAATCCGAATTCTTTCAGCATCAGTAAAGCGATCAGCGTGGTTGTTCACCCACGTGTTACGATAAAGTTTAACATCCAGACAATGATGATTTGTGAGGTTTGGGTTATATGCAATGCCCTGTCTGAAGTATTTAACAAAAAAAAAAACAAAAAAAAAAAAAACAACAACACAACAACAACAAAAAAAAAAGAAAAAAAAAAGAAAAAACACCTAAAACAAGAACTAATAAATTACAAAATTTACTTAATTCCGAGGTTTAGTGAAGTCAGTCTAGCTACTGTACCTATAATGCAGTCTGGTAGCTAGCCACGGCGCTATGTTGAGGCTAATATAAACATGTTATTAGAATTAAAAATCAATTAATCCTAGTTCATCATCACCACACTGGTTGCTGTGCATGTTAACTGTGATAGTACCATAGCCCTGTCCTCATTTATACTGGTGCTTACATCTTATTTATTTATGCTGTTTGCTAGTGATGTGACGTTCTGTATCGAGGCTTCGAAGCGTGTGTGGATGGAGGGGGCGTTTCCGCGAAGCGCGTATCGAGGCTTGCTTCATTTATGGGAGGAGCTGAAAATGATGACGTCCGAAGCCTCGCTGCCCGGCTGTACCACGTGACTGGTTCAGGAAGCGGTTCAAACTTTGCCGCGAGCTATGACAGCGATATAAACCCCTCAGACTTCATTCAAAATGTGGGTGTTTGATGGAGAGTTGCGGTTAGTGAGAGTTTGGAGACAGTTTGGAGGTTTATGAGAGTGAGGAGAGAAAGTCAGGAGAGAATGGAGCCAGCTAAGAAGAGAAGGATGTCCTCCCCTGTGTGGGAACATTTTGAGCTTATATCTCTCAACATGGTATGTAAATTTCTACAGAAGATGTATTTTCATGATACTGATGGTGCAATACAATTTATGTTAAGCTGTCTTTACTTTTGTAAGGTGAAGTGTTTGCTATGTGCCAGGGAGCTGGGATACAACAACAACACCTCATCCATGCTTAGGCACTACAGAGCTTTGCATGAGAATAAGGGGGACACCGATCGTGGAGCAAGACCAGGTGAGCCATCAAATGCCATGATAATATAGCATGCAGTAATGTTACTAAATGATATAACAATATGATACAATGCAATAAGTTACGTGTGTGATATTTATATTTGTGCTTTGTCTTTATTGTCTTTCCTCAGGAGAACAATCTCAAATAGATGAAGACCTGGTCAGCATGGTGATTGAGGACTCCCAGCCATTTAGCATTGTGGAGGACAAAGGATTCAAAAGATTTGTTAAATCATTAAATCCTAGCTATGCTCTCCCCACTAAAGGTCATAAAAGCAGTGAAAATTTAGTTTTTACAGAGTTAAATGTGAACAGGCAGGACTGAGGCTCAAAGCCTCAGTGTGTAGCTACACTACACACTGCTTCACAGCCACGTCGTACGTTAGAACAAAATGTTTTTACTTTCCTTTAGGCCCTGAAAGTCATGGTGGAGGCCAGGTACCAGGAGATGAAGGAGAAAGCTAAGGCCAGCGTTGAGAAGGCAGCAGCTGTGAGTCTGACATCAGATATGTGGACCTCCATCAACACAGAGGCCTATCTTGCAGTCACCTGCCATTTTGTTGATGAGTCCAGCACATTAAACACCGTTGTTTTAGGAGTGCAATATTTTCCTAATGCACACACTGCAGAAAACATTGCACAAGTGAAAGGCTCACTCATGGCAGAATGGGCAATTACTGACAAAGTCACATGCCTAGTAACAGATGGGGCTGCCAATATGGGGGCTTGTGCAAGGGAGCTACAACTCAAACATGCCATAGCTCACACCCTGAACTTAGTGGTGAAGAAGGCCCTTGACCAGACCCCTGAGCTCTCTGACATCCGAGCCAAGTCCAGGAAGATCGTGGGATATTTCAGGAGCAGTACCTCTGCAAAGGTAAGTTCTTAAGTGGCTTAATTACAGTTTCTTTAATGCTACTTATGTGTATAGTTCTGCTCCCTTGACAATCTAATGTATGATTTTTTAAATTGTATTTTGTAAGGAGAGGCTTTCAGTGGTGCAGGAACAACTAAGGCAGCCTCAACACAAACTACTACAGGAGGTGGAAACCCGCTGGAACAGCACTTATAATATGCTGCAAAGACTGTTCGAGCAAAGGGAGCCAGTGGGTGCTGCTTTGGCAAGTCTCACAACAGACATCCCACCTGTTTCATCTGAGGAATTTGGTATAATTTCAGAGTGTCTGGTTGTCCTAGCACCATTTAACGATAACAACTGAGCTCTCTCAGGAAAAAAGGGTGTCTGGGTCAAAGGTCATACCTTTGCTCACTATGCTGGATCATTGCCTCAATGAACAAATGGAAAAATCACCATCCATTGGGTTTTCTCTGGCTCATAAGCTGAGGATGCTATTGAGAGAGAAGCTAGATAAAATACAAACCATGAGCATTATGTTCCTTGTGACACTGCTGGACCCAAGGTTCAGGAAACTCGGGTTTCTCAGCCCTGCAAGAGCTAGCGGAGCAGAAAAAAGACTGAAAGCAGAATGTGCTTCCGTAATGAGGGCCTCCACCACCTCTTCCTCCGCACCACCACCACAGCCATCAACGTCACAATCTGTTGAGGCTGTTTCCCACGGTACCATTGTTATTGCATTTTAGTTGCATTTATATAAAGTGAATGTTGGGTTTTCCACTGTATCTATTATTGTATGATCTACTGTACAATATAAAGCGCCTTGAGGCGACTGTTGTTGTTATTTGGCACTATAGACATAACATTGAATTGGTAGTATCTCATAAGACTCTCCTTTTTGTTTAGGTAACAACCTGTGGCGTCGCCTGGATGAGAGTGTCAGGCAGACACAGACACAAAATGTGACAGCAGACGCAAATATTGAGGTCCAACGGTACATGATGGAGCCAAATATTGGAAGGCTGGAGGACCCCCTTAAATACTGGGAGAGACAGAAATATGTCTACCCTCACTTATATAAGTTAGCACTGACATACCTGTGTACCCCTGCCTCATCTGTGCCCTGTGAGCGAGTGTTTTCAAAGGCAGGGGAAATATTGTCCAAAAAAAGAAATCGCCTACGACCTGCCACAGTGGAGAAACTGTTGTTTTTAAATAAAAACCAATGATGTGTCCCCTAAACACTAATCACTGTCCTTGCCTCAATGTTACAAAAGCACAACCACTGTCCACACCTCACCTCACAGTATATGATCATTTCCAAATAATCATTTCCCATACTGCCAGTATAAATATACACAGTATACTGCCATCACTACAATATAGATGTTTTACACACTCCTTTTGTTGTTGACATTTACAGGCTGTGTGCAAAATGCCACAGTCTTCAAATTCATGCCAACTAATATTTTTACGTCCAGTAGGTGTCCTGCTAAAGCAAATGAAGCTTCGAGAAGCTTTGCGTTGGGGTGAACCAATTGGATGAAAAGCTTCAGTGCTTCATGAAGCTTCATCTGCCCATCACTACTGTTTGCTATATAAGCAACTGTTATGTGACGGCTGTGTGCAGGCAGGAAAAGGACCCAAGGTGCAGACTCCAGAGACAAACGTAAACTGAAACAGCTTTAATGCTGAACTCAAACAGAACAAAAGTAAGAATCCAAATAACTTACACAGGCAGACAAAACACAGAGCTAGATAAGGGTAGATCACGACACAGACACAGAGAAACACAGGGCTTAAATACACAGAGGGAGCAATCAGGGAATGGGTAACAGGAGGGAAACACAGCTGGGGGCAAATCAGGGCTAACGAGACAAGGGGAAGCGAAACCAGATACATTAACATCAGACAAGGACCTTCAAAATAAAACAGGAAACATGACACAGACTGAACTAAAGACACAGACTCACACGCATGCACTGCAACAGAGGGAACAGAGACGTGGGACCAGGGCAGACACAGACACTGACTGAACACGGGGATATAGGAACTAAGGATACACAGAGACGCGAACTAGACAAGGGGATACAGCTGACAGGGGAGACAGAGCAACTAGAGAAGACAGAGACATAAACCATAAGACAGAACTCAAAGAAACCAAAGACTAGAAATGATAAATAATATAATAAACTCAAAAACCCTGGGTCAACGACCCAGGCATCCTAACAGCAACTGTACCTCTGGGCTTTTTTGGTCCCTATCACCACTGTTGTCTTAAAATGTCTTTTTAGCATCACACATTATTGCAGTGGAAACAAGTAAAGAAAATAGCTGCTATGGTTTTACATGTCTTAAAGGCCTGATGTCATCTGTGAAACTTATGAAGAGCCTTTGAAACGTCATGTGTTCTCTTTTTGTATAATTTTTTTATCATGCCTTATGGAGCTTGCTCATTTTCTTATGTAAGCTAAAGAAGTAGACGTTTCTTTGGATAAAGAGCAGCTGTACCTCTGCGCCTGTTTGGTCTGCTGTCTCTTCTCACTGATGAGTAGACTGTAGCTGGATCACACTCTGCACAATAAAACACATAGAGAGGTCAGATAGTGAATCTTATAATATACTTATAATATACTGTCAGTATACAGGATGTGTGTTAAAAGACTTATCTCTTGCTGTCTATTTAAGAGCCTTAAATAGTTCTGTTTTCTTGTTCTTTACAAATATTCAACATCCAGTGATTACAGCTCACTGAAAGACCTTATAAGCATTTTCTTTGGTAAACTAAACTAGACTTTGCTGGGAGGAAATAGTGCCTCTCTGGTTAGTTAGTTAATTAGTTAGTTAGTTAATTTATTTCAAACATGTAAACAATATACAGGCACATTTAGTAAAGAAAATAAGAGAGAAAAAAAATAAGATGCAAAAGTCAATACATTTCAACATTGCGTCTGGTCTGAGTCAGTTACATGTTGAACGGGAGTGGGAAGAAGTACACACTTATTTAATCCCACCCCTTTGCCATAAGTTATCAGTTAATATTTAGTCAGCTTCATTAGTGATATAATCTGTAATAACAATAGTGAGAAGATTTCTGATATAATATATACTATAATATCACATCATGAAAAATTTTAAATAGAGACATTCACTTCATTTCAATATTTTCCCCTTCTTTATAGATTGAGAAGATCATATTTTTATAACTTTTATGTTTTATGTTCGGACATTGCTTCAATTCCATATTCAGACTGTTCCATAGTTTCACTCCATGAACAGAAACACAAAAGCTTTTTCTTGTAGTACGTACCTTCCCTGTTTTGAAGTTACAAAAACCCCTTAAAATATAACTTCTTTCAAAAAACATACTCTGAATATTACCTGGCAGTTCCTTATTTTTTGCTTTGAATAGAATTGAGCTCAGAGTTGAAAAACAACAACAACAAAAAAAGCCCCCTAAATGAAAGAGGATGTAGATAAACACATGTACAGACTTCTTGTTTCTATAACAAAGCCTTTATAGTGCTCAGGGGGAGCCAGGCCTCGTAATGCATGTATTTCTATGGAGGCAGAGATCTGAATGCATATTTAAAAATTGTCAGAGACCATTTCAATGGTTTCAAACTAAACTGTTCACCTGATGTTGACTTTAAAGGACTTTAGATACTAGTTGTGTGTCTGAGGCAAAACACTGTTATTTTACTTTTTACGTATACGTACGTATGCATATTCACAACCGGTGAAAGTTCTAAGCTACAAGTACAGTCAACCTGATCTGAAAAATTTAATACTACAAGTTCATGCTGTGTAATTATGCGGTGAGTGAACCACATTAAGAATAGGTTGTTCAACATTTGCACAAAATTGTACATGTCCTGTGTGTTAAACCATTTTCAGTTAAATAAAGGACACAAGGGAGATCAGTTTGAGAACAGAAAAAAACGCCTCAGCACATGAATCATCACACCTCACAACATAGAAGACATAAGCTTCGAAGGCGTTTGGTGGGGGTGGGGGGTGATTGTAGGTCTGTGTCAGTGTACATGCGTATGTGTGTGTATGTGTGTGTGTGTGTTCCGTGTTCAACCGTGAGAACGTGTCCCTTCACCCGGTTAAGCAAAAGTCAACAATCTTCGATCAACACAGAAGGAGGTACAAAGAGTTCTGACAACAATCCTGTTATCATGGAGAATTTTGTTGTTCCAGTCAGTTTCAACCTTGCCACCCTTTTATCGCCTTTGGGCTTTTGGAGTCTTGACCTGACTTTTAAAAAATAATTAGAAAAAAAAAGCACTATGCTGCTAAAAAAAAAAAAGATATTTGCAAAATTCTGCCTAAATATGTATTTTACCTGGTTAATGTGTGTGGCCAGGCGTGGTTTGCAGTGCCGCTGCAGGGGAGGCGGACGCACCTGAGCGGCACCCGCAATCACTTGTCGCCGCCTTAAAGTCTGTGCTCTCTATGCTCTTGTGTTGTCGGGCTGTGAGCTGAAAAGCTACAGCCCATTGTATGCATACAGCAACTGTGTGTGAAGAGTGGTCACTAAAGAGATGCTGAAAAGCGTGTTCATGGAAACATCGTCGGGTCTGTCGTGACATGTTTACAATAAGACTTATGGTCCCGAACCTCTGCGCACAGCGTCTGCAGATCGGGGCTGTACGAAGTCACTTTCATCTTTACGCAGGACTGTAAGCTGTCATCTGGGAGGCGTGAGCGGTGTTTGTTTTTAACATAGTTCACGGTGGAGAACAGCTGCTGACATAATGTGGATCCGAAGGTCCATAATTAACCTACCTGCGGTTGAAAGTCTCGATAAATGCACGGCGTTTCGGCGGGTATACCGGCTTCCGCAAGTGTGACGCTTATTTTGAGCGATGAAAAAATAATAAAATAATTTTATTTTATATTTCAATATCACAATAATCTTCCAATTTAGAACTACAAGTTAAAAAAAAAACTAAACACAAATAAAATACACTTCAGCTAAATACTTCTAATTTATTTTCCCAAACCACCCGGAGCCGCAGTACAAGGACTAAAGAGCCGCAAGTTGCCAACCCCTGGCCTAAGGGAAGCATGTATAATGTAAACAGAATTGGTCCTAGCACTGAACCCTGTGGAACTCCATAGTGAACCTCAGTGTGTGAAGAGGACTCTCCATTTACATGAACAAATTGGAGTCTATTAGATAGATATGATACAAACCACTGCAGCGCAGTACTTGTAATACCTACAGCATGTTCTAATCGCTCTAATAGGATATTATGGTCAACAGTATCGAATGCTGCACTAAGGTCTAGCAGGACAAGCACAGAGATGAGTCCACTGTCAGAGGCCATAAGAAGATCATTTGTAACCTTCACTAAAGCTGTTTCTGTGCTGTGCTGAGCTCTGAAACCTGACTGAAACTCTTCAAATAAACCATTCCTCTGCAGATGATCTCTTAGCTGTTTGACAACTACTCTTTCAAGGATTTTTGATATGAAAGGAAGGTTGGAGATTCCAAGGTCTCAGTACTGACCTGGATGTTCATGGACTTAAAAACCTTTGCAGGATCTTAACATTTTTTTTGAGTCTGTCTTGTGGGGCGCCATATTAAATTATTTTCTTGTTCTATACAAATACAGCGGGGAAAATAAGTATTTGACACATCAGCATTGTTATCAGTAAGGGGATTTCCAAGTGGACTATTGACACAACATTTCCACCAGATGTTGCCATCAAGCCAAATATTGAAGTCATACAATCAAATCAGAACATATAAGTATACAAGTTAAACCACAATAAATAAAGTGAAATGACACAGGGAATAAGTATTGAATACATGGAGATAACAAGGGGCAAAATGACATAGAAAGCCAGGAGATCACCTGAAATCTGTCAGTATTGATAGAGAAATCCTGTCCCCTATCAGTACTAATTGATATCAGCTGCTTTAGTCCTAATTGATGGCCTATAAAGGCTCCTCATTACCCAGAAGGCACACAGGAAAGACTTCATGATGGGTAAAAGCAAAGAACTCTCTCAAGATCTTCGTAATCTTATCGTTGAAAAGCATTTTGATGGGAATGGTTATAGGTGCATTTCCAGAATGCTGAATGTTCCTGTGAGCACTGTGGGGGCCATTATCCGGAAATGGAAAGTGCATCAGTTCACCATAAACCTGCCACGATCAGGTGCTCCACGCAAGATCCCTGTCCGAGGAGTCCAGAGAATAATCAGGAGGGTTCTCCAAGAGCCAAGAACCACTCGGACAGAACTTCAGGAAGACCCTGCATCAGCAGGTACTGTTGTTTCAAAGAAAACTATAAGCAATGCACTGAACCGCCATGGCATCCATGCACGCTCACCACGCAAGACTCCATTGCTGAACACAAAGCATGTCAAGGCTCGGTTAAAATTTGCGCAACAGCATTTGGAGAAGCCTGTGGATTATTGGACGACTATAGTATGGTCAGATGAAAGCAAAATTGAACTTTTTGGCAGTCATTCTACACACCATGTTTGGAGAAGAAATGGCACTGCTCACCACCCCAAGAACACCATACCAACAGTCAAGTTTGGGGGTGGAAGCATCATGGTTTGGGGCTGCTTTTCAGCAAGGGGTACTGGCAGACTTCATATTATTGAAGGCAGGATGAATGGAGAGATGTACCGGGACATTCTGGATAAAAATCTGCTGCCATCTACCAGGAAGCTAAAAATGAAAAGAGGGTGGACATTTCAGCAAGACAATGATCCCAAACACAAGGCCAAGGAAACAATGAAGTGGTTTCAAAGAAAGAAAATCAAGTTGCTTGAATGGCCCAGTCAATCACCTGACCTAAATCCCATAGAAAATCTATGGAGAGAACTGAAGATTAAAGTTCATAAAAGAGGCCCAAGGAACCTTCAAGATTTAAAGACCGTTTGTGTGGAAGAATGGGCCAGAATCACTCCTGAGCAATGCAGACGACTGGTCTATCCATACAAGAGGCGTCTAGAAGCTGTAATCACCAACAAAGGCTTTTCTACAAAGTATTGAATAAAGTGTGTTCAATACTTATTCCCTGTGTCATTTCACTTTATTTATTATGGTTTAACTTGTATACTTATATGTTCTGATTTGATTGTATGACTTCAATATTTGGCTTGATGGCAACATCTGGTGGAAATGTTGTGTCAATAGTCCACTTGGAAATCCCCTTACTGATAAAAATGCTGATGTGTCAAATACTTATTTTCCCCGCTGTATATATATATGACGTGCGCCGCTGGTGTGCGTCGTGCCCAGAATGCCAGCTGGTTAACCAGCCGGCTGTGCCGAAGGCGCCGTTGCGCCCATTATCATTGATGGAGATTCCGTTTGAGCGCATTGGCATGGATCTCATCGGGCTTTTTCACCAGAGTGCACACAGCTATCGCTTTGTATTGGTCCTGGTGGATTACGCAACGCGATACCTGGAAGCAGTGCCGCTGCGCACCATTTCAGTGAAGAGCGTGGCGCAGGCACTGCGAAAGAAATACTGACTGACCAGGGCACGTCGTTCATGTCGCGCACACTGCGGGAACTGTACAAATTACTGGGCATTAAATCTTTTCGGAACAGTGTCTATCACCCTCAGTCTGTTGGGCTTTGTAGAGAGGATGAATAAGACTTTAAAGTCCATGATTCGTAAGTTCATTCGCGAGGATGAACGCAACTGGGATCGCTGGTTAGACCCTCTGTTGTTCGCAGTGTGGGAGGTGCCTGTGTGATGTGAAAATGTGAAATACATAAATAATTAATTAAATGTGTCAATAATTAATTAATTACATGTGTCATACCTATTTATTTAATTAATTAATTCCAATTTTAATTAATTATTGCCACATTTAATTAATTATTTAATGGTGTATTTAATTAATTCATTATGGCAGTCCTGGCGTTCCATACCCTGAGCAAAGTTCTGCTGGAGGTTTCTTCCTGTTAAAACTGAGTTTTTCCTTCCCACTGTTGCCAAAGTGCTTGCTCATAGGGGGTCATATGATTGTTGGGCTTTTCTCTGTATCTACTGTACAATATAAAGCGCCTTGAGGTGACTTTTGTTATGATTTGGCGCTATATAAATAAAATGGAATTGTATTGAACATAAGATAGAAGGCAGAGAAGATGCTGTACAGCGGATACTGGACAGTGTTTAGGGACATTTAAGGACGAGTTGGGAACGCTGAAAGGGTTTGCAGCAAAGATACATGTAGCCAGTGATGCCAAACCGTGCTTCTATAAGTTCTGTCAGTTCTGTTTGCTATGAAAAAAAAAAGTGGAGCAAGAACTGGAGAGACTTTTGGAGGAGAAGATCATCCAACCAGTGAAATTCTCAGAGTGGGCCGTGCCCATTAAACCAATACTAAAGCCAGACTCCAGCGCCAGAATTTGTGGTGACAACAAACTGACTGTTAACAAAGTGTCGCCTGTAGAACAATTCCCATTCCAAGAACGGAGGACATGATAGCGGGACTGGCGGGAGGAGAAAAAGTTAGATATGAGTCACGCATATCAACAGGTTCTACTTGATGACAAATCTAGAAAGTAGGAGGCGCCACCCCCAAAATCAGTGACAGAGCTCAAAACTTATTTGGGATTGTTGAACTTATTCTTCAACTATAATTAGTTCTTGCCAAACTTGTCCACACTGCACAAGCTTCTGAGAAAGTGTGTGTGTGTGTGTGTGTGTGTGTGTGTGGGGGGGGGACTGGTGTTGGGGACCATCACAGAAGAAGGTTTTCTGCAAGTCAAAGGAACTGTAGCAGTCAAGTAGTGTATTGGTACACTATGGTGAGCAGAAAGATTTAATTGTGTGAATGCCGTACCTGTTAGGTGGCGGCTGTGTGCGGACAGGGATAGGACCCAAGATGCAGACTCCAGAGACAAACTTAAACCAAAACAGCTTTAATGCTGAACGCAAACATAACAAAACTGGAAAAAACTCAAAATAAACTAACACCGGTGGACAGGAAAAACACACAGCAAAATAAACGGTAGATCGCGACACGAACACAGAGAAACACAGGGCTTAAATACACAGTGGGAGCAATCAGGGAATGGGTAACAGGAGGGAAACACAGCTGGGGCAAATCAGGCCTAACGAGACAAGGGGAAGCAAAACCAGACACATTAACATCAGACATGGACTTTCAAAGTAAAACAGGAAACATAACACAGACTAACAGGCAGGCACTATAACAAAGGGAACAGAGACGTGGGACCAGGGCAGACACAGACACAGACACTGACTGGATGTGGGGATACAGCAGACAGGGGAGACAGCAACATGGAACACAGACAGAAAACCAGAACACTAAAACTCTAACCAACCCCACCCAGAGAACCTAAACTAAGAATGATCCTAAAACCCATAAAGCAAAACTAGAAAATAATGAATTAACAAAATCAAAGAACCAAAAACAAAACACTGGGTCAACGACCCAGGGACCCTAACAGTACCCCCCCCCCCCCCCCCCCCCTTAAGGGCTGGCTTCCAGACAGCCCAAACCAGAACACCAAAACAAAAAACAACCCAACCAGGGCGGGCGGTGGGGGAAACAGGACGGAGGGCACGAAACAAATGAAACACAGCGAACCAGAAACCAAAACACAGGAAACAAAGTCCAAAACAACAGCACAAAGGCCCAGGAATAGTCCAAAAACAAACAAACAAAAGAGCCCATGAAAGGCACAGAGGCCCAGGCAACAGTCTCGAAAAAGTTCAGGAGGCCGGCTCGGAGGCTGACGGCACAACAGTCCAAACCCGGGCAGGTCAGGGGGGCGGGCCGGAGGCTGATGGTCCAAGAGCCCAGAAAACAGGTCAGGAGGCCGGACAGGTGGGAGGCACCGGCGGCGACGGAGCAGATCAGGAGGCCAGCCAGGCGGGAGGCACCGACGGCGACGGAGCAGATCAGGAGGCCGGCCAGGCGGGAGGCACCGACGGCGACGGAGCAGATCAGGAGGCCGGCCAGGCGGGAGGCACCGACGGCGACGGAGCAGATCAGGAGGCCGGCCGGGCGGGAGGCACCGGCGGCGGAGCAGATCAGGAGGCCGGCCGGGCGGGAGGCACCGGCGGCGGCATAGTTCAGGGGGCCGTCCATGACGGCAACGACGGCCAGTCATCGGCTGGACAGGACGAGCAGGACGGGCAGGATGGGCAGAACGTGCAGGCCGGACGGGACGTGCAGGACGAGCAGGACGGGCAGGATGGGCAGGATGTGCAGGCCGGACGGGACGTGCAGGACGAGCAGGCCAGACAAGACGTGCAGGCCGGGCAGGCCGGACAGGAACAGACAGCATGGAGACCTCAGGAGCAGACGAAGCTGAACACTCGGAGGCTGGACCAGGCGGAGTGGAGGCTGAGGCTGGACCAGGCGGAGCTGCAGAGGCTGAGGCCAGACCAGACGGAGCAGCAGAGGCTGAGGCCGGACCAGACGGAGCAGCAGAGGCTGAGGCCGGACCAGGCGGTGGAGCCGGTGGTGGCTGAACGGCCTCGCCAGAACCATCAGCAGACACTGGGACGTGCTGGCTGGGTCCTCCCGGACCCCCAGCTGACGAGGCAAGAGGCTGAACGGGCCCCTCGGACCGTCCAGCGGAGACGGGTGGCTGAACGGGCTCCTCGGACCCTCCAGCGGAGACAGGTGGCTGAACGGGCTCCTCGGACCCTCCAGCAGGAAGAGACAGCTGAAGCAGTTCCTCGGACCCTCCAGCGGAGACAGGTGGCTGAACGGGCCCCTCGGACCCTCCAGCGGAGACAGGTGACTGAACGGGCCCCTCGGACCCTCCAGCGGAGACAGGTGGCTGAACGGGCCCCTCGGACCCTCCAGCGGAGACAGGTGGCTGAACGGGCTCCTCGGACCCTCCAGCGGAGGCAGGAAAAAGAGACCTTCTCCTCATCCTCTGACCACATAGCTGCCAGGAAAAAGGCAGGTGAACGAGAACCCAGCTGGTGTGGGGAGGGAGAGGAAGTCCGTGGCAATGTTGAGACAGAAGGAGAGTGTGTGTTGTCCTGGGGTAACGGTGGGGAAGATGTAGAGAGTGAGAGAGCAAGCTCACCAGCCTTGACTTGCTCTCTCCAGGCAGTAATGGTGTCGTCCAACTTAGTGTCCTTAGCAAACTGAGACAGCTGAGGGTTATGGCGAATGATAGCATCCACTGCATTCAGCCCGACTGCCATAGTCCGTAGATCCCGTGACTGGGCAATGCGGTCGAGCAGACTCACCATGCGCCTCATCTCGCCGTTGAACTCCGAGAAAAAGGAGTCTGCAGGGTCCATGTTCTGGTCGCGATCTTCTGTTAGGTGACGGCTGTGTGCGGACAGGGATAGGACCCAAGATGCAGACTCCAGAGACAAACTTAAACCAAAACAGCTTTAATGCTGAACGCAAACATAACAAAACTGGAAAAAACTCAAAATAAACTAACACCGGTGGACTGGCAAAACACACAGCAAAATAAACGGTAGATCGCGACACGAACACAGAGAAACACAGGGCTTAAATACACAGTGGGAGCAATCAGGGAATGGGTAACAAGAGGGAAACACAGCTGGGGCAAATCAGGCCTAACAAGACAAAGGAAGCAAAACCAGACACATTAACATCAGACATGGACTTTCAAAGTAAAACAGGAAACATAACACAGACTCACAGGCAGGCACTATAACAAAGGGAACAGAGACGTGGGACCAGGGCAGACACAGACACTGACTGGATGTGGGGATACAGCAGACAGGGGAGACAGCAACTATGGAACACAGACAGAAAACCAGAACACTAAAACTCTAACCAACCCCACCCAGAGAACCTAAACTAAGAATGATCCTAAAACCCATAAAGCAAAGCTAGAAAATAATGAAATAACAAAATCAAAGAACCAAAAACACAAAACACTGGGTCAACGACCCAGGGACCCTAACAGTATCAGCTGGATTTATCACAGCTGGATAATTAAGGATTGGCTGTAATATTTGGTGTACAGTATTTTCATAAGTACTTGTACGGCAGGAAGTTTTTGATTATCATGGATCATAAGCCAAGTTTCTTCCATGAGATGAAGGCCGCCCCTCAGATGATGTCACAAATGATCATTCGATGGGCATATGAGTATGTCATTAAATACAGAGAGGGCAAGAACAACAGTAATGCTGATGGTCTGAGTCATCTTCCTCTTCCAGAGAACCCCCCTAAAGAGGTGGCAGCAGAGGAACAGGTGTTGATGGTGGATCAGGACCAGGAGGGCGTGATGACATCTGAGTAGCTGCAAAGATGGACAACCAAAGATCCCATACCCTCTTGAGTATGCTATGAGAGGATGGCCCACTATGCAGCATTCTATTTTTAAGCCCTACAGCAGGGGTCCAGGGGCTCTTCAGAGGCCTGGCAATGAACTAATCATGTGATTCAGGTGTGTTGACCCAGGGTGAGATCTAAAACCTGCACAGCACACACCTATCACACACCATGAGAGTGGCCGGAGAAGAATACAAATTGATTAGGCTGGCCCATATTTAATATAATTAATATGATATAATATAATTAATTAAATGTGTCAGATATTACATTTTATGGTACGAATTTTAACCCTCGGGGGTCGACAGATGCGTTGGCGCGTCAAATCGTGTGACAAATTTAAGACAACACAGCAACAAGATGCAGCTACCCAGAGTCTCCATCTCAACTTGGCTCAAAGGTGCAGACTTCAAACTATATACCAGTTTTTCAATTGTGTTGAAAGGCCACGTAAAGCCAGAGTTATGATAAAAAATATACACAATGTTTTTTTCTGAATAAAACAATGGTGGCAGGGGGAAGAAACAGAAAAAAACTTGGTTTTCGAAGGACATTGCTAGCAAACACTATTCGCTTGAAAGTGAAAGAGAGAAAAACAAAAAAAACACCTCTTCCCTATTAGTGGAAAAATGGACCATGTCAAACAATCAAAAAATGATATGGAATGGCAACATGTGGCATTTGGTTGTTTAGGAAGAGGGGGAAGTTTAAGAAGTGACACAGCAAAAGAAAGAGAGAGAGAGTTTTCACACATGAGAGACTAGTGACGTTCAGTGTTGGGCAAGTTATTTTGAAAAAGTAATTAATTATAGTTACTAGTTACTTCTTCAAAAAAGTAACTGAGTTAGTAACAGAGTTACAAGATTCTAAAAGTAATTAATTACTTGAAAAGTAACCATTGCGTTACTTAAAAAAAAAAGTTTAACCATTTGCTCTAGGGTATAATTGGCCATTTTAACTACTTTTGATTTGATCTCTACATTTCTCCTATAAAAACTATTTACTTTGCCTTGTTTGGTATCATCATTTTTGGCACAAACTCACGTGTCTAAATTTACAGTTATGTTTTCATTTTGACATACTGTATTAACACAATTGATCTAAAGTCAGACAAAAAAACATAAAATCCGAGTAGAAAGTTATATTTTTTACTGTAACAACCACAAACATGTTTAATGAATCATGTTTCATAACTTTAAATGCAAATATAAATTGTCAATTTTAAAATCCTATGCACAAGTTTTGCAAACAACAAACTTATTTGCATCCATTTACCTTTTACTCTTTGTTATAACAATTTCAAACTATTTACATAATAATCAGGTATTCTGCATTCAATAAGAGCCACACAAATTATTTCTGCCACTCCAAAGAACATCACATTCATCATTACATAATACCTTCTTCCAGTAGTCCAGTGGTGGTTTTTTGTGGCCAAGCCAGGCCTCTTATTATCAGTGATGGGAATAACAGCATTATAAACAACGGCGTTACTTTTTCAGTAACCCGTAATCTAGCTAATTACTATTTTTAGCATTAAAGCGCCGTTACAAGTGCAGTGCGGTTGCGTTACTATTTTTCAACAAACAGACAGTTATAGCTGTCTTCATCTTTTAGACTTGAACAACTTGAATTATAATAAATAACTGGAAAAAATTAATTGGAAATTTTTTCATCTTCTTTACAGCTTCAATGGTTGCACAAATTTTATTAATAAAAAGAATAACATATCCATAGTTATTTTACTTGTCAATGTCCTCACGTCCAGTTTGAGATCAGCAGCTGGATTACAGTGATTTAACTGGTGAATTATTTAGGTGTGGAGTAGATGACATTTGGCTCTGCTGGAAACTCTGAAAACACACACAGTTACAATATGAGACCAGGCACAGATAAAATCATGCAAAGATTATTTTTGGAGCAGTTATTGTTAGGTAAGGAAGGAATCAGCACTTTCTCAATATTCTAGCAATTCTTGCTGCACTAATTTATTAAAACAATGTGCCATGAATAAAACGCATCAGTTCCTCCATTAGTTTCACATTGAAAGTCTTACAGCCAAACTGTCAGAAAAAACTTTTATTGTGAAAGAAACTCAACACAAGGGGTTTAGTTAGGTTATGTAAGATAAAACATACTCTGTGACACAGAGCCATGGTGTTATTAAAAACACATTATACATCTCCACTCATAGAAGAGCGAGCATATTCACATCTCTTGTTTTGTGTACAGTGCAAACCCAAAGGAATTAAAGAAAAAATGTGAAAACTGCAGCAACTGAGTAGATCAAAATGTGAATCTTTACATAAACATCATTTAATCCAAAAAAGCTGCAATCAAAGAGTGAAAACAAGAAGGTGGTGAACTCTTCTTCCTGACTTTCATGAACTCTTCACAAAGTTTACACCACTTCCTGTGCTCACACTGAAAGTTAGCGTAGGACTCATAACCCATTAAATGAGCATACCGCATAAATACTAAGATTGGGCTCTGAGTTTCATTTATTATGATGCCATATGTTAATTCAAAACGTGCACCAACATGTTAATGGCTAGACTTTTGTTTTTATTGAATAAAGAGCAGCTGTATCTCTGGGCCTGTTGGGTCTGATAGCAATTTGTCCATAACTGATGTCTTCAGTTCTCATTGTTGTGTAGACTGTGTCTGGATCACACTCTGCACAATGAGCAATCAGAGGACATGACTGCAGGTATTAAAGATCATAAAAGTATTATCAGTGTACAAGATGTGTTTTAGAAAATTTTCATTTTCCCGGTAGCACCATATAAAAAAAAACTCTTAGAAACTGACAGAAGGTTCCAACAGCTCTGCTTTCATCTTCCCTGTTTTGGACAAACACCCACCAGTTATTTCTGGTCATTTACCATCAACACATCAAGAAACGAAAACAAATATACCACAAAGTACCACAAAACCCCACATCCTCTCACGCTACAATTTATCATCATCACTGTGGTATGAAACCGCACTGTAGCTTCACAAGCCAATTCAGTACCAACAAGTTAAGGAAGTATCTGCTGTGCTTTTATATGCAGAGGTTAAAATATACAAAATTATCCATATTTAATGAAAGGTCTGTTCACTTCAAATTTGTTTTAATGCAAAGGTCTATTTAACTGATAAATAGCCATCAACAAGTTCTACTTTCTTGTTTTGTATAAACATTTACCATCGAGTGATTACAAATGAATGGGCACAAAGCAGAAAAACGCAGCTGTACCTCTTGTCCTTGATTTTCTTCTCTTTTCTTTGATGGTGATTTGTCCATAATTGACATCATCAGTTCTCACTGCTGAATAGACTGCAGCTGGATCACACTCTGCACACACACAGAAGACATAATTTCAGATAGCAGTCTTATAGAAACTAATGCTCTTATTTTAAAAATAAAACACAATTATTTCTGCGTCCCCTTGTTTTTATTGGCAGCAATCACACCAGACATAATGAAAAACTAATCAGCTGGCACTGAAGTTGGAGAGGGAGGACTTAACCTGTGTGGACAGTGTGGAGTACAGACACCCTGTCCTGGGTACAAGCAGGAATCATGATGCAATTATAGTGGGAACTAGAGCTGGGCGATATGAGATTTTTTTCATATCACGATATGTTTTTTTCATTTCAGACGATAACGATATCTATCACGATATAAGCCAAATAACTATATTTGTAAGATTTAAATGTGCCGTTGCTCACAAGTAAAATGTGAAATAATCAGCAGCTTGTTTTTATTTAAATATTTATTTCCTATAATAAGTTCAACAGGGTAGATGTACTTAAGGAACATGAGACTTTTTCAGATAAATAAAGGCAAATATTGCAAACTACACAAAAGGCAGCCGCTAAAGCGTTTAAGTTTTAAAATAGAACAAACGAAACAGACTACTAAATTGTCAATTCCACTTAGAAACAAAATATTAATTCTAAAAATAAATCTTAGTTTGTTTTACAGAAGAACAGACAAAACTTTTGTCAATATCAAATAAACTGAGAACTAAAAGGAAATTCTCAATCTCTCCTTGTTGTATAGCTTAGCTTTTCAAACAGTTTTAACAGTTACTTTAGTCTGACAAAAGCCGAATGACGAATTAGCGCTTCCAGTCAGAGACTGAGGCTACGTCCACACGTACACGGGTATTTTTGAAAACGGAGATTTTCCGTTTTCGTTTTAAAAAATAATCCCGTCCACACATAAAGGCAGAAATGCAGGAAAACGCTGCTATGAACATGCCAAAGCAGCAGGTGGAGCTAGATTCCTAACCGTGCAGAAATGTTGGCCAATCAGAAGTCTAGAAGCCTCGGTGGGAAAAAGTAAACAAAGCTGCGGCATAGAAGCAGAACCGAGTCGTATGTGTGGAGGGACAGTAACTGTGTGTATATGTAAGCATTTAAACACTGCAGAGAGTAGAATTAACAGTAACAGTATTGTAGAAATTCATTTCACCGAAACAATAACGTGGCGCACAGTGTGACGCATGCACCAGTTTATTGTATTTCCAGACTTGCTTTCGGCACATTTACAGTGCACGCTACTCTGTTTTTGTCAGACTTGAAATAGCCGAAATACCTTCACACTACGGAACTTCTATGGCTCTTCCGTTCGACAATCTCTCCGGCATTGGAACCATCATCTGGTTTTTCTTCGGTCACGCTCGGTTGAATTTTCTAGTCGGCACACTCATTTCCTCCATTACGCGCTGGCTCCATTACCCGCTGGCTGCTTCCCAAACAAATACACGTGCGGCTTGGCACTTGTGCTGTACGTAACAAGTCACGTGACGTGACGCTGCGGCTGTGATTGGTTCGGCTCTGCGCTACTTAATTTGGATTGGCTGACCTTTTTTTTTTTTTTTTTTAAGAGGACAAGAGCGGCGAGGTCTATCGCGATAGTTTAATTTCTCTATCGAGTAAAAGTTATATCGCGATACATATCGTTATCATTCTATCGCCCAGCTCTAGTGGGAACTATAGTACAGATTACATCCTGACTTTTTTTTTCTTCTTAAATTTCTCCTTAAGAGAACTGTAATGAAAATGAAAACAGAACTTATATAGGAGACTATATTTGAACAAGAGATGTGACAAGTCAGACTGGTTTCATGTAGGTATACTGAGACAGCATACTATGCAACTACTTTATCAACAATAAGGATGTCAAGATGTCATACAAACAGCACTAACATCAAAAAGTTAAAATCCAAAAGTTTACTTTGTTTTAGATTTTTTTCCTATAAAATTCATAACCAATTAAATTTTTACTTTAACATTTTAACTGTGTGCTCTTAAAATGAAAACAAATAAACAAACATGCTACTTAATTTCTTTTTACCATAGAATTAATCTATCAGCTCTCATGATGTGATCATTTCATGACAATAAAATTGAAATCTAATATTGAAACATGCCATTTAATAAACTGCTACAGTTTTAGATTTATTTGTGTGTTAACACAGGTGAGAAACTGTTTAAGTTTTATATTTAATAGTCATGCAGTAACACTTGAGCAATGGAAATATTTTCAACAGAATCAGGAAACCAAAGAGGTGTTACTTTCTGTTCACAGATTAACCACAAGCTTAAACATACAGCCCAGGATGTAGAGCACAACGCTGAATGTTAAAAACCACCTACAAACACAGTAGGCGCCTGTTAAAATTACCGGATTTAGACAATAGCCTGGGGACTATTGAGCTTAACTTCTTCTTGACCAATCCTTTTGATAGCCCAGCTGGAGAAGAAGGGTCAGATGAGTCTGTATTTTTCAACAAAGCTTTATTATCAATAGGGATGGGTACCGGTATCCGGTGCCATGATGGCATAAACGGTAGTAACCAGACTGAAAAGCAGCGCACATTTCAGTGCTTTTTTTCTCTGAGATGTCACACACTTTGAATTCTAGCCAATCACTTTACGTTTCTGAGGATAGTAGGCGGGTCCAGGTACATAAGTTCTTTTAGAGCAGAGCTACAGATGAAAAATGTCCAAAGCGAAGTGGTCAAAGTCTGGCTGTACTTCACAGCAAAATATGCAAACTCAGCAGCCTGCAACAAGTGCTTTAACCTGATACTGTGATACTGTCAAAGGTAGTAACACCTCAAATCCGATGAAACACCTGGCGACACATAGCGGGTTTTTTTAAAGCCGAAAAATGCGCCGTATTTGATAGCTTGCTGCGAGACCTCACACCGAGCACATCTACTGCGGGTGGGTTGCCTGTTATTGGACCCGGAGTTAGCAACATCCCCCAAAAACCCGAAGAGTAGAGTCCTGGCCCCTAGCCCTGCCAGTGTAGCAGAAATTATGATGGATGATGATGGCAGCAGCAGCCGTAGCTTAATGTTGTTCATGTGTAATTTACGTTGAGTAGGCTAACCACGTTATTAAATTAAATCATGTAAGGTGAACTAGCAAACACCGTCGTAGTTACATGCGGCTGTCTTCTTGTTTGATGGCAGATACTCCCTTCACCCTGGCCAAAAAGGCTAAAATGACCAAAGAAAAAGTGGAAAACAGCTAAACATGAGAGGTTTTTGGACAAAGTTTGTGTTTTTTCCATTGTTTAAGCACTGCTTCCAGCCAAGAGTGATACCATATATGGCCTCTAGCTGCAGAAAAGGCTAACATTGTTATCTTTTTACAAAAAAAACCAGCTGAACATGAGAGGTTTTTGGACCAATTTTGTGTTCTCCATTCTTTAAGCACCGGTTTGAGCACCGTTTAAGAACCGGCACCGTTTCAAAAGTACCGGTTTGGCACCGGTATCGGATAAAACCTAAACGATACCCATCCCTAATTACCAATGTGTATTGGGAGATCCCACAGCAAACACCAAGTGGATCTGAGGAGCTTTCCTCGTACACACATACACCTTTACAGTGTAAGCGGTTGGGGGTGGGGGTAGGGGGTGCAGTTGTTGATGTGTTGATGTGCCCTGTGTCAGTAGTTTTCCTATACCTAAAACAACCTAAAAACAACACAAAAAATACATCCTTCATTCAACAGGACCCTTACGGGAGGCATGCCTTGGTTAGGTTTCAAACCTCCATCCATTGTTCCAAAGACCAGAGTTGCCACTACTGCGCTACAGTACTATTGTCCCCCAGATGATCTTGACTATCCAGTGCCTTCCAGAAGGGATTGCCCAGTGAGAGGAAACATGCTGGAGAAGCAGAGGTAAACAAGACGTCCTGCCACTAAGCCTGCTACGTCAACATTCCCTCTCTGTTTGGGTCACACATACTGTATAAAAGCAGAACATAGGCAAAGCAGTGCTAAATGACCTCTTTCCAAAGAGGTGCTTCAATAACATAGGGACTACTACCACCCACACATAGAATACATACACCCTTTACTTAAAGGTGGATGGTGTCACTAGACACTGTATAGATGCTAACTGTTAGGTAAGCTTCACCTCAGCTAACTAGAGTCCATTGAACTGGACCATTGGACCAGTTAAATTGTCCAACAGACCATCAAAAAAGTCTAGTGTATTTAGGAAGTATTCAGTGTTTCATTTGTTCTGCATTTTGTGATGTTACAGCCTTATTTCAAAATGGATTTAATTCATTTTTTACCTCAAAAATACATTCAATATCCCATAAAGTGACATTCACACGAGTGCCAAGGATTCCCAGCAGCACAATTGATTTTAAAGAGATGAAATTGTGCATTTGTTTGTTTCTAAAGAGGAGACTCTGACAGACTGTGCTTTTCTTCATGCTTTTAGTAAACAGGCATAAGTTTTGGAAGCTTGGTTTTGCCTTTGCTGGATACTGATCTGAAACTCTTTTCTTGCTGCGTCACGACTGACTTTTTAGCTAACGTAAGCTAAAGTGGCAGTTTTTGTTTTTGACGCTGTCGCCGGTACGAGATTCCGGAATGGCACCACTTACCTCAACATCCAGCTGTGAAAGCTGCATCAACCTGAGCCAAAAAGTGATCGAGCTGGAACAAAGGATATCCACGCTATACCAAATCCAGGGGGCTGAATGCGAACTTGACACGATCCTCCTTGGCAAAGCTCAAACCACCGCTACTAGCGCTGAGCTAGCCGACACAGTGCACCATCCAGCTGCTGTGTCCCAAGATCCCGCCAACAGTCAACACAGGCTCTCAACTTGCGTCGCTGGTGCTTCTGCCAAGGACGAGAACTCCTGGTTTCAGCTAGGGGCCAGACCCAAGGCTCTGGTCAGCTCCACTCCACTCCAACCAGCGCCATGGACCACGGTTGAGACGCGTGGTGGCTGCAGAGGGGGCAGGAGGATCCGTCTCTCGCACCCTCACCCCTCCAGTGCGGTAGTATTGGAGAATAAATTCAATGTCCTGGATCCTGTGGACTTTCCTCCTCTGACCGCTAGCCCTCGCCATCCCGCTGTGTCGCTGAGGTCTGCGCCATCTCCACCACTATGCCCCCGGAGCCGCGGCGGGCAACCCGACGCTGTGGCGCAAACTCACCGCGGAGAGCTGTGCTTTACCCCGGCTCCTCGGAGAAGAGGACCCACGGCGCGGCTACCTGGGAGTCACTCACGCAGTCCGGCTGGCGCATCTCCATCTGAACACCCCCGGTGTCGCGGCGCGGGCGTCTCAGATGGCCAACAGCCCCCGGTGGCACCTCCTCTCTCCACGCTGGTCCTCGGGGATTCCATCGTCAGGAACGTGCGGATGAGGGGGGTGCTCACGCTGTCGTTCCCGGGAGCCACTGTTGTTGACATAGTGGACAGAATTCCCAACATTCTGGCATCCCATCCACAGGTTAACCGGCTCATCATCCACATCGGCACCAATGACATCCCCAAACAGCAATCTGAGCTGCTGAAGCTGGACTTCCTCCAACTCTTCAGCCTCCTTGGTCAGTTGCAGGTGAGTGCTTTTATCTCTGGGCCCACCCCCACCTGTGGCAGAGGGATAGGCCGTTTCAGCCGGCTGCTCAGCCTTAACACCTGGCTTTCCTCCGCCTGTGTCTCCCACGGCTTGGGTTTTATTAACAACTTTGATGCCTTCTGGGAGAGGAGGCATCTTTTTGGGGCAGACGGGCTCCACCTCAACGCCTGGGGACGCCGTTTGCTGTCCACCAATTTGGCATTTGGCGTACAGCACTCCCGCACACCACCCTGTCACTACCCCAAACCGACATTACCTGCTGATCTGTCTGCCACTGACTGATGTTCCCTTGGTCCCAGCTCCTATATTTGTTCCACTTTTAACAGTAATACACAAAACTCTGGACTAGGACCTTTCTCTCCCACAGTCAACACAATACCCGTCATAATCACAAACAGAGAGCAACAGAATTATCATAAATCCAGTAACTCCAAAAACATTAATAACCTCCGGCCTCTTCAAAAATATCAACATCCATTCAACTCTATTGTCAAAAATCCACCAGTCTCAATCAGTATGGCACTTTTAAATGTCCGCTCTCTGTCGAACAAGTCTTTTATTATTAATGATTTAATTTTAGATAATAAACTTGACTGTTTATTTTTAACTGAAACATGGCTGGGTTCGGATGCACCAGTTGTTCTCACTGAGGCCTCCCCACCAAATTTTAATTTCTCTTTTTCTATTAGAAGTGGTGAGAGAGGTGGTGGGACTGCATCTTTAGCCAACAACACACTCACCACCAAACAAATTTTATTTGATCATTTTACCACTTTTGAATTCCATGCTATTGTTTTCAGCAGCCCTCCAATTTTATCTGTCACAATTTATAGACCACCTAAAGACAGCGCTGCTTTTATCAAGGAATTCTCAGAATTTTTAACAAACATACATTCAAACTATAATATGATAATTTTAACCGGTGATTTTAACCTGCACATAGATAATCCTTCTGACCCTGCAGCAAAAGAATTCTTAAACATTCTTCACTGTTTGGATTTTACCCAGCACGTCACGCAGCCGACTCACAACAGAGGACACACTCTGGACCTGGTCATCACCCATGGGCTGTCCACCAGCGTGTCCTCTGTTGTTGACTTGGCTGTCTCTGACCACTACTGTGTGTTTTTTAACATCACCGGTTTTATTCAGCGGGAGACCTCGGTGCGAACTGTGAGGAGGCGCTATCTAACCTCTGAAGTGGCTGCAAATTTTACCAGGGTTTTAGACAAATGCCCCCCTGTGATTTTACCTGCACCCTGCGATTTTATTTTTAATTATTTCAACAGCAAACTGAAGACAAGCCTTGACTCCGTTGCTCCACTCACCACCAAAAAGATTAACGTAAAACATGCATCACCCTGGAGAAACGAAGAAGTCAAAAAACTCAAAAGAAATTGCAGGGCAGCAGAAAGGAGATGGAGGAAAAATAAAAATACTATTAACCATCAAATATTTTGCGAGCAACTTAAAATGTACAATAATACATTAAGGAAGTCAAGAAATTCATACTTCGCCAAAATAATCAGTATTAACAAAAATAATCCCAAGGTCCTCTTTTCCACCATAGATCATTTATTTAACCCTGATTTTAAAAGCTCCAAAAGAACCCCCACAGACTCGCTCTGTGAGCAGTTTGCAGAAAACTTCAGGGGAAAGATCAGCGCCATCAGATCTGATATTTTATCTAATCGCGATATGATTTTAAACACATCTGAGGGCTCGATTGTACCTGAGGAGACACTGGACAGCTTTGTCCTGGTTAATGCTGAGAACCTTCAGAAAGTTTTCTCCACAGTGAGACCCACCACATGTCTTTTAGATCCAATCCCTTCTTCACTCCTTAAAACACTTTATGGATTTTTTGAGGCTGAGCTTTTATACATGATGAATTGCTCTCTTCAGTTGGGTGTCTTCCCTGCTGCCTTTAAAACGGCGGTGGTGAGGCCCCTTCTGAAGAAGAGCAATTCGGATTGTAATTATTTTAATAACTACAGACCTGTATCCAACTTACCATTTTTAAGTAAAGTCTTAGAAAAACTTGTTTTTACTCAGATTACTGATTTTCTCAATGATAGACAGATCCTGGAGATATTCCAGTCTGGATTTAGGGTGAACTACAGCACAGAGACGGCTCTCCTAAAGGTTTTAAATGATCTTAGATGTAACTGGGACTCCCAAAAGCTCTCAGTCCTGGTGCTGCTGGATCTAAGCGCAGCCTTTGATACAGTAGACCACGCTATTCTTTTAAACAGACTGAAACACATGGTGGGCCTCTCTGGTGCTGTACACAACTGGTTCACTTCCTATCTCTCTGACAGATCTTTTATGGTGAGTATGGATACATGCTCCTCTAAGATCCATAAAATGACATGTGGTGTGCCTCAAGGGTCGGTTCTAGGCCCTGTACTTTTTAATTTGTATATGCTCCCTCTCGGCGGTGTCATCAGGAGGCATGGAGTGAACTTCCACAGTTACAGCTTAACCAGGACAAGACTGAAGTTTTAATTGTCGGTCCTGATGCTCAGAGAGAGAAACTCTTGTCTAAATTAGAGGCATTTTCACTATGTCCTTCGCTACAAGTGAAAAACCTGGGTGTTATTTTTGACTCTGAGCTTGGTTTTATCCCACATATTTAACATGTAACCAAAACTGGATTTTATCATCTAAAAAATATAGCCAGAGTCCGCCCTATTCTCTCTCGGGCCAACACGGAGATGCTGATGCATGCTTTTATTACTAGTCGCATTGATTACTGTAATGCCCTGCTCTCTGGTCTTCCTAACAAGAATATTTCAACTTTACAACTTTTGCAAAACTCGGCAGCTCGTGTGCTGACAAAGACCAGAGGGCGGGCCCACATTACACCGGTTTTAGAATCGCTGCACTGGCTCCCCGTGTGTTTCAGGATCGATTTTAAAGTTCTTTTATTGGTTTTTAAATGTCTTAATGGTCTTGGGCCTTCTTATCTCTCAGATCTGCTTTTACCATACGAACCCTCGCGGACCCTGAGGTCCTCTGGTACAGGCCTTTTGATTGTCCCTAAAGTCAGGACACATACTCACGGAGAGGCAGCTTTTCAGTGGTATGGTCCTCGTCTGTGGAACAGCCTGCCGGAGGAGCTCAGGGCCGCAGAGAACGTACATGTTTTTAAGAACAGGCTCAAGACCCACCTTTTTAATTTAGCTTTTACTTAGCGTTTATTTATTTTATGCTTATTTATACTATCCTGTTATTCTATTATTAATTTAGGATTTACCTAATATTTTTTGATTTTATTCTTATTCATTTTTTAATCTTCTTACTCTATTTATATTTATATTGTATCCTGTTCTTATTTATTTTATCATTTTACCCTGTATATATCGTATTATGTCATATCTTCAGTGTTTCCTCGGAGGGCGCTCTCTGCACCGGGGCTGTGATTGACAGTGGCTGCTGGGTCTCTCGGGGTCCTCTCAGCCTGGCTGGGGGGCTCCTTTGCCTCCCTCCTGCTGTGTGCCCAGCCTGGAGGCTGCGGTCTGTGACCGGCTCCCGGTGCAGACGGCTCCCTGTTATAGTGTTTCCTCACTTGGCTCATGCGAGCCCAGCCCAATTTTTACTCTTTAAGTGTGTGTGTGTGTGTATGTGTGTGTGGGTGGGGGGTGGGGGGGGGGGGGATATATGTGTATTGAGAGTGTGGGGAGTGAGTTGGAGGGTGGGGTGGGCTGCTTTTAACTATGTAAAGCACTTTGTGCTACATTTTTTGTGTATGAAAAGTGCTTTATAAATAAAGATTGATTGATTGATTGATAATAAAAAAGTGAAAACTAAATGCAATCCAAAAGTCTTGAAAATTTGTTAAAAACAAATTAAAAAAAAAAACATAATATAAAGTGCACATAGTCATTCACAGCCTTTGCTCAGTACTTTACTGCTTTAAATAACCTTTAAACTCACAAACATACATCAGACAGAAACAGCACATAAAACACTACCTTCTCTCTTTTTGGTTGGCTGTGGTTGGTATTTTGAAGTCGCTATTTTTGTCCAACTTTTCTCTGGTCAGTTAAAATGAACCAAAGTAAAGAAGAATATAATTTATTGCATAGTCATTTTAATGGTTACAATATGAAAAAATATAATTACTGAACATATTTATAAAACACATTTTAAATATAATTTAAACTTATACGGTCTAAGTCTCACCTTCGGTTTTTATCGAAACACATCGTTTCATCACTAGAACCAGAAACACCAGTAGAACCAAAACACAGACTAATCCAGCAGTCAGCAACACAGGGAGAACAGGAGATGAACCAGCAGAAGAGGCAGGTGGAGGTGTGGTGGTGTGTTTCTCTAAAATAAAGCAAACACAGTCATTAAGTTGTCGTCACATTGTGAATGTTGAAACCTGCAGAAACACAGACAGGTGAGTGTGTCACCTGTGACAGTGATCCAGCTGGATGGAGACTCTCCATGACCGCTGATGTCACACTTGTAGAGGCCTTCATCAGACCTGGAAACATGCTGGATGGTCATGTGACCTGTAGGCTGCTTCCTGATGAGGGAGCCATCTTTATAGAAAGCAGCTGGGAGGTTGGAGGGAGTGGTCTTTGTTTTACAGAGCAGAGTGACGTCATCTCCCTCCATCACAGGGAGGACAGGACTCTGCAGGATCACTGATCCACCTCAACACAGAGACAAACTACAGCATTTCATCCATTTACACACAGCTTCATCAACACTAACTCCACACACTCAGCTTACCAGTGACTGTCAGGTTAACCATGTTGCTGATGGGACCCTCTCTGGACTCACACCAGTAAACTCCACTGTCCTGTGTTAAGATATAGCTCATGTTACAGGAAGAACCAGCTGGTTTTCCCCACCCATCTGTTCCACACTGAGTCCTCTGTTGTTTGCTTGTGTTCCTCCTCAGAGTCCATCCAGCAGAGCTGTCGTCCTCCTCACAGCTCAGAGACACAAAGTCTCCTTCAAGGAACTGAGAGCTGCTGGGACTCACGGTCAGACGAGCTGTGAGGGTTAAAATAATAATAATAATAAAAAAGATTATTTGTTTATCTTCCAGTATCGTACAACACAAAAGACAAATGTAAAACAAAACAAAACAAAAAAAAAAAACTTTTATGGCTACTACTCCAATAGGCGACAGAGTGGCAACTCAGATTTTTAACTAATCAGCAACTGATTATTTAATTATGTTTTTGCTATGAACCAACAAGAATATGTTTTTGTAAACATCTCTTGAAATTAACCCTTATTAGAAATTTTATATTATGGTAAGACATTAAAGAACCTAATTGGCAATAATCAATGGAAAAAAAACCAGAAGGTTACTGACCTTGGATTGTTCTGCAGACCAGCAGTGAGATCAGAACTAAAAGCAAACTCAAGTTAGTTTTTCCTTAACAAGTTTTTTTTTCTAATCACCCCCCTAAAGAGAATTAGTAAAACTTAGAAGTTGTGTTAAAAAATTAATTTGATGGCCTTGTGATGTCATAGTGATCTCCTGTGACTTTACTAGTGTGTGGATATAAGAATATAAGGATATAAAAATAGAAGAGTGTGCTTCATCTCACTGTAGTTGTGAGCAGGAATAGTTTTAAGGGTGGTTTATTCCATAGTAGCCACAGTATTTGTAATTATCAAAATGATTTTTTTAGCCTTATCCTGGGCTTGGCCATGGGGCAGCAGCCTAAGCAGAAAAGCCAAGAACTCCCTCTCTTAGGCCATGTTACGCCCCCCCCCCCCCCCCCCCCCCGAAGGAGTCTAGGCATGCGAGTGAGGGCGCCAGTAACAAATGGGTCCAGAACAGAATGAAACGAGAACAGACAGGTGCTCTAAGTAAATAAAATAGTCTTTATTATAGATAATCTTAACATAAAGAGCCGGCAACGCCGTTTTACCAATAACACTTGGAAAAAGGAAAAAAGGTTGCAACAACAAAGAACAAAACAACCAAACAAAAACTCCACACCACGAGGAGGCACTTCCAGGGGCCCACAAGCTCACCCTGTCACTAGCAGCAGCTAGCTTTACAGCTGCCGAGGCCCACAAGCTCACACTACTCACTAAAGCAGCTATACCTAGTGATGTGACGTTCTGTATCGAGGCTTCGAAGCTTGTGTCGAGTAATGGAGGGGGTGTTTCCACGATGCGCGTATCGAGGCTTGCTTCATTTATGGGAGGAGCTGAAAATGATGACGTCCGAAGCCTCGCTGCCCGGCTGTACCACGTGACTGGTTCAGGAAGCGGTTCGAACTTTGCCGCGAGCTGACAGCGATATAAACCCCTCAGACTTCATTCAAAATGTGGGTGTTTGATGGAGAGTTGCGGTTAGTGAGAGTTTGGAGACCGTTTGGAGGTTTATCAATTCAATCAATCAATCAATTTTTCTTTATTGTCCCACAAGGGGAAATTAGTTTAGCAGCAGGAGGATAAGAACAACAGAACAATACTATAAAACAATAATAACAATAATAATGATAGAAAATTCAAGGACAATTATTTGCCATTAAGGAGACAAGACGCAGTAGGGATAAAAGAGACCTGGAGTCTTTTAGTCCTCCTCGGAGGTACTCTAAAACGGCGGCCGGAAGGCAACAACTCAAACTCACTGTGAAGTGGATGGTTCACACAATTAATAATAGAATGAGCCTTTCTAAGCACATTTCTATTGTAAATGGCCAAAAGTCCATCTTGCCAGCGCCCTGAAATTTTGCTAGCGGTTTTTACCAGAAGTCCCAACCGATTCTTATTCTTCACCGTCAGGTTACCAAACCAGGCAGCGATACAAAAAGACATCACAGATTCGATAAAACTTCTATAAAACAAAGACAACATCTCAGATGAGACATTAAAAGATCTCATTTTCCTTAAAAAGAACAGTCTTTGTTGAACTTTTTTAGTAGTGGCATCAGCATGAGATTCAAAACACAGTTTATGGTCAAGTACCACACCTAGATATTTATAACTCTCAACGATCCCAATATCGGCAGTTTTAATGATAGTGGGTGATGAGCTATAAGAGGACTTCCTAAAATCAATAATCATGTCTTTAGTTTTTGACACGTTAAGTGAGAGGAAGGACTCATCACACCAATTCACAAAATCATCTACAACCTGTCCATGGCCTGACTCGTCCCCCACTAGAAGACTGACGATCACTGTGTCGTCAGCAAACTTCAGGATGTGTCTGTTTGTGAAATTGCTGCGACACTCATTTGTGTACAGAATGAACAGAAGGGGGGAGAGGCAGCAACCCTGAGGAGATCCAGTAGAGGAGGAGAGCACATCAGAAAAGACATTATTCACCCTCACACATTGTGACCTATTAGTCAGAAAGTCTGTCACCCAGCCGACCAGACTAGTGTCAAGCTTGAAATGATTGTAAAGCCTGTCAGCAAGTAAGAGGGGTTGAATTGTATTAAATGCAGATGAAAAGTCAGCAAATAATAATCTTGCATGGGTGTGGGGGGCCTCAAGATGCTTATACAAGAGATGCAGGAGTGTGACAGCAGCATCCTCCACACCTCTCCCTGCTCTATAAGCAAAATGGAAGGGGTCAAGATGGTGTTCAACCTGCATTAAAATCTCCTTCTTAATTATCTTCTCAAATGTCTTCATCACTAAAGAAGTCAGAGCCACAGGCCTAAAATCATTCAGTGCCTTAGGAGAACTGACCTTAGCAACAGGAACAATGATCACATGTTTCCAAATCTTAGGTACTGTCTGTAGCTCTAAAGAAAGTGAGAAGATATAGTGAAAAATCCCACTCAGCTGATCAGCACAAGTTCTCAGTACCTTTCCACAGATGTTATCAGGTCCAGGACTCTTATGAGAGTGAGGAGAGAAAGTCAGGAGAAAATGGAGCCAGCTAAGAAGAGGAGGATGTCCTCCCCTGTGTGGGAACATTTTGATCTTATTCCTCCCAACAAGGTATGTAAATTTCTACATAAGATGTATTTTCATAATACTGATGGTGCAATACAATTTATGTTGAGCTGTCTTTACTTTTGTACAAGGTGAAGTGTTTGCTATGTGCCAGGGAGCTGGGATATAACGACAACACCTCATCCATGCTTAGGCACTACAGAGCTTTGCATGAGAATAAGGGGAACACCGATTGTGGAGCAAGACCAGGTGAGCCATCAAATGCCATGATAATATAGCATGCAGTAATGTTACTAAATGATATAACAATATTATACAACTGTTATAAGTTACGTGTGTGATATTTATATTTGTGCTTTGTCTTTATTGTCTTTCCTCAGGAGAACAATCTCAAATAGATGAAGACCTGGTCAGCATGGTGATTGAGGACTCCCAACCATTTAGCATTGTGGAGGACAAAGGATTCAAAAGATTTGTTAAATCATTAAATCCTAGCTATGTTCTCCCCACTAAAAAGGTCATAAAAGCAGTGAAAATTTAGTTTTTACAGAATAAAATGTGAACAGGCAGGACTGAGGCCTCAGTGTGTAGCTGTCCATACCTCAACGTTACAAAAGCACAACTACTGTCCACACCCCAACCACACCTCACCTCACAGTAAATGATCATTTTAAGCATTTCCAAATAATCATGTTCCATACTGCCAGTATAAATATACACAGTATACTGCATCAATACAATATAGATGTTTTACACACTCCTTTTGTTGTTGACATTTACAGGCTGTGTGCAAAAGGCCACACTCTTCAAATTCATGCCAACTAATATTTTTACATCCAGTAGGTGTCCTGCTAGAGCAAATGAAGCTTCAAGAAGCTTTGCGCTGGGGTGAAGCAATTGGATGAAAAGCTTCAGTGCTTCATGAAGCTTCATCTGCCCATAGCTATACCGCTTCCACAACTCCACACTTCAGGCAGGATAACCACACACCAAGAACACAAAGCAGAGACACCAGAGAACACCCCATGTGGGAACACCAGATAAAAAAAAAACAACCTGGCTCACAGCTCATCCCCAGCTTAAATAGCCTCAGAGGTGATTGCTGACTGGATTCAGGTAGCCAACGAGGCTAATCAAGAGCAGCTGTGTCCTGGGGAGAGTGAGAGAGAGACAGAGGGGTGGAGCAAGAGAGGAAGAGGCGGAGAGAAAAACCACACAAGGGCAGTTTCAGGAGGCCCAGCTAGGGCCATAACAGGCCACCACCTCCAGATCATCAAGGCATTCTTAGGCCAGCCAAGAGATGTACTCTCTCCATTGTCTCCTGGATCTACACTGGGGCCTCTTCCTGGGTGGACATGGGTAGGACTTACCCAGGAGGCATCCTATAGTCAGTTGCCTGAGCAACCTCACCTGGCTCCTTTCAGTTTAGAGGAGTGGTGGAAACATGTTGATGCTTGCAGGGCTCACACCCAACCTTGTCTGAACTCAGATGTTAAGTGGAGTCTGGCCTAATTAAAATGGCCTGGCAAATGGCCTGTATTTGTATAGCGCTTCACTTAGTCCCTAAGAACCCCAAAGCGCTTTACACGTTCAGTCATCCACCCATTCACACACAGGTGATGGCAAGCTACATTGTAGCCACAGCCGCCTTTGGGCGCACTGACAGACTACTTAGATAGGAGATTGGAGTTAGAGTGGGTCGTCTATTCAATTCATATCAATTTTATCTATAATTTCCAAATTACAACAGCAGTAGCCCCAATGTGCTTTATGTTGTAAGGTAAAGACCCTACAATAATACAGAGAAAACCCCAAATATCAGATGACCGTATAAGAGAAAACACCTGCCACAGTGGGAAGGATAAACTTCCTTTTAACAGAAAGAAAGCTCCAGTGGCACCAGGCTCAGTGAGGAGTGGCCATCTAGGAGAAGACAGCACAAAGACATGTTGTGGAAGAGAGGCAGAGTACCTAATGGTTGAATGCAGTGAAGATGGAAGAAGAAGCACTCAGTACATCATGGGAATCCACCAGCAGCCTACACCTATGGCAGCATAACTAAGGGAGGATTCAGGGTCACCTGATCCAGCCCTAAATATATGCTTTAGCAAAAAGGAATGTTTTAAGCCTAATCTTAAACGTTTTAAGGCTAATCTCGTTATTTTATCTTATGTTCATGGTGTATTATGTAAAAATTGTTAAAACCAATAAATAAATGTGCAAAAAAAAAGTACATGTCTGTCTCCCAAATCCAAACTGGGAGTGTTTTCCACAGAAGAGAAAACTAAAGGCTCTGTTGCCCATTCTACTTTTAAATATCGTATGAACCAAATGGAAGCTCAGTGACTTCCCTGTTCCGTAAGATACTGTTCGATATCAGTGTTTGTATGGCGGAAAGGGGGTATGTAGTAAAAGATGCATTGAGTACTCAAACTGAGTGGAAAAGTGTTCTAAGAACCAGTCTAGCCAATAAGTTAAAAAAAAAAAAGCAGAACAGAAATAAAGTAATTTTAATGTTATGCCTAAATAATTTGTGGCATCTCAAGGAGACCAGTGTACCATCTTAAGCAGATAATAAAAGAACAATAATTTAAAAAAAGACACACACTTACTGAGACGACACTGCAGAGATGTTTCCTTCATTGTTTAACATTGTTTAACTCACTGATCTAAGCTTATGACAAGATCAAGGGAAACCCGCCCCCTTCCTCAACATATTTGTGGTTTCTCTTCTGCATATAGTGAGGTAGTGGAGGATACTCTGTTTTTGTTAATCATATGTTAATTGTTAATTAGAAGCATTTTAAAACATAGAAAACAAATCTACGAACAGAATACAGCGCCTTTATGTCTTATTTAAAACTGCTTCTGCTTTAAGGTTTCTGCTCAAAGCTATCATAGAAAATAACAATACTAGTAAAAGACAAAAAAGCCACAAAACATGAAAATACCTGGGAATTTAACGTGTTTATTTCGAATAATTAGTTTGAAAAATATACATAAAAAAACGCATTTAATCACGGTTTGCATTGGAAGCAATTGGGAAAGTTTGTCAATGCACGATTTTTGCACGATTTCCTGGTACACAGATTACAGTGATGCATGCAGTTCAGCTTCAGCTACCGGAATCGGAATCACTTACTGATGAAACAGAAACCAGTAAGTAGGTGTACAGCATACACTGTAGTCCATGGCTGTATCCCAATTCAGGTTCTGCAGCCTTAATTAACGGTCCACAAGGGCCACGTACTCAAAGACCACTAAGACCGGAAGTGCGAGGCTTGTGAAATGGGACGGTCTGGCCTTCTTCGCGCTGCCCAGGTTGCCTAGCAACCATGATCCGTTGGAAACGTTTCATACAGCTTTGTTTAACAGAAATGAAGGTGAACATATTTTGTTCATTTGTTTGTGTAACACACCCAAAAAAGGTTTCTAGGTCTGGCCAACCGTCTCAGCCGTGGGCAAAAAGATGACAGTCAATAAAATTCTGAAAGATAATTTATTGACAAATAATCAAGAGATAAAAGATAAAAACAGTCCAGTGTCCCATTTATGAATCAAATAAAAACACACAGTCCCAAGGCCAGAGCCAGCTATGCCACACTGCCAGTTGCACTCCACGTGTTGCCTATGTTGCCTCCCTAAGATGATGACCAGAGGGGCAACTGGTTTCCTGTTCAACAACGTGTGGCGCTGTGATAAAGAATAGGAAAAGGGACACACGTTGAGCTGATGTCAGTTTCACAACAGGAAGGTTTATTCTCCCTCTGTGCCCCAAAACGCTACTCGATACCACTGCGCGTAATGCGCCCTCTAGCGGCTGGATGTAGGATAGCATTTTAAATGACAGGTACAAAAATACAATCACAACAAAACACAACAACAACTGGGCTGTTTTCCCCAGTTTAATTCTGATACTAGATTTTACTAGAAAGCTATTTTCAACTCTCTACACTCTCCCCCACTTACAAGAATGTCTCCTGACATTTGTTTCTTCATGTGTGGACCCATCAGTGTATGAGTGTGCAGTCATTGTGGTAGTACGGCTGAGAATAGATGGGGTGAAAGAATGATGGGACGCTGTGTGTCCACATCCAGGGTTGGCTAGCTGAAAGGGTGTTCATATCTGCCCTCCAGTGACAGTATGATGGCTGACCCAGTGCATTGTACGTGAGTCTTTCTGCTGGTCTCCCCCTCCTCTGTGATCTCCTTACAAAGTCATTTTCTCTATTTTCTCCATCCATTTCCTCCATGTCTTTTTCTGCTAACTCCTCGGTCTCCACAACATCTTGTTCTCCCCCATATTCTGGCCTGTCAAGAGGACAGAACTCTCTTGCTGCTGCACGTAGCTTGGGCTGACTTTGAGAATCCTGCTTTGGAATGACAGTTTCCTGTTGCTGAGGGTGCTCATGTTGAATAGCAGGTCCTTGTTGTTGAGGGTTCACGAGTCTGTAGCATGGAATCTTCCTCCGGAGGTCATGGTGGTAGGCATAACTATCTTCCTCATTCGAGCTACTGGTCGCCGTTTCGTTGACATCTCTTTCAGGTTGTCTTTGCCTTTTTGCTTTTGTCTTTTCTTCCACAGGAAGTTCTTCCTCAAAAGGTAAGTCGTTTACTGGTAGTAGGAGGTTTCTATGAAGAACCCGCATGGCTTTACTACCTCTCTCTGGCTGTACCTTATAGACTGGTCCATCTCCCAATCTCTCCACCACGCGATGTACTACCTTCTCCCAATTTTTCGCAGTTTTCCTGGCCCTCCTCTCTCTGACAAACTTTTCACCAGTACTCTGTCACCTGGCTGGAGAGTGATACCTCTTACATGTCTGTCATACTGCTTTTTGCTTTTGGCTGAGGACTGTCGGCTATTATTTGCAGCTATTTGGTAAGCGACTCGCATCCTCTCGGCCCACTTTTGGACAAACGTTTGGTGGTTTTGTGCGTCAGTGTCTTTCCCTTGGTGAAAAAGTAGGTCAACTGGTAGCCGTGGAGCCCTGCCATACAAGAGAAAAAATGGAGAGTACCCTGTTGCGTCATGTCTTGTGCAATTATAGGCATGCACGATCTGCGGTAGGTGATCTTTCCATTCACTCTTCTTGTAGGGTGCGCAGCATTTGGAGAAGTGTGCGATTTAATCGCTCCACTGGATTGCACTGAGGATGATAAGGAGTGGTGCGTGAGTGTGCAATTCCTGATAGTTGTTGCAGTCTTTGGAACAGCCTGTTTTCAAACTCACGTCCTTGGTCGTGATGCAACTTCTCTGGATACCCAAAGCGAGGAATAAAGTCCTGAAATATCTTTTCAGCAGCTGTCTTTCCTGATTTGTTTCTCGTTGGGTATGCCTGCGCAAAGCGCGTGAAGTGATCAACGAGGACAAGGATATACTCATATCCTCCTTTGCTTGGCTCCAAGTGCAAATAGTCAATAGAGACCAACTCAAAAGGTGGTGGTGAGGGATCCCATTGGAGCTCTCTGCTGGATGTTGGGTTGCTTCTGTTTAATACACTGGCATTTTTTTGTCACGTATTCTTCCACATCTTGCTGCATGTACGGCCAATAGAACCGTTCTCGGGCCAGATGGATCACCTTTTCAGAACCTACATGCCCCATGTCGTCATGTAAGCTTTTCAGTACCACTGATTTGAGCTGTTCAGGGAGGACAAGTTGTCGGTTTTGGTTTGTTTTTCGGTAGAGTTTTCCATTTTCTACTTCTAACTTGTTCCACTCATAGAGCAGTCTCCTTGTCTGTTTAGACATTGGTTTTTTTTTTTCTTTTTCATTTGGAGTCCAAGCTCTCAGTTTCAAAGAAATAACTTCTTTAATAGCTGGATCTGCTTGTTGTGCAGCTCTAATATCTCTGGGAATGATGCCTGAAATGCTATTGTGTGGTACAGTATTTCCATCATCACCATTTAGTTGCAATGCAGCCACCCAGGGAACATCATCGTTTTGTACCATTTTTGTCCCCTGCCACACAGCAGAGACCACCTCCGGTGACACTGTCTCTGTATGGTCACTCATCTGCTGCTGCAGGTTCACGGGATACCTGGACAACATATCGGCATCAGCGTTCCTCTTTCCTGGTCTATACTTAATATCAAAATGGAAATCCGCCAACTCCCCAACCCATCTGTGACCCACAGCATTTAGTTTTGCTGAACTCAGGATGTAGGTCAAGGGGTTATTATCGGTATAGACCGTGAAAGTTGGTGCATAATACAGGTAATCGCGGAACTTGTCGCAAATATCCCATTTAAGTGCCAAGAACTCAAGTTTGCCCGAGTGCAGATGATAGTTCCTCTCTGCAGGTGTTAAGGTCCTGGAGCCATACCCAATAACATGCAGTTTGTTGTGTTGGCGTTGGTATAATACAGCTCCCAGACCTTCATTTGAAGTGTCCGTGTGTAACACAAATGGAAGATCAAAATCTGGGTAGGCCAGGATTGGGGGGTTTGTCAACATGTCCACCAACCTGGACACCACGTTCTGATGTTCAGTAGTCCAAGTGACAGGTGAGCGAGAGGGAAGTTGCCCCTTGTTCCCTTTGGTCGCTGAACTTTTTCCCTTAACCCTTTAAGACCTACCATAGAACCAAGTCCGCCAGAGCTTATATTATATTTTTACATGCTGTGGAGCCATTTTTGGGAGCATTTCAAGTTGCTATATATCAATACAACCATTATAGCCCAAACTTTAATAATATGTCTGCATTAGGTGCATAGTAATTACTTAAATTGCAAAAAGTGCAATAAACTACAAACATAATTGAAAATCGTTTTTGTTTTTTAACATATATTTCTAGTTAGAGAAATTTAAGAGGCTTATCCCTCAAAACTGTAAATACAAAAAAGTTGCACAAACTAGTTTCCCACCACAGGAAATTTATTTTAAGTGTCTTCATAGTTTTATTTTTGAAATACACCAATTTTTATATACTGCAGGAAAAACGAAAATAAATATTATAGTGCAGATTTGCAAAATAACAGCATATGCATCAAAATAAACAATTTCCAGCAGTGCAATATGAGTCCTAAGCATCCCAGAAACGACACAGAAAGTCATGAAGTCAAACATAACTTTTAAAAACACAAGTATAAGCTCTTGAGGCCACGATGGTAAAAAAAAAACTACATTTCCGCAAAATGACGTCACTTCCGGTTTCGGGCAGGTCATGCGGTCATGTGATAGTTCGCGCTGATGGACGTAGGAAGTTTTACAAACAGCTGATCGAATCGGCGAAGCGTGTTTCTGGAATATCATGTTTTTGTTGCTGCAAGTGATTTTTATGCAGTTTTTGCAAAGCTATATGTGGAAGGAAACTGTGACCTAGGACAAGCTGATGGCATAAGATGTAAGTACAACTCCTCCAGTTTCATATGCAAAAAAAATGATTGCGCTAGCTTACGTGGTTGCAGAGCTACCGGGATTTAAAAATAGTTACGCAAAACAGAGCGTGCCCGCTCCCATCGGCTGTAAAGGGTTAACAGTCTGAGGCTTGATGGCATGACCTGTCTCAGCTGGGCTTTGGAGAATTTCAAACAAGGGCCTCGCCAGTCGTGAAAAGTCTTGGATAAAGGATCGGTAGTAGCTGAGAAATCCAAGCAATGTCCGGACCTCTCCAACTGTGCGAGGCTTCTTGTCTTTCAAGGCTAGAACTGCTTCCAAATCCTTTGGATCGATCTGAATCCCTTCTCCTGACACCACTCGCCCGATGTACCGAATTTGTCTCTTAAAGAGCTCACATTTGGCTGGGCGAAGCTTAATGCCGTGTTGTCGCATCCGGTGGAACACTTGTCTTAGATGGTCTACATGTTCGTCAAACGTTTTGGAATAGCAAAGGACATCATCCAAATACGGTATGCAACACTCGTCTCTGATGCCATCTAACACTCCCTCCATGCACCTCTGAAAGGCAGCTGGTGCATTCGTCAGTCCAAAGGGTATTCGTACCCATTCTTAGAGTCCCCAGGGTGTGCTAAAGGCAGTTAGATGTCTTGACTCCTCACTCACAAACCCTTGATGGTACGCACTCCCTTGGTCCAAGATGGAGAACCATGAATTGCCTCCTAGGCTGTCCAACAAATCCTGGATCCGTGGGAGTGGATGGCGATGTGGGACGGTTTTGCGGTTAAGCTCACGGAAGTCAACACACAGGCGAAGACTGTTGTCTTTTTTTCGCACACACACTACCGGTGAGGAATGGGGAGAAAAAGACTTCCTAATCCACCCCCTGTTTAGGAGATTTTGGATGTAATCCTTCACCTCCTTAAACAGTGGCCGTGGAATGGAATTGTAGCTTTTTTGAACTGGAGTCGTATTGATTTTGAGCTGTAAGGCAGGGACACACCCAATGTCTCCTTCTTCACGAGCAAACACGTCTGATTCCTCATAAAGCATTTGCCGTACCGTGCTCTGGTCAGGCTCCCGCAGGTGATCTAAATCCACATTTGGATGCCATCTTTCCTCCACACTGCAAGCCTGGCGATTTTCCTTCCCATTACTTTGTTTTTCACTGGTCGGACTTGTTTGGGTAGCGCACAGAAGGGTGTCATTGTGTGGTTCTCCAGACCCCTGCATAGTTGGATGGATGTTTACAGGTGTGCTTTCAATAATTTCTTCAATGAATCCTAAGACTGCTTTTGGAGGTAAAAAAAAAACATCATGCCTTGTTGAATTCTGGATTGATATACTCACTATTTTTGAGGCACCAGCCGGCACTTCAACGAGCGCAGGAAATAACTCCAACCCATCTGGCAAGTGACAGTCTACATTCGGCTCAAACAACATGACTCCTCCTCCAGGAAAAGCTCTCATGCGGCATTTCACCTGACAGATCTGACTGCGGGGGATCGTGAGTCCCTTCTTTCCAACTCTTAATACTGGACATTCTGACTCTTCCAGGGGTTGCTTTGTGTGAACCACCGAAACAAGACTTTCAGCATTACTCTTCTGAATTCTCAGGGCTTCTGAAAGGAGACTCACTAAGTTGCCATCATCTCTTTGATCACCATTCCCTGCAATGATCTCTTGTATCACATTAAAGCCTAGTAGCGGGCTGCTCAACCCTCCTCGACTTACTAGCATGGGAACATGAATAGCAACTGAGCCATGTCTGCTACTTGTGATCTCAAGAAAAACTTCTATCCACCCTTCAAACGGCACATCTGTCCCATTAGCTGCAGTGACTTTGAGTGGGTGATCTGAGAGTAGGCTTTCCAGTGGCCTAATTGTCACATTTGGCAAGGCTTTTTGCACCCAAGACTTCTCCACAATGCTTACTTGGGCCCCACTATCCAACAACATTTGAAGTTTGACCCCATCTAGATAACAAGTTACCATACACCTGCCCCCAATCAGCTGGGCAACACGCTCCCTTTTGGACACTTGACATGATTTGGAGGTCTTGGTTGAAAATGGAATTTTCTCTTTGGGGTGCAGCTTCTCTGGGATTGGGGACTCTGCATTCTCCAAGGTCACTGGTGGTCCCTCCCCAGCGACCTCACCCAGTTTCCCGACAGAGTTCCCTTTTGTAAGCAGCCAATAGCTCTGTGTCCCTCTTTTCCACATCGGAAGCAGTGTGAGCAGGTGTCATTTCCTTGGGATACACATTGGTGACTGTGGCGAGAATAAGGCACGGCGGGACCACGGAGCAACATTCAGAGCCATCTTTATTTACATCTCACCACAACAATCCCCAAACCCCTGAGTCCCCGTGTTTTTAACTAGGCGGGTGTGATTAAGGATGCCGTGCAGGTGCATCCGCCCTCCCTGCACGGCACCGCAGACCACGCCCCACCACATACCCCCATCGCCCGATTGAGGCCGGGGAACCATCCGGCCGAACCTACTCCCCCACCGCCAGTGGGAAAGGGAATCAGCCCGGACAGCCGGCGCCCCGGCCAAGCGACGGGGAGGTGCGAGTTCAGGTGGCCGCCCGCGAATCCAGCGGCGCAGGCCAAGCTGGTACGGAAGTCGGACGCGTGGCAGGTGCACCCGGCACAGTCGTGAGCCCCAGCTCACAGGTGGCTGGGCAGAGGTGTGGTGTGTACTGGCCTCTGGTGGTGATGAGGTCGGTCTGGTGAGCACAGCGATCTCAAGCGTGGCGCACGCCTCGCTCGCCAGTTCCACTCGAGCAGGCTCCCCTGGCACGGGGACCTCCAGCTCCTTGCGCGGCCCATCCATCACCGCCGTCGCTCCCCGCTGGAGCAGCCCATTGCGCGACTCCTCCGTCACTACTACCCCCTCCGCCGCCACTCCCGGCTCGCGCAGCCCCTCGCACAGCTCTTCCTCCGCCGCTGCTGCTCCTGCTGCTGCTTCCGGCTCGAGCAGCCCCTCCCGCGGCTCCTCTTCCTCCAGCCGGCACAGACCCTCGCGCGCCTCGTCTGCCGCCTCCGGTTGGAGCGGCTCCTCCACCGCTCCCGGCAGGAGCAGCCCTTCACCCGGCTGTTCCCCATCCTCCGGCAGGCGCAGATCCCCGCGCGCCTCGTCTGCCACCTCCGGCTGCTGAGGTGCCTCACGCGGCTCCTCCACCGCTTCACTGTCCTTGGGACACACCTGTGGGGGTGGCGCCCAGGCCCAGAGCAGCGCCGCCAGCTCCCCAATCCTTTCCAGGTGGCGCTCGGACTGGTCCTGCAGCTCTTCCTGCTGGCGACGCACCTCTGCTGCCTGCTCCCACTGGGCGGCCGCCATTTCGGCCACCCTCTGGGCCAGCTCCTCCATTCCCTGGCTCCGATACGGACCCGCCGTGCTGCCTCCTGGGTTTCGGCACCAATGTGGCGAGAATAAGGCACGGCGGGACCACGGAGCAACATTCAGAGCCATCTTTATTTACATCTCACCACAACAATCCCCAAACCCCTGAGTCCCCGTGTTTTTAACTAGGCGGGTGTGATTAAGGATGCCGTGCAGGTGCGTCCGCCCTCCCTGCACGGCACCGCAGACCACGCCCCACCACAGTGACATTTCCCTATAACTTCAGGCTTGGCTGACTGTTTTATGTGTGGCAAAGGGTTGTAGGTGTTTTCTGTTGCCACATTCACTACCGGTGTGATGGCTTTCTCCAAACTTTTGGCCAAAGAGGACACTTGGGCTGTTAACTCATGTATAGCACTGCGATTGGCCTGCACCTCTGCCTGTACTTGAATGGCATTCTGTTTGTCACTGTCCAGCTGGGCTGTATTGATACTGATTGCTTTTTGTTTGCATACCTGTCCCAACCTGGTTTTCCTCTCAGTGTCCTCCCTCAGTGATCTTGTGATCACGTCGAGTATAAAGTCATCAGTCACATTCATGTCTGAAATATGTGGTTGAAGATCTCGTCTGATGTGTGAGCATTTTTCATTCATCCCCTGGTAAAGCGAATGAAGAAACACTCCCTGCACCAGTTTGCTATCATATCGGAAGTCTGTACCTTGTTTAGAAGCAAACATTATACGCTGCTTGACCCCCATTAGTCTATACATAAACTGTTGTGGGCTTTCTTTGTCATGTTGCTTTGCGTTACACCGTTCTTAAGACCTCAGCTTCTGAGAACCCCTCAGCCAGACCTTCATCAATTTGTTTATATAGACAGTTAAAACTCAAATCAGAAGCTGAGTCTGAGATTTGACCACCATGTATCTTAAATTCTCTATGTGGTAACAATGCAGCAACATCTGTCAGTTTTACTAAACCAGTTACAGGATCAGCAATCACTGATGTTGGGATACTCTTTTTCACTACTGATGCTACTACTGCTGGTTCAGTCTCTGATACAGAAACAGCATCCCCTTCATCAGATGCTTGACCAAAAACAGTTACCTGGGGTGCTTGCAGGTCATCAATGAGGTCACAAAATGCAAGCAGACGAGACATGCCCTGATCTTCGAGGCTCTTCAGTCGTTTACTTCTCAGAAAGTCAACAATAAAGTCAAAGAGCTCCACCTCAGTTGCATCCTCACCGGGAACATCTTCCACCTCTTCTTCTTGACACAATACTGCAAGTTTATGTAGCAGGTCCCTGTTAGCGGCTCTGGTCAGCTGATGAAGCTGGTTCTGGATCTCCCACTGTAGGTCGTGCAGAGTGGCCATGTCTGGATACCTGATGTCAATCGTTACTAATGCTGTGCATCAGAGGGATATGGATCCCGCAATTCTTGGCTGATTAGCACCTGACCGCCATGGCGCTAATCCCGGACGAGCCCCCAGAATTGTTGCCTCCCTAAGATGATGACCAGAGGGGCAACTGGTTTCCTGTTCAACAACGTGTGGCGCTGTGATAAAGAATAGGAAAAGGGACACACGTTGAGCTGATGTCAGTTTCACAACAGGAAGGTTTATTCTTCACAACAGCTTAGAACAGCTTCAGGTATCACCATACTAACTGCAAAGAAATGGCCTTATGTTTCAGTCCAGTTCACCATACATGGCCACAGTTCCCTGAGCTAGAGACTGTATAAATCTCTCAATACAACTTTGACAAAACATAAACAAAATATTGCTTAAATCCATTGATAATATCAGATCCACAATGTATCACAATAAACACATTTGTTTTACAAAGATAAACAAAACACAATAGTGTACTCTGTACTTCATTTTTAACTACATTTACAAACATCATAAAATTAACTCATTTTAATTCTTGTTCAGCACTAAATAATTTATGTGAAATGTATTTCCACTGTACTGACAATGTAACTTCTGTTTTTTTAAATATAGCTATTTTACTCTTTACAAGAAAATTATGTCTTTGACATAAAACAAACATATTCACTGTTCTTATACAATCTACAACTATCTAGAGTGCAATGCTCCTTTAACAGCGTTCACTCCTACTGTGCAGTCAGCATTGATCAAACAGTTTCCTTATAACACTTTATAAATGTCTTTGTATTAAACCACAAACTTGTTCTTGTAACCACAAGATCAACCAGAAGAATAAAACATAGTATGAAGCCCATTTATCAGAGTGCATAATACATTAAGAGTTCACAGTCCAGAAGTCTCTCACAAGTCAGATTAGCTTCCCCACACACACTCAGTATTCCACATTAGCCAAGTCCGCTAGCATTAGCATCATTTAGCCTGTAGTAGTGATGGCCCGCTTGAAGCTGATGCTCCGGAGCGTGTGTCGAAAAAAACAACACACTGGTTTAGAAGCACTGTGTCGAGGCTTGCTTCATTTGGCAAAAGTCACGTGACCAGTGACGTCCGAAGCTTCATTACGCACGTAACTGCTTCGGTACCTGATTCAAACGGATATAAGGAATTGAATCATCCACGGGATTCGTGGAGTGTGCTGATGGTGACAGAGAGCGAAGAGGTGATCATTCCACTGACAGATATGGAGCCAGCGAGGAAGAGAGGACGTTCTGGCGTGTGGAAATATTTTGAGTTGATTTTGCTCAATTCATTTTATCTGCCGAAGTGAAAAACTTGAAATGTCCAAAATCATGTTTTCATAATGTAAATATCATTACAGCATATGACTTTAGGAACACTTCCATGTGAATTAAAGCTAATGAAGACTACAAAAATGTATTTGACACTATACGTACATTACATTGCTACACAGTTTAGAAAATCATTTTGTTTATTGTTTTTAGGTGATAGTCTGCAGGACCCAGGAATACCTGCATATCTACCAGCTTGCAGTGTGGTTCCTGCACTCCACAGCCTCTTCTGTTCCATGCAAGCGGATTTTCTCCAGGGCAGGAGAAACTATTTCTAAGAAAAGAAACAGACTCAGCCAGCGCACAGTAACACTAATCCTCTTTTTAAATGTAAATAACAAAAGGGCTAGCTTACATAGATCATGTTTTTACTTTGCAAGTTCTTGATTAGGGGTGGGTTTTGATTATCGCTTTTCTGATTACAATCCATGCTAAATTGAATAAAGTGATATTGATTCATTAAAATCCCGTGTCGATTTGTAAATTAACGTTATTATGCCTGAAACGCCAGCATCTCAGGTTAAACCTCACAACATGTCGTTAAACACCATACAGCTAAAACAGTAACTGGGAGCAGGTTTACGGATTCTGCATAAAAACGTAAACACAGAGCGCGGACCCGACGCATCAGAATCAAATTTTGATGTGTCGTCCGGTCCGCGCTGTGTTTGCCTCTTTTTTTTTCGTTGGCTTCTGCAGCTGCAGGTTTCATAACTCTCTGTTTACATCTCTAATTAAGTCTCACGTGTGTCAGCTTTCTTTTAATAGATACGAAATTATGGATATATACTGTTAAATGACCAGAATTGTAATATTTCTGACTGAGGCAAAACTTTCCAGATTCCAATCAAATTGAATCGGATCCTGTATCGAATCAAAATGATTCTACAAATCAGTGACGATGCAGCCATACTCAGCTTCCTAAGCATTTTCACTTTCCAGTTCACAATCAATCCCACCCCTAGGTCAAAAATATGTATAGGACAATTGGCCTAATCTAATATTTTGTATGAACCTGTCTAGCTGTCCAGTGATTAAATGACAAGTAGATGGAGGCAGGACTTCACAGCAGGGGCATACTCCATAATGTGCTGTGCATTCTCATATGTATATTATATATATTGCTCACTTATTGTATTTACCAACATCAAGGAGTTTTGAGCAAAGAAAGGCCACACCATAGTGCATGTTTAAATAGGGAAAGTTTATTGATCAAAATGTATTACGCAGATACGCATTACATTTTTTTCAGCCCCCCAATCGAGAAAACAAAACCAATTACATGTTCAAAGCAACGGAACGGTGGCCCAATATCGGAGAGAACTCCACTCTTGAGTGAGCAGTGATGATTGAGCAGTCCGTTTTATTTTGCAGATTCAAGCTGCTCTTCAAAATTTTCACCACCAGATGTCACCGGAGAGGACTGTGTTGAAAAGCTTCAAGTAATGAACCATTTTTCAATACAA